>NC_138182.1:236389734-237037234 GCF_964194105.1 Spermophilus citellus
AAATCCTAAAAAATTTAGGGTAACACAACATATAGGTGCAGATAATGATTTTCTCAGTAGGACCCCTAAAACTCAGGAAATAATACCAAGAACTAATAACTGGAATGGCATCAAATTTAAAATCTTTGAACAGCAAAGGAAACAATTAAGAATATGAAGCGAGAACATATCAAATGCAGAAAAATCTTTGCTAGCTACTCTTCTGACAAAGAATTAAGATTCGGAATATATAATAATATATAAAAAACTAAAAAAAAAAGACCCCACACAGAAAAGTTAAATAACACAATTAATAAGTGAGCAAATGAACTAAACAGACTCTTCTCAAAAAAAAAGAAATTCAAACGGCCAACAGATAGATGAATAAAATGTTGAACATATTTAGCAATTAGGGAAAGAAAACTCAGAAACACACTGAGATTTCATCTCACTCAGAATAGCATCCATCAAGAATACAAACAACAATAAATTCTAGAGAGAATGTGGTGAAAAAGGAACACATTTATACTGTTGGTGGGATTAGTACAACCACTATGGAAATCAGTATGAAGCGTCCTCAGAAGACCAGGGATGGAACCCCCATATGGCCCAGTTATATCACTCCTTCGCATTTATTCTATAGAATCTAAACCAGCATACTATATAGCAATACCTGCATGCCCATGTTTATAGCAGCACAATTCACAATAGCTAAACTAAAGAACTAGTCTAGGTGTCTGTCAATGGATGAACAGATAAAGAAACAGATAAAGAAAATGTGGTAAATATAACAATTGATTTTACCAAGCAATAAAAAGAATGAAATTATGTCATTTTCAGGAAAATGGATGGAACTTGAGTACATTATGTTAAGTGAGGTAAGTCAAACTCTCAAAGTCTAGGGTCATATGTTTTCTCTCATATGTGGAAGCTAGAGAGGAAAAAGGAAAAGAAATGCGGGATTATTGAATCCCACGAGATCATTAGAGAAAAGGAACCAAGGGAAGGAAGGAAGGAAGGAAGGAAGGAAGGAAGGGAGGGAGGGAGGGAGGGAGGGAGGGAAGGAAGGAAGGAAGGAAGGAAGGAAGGAAGGAAGGAAGGAAGGAAATACCGAAAAATTACATTGTCCAAATTATATCATTATATTGTGTGCATTTATGAATACATAACATATTTTCCCATTATATACAATTATAAAATACCAATAAAAAATGAGGAAAATTAGAAAAAAACCTGACATTTGTTAATATTACCATCAACCTCAGCAAAAAAAAAAAAAAAGTTATTTAATTATTGGGCAGTAGCCAAGGTCAAAGTGGTGAATACAAGGTTTTAAAAATACTAATTTTCATTTAAAGTTCCAATTTATCACTTGTAACAAATACTATGAAGTATCACATCTGAATACATATCAATCTTTCAAGTAAAAATGATTTGAAACAAAAAACAGTGCCACACTGGCTCAGCTCTCAACTAAAACAATAGAGCAGGGCTTTTCCTCAAGACTCAACAGATTTTTGGCAGATTGCAGAGGTACTTTATATGTTTTTGTCTCTTTTTTTTCACAAAAAAGACCTAAAAGACATGTATTAAAGAGTTAAAATTTAACAAAATCTATAATATTGGTTTCAATAAATGTTATTTCAAAATTCTTAACTGAACGTGTGTAGCAGTATAGAATAAAATGATCACTAGTGTAGTTCACTGCCACTGTCTTGATTTAGCTAAGGGACCAATAGTTTCTCCCATTATTGTTTTTATATTATTAGTACAAATGTCACCACAGTGAAAAAGACAAATAATATCCTGATATTACCAAAAGAATGATTTCTGAATGGGTCTTGGAGACAGCAGGGTTCACAGACCACATTTTGAAAATAGCTACTTGGTGCAAAAAAGTGAATTATGCAAGTCCTTTTGCCACTGAGATACATCCCTAGTCCTTTTAATTTTGAGATAGGGTCTCACTAAATTGCCAAGACTGACCTAGAATTTGAGATTCTTCTGCCTCAGCTTCCTGAATCACTGGAACTACAGGCATGTACCACTGCACCCAACTAAACCAAAATAATTTTAAAAACTGAAATACAACTCAAGTAATTTATCCAACCCCCAACCCCCACAAAATTGGAAGGCATATTGGCACAAATGATATAACAGGAAAATTCTGCCAAGAATGGGAAGCCCCTAAGACAATTGTATAAAGTTAGTATGACTTTGACATAGAAAATACAAAAAATATATAACTTGACAAGCAAATATAAAACCAGACAAGAATAAAAAAAAATAGACCTATTTATAGATGCTAAAATCTTAAATAATATATTAGCCAGCAGACTCCATAAATAAATTAAAATAACAATAAATTTTGAACAAGAAAAGTTATATTCAGTAATTCAAAGATGATTCAAAAATATAAAAGAAATCTATTCAATATATTCATTCAATACACTAGAAAAGACTCATGCTTATCCTTAAAGATGCAATGACAACATCAGTATGAAGCTTAATTGTGAGTAAAAAAAGAACATTTAAATACTCAAGAAAAGGAAGGAAACTTCCTTAACCTGATAGAGGGAGTTTATCAAAAACTCTAGCAACGAAACTACCGAAAGGTGAAACTTTGCAAGCATTCCATGAAAATCAGGAAAAAAACAATGATGCTTAGTATTTGCTCTACTATCTAGTTGTGTCAGAACTCCTAGATAATCAAAGAAGAAAAGTAAATAAGAGGTCTAAAGATTGGAATGGTTATCAGTGTGAAATAAACTAACAGCCTGTTATACATGATACCATTTTTCTTTCTTAGGCTGACAATGTTTCCATTTTGTTAGAAACTATAATCATGATGGTAAGCAAGCATGTTCCCTTATGCTGAGGCACTGATGAGAAAATGTCTGAATAAACAATACTTACATAATACCACACACACACACACACACACACACACACACACACACACACACTCATACCCTTTGATGTAGAATTTATTTTCCCTTACTACGTAGAAGGTGTTGAATAACTATTTGTTCATTAAGATGATTTTTATTTCAATTACATTATTTTCCTAAATTAAAATATTTGTGGCATAAAATGTTTAAATTCAACTTTCAGGTTTACATTCAATACTTTCAGTATTTATTAATCAGCCAAAAGACACCCTACCCTCAATGTAATTTCACTAGTTTATATAGTAAAAATACAATCAAAGAAAACATTTTCCTATGTGGATCTCCTTAGTTGAAGGAGAAATTGTCCTCCTCATAGAAATCTGCCAACAAACAATGTTAAATTAAAAAGTAAGCTAATGTGATAAGCTTCTGTGGTACTAGAAATACCCTAATTCCTCATCCCTGACCCCATACCATGAACTGAACCCAGGGGCGCTTTACTATGTAACTAAGCTATGCACCAGTCCTTTATATTTACTAACTTTGAGACAAGGGCTTACTAAATTGCTGAGGCTCACATTGAATTTACAATCCTCTTGCCTCAGCCTCTGGAGTAGCTGAGATTACAGGTATGTGCAACTACATCCAGCTACAAATACCCTAATTTCTAACATACTATTAGTTTTTTTTGTTCTGGGTAATGGTTATATGGGTGTGTTCATTGAAAATTCATTATGCTATACACTTATGATCTGCTCATTTTTCTGTGAAAAAAAAAATATATATATATATGTAAAATATAAACTTTGGTTAATAATAATGAATCAATAATCATTCATAAATTATAACAAGTGTACCACACTAATATAAGATGTTGATAACAGAAATTCTATAGGGGATGAGGGAGGGTTCCATATTTTCTGTACAGAATAAAAATGGGAGGTTTTTATGCTCAATTTTTCTGTTAACCTGAAACTTCTAAAAATAGACTATTAACTTAGAAATCTAATTACTTCACTGTGTAATAATAGCAGTAATACTCAAAATTATTACTATTCATTAATAAAAAAGAAAAAGTTTAATTTTATTTTGGATAATTATATAATTCAAAATAGTCTTCCTTTGAAATTTGATATCAACACTGGTTTTCTAAATGTAAGAAATATTCTATCTTGCCAGCAAAGTACCTGTACTAGTCTGGTTGGGCTACAATATTAATGGAACACCACAAACTAGGTGGCTTAAACATTAGAATTTTTTTTTTTCCCTCACAGTTCTGAAGGCTCAAAGTCTGAAACCAAAATGTCAGTAGGGTTGTTTTCTGGTGTCTCTTTTTCTTCTTATAAGAACAAAAGTCCTATCAGAGTAAAGTCCTATCCTTTTGATCCCATTTAACCTTAATTACCTCCTTAAGGGCCCTGTCTCCAAATACAGTCACATCAAGGATTAGGACTGAAACATATGAGAGAGGGAGAGCAATCAATCATATTCCTTCCTCTGGTACCCAAAATTCATGTCCTTTTCACATACAAAAACATTCAGCCCCATCTCCATAGCCCCATAAGTCTTAACCTATGCCAGCATCAACTCCAAGCCAAAAGTCTCATCTAAACATCTAAATCACATATGAGTGAGACTTGAGGTATGATTAATTCTGAGGCAAAATTGCTCTCCAGCTATGAAACTCTGAAAAACATACAAGTCAAGTGCTTCTAAAATACAATGGTTGGATACGTACTTTGTAGTCTATTTAAAAAGAAAAAGAACAAAACAAAAAGAAGAAAGGGGTAACTCTTAAGCAAGTTCAAAATCCAGCAAGGAAATTTTCATTAGATATTAATTAAGGCTCAGGCTCTTGGGCTTATGAGCCCACTGTGACAACAGCCTTTTTTTCTGCACATATGAAGACGGCAGCACAGCTTTCTTAGTTCTAGGTAGCCACTGTGTAGTGTGGCTACAGATGGAAGCAGCCTGGTCTTCTGAAATGAAGAAGTAGCCCCACACTCTGAAACTAACGAGACAATCCTCTAGAGCCTGTGAAAACAGTGGCAGTTCTGCCAATCTCAGAAACATCCTTGGGATTGCTCTTTCCTTTTCTTGAAAGATCGGGAATGTTTGTAGCCATACAGGTCTACTGTCCTATTCTGTAGAATCCCATAAGTCCGAAAGCCTTCCTTTATTTAGTTTCAAGTGTCCTCTTTAATCCAAAGTGATCAGTAGCTCTGTTGGTATAATTCCATACCTATTCCTGGTTTCTGCTGATATGGCTGATTAAATGGTGGGTAATCTCTTTCGTGGAGAGATTGCCCAACCACACACTGTGTTCTTTCCAGAACAAGTTTTACAATACAACTATGCAGAGAATTTTCCAAATCCTAATTTTGGATTATTTTTAGCTTAACAATTTCTTATACAATTCATCTCTTTCTTCTCAGATTTCATCATACTCAGTAGAGAGAAATAAGGCCATAACTTCAACACTTTGCTTAAAAATCTCTGCAAAAGCTGGGAGCAGTGATGCACACCTATAATCCCAGCAATTTAGGAGGCTGAAGAAGGAGGATCACAAGTTTGAATACAGCCTGGGCAATTTAGTGAGACCCTGTCTCAAAATAAAAAATAAAAAAGGCTGCGAATGTAGCTCAATGGTAGAGTGCCCCTGGGTTCAATCTCTAGTACTACATATATAAACAAACAAAAACAAACAAAAAAACCTGCATGGCATAAAGGAGAAAAATATTAAATTTGGAATTTCTCAAAAAGAAAAAAATCACCTGTGAACAATGACCAAAAAAAAAAAAATCAAAAAGTGAAATGACCAAAGAATTTGGAATTCCCTCATCATTTATCAGTATTTCTTTTAAAACTGTGATAAGATAAAAAGCCAAGTGAGATAAAGGAGTAAATGTATGAAAAAAGCAATGCACACCTATGTGGAAAATAAAATGCTTAAATGATTTAGCCAACTCAGACCATCAGAGCAATATTATTTCTAAATTTTGGTGTTTTTCTTTTTCTTTTTCTTTTTCAGTGCTGGGGATTGAACCCAGGGTCCCACATGCCACACAAGTACTCTACTTCTGAACTACATGGTCTCATTAAGTTCCCCAAGCTGGCTTTAAATTTGTGATTCTCCTGCCTCAGCCTCTTGAGTCATGATGCATACCACTGTGTTCGGCTTCATTCTTTTTTCTCTTAAACTTAAATTACCATCTTGAATTAAAAATGTGTATCTACTTTTTTTTTTAATTCATGAGCACCATGATACATTTGTAGCCATTAGACTGTGGCATATTCAATTACCTGGGGGTTGTATTACTGGAAGTGCTTCAGTAAGTTATGTCCCATAAAATGGGAAGAAATATCCCTTTTATAAATATTAACAAATAGCATTTATTAAAGTAAGGGAAATATTATTATGTAGTACACAGGAACCTTCAAAGTAATTCATAACTGCTTTGTAGAAGTGGACTTAGGAACCAGTGACTGTTCACATGGACATAACATCATATGTAGTAACTGTTGGGAATGACCTGCACAGACATTAATTATTTTATAAAATTGATAGCATGTCAGTATTTCTTGCTAATGTTGAATCCTCCTCCTGAGCACAGAATAACTGAAATAAAAATAACCCAAATCCAAGCAGGCCACAGCAAAGAAGTACTAACAACTTTGCAATCAGTGTTATGTGAAGCAAAGATAAAAATGAGTGAGTTTTAAAAAACACAAACTTCTAGATTTGTTTCTGAATCATTTAAAAATGCATCAGGATACAAAAAGTAATCCTATGTTAAGTAGAAATGAAAATAGCTTTTTAAAGTTAAAACTAGATTCCTGTGGAATTTACATGCCTTCTTTAGTTCAATATTTCTTGCACATGTATTATTTAGTGAAAGCTACCTTGTAATCCAGGATCCCTTTTATATTACTTTCAATCTTTGTCAAGGATATAAGATACTTTATCTCTACAAATAGGAGACTGTATCAGGTTATTTCCAAAATGTCAGTTCTATGATACCAGGCTTAGCAGCTGCCGTAATCATATTAGAAGCTTCTAATTTATTAATCCTAAATCATGAATTATAGAGACCTCAATCTTCAATAATCATTACTGTTATATAGTTCTGAGTTTGAAAATGATAAAGTTTAAATAGGTCTACATACTTTGGTGTTCACATTCATAAACATTTTTCTTTAAAAGTAACCAATTTTGTTATTAAAAATATTTCAATACAGAACTACTTTATCTCCATCTATCTACTTCTCACCATCCTTATTTCTATTTCTGCCTTCCCAGGCATTGATGAGTTCTTAGGCATTATGCAATTGATACCTAGACATAATAAGAAAAATTAATAGGACTCTGACACTATAGTAATAACCAGATGCTTCCTACTCTGATTCTTAAGCTACACACTTCAACTGAAGCTGAGCACCACTTTTTTTTTCCCCAGGGGTAGATGGGTATTGAACCCAGGAGCACTTAAGCAAGCCAGCCAGGATCTTGCCAAGGTGCTTAGGGCCTTGCTAAGTTACTGAGGCTGGCTGTAAACTTGTGATCCTCCTCTCGTAGTCTCCTGAGCTGCTGGAATGAGTACCACTTCCTAAATTGCCTATTCCCCCACACTACAAACATACACACACACACACACACACACACACACACACACACACACACACCACAACTCAAGTACTTAGTCTTAAAAGCCCTCTGCTATCTTTCAGATTAAGTCACTCCTTCAGGAATTGTAAAATAGCACTGAAGCAACACAAACATTTTGCAAGTTCTATATCCTGGTTATAGATCTGTCCATTTTAACTGCTACTATCCTTTGGTAAAGGAGGAATAAATTTTAAAGATGAGTGAAACTGATAGTAGGACCCATATACTCACTTCTCACATACTACCTTTTATGCTGAAAATAAAAGAAATCACATACAAAATTAATAAAGTTGTATATAATACTGAAATATACATTTCCAAAAGGTGCATGTGTATTTGTATTTATACATGACTCTTAGAAATCACTATATATGATGACACTACATGCTTTTGTTCCAAGGAACAGTTCTAGTCATTTTTGAAGATTTTTTTTTCTGAAATAGGATCTGGCCATTTTGCCTAATTGGTCTCAAACAATACCCACCTCAGCCTCCAAAGTAGCTGGGACTACAAGAATGCACCAATCCACCATGCCTCACTATTTTTGTAAATTCTTAAGCAATCCAGGACACATCTAAATATCATTTTAATAAAGATGCCAACAATATTTCTAATTAGACCAAACAGAACAAATAAGAAAAAAGAATAAAGAAAATCAAATCAAGTGATTTTTTCCAGTTAATTTTTTAAAAATATTTTTAGTTGTAGCTGGACACAATAATTTTATTTTATTTCACTTTTATGTGATGCTGAGGATCAAACCCAGTGCCTCACATGTGCTAGGCAAGGGCTCTACCACTGTGCCACAACCCCAGCCCTTTCCAGTTAATTTTAAGTTGTATTTTAAGGTTACAAATATTGATTCATCCAGTAGATTTGCTAACTATTTTGTCAGTGAATACAAAGAATAATATAGATATGTACTGTGAACGCTCATAAGTGGGTAAAGGAGGTTCTAAGACAGTTGGATGGGAGAGAGTAGATGAAAAGGGAAACATCTAAGTGAAGACTTGAGCCTGGGGTCAAATGAAGCCTTCTTTCCTCATCTATTTCTCAGGCTGACTGCTTAGAAGAAGCAATAAGGGCTAAAATATATTTAAGTGAAATATATTTAAGTGAATATTATTAATATTATTTAAGTAAAATAATACACTAGAAAACATGGCTTTAACCAAAAGTTAATAAATACTGTCTTACTTTTATTAGATGGATATATTGTTTTTGATGACCAAGAATCAAGAAAAGATGCATATCAGAAGATGATAGCAGAAATAAGCACACTGACCTGGCTTCAAATGCTTTTTTCTTCAGGGCAAAGGAACAATGTCACAGAGTGACTCTTTTTGGATATAGAGCAGTTCACTAGGTTACCTTGAAAATATTTTTGGCTCCCAAAACATTGCTAAATAATGGAAACAAAAAAGAAGTACCTTTTATATATCTCCCAATACATAAAGCATTGATATGAAACCAAGGGACTTAGGTTAGTTTACTTATTTATCCTACCAGCTTCCCCCAAAAGAGGGTTTTAAGCTCCTAGCACTTTTACTGTTTGTTCTATTTTACCTCAATGGTCTTTACCTTTGGGTTGATCTGTCCTTAGCTTCTTTTAGTACTTACGTCACTGAGCCACTATGTATCAAACCAATGTATACATCTATTTCTTCTTCTACTTATAAACTCTCAGAAGAAGGGTGTAAGCAGTATCTCAAAGTCTTTATGATACTGGTGGTGGGGCACGCCTGTAATCCCAGCAGCTCAAGAGGCTGAGACAGGAGGATCACAAGTTCAAAGCCAGCCTCAACAACAGCAAGGTGCTAAGCAACTCAGTGAGACCCTGTCTCTAAATATAATACAAAGTAGGGTTGGGGATGTGACTTGGTGTCAAGTGCCCATGAGTTCAATCCCCAGTACCATTAAAAAAAGTCTTTATGATCCCTGGAATACTACAGATGTATTGTATGTGACTATATATGTTGCTGAATTGAATCAGAGGTAACTAGAGCTACTATTCTTTCTTTGGGCACTGAAAGGAATCTCAAGCATATCAGGTGTAAACCACATTCTACATTTCATTTAAATTCACCTATGAGCTAAACTGTATATCAAGCTGAATCACATAAGGAAAACATCCAATTCAGAGATTAAATTATGATTTGTATTGTCATATGAGTCTGGCTTAATCAAAATGCTTGTCATAGTTCACAATGTGCTTTTATAAGATTCTGCCCCCTCCCTAGTAAAACCTTAATGGTACTCATTATTACTTAAAATTACAAAGGGAAATGGAATATGGTAACACTTTCAAAATGGATTACTAGATTTTGTTTTAAATAAAATGCTGAATTTAAATGGTAATGAAAACTACTAACTATTTTATCAGACACACTCAACTATGATGGAAAAACATTGCTACAGAAATACAACCAAGACAAGCCTTTGAACAGGGTGACAGCAGGGAAGGTAGTAAATATCTATCAATACTGGATATATATAAAAGGTATATCAACAGAATTTCCAGATCAATAGGATGTGGAGTCTAACTAAGAGAAGTCAAAAAGGGCATAATGTTTTTTGTCATGAACCAACTGTAAGGATGGGATGGATGTTGACTGATACAGAGAAAGCTGTGGGTAGAACAGAAGAGGTAGATCCAAGAGTTTAGTTTTTGGATATATTAAGGTTTGAAATGTCTGATCAGGGGGTTTGAATATGGGATGGTTTGCTAAAGACATGTAAATGGATACAACTTATAAGGCTGTGAGTTCACATAAATTTTCTAAGGATATAAATTTCCTCTCAGTTGTGTCCATCACATTCAATCATTTCCTCATGGATTTTGTAATTTTGGAGATGAACTCATCTGTACTGTAAGTGTAGTATGGGACCTTTTTTGAGGACAAATACTTCCTTGCCAGCTCTTTCAAAAGGTAAAATGTAGGAGAATTTCTATTATAAAATTTTTGTTTTATACACATTATAAACAGTAAGCAAATATGAGATCTCAACAATAGAAATTGTGGGTCTAGTCATCAAGGTTTTTCTTTATGAAAACTTGAAGCATTTTATTCTCTATACTGAAGGTATAAACCTTGAAAATATAAAATAGATCATTATTCCCTGCTCTCTTAAGGGGCTTCTCTGTCCACTGCTGACCAGGCAGCTGTCCATGATCTGCCCCTAGCTGGCCACAACAAGAAAAGGAGAACATGGAAGCAGCAACCAGTTCCAAGGTGAAACTTCATGATTCTATATTCAGTCTTGATCAGCTTTCATATGATATCAGATGTACTCTCCTTTAGCCATCCTAAAAATAAAAGTGTCCAATAAATTCACAGAGTTCATAAAACTGCATACATTGCTATCTTATCATATTAATGTTGGTGGTCTTTTTCATTTTTAAACTTTGTTTTGCTTTTCTGTACTTTTCATCTTTTCTTTTGAAATCCATATCAAGACCTACACAATATACTGTCATTTATTGTGTGTTTTTGTAAACTTCTACTTGCCAGCAACTGCTTCTGCAGATAACTACTCTAAAGAGTCCTTTAGCATAGATCTCCCTGAAACTCAGTGAATACTATTAGATGGTTACTCTAAGGAGAAAAATTGGCTTATATACTAAAACATCTCATCTGTACTAGTTGTTTCTTCTGTCTTCTCATTAAGTAAAGTCCTATATACATATATGTATATATTTATGCATATATTTATGTATATGTTAAAAAGACACATCTTCTAAAAGATGAAGCATTACATAAATATATATTTTATACATAAATATGCACAAACATATTTTATATTATTTATAAAATATATTATATAATGGTGAATTTTCATTTTATTCTACATCTACACAAGAATTTAATGAAAAATGAGAAAAGACTATATTGGAGGCTACTAGTTGAATGCCAGTTTTGAACTGGGAGACTTTTTTTAAAAATTGGTGACTGAGAGATTCATATACATTTTTTAAAATTAATAATTTTATGTATTCCCAAGAGAAACTAGGTGGCATTTTAATTTCTTTACTTACTCATGTATGCTCTACTTTATCTAGAAAGAAGTTTTGAAAGGTAGAAAACTGCAAACCTAAGGAAGACCAAGAGTGTGACTACATGCAGGGTCAGAAAACTGTTCCAAAAAATGGAGTATAATGATTGATAAACTGAAATATTGAGAATATTTTTAATTTCAGTATAAGAAGAGACAGAATTAATAGATCACCCAAAAACTGAAAGAAATGTGTACATATGGGCAAATGGTTAGTATGTACAATTAATCCTACAACATAAATTTTTCAATAGTAGAAAGGATATGAAAATGCGGTTCCTCAAAGAGGAAACCCAGATGGCCAGCAATCACATTAAAGGTGTTGAACTTTCCAGAAATCAATAATATTAAAATTAAAACATACCACTTCACACCCATGATACTAGAAAGTTATAACTAAGTATGACCATTTTATAAAACAATTTGTACAGATTTGGTAAGGGATTTGCAGTTCTACTTCTAGGTTTACAGGTATATAAAGAAACAATATATCATATAGGAATGTTCATTTTGGCAACACTTTGTAGTAATAGCAAAAAAAAATGGAAACAATGAAAGTGTGTATCAATAGATTTGATAAGTTATTTTTGTTCATTCATAAAATAATAAATATAGCAACAAAACTTAATAAATTAAAGCCATGAATATCTAGAAAATACTCAAAATTATTTTGGGCAGATTAAAAATAAGATGCTGAAATACACCTAAAGATTGAATATTGTATAGTTATAGACATTTTAAAGCATGTGAAACAATGTTACATTTTGTTCAGTGATACATGCATATGTAGTAAAACCATAAAAACATTCATGGGAAAAAGGGACTTAAGGGGACTTACACCTGATCTGCATTTTTCTCTTAAAAAGTCAGAATAAATTGTAAGATGTTAATGATTTTAAAGCTAAGTGTAGATATGAGTGTTTAGTATATCATTCTCTACATACATTTGAAATAGTCTATATTTTAAAAAAAACTTAAATTTTATCCTATTGGAAATATAATAGAAACTACATTTTATATCCCTTTGTGACTCTGAAGAAGATAATTCAATGTTCTCCAACATTTGTTGTCAAACTAAGGCATTTGTCAATGTGAAAAATATAAAACATTTATTTTGCTTTCAAGAGTAATAAAGCAGCCTTAGATTTCCATTTAATTCTGAAATGCTAAAAAATAACAGATATAGTGAGGGGAAAGGGGTTGCCACCACAACACTTGCGTCAAAATAACTACCCATGCAAGGAGTTCTCCTTGTTCATTGGAACAACTGAAAGTTTTTAAAAGAAAGTACAGATGCTCAGGATTTTTCCTAAACTTGTTTGAGTTAGAATTCTGCATTTAGACAGCGCATATACTAAGACTAAAAATGGCACAAAAAGTAAGCAACTCTGATTCAGACAAATCATGTAGTTGGAATACCAAAGGGATAGTTTGCTAATGTGGTTCATTCTAAGTTTTATGTAGCCTCTCTATACACAGTACAAGACATAGGTGGAAAAAAAACTCTCAGAAAACATTTAATAATACTATACAAGCTAATGTCACAAAAAATAGGGGATAGTAGTGGCAGTTCATATGATCAATCATAAAATAAAGTGTTCTTGGATATTGATAATGGAATTACACTAGGAAAAAAAAACAGGCTTATCTTTTACAAAATAAAGACAACACAAAAAGTTTGCACACTATAATCAACACGCACTCTGGATGATGTGATAATGGTGCTGAATATTCTTTTTTTTTTCCCAGCTGGATATACTGTCCAGCTCATCTACCTTGCTCTAATTTCCAGGAGACTGATTTTTGGAATGCAGTAATAGAGGTCCCTATGGTTTGGATATGTGATGTCTCTTCCCTATACCACCATCAAAGCTCTTGTGTTAATGAAGGAATGACTGAGGAGGTGAGATGATTGGATTGTGAGAGCTTTTACCTAATCAGTCTGTTTTAGTTTGAATGGACTAAATGCTAACTGTAGGCACGGGGAGTGTAGCTAGCGGAGGTAGGTTACTAGAAGCATGTCCTGGAAAGGTATATCTTCAAAGCACCTCCTGTCCCTGATTCCTAGCTGCCATATCCAGAACAGATTCCCTCTACCAAGCCCTTCTGTCATGATGTGTTGCCTCATCATGGGCCTGGAGCAATGGACTTGGCCAACCATGAAAGAAAATAAACTTTTCCTCCTCTAAATTATTTTTGCAGGTATTTTGATCACAGTCATGAAAAGCTGACTAACATATTTGCCTTCTGGCTCCAAATTTGATTTGCCAGTGGGAAACACCTGCAGTAAATCAGAAGAAAGCAAAACTTCGAGATCACAGGCCAGAATTCTAGACAGACAATGTTCTACACAGAGCTACCTTTTCTGGGTTTCAATAATGATCCCCATCTCTTGCCCCTTCAGGCCCAGAGATAAAATTGTCCCCCTGATTTCTAGCCCTAGGGTGCTTCACCATCCATTGCCAGTTTATTTTAATCCATATATATTTTTCTAAATTAAACTCATCTCAAGTACCTCACTTGAGCCATCTATTTTTTTATCTGAACAGTTTAAAATAATTATGAAGTACAAATTAAACCTCATACATGATATAATGTAAGTACCAAATTTCTTCTGTAGATCTAATCTTATGAGCTGATATATACAAAGCTGAAATATATCATATATATATATATATATATATATATATATATATATATATGATATATCTACTATTCTATGATATATATATGTGTGTGTGTGTTGTGTGTGTGTGTGTATATATATATACATATACATGATATATCTACTATTCTAGGTGCTCTATATGGTACAAGGGAGAAATATATGGCAGGAGACATGATTTGTTTGTGCTCTTCAGGGTATGAAAATGTGTGTGGACAAAAAGTTTAAAATGAAAATAAATTAAATAATGAAAATCACAGAAAGTAAATAACAAATATAACTATTGGGTAAATTGAAAACAAGAAGCAAGAAATAGGGAGTCAGGGAAGGCTTTGTGGAGAAAGTGGTACTTCCAGCTAGGTTGTAAAAGATAAGAGAGGATTCAAGTAGCATTAGTCACGTAGAGTAGAGAGAAAAGGGTATTTTGAGGAAGGAAAATAAATAAACCAAAAAGCTAAGATGGGAAAGAGTATGGTTGCCTGGTTAGCAAGAGTATAATTCTTGACTTGAGCAGGGGAAGCTTTATTTCTGACTCTACAATTTCATGAGTTCTAAGTCCAGCAGGTTCAGCTATATAAATATTTAATATACAATTTATGTATATCCCAGAAGACAAATGGCATGTGAAACAACAGATTCTATCTCAAAACCATTTTTTTCCATTTTTTAAATTTGTTCTAATTAGTTACACATGACAGTAGATAGCATTTCAGTTCATTGTACACAAATGGAACACAGCTTTTCATTTCTCTGGTAGTATATGATGTAGAATTCCACCATATGTGCAGTCATACATGTACCTAGGGTAATGAAGTCCATCTCATTCCATTCCACCATCTTTCTTACCCCTGTGTCCCCTTCCCTCCCCTCCCCTCTCTCTTCTTTGCCCAATCAAAGTCCCTCCATTCCCGCCCCCCATTATGGAACAGCATCCACTTAACAGAGAGAACATTCGGCCTTTGGTTTTTTGGGATTGGCTTTATTTAGCTTAGCATGACATTCTCCAACTCCATCCACTTACATGCAAATGCCATAATTTTATTCTCTTTTATTGCTGAGTAATATTCCATTATGTATATATACCACAGTTTTTATAGCAATTCACCTATTGAAGGGCATCTAGGTTGGTTCCACAGTTTAGCTATTTTGTATTGAGCTACTAAAAAACATTGATGTGGCTGTGTCACTACAGTATGCTGATTTTAAGTCCTCTGGGTATAAACTGAGGAGTGGGATAGCTGGATCAAATGGTGGTTTCATTCCAAGTTTTTAAAGGAATCTCCATATTGCTCTTCAGAGTGGTTGCGCCAATTTGCAGTGCCACCAGCAATGTATGAGTGTACCTTTTTCTCCACATCTTTGCCAACACTTATTACTGCTTGTATTCTTGATAACTGCCATGCTGCCTGGAGTGAGATGGAATTTTAGAGTAGTCAAAACCAAAAATTTGAGCAGAATTTGGTTAAAAAGATAAACCTTAGTTTTCCATTAAAAGCACAGTCCCCAATTTACCCCTATTGTTGACCCATATGTCTATATTATCCATTCCAAACTGCCTTACATTGTTATCCATGTCAGTTTTGGTCCCTTCCCATAGGTTTCTGAATAGGCCAGGCAATTCTCATTCAGAATAAGCCTCATGCTTTCTTCAGCAATTTATGAAGAATGTTTTGAAGCTGTTTGTAAAATATTTGCTAATGGTCTATTAGTGAACTAATCAAGTAAAGGGATTATAAAACCAGAGGGTAGTTCTAATACTAACAGAATATTCCCTAATATTTCTGCTTATTACAGAGAAATTTTGTCAAAAACAAAAAACAAAACAACAGCTCCACTTTCCTCAGCTAGCTTTTTAAGAAAATCTAAGAAAGAAAGTTATCTTGGTAATTAATATGGCTAGTATTTATAGAAGCAAGGGTACATTTGATTAATATGATTCTATTTTTTGTATACTTTATTGCATACTTAGTCCAAAACAAAATATTTTGATATAGGCAACTTTATGGACTGTTATAATGGGGAAAATTTTTGACAACACTTTAAAAATTTATTATTAAATTTCTAGATTGAGAAAAAAATTGACATTATATGTAAAACCTGAGCCTCACTTTACCTCCAAAGGTAGCAAAGAAGAAGCACAATTGGGGCTGGGGTTGTGGTTCAGTGGTAGAGTGCTTGCCTAGCATGTGTGAGGCACTGGGTTCAATCCTCAGCACCACATAAACATAAATAAATAAAGGATTGTGTCCATCTACAACTAAAAAATGTTTTTGAAGAAGAAGAAGAAGCAGGAGGAGGAGGGAGAGGAGGAGGGAGAAGGAGGAGGAGGAGGAGGAGGAAGGAAGGAAGGAAGGAAGGAAGGAAGGAAGGAAGGAAGGAAGGAAGGAGAGAGAAAGAAGAAGAACCATCACCACCACCATCACAATTCATGAATGGAATGAGATGGTGTGCCTAGGAGGCAAACCATTTATGTAACTAGAAAATGTTTACCACCACACTTTCTCTCATTTCTATTCTATGGAAGAAACATCATTTTAATTGTGGTGATACTGAGAGGTGAGGCCTTTGGAGGAAGTGATTAAATCACAAGTGTTCTGACCTCACAAGATTAGTATTTTCTAAAAAGACTGCAGGTAACTAGTTTAGGCCCTTTTTTTTACCCTTCTACCTATGAGGATACAATATTCATCTTGGAAGCAGAGACCAGGACTCTCACCAGACATTAAACCTGCAGGCACCTTGATCATGAACTCCCCAATTTCCAGAACTACAAGAAATGAATTTCTATTCTTTATAAATTATTCAGCCTCGGGTATTTTTTGTAGCACCATATATAGACAAAAACAATATATATATGTAAAACACATGTGAAGGTTTTTAAGCACAGAAATGAATAAGAAAACTAATATCTCTGGTAAATAGTAATAAATACAATTATAGGCACCACTGTTTTGGACTGAGTTCCTATACAAGACCCCAATAGATCAAACCAAAATGAATGTTTTTAGGCTATGTGCCACATAATCCAAAGAAAATTTTCTAGAATCAGGTAAAACCCAAACAGACTAGTTCTGCCTGAAAACAGAGATGTATAGCAATCAATACAAAAGAGTCCCATCAACCTGACCTGGCATGATAAGGAAGTCCCCTCTACTTTAATGCTTACAAGAAAAGTATTCTGATTGGCTTTTTAAATTTTTTCTGCTTCCTTCTTCTCCCCTTATAAAAACCTACTCTCCTGCCATGCCCAGAGAAAAACTCATTCTGTTTTATAGAATGAGATGCTGATTCTAGAATCATTATTAAAAATAATTTAGATCTTTATAAACTATATTTATTGAAATTTTTTCTTTTTACTGTGATGTGATCAATAAAATCTGTTGCACACAGAGCTTGTTAATAATGATGTTTTAAATGACAATTATATATTTTGATGAGATCCCTGCTGTATTATCAAAACATATAATAGGGAACCAAATTTTACTTGCATTTATGTTAAGTTCAAACTTCTGTACAAAACATACTACTAACCTAATACTGTTCCAGTGTGATAGGTGATTTACTTAATGTAAACTAAGTAACAAATATGTGAAATATTTAATTCTTAAAAAATAAATGTGAAGCTAGGTGTTGGTGGTACATGCCTGTAGTCCCAGTGACTTCAGAGGCTGAGACAGGAGGATGGCAAGTTTAAGGCCAGCCTTGGCAAGTTAGCAAGACACTCAGAATTTAGCAAGACCATGTCTCAAAAACAATTATTTTTAATTTAAAAAGCCTGGGGAGGTAGTTCAGTGATAAAGTATCGCTGGATTCAATATCCCTGTTGCCCCCCATGAAAAATGATAACTGATAGATTAGAATATAAATTATTAGTTTCAAAATATTTAACTTGTAAATGTACACATAGGTATAGAACTGCAGCCTACAAGTAAGTATTGTCCTTTTCAGAGTAGTTCTCTGGGAAGGTTACAAATGCATTTTAATAATGTTATCATTATAAACTATTTTTAAACTACTCTTTGAAATTGCCTTCACAGTTGTCATGATAATCCTTTAAATATCCTTAATAGTGATAAATTCTTAACGATAGAACTAAGTTTGGCAACCATGCAGAATCACCCTGCCAAGCTTAGCAAAAGCTTAACTCAAACTTATACAGTTCTTTTATTTAAAAAAAAATACAAACAAGTGCTTATAAAAGTAATTGTAATGTTTTTAAGTTGCTTGTAAATTTATTTGAATTTTAAAATATTCAAAATAATTATGACTCGGGAGAGGGGGAAGATGGCGGCGAAGGGAGTGCATCACCCCAGTGCGCCGCGTCACTGTGCGGGAGAAAGACGAGGTGAAACAGCTGAAGGCTATCTTGTTGGGAATTTCCAGTGAAATTGAGGTGCTCCAGAATCTAGTGGATGGATTTCCATCGCGCGAGGTTCGGCTGCGGGGGCTCGGTCGCGGGCGATTTCTCCGCACGGAGGGTCACAGTGCCTGATCGGCGGACCGCCCCGCAGCTGGAGTCTTCGGCGCGTGCTGGGAAGCGGCAAGTTGCTGGAGCGGGAGTGCAGCGATGCGGATTCTGGGGGATCCTGCCAGTGGTGCAATGGCCGTGCTTAGTGCTGAGCTCCGGCTTTGAGACAGAGGAGAGAAGCGGTCCAGTTCGACTCTCGACACCGGTCGGACCACGGAGGAGGACAGCAGCCGCCATCTTGGAGAGCTGATGTAACCATCCCTGTTTTCTACTGGTCTCAGCTCATTCAGCTACGGAACAGGTGATTTCAGGCTGGTACTTGCCTGCGTCTCGCAGACAGATCGCTCAAGCTTGGGGCTGGAGAACCTGTGGAGAATACTCCTTGGGGCTCGCTCCTGGCAAGGCGTGCACCGGGCTTTGAGCGGCCGGATTCTGGTTCCCCGGGCTGCTTTGGCGCAGGGCTGGGGAACCCGCGGAGACTGCGTGTTGAGGCCAGCTCCAAGTGGAGCAGGCGCTGAGCTCAGGGCAGCTGGGCTCTGACTCCCGGAAGAGTTTTGGCCCGGGGCTGGGGAGCCCGCGGGGACTGCGTCTCTGAGCCTGCTCCCAGAGGAGCGTGCACCGGGCTCTGGCTCCCGGGGCTGCTTTGGCCTGGGGCTGGGGAACCCGCGGGGGTCGCTCTGTGGAGCCTGCTCCTAGCGGAGCGTGGCCGGGATCGGAGAGGCCGGGTTCTGGCTCCTGAAGCTGCTTTGGCCCAGGGCTGGGGAACCTGCGGTGACTGCTTCTCGGTCCGGGTCCTGCTGGGTGCTGTGGGGGCCAGGGGGGCAGAGTGGAGCTGCCGCCTGTGCCCAGAGCAGGCCAAGTGACCCGACGGCGTGGTATCACGACACCCCAACTGCAGCTGGGGCCGAAGAGAGTAGCCGCCCACACCTAGAACAGAACCAGTGACCTGACGACGGTGCGGTAGCTAAGTCACCCCATTTGGAGTAGGGGCTGTGCAGAGCCGCCGTCTGAGCCTCCAAGGTAGGCAGACCTGCAACCCACTGGCAGGACAGGCCCAGTAGCCTGCCAGCGTGGTGGACAAGTAGCACCGAGGCAGTCACGTCACACTGGTTGGAGTGGGGGTGGAGCAGAGCCGCCACACGTGTCCGGAAAAGGCCCAGTGACCCGTTGGAGAGGCAGTCAGGTACCCCCACTGGGGTACCAAGCAGAAAAGAAAGAAAGAAACGCGAGCAATATGAAAAGACAAGGAAAGAAAGGACCACAAGCAATGCAGGTCAACTCAACTTTAGAAGAGGTAATAGCTGCAACAGATGGAATGTCAGATAAAGAGTTCAGGATATACATGCTTCAGATGATCTGGAGTCTCAAGGAAGACATGAGACAGCAAAATCAGACAATGAAAGATCACTTTGACAAGGAACTACATAAACAAATCCAGGAAGTAAAAGATCAATTTCACAGGGAGATAGAGGTAATAAAAAACAAACAAATAGAAATCCTAGAAATGCAGGAAGCAATAAACCAACTTAAAAACTCAATTGAGAATACTACCAGCAGAGTAGATCACTTAGAAGATAGAACATCAGACAATGAAGACAAAGTATTTCAACTTGAAAAGAACATAGACAGCTAAGAAACCATGAGCAGAACATCCAAGAAATATGGGATAACATTAAAAGACCAAACTTAAGAGTCATTGGGATACAGGAAGGCACACAGCTCCAAACCAAAGGAATAAACAATCTATTCAATGAAATAATACGAGAAAACTTCCCAGACCTGAAGAATGAAACAGAATCCCAAATCCTAGAAGCTTACAGGACGCCGAATGTGCAAAATCATAAGAGATCCACACCTAGACACATTATAATGAAGATGTCTAACATACAGAATAAGGAGAGAATTTTAAAAGCTACAAGAGAAAGGAAGCAGATTACATTTAGGGGTAAACCAATCAGGATAACAGCTGATCTCTCAACACAGACTCTGAAAGCTAGAAGATCCTGGAATAATATATTTCAAACACTGAAAGAAAATGGGTTCCAACCAAGAATCGTGTATCCGGCGAAATTAAGCTTCAGGATGGAAGATGAAATTAAAACCTTCCACGATAAACAAAAGTTAAAAGAATTCGCAGCTAGAAAACCATCTCTTCAAAAAATCCTTGGCAAAACATTACGGGAAGAGGAAATGGAAAATAACATTGAAAATCAACAGTGGGAGGTAGGACAGTAAAGGGGGGAAAGTAATCAAAGAGGAAAACAAATCAGGTTTAGTAACATTAATAAACAAATATGGCTGGAAGAACAAACCATATCTCAATAATAACCCTAAATGTTAATGGCTTAAACTCACCAATTAAGAGAGACAGGCTAGTTGAATGGATCACGAAACAAGACCCAACAATATGTTGCCTACAGGAGACGCATTTGATAAGAAAAGACATACATAGACTGAAGGTGAAAGGTTGGGAAAAATCATACCACTCATATGGACTTCAGAAACAAGCAGGAGTGTCCATACTCATATCAAATAAAATAGATTTCAAGTCAAAGTTAATCAAAAGGGATAAAGAGGGACACTACATACTGCTCAAGGGAACCATACACCAACAAGACATAACAATCATAAATATATATGCCCCAAACAATGGTGCAGCTATGTTCATCAAGCAAACTCTTCTCAAGTTCAAGAGTCTAATAGACCACCATACAATAATCATGGGAGACTTCAACACACCTCTCTCACCACTGGACAGATCTTCCAAACAAAAGTTAAATAAGAAAACTATAGAACTCAATAACACAATTAACAACCTAGACTTAATTGACATATATAGAATATACCACCCAACATCAAGCAGTTACACTTTTTTCTCAGCAGCACATGGATCCTTCTCAAAAATAGATCATATATTATGTCACAGGGCAACTCCTTGACAATATAAAGGAGTAGAGATAATACCATGCATCTTATCTGATCATAATGGAATGAAACTGAAAATCAACCATAAAAGAAGGAAGAAAAAATCATGCATCACTTGGAGAATGAACAATAGGTTACTGAATGATCAATGGGTTTTAGAAGACATCAAGGAGGAAATTAAAAACTTCTTAGAGTTAAATGAAAACACAGACACAACATATTGGAATCTATGGGACACATTGAAAGCAGTTCTAAGAGGAAAATTCATTGCTTGGAGTTCATTCCTTAAAAAAAGAAAAAACCAACAAATAAATGATCTCATACTTTATCTCAAAATCGTAGAAAAAGAAGAGCAAAACAACAGCAAAAGAAGTAGAAGGCAAGAAATAATTAAAATCAGAGCTGAAATTAATGAAATCGAAACAAATGAAACAATTGAAAAAATTGACAAAACTAAAAGTTGGTTCTTTGAAAAAATAAATAAAATCGACAGACCCTTAGCCATGCTAACGAAGAGAAGAAGAGAGAGAACCCAAATTACTAGCATACGGGATGAAAAAGGCAATATCACAACAGACACTTCAGAAATACAGAAGATAATCAGAAATTATTTTGAATCCTTATACTCCAATAAAATAGAAGATAGTGAAGGCATAGATAAATTTCTTAAGTCATATGATCTGCCCAGATTGAGTCAGGAGGATATAGACAACCTAAACAGACCAATAACAATAGAGGAAATAGAAGAAACCATCAAAAGACTACCAACTAAGAAAAGCCCAGGACCGGATGGGTATACAGCAGAGTTTTACAAAACCTTTAAAGAGGAACTAACACCAAAACTTTTCAAGCTATTTCAGGAAATAGAAAAAGAGGGAGAACTTCCAAATATATTCTACAAGGCCAACATTACCCTGATGCCTAAACCAGACAGAGACACTTCAAAGAAAGAAAACTACAGACCAATATCTCTAATGAACCTAGATACAAAAATCCTCAATAAAATTCTGGCGAATCGAATACAAAAACATATCAAAAAAATTATACACCGTGATCAATTAGGATTCATCCCTGGGATGCAAGGCTGGTTCAATATACGGAAATCAATAAATGTTATTCACCACATCAATAGACTTAAAAATAAGAACCATATGATCATCTCGATAGATGCAGAAAAAGCATTCGACAAAGTACAGCATCCCTTTATGTTCAAAACTCTAGAAAAATTAGGGATAACAGGATCATACCTCAACATTGTAAAAGCAATCTATGATAAGCCACAGGCCAGCATCATTCTGAATGGAGAAAAATTGAAGGCATCCCCTCTAAGATCTGGTACAAGACAGGGATGCCCTCTCTCACCACTTCTGTTCAACATAGTCCTCGAAACACTGGCCAGAGCAATTAGACAGACGAAAGAAATTAAAGGCATAAAAATAGGAAAAGAAGAACTTAAATTATCACTATTTGCAGATGACATGATTCTATACCTAGCAGACCCAAAAGGGTCTACAAAGAAAGTATTAGAGCTAATAAATGAATTCAGCAAAGTGGCAGGATATAAAATCAACACGCATAAATCAAATGCATTCCTGTATATCAACAACAAATCCTCTGAAATGGAAATGAGGACAACTACTCCATTCACAATATCCCCCCAAAAAATAAAATACTTGGGAATCAACCTAACAAAAGAGGTGAAAGACTTATACAATGAAAACTACAGAACCCTAAAGAGAGATATAGAAGAAGACCTCAGAAGATGGAAAAATATACCCTGTTCATGGATAGGCAGAACTAACATCATCAAAATGGCGATATTACTAAAAGTTCTCTATAAGTTCAATGCTATGCCAATCAAAATCCCAACAGCATTTCTTGTAGAAATAGATAAAACAATCATGAAATTCATATGGAATAATAAAAGACCCAGAATAGCAAAAACAATGCTAAGCAGGAAGTGTGAATCAGGCGGTATAGCGATATCAGACTTCAAACTATACTACAGAGCAATAGTAACAAAAACAGCATGGTACTGGTACCAAAACAGGCGGGTGGACCAATGGTACAGAATAGAGGACACAGTAACCACTCCACAAAACTACAACTATCTTATATTTGATAAAGGGGCTAAAAGCATGCAATGGAGGAAGGATAGCATCTTCAACAAATGGTGCTGGGAAAACTGGAAATCTATTTGCATCAAAATGAAACTGAATCCCTTTCTCTCGCCATGCACAAGAGTTAACTCAAAATGGATCAAGGAGCTTGATATTAAATCAGAGACACGGCGTCTGTTTGAAGAAAAAGTTGGCTATGATCTACATACTGTGGGGTCGGGCTCCAAATTCCTCAATAGGACACCCATAGCGCAAGAGTTAACAACTAGAATCAACAAATGGGACTTACTCAAACTAAAAAGTTTTTTCTCAGCAAAAGAAACAATAAGAGAGATAAACAGGGAGCCTACATCCTGGGAACAAATCTTTACTCCACACACTTCAGGGGAGCCCTAATATCCAGAGTATACAAAGAACTCAAAAAATTAGACAATAAGATAACAAATAACTCAATCAACAAATGGGCCAAGGATCTGAACAGACACTTCTCAGAGGAGGACATACAATCAATCAATAAGTACATGAAAAAATGCTCACCATCGCTAGCAGTCAGAGAAATGCAAATCAAAACCACCCTAAGATACCATCTCACTCCAGTAAGATTGGCAGCCATTCTGAAGTCAAACAACAACAAGTGCTGGAGAGGATGCGGGGAAAAGGGTACACTTGTTCATTGTTGGTGGGACTGCAAATTGGTGCAGCCAGTTTGGAAAGCAGTATGGAGATTTCTTGGAAAGCTGGGAATGGAACCACCATTTGACCCAGCTATTCCCCTTCTCGGTCTATTCCCTAAAGACCTAATAAGAGCATGCTACAGGGACACTGCTACATCGATGTTCATAGCAGCACAATTCACGATAGCAAGATTGTGGAACCAACCTAGATGCCCTTCAATTGATGAATGGATAAAAAAAATGTGGTATTTATACACAATGGAGTATTACTCTGCTTTAAAAAATGACAAAATCATAGAATTTGGAGGGAAATGGATGGCATTAGAGCAGATTATGCTAAGTGAAGCTAGCCAATCCTTAAAAAACAAATGCCAAATGACTTCTTTGATATAAGGGGAGTAACAAAGGACAGGGTAGGGACGAAGAGCTTGAGAAGAAGATTAACATTAAACAGGGATGAGAGGTGGGAGGGAAAGGGAGTGAGAAGGGAAATCGTATGGAAATGGAAGGTGATCCTCAGGGTTATACAAAATTACATTTAAGAGGAAAGGAGGGGTAAGAGAAGAATAATACAAGTGGAAGAAATGATTTACAGTAGAGGGGGTAGAGAGAGAAAAGGGGACGGGAGGGGAGGGGAGGGGAAGGGGGATAGTAGAGAATAGGATAGACAGCAGAATACATCAGACACTAGAATGGCAATATGTAAATCAATGGAAGTGTAACTGATGTGATACAGCAATCTGTATACGGAGTAAAAATGGGAGTTCATAACCCACTTGAATCAAACTGTGAAATATGATATATTAAGAACTATGTAATGTTTTGAACGACCAACAAAAAAAAAAAAAGAAAAGAAAATGATATACGGTACCTAGATGTAGAAAAGACACAAAGTGAAAAACCTAGAAGAGGCAAAACACTGATTATTGTCCTATTTCATACATTGATTTTTCTCTTGGTATCGAAAGATCAAGACATATCAAGCATTAGAAAGTAGGTATATTTGAGAGTGTTATATAAAATGCAAGAGAATGAAGTAGAGAAAGGATAGGAGGTAGAATCAATCAGAGATACTGGGAAACAAATTCCAGTGCCCATTTATAAGCTGCTACACAGGCAGATCTTTAAAATGGGGTTGATAGCATCTAAAGGGTAGGGTGGTTTTGAGAACTGAGATGAGTTAGTGTGTTGATAATAAACCATAACTATCAATACTGTTATTTTAAAGAAACTATTTTTTTAGCATTTCCTTTTCCTCCCCAAAGCCACCCCACATCTCTTTAGTCAGATGGAACTTAACAAAATATCCTCCTGGCCCTCACCATGTATCTATAGATAGCTGACAGAAGTGTATGCATTCTAACTTGTCCTGAAAGACACTAGTTTCTTTTGCCTGGAAATAGGGTGGGTTAAAATGATCAGGTGAGGTACTGTCTTAGTGAGAGAAGTGGGGTCAAATCAGTCTGCACCTTGACCGGACACCGATGTCACGACTGAACAATCAACCTGAAAACTGCAAGTTATTATACAGTCTAGAGGTTGATTTGGCTCCAATTCCTAATTCTATTTCTGTTCTTTCTATGGTTGTGCTTTTTAATATATATTTTTAGAAAACTCTACTTTCAATCAAAATTGTTCTTATTCTATACAGCCAGCCTCCTCTCGTCGTTGTGTTGTTTAAGGGGGTTAGGGAGAAAGCCATCAACACATGTTTGCATTTACCCATATTTTTCCTCTTTAATTTTCATGCCATTTTTTCCTTTTCAATTTAAGGTGGCTTCTTATTGAAGTAAATAGAAGTGTTTCAGCAGAAAAAAATAATAAATGAATGATAAAATCTATAAATAATAAACTGAATCGTAAAAAAAAAATAATAATAATTATGACTGACAGTAGCACTATTGGAGTAGGTTTTTGGCTTCCTATGGTGACTACTTGGAATAACCATCTATTTTTTATTTTTATTTATTTATTTTTTAGTTACAGATGGACACAATATTCTATTTATCTATTTATATGTAGTGCTGAGAATGGAACCCAGTGCTTCACACATGCTAGGCAAGTGCTCTATCACTGAACCACAGCCACAGTCCCCAGAAAGGCCATCTGTTTAAAAACATAAATCACATTTAGGGAAGTAAAGCATGACTATATGGTCACACTTTGAAGACACAAAGCAACTTTCTTCCATGAAGTTCGAACTATTTTCTAGACATTACTTCATTTATTCTCCAAATATCCGTATGAAGGAAAGGATAGGTTATCATTCGTTTTTAGATGGCTGAGTAGAGGTGATATATTAGGGAAAGTAACTGTCTATTCCATGAGGCAACAATGAAGTCTAGGCATAGTGTCCCCTAAAATTTGTGCTAGGGTAGTTATCGAAATTTAAGTGATCATTTTTAGCTCCTTGATAAAAAGGCATGTATATGTACAAAGTATTATTATTATTATTATTCAGGAAGGTGTGTCATAAAATCCTACAGAGGTCTATTAAAATGATTATTAATTCACTGCATACTTGGCTGGAAGAATTCCTGTTTGATGTATGAGAGCTACTTATTAAAGAGGCTGGGGTCTGTCTTCAAAACACTAAGATTTTTAGTGTCTCTAGTTAACTGTATTTTTATAAAGAAAGAAAACTTTATTCTTTTTTAATTTTAGAAGAATAAAACCCTTCACTTTGAAAAGCCAAATACATAAAAGTGTAAGAGAGAAAGAAAAAAATGGGGCTATAAAAGATCCATGGCAAAACTACTTAAATGCAAACCCTAGGGAAACCAGTAAATTGCTGATATCTCTGGGGAGATTAAAAAAGCACAACAGTGTAATACACATGCAATTACTGTACAATTTAATTTTCACTAAAATGACTGTTCTCCTACATGCTCAATTCTTTATGACCAAAGTCAATTTGCTATATTCACAGATACCTAGCAGCTCATCTCTTCTAGTCTACTTATTTATGAACACTTAGAATCTGTGCTATGATCACCACCAAGAATCTTTGAGCTTCCAGTAGCACTATATTTACACAGGAAAAAAAAAAAAAGATTTAACAAAAGAAAGGAAGAAGTTTTACTCCTTATTTCAACTCTAGTGATCCTATTCAATAACTGAAAATTATTCTGATTTTTCTCAGGAGTCTGAAAACATTCAACTCTATTTTATAAGGAAGGATTTTAATAATTAATGAGTAAATTCAAATAGAATGGGTACCTGACTGACACTTTTTGAGTGCTAAATTTTGCTTGAGGCTGACAGAGAGACTGGACCACCAAGGACAACTCTGTCAGACAAGGGCTAATCACAGCTTCCTCCTTAGTTTTGATACAATCACTTTTCTACCTGGGTGCCTCTCAGCTGTCTGGTCTATAAAATGGGCTAATAAGTAACCTGCCTCCATAATGCTCCTTTGAAGTTAACGAATAAACGCTCTCATGAATACGCTTAAAACTATTAGATGCTAAGAAAATACTGAGTAGTATCTAGGAAAGAATATGGTTATATTTACACGTTAGTGCTAATGACTGCATTATCCCCCAAAGGACCCCCTCTTCCCACCTCCGTCCAGATGCATTTCAGAGCTTCCTTATGACCGCTGCCTAGCAGAAAGTCTGTACACTCAGGACCCAAGGCTGAAACAAAAGCAGCTGAAACACCAATACTGAAATGGACCAGACAAAAGAAAGTGGATCTGAGCAGAGGGCACCGGACCTGGAAGGGGGTGTACGCCGGCTGTCCCCAGGAGCTCTGACTTTAAGCAGGACGCTCCTCACCTCGGACCTGAAGAGCGTGCGGCGCAGACCCAGCTCCCAGCAACCCTACCCGCCACGGCCTCCTCACCACGCCCCCGGCGCCCCGCCGCCAGGGCTCGGGTTTCAGACCCCACGTAATTCTACCCTGCCGGCGGGGCACGCCCGGAGGCCGCCTGCGACGCCTCAGGTGCGAAAGTTAAACCGCGCCGCGTCACTTGAGGCCGGGGCGCGAGGCCGGGCCAGCAGCGCCGAGTCCCAGCCCAGTCCCTCGGCGTGTCCTCACCTGGGCCAGCCCGGGGGCCCGAGCCGCCTGGTCGAGCCGAGGCCGAATCCCTCCGGAGGTGCTGTCGCCGCGCCCCGCCCCGCTCCGCTCCCAGACTCCGGCCCTTACCTGCGCCCGCTTCCCGGAGCCGCCGGCTCCGCGCCCCCTCCGGTTCGCCCGCAGCCCGGCGTTGAGGACTCCTGGTGGCGGCCGCTGCAGCTCCAGCGGCGGCGATGCCGGTTCGGGGAGACGGGAAGCGACAGGAGCCAAACCCCGCGGAAAGCGCTCTGGCTGTGCCGGCAACCCCGATCCCGCGGCCTCGGACTCAGTGCCTCTGCGCTGCTTGCCCGGCTCACTCCGCCTCTGCGGGTTCCCACCCGAGGCCCGCGTGGGCGGCGCCAGGCCCTGACCCTGCGTGGACCCAGGAGAGGCGCGGGCCGCGCTGGGCCAAGCGGAACCGTGGGAAAGTTTCCCCTCTCCTCACCCACTGGCCGGAACAAGGAAAGTCTGCGCTGTCTCTGGTGTCCTCAACCAGCCCTTACCATAGTTCCAGGCCCACCTGCTGGGACCATTCCCTGCTGGGCCGGCGTCCCAGCCACCCATCCCCATGCCTAAGGCTTCCAAAGGTGGCACCTTTATATGGGTTCAGTTTTCCCTTCTAATATCACTACATTCGCAGCTTACCTTCCTGTGCGAAAGGTTCCACCCATGCATAACCGAAAATAAGCACTGAAGATACCTGACTCCACTCCTGGCAAATCACAATTGTGAAGTGAGTTGGTGGCTGGAGTCAAAAGTGCCTGTTCAAGGAGTGAGTGACGCTTGGAGTAAATGTTGACTTGCCAGAGAGTCATAAAACTTGATTCAGAGCAATGAAAAAAGATCTTCAAAACTCTATGAATGAGATGTGGAATATGAAAAGCACATTTTATTAGTTGGCTTGAGGAATGGGGAAGGAAGCTACAAGGGAACCCCCAAACAATTATATAGCTTTCTTTCTCAGATAGATACAAACATTTTCATTTGCCCGAGATGGCTTATTTGGAATCTTGTCCCAAGAATAGGGCTGTATGGGATGAACCCTGACCCCGGGGAGGGGGGAGGGACAATGAAAAGGATAACAGAGACATCACAAAAAACTTCTTCAGGTCAATATACCTAATAAATATAATGCAAAAATCCTCAACAAAATACTAACAAACCAAATCCAATCAACATAGAAAATGATTATGCAACACGACCAAGTGGGATTTACTTTAGGAATGCAAGGTTGGTGTAACATACAAAATTTATCAATGTAATATTCCATTTTCATACATTAAAGGACAAAAAATACATGATCCTCTCAACAAATGAAGAAAAGCGTTTGGCAAAAAACAACAACTTTAATAATATAAAACACACACACACACACACACACACACACACACACTACACACTTAAACTAGGCATAGAAAGTAACTCCTAGTACCTAATAAAAGACATCTATGAAAACCTATAGTTAACGTCATACTTTTTTTGGTAATGCCGATTGAACTCAGGGGTGCTCCACCACTGAGCACTGAGCCATATCCCCAGCTCTATTTTGTATAAGAGACAGGGTCTTACTAGGTTGCTTAGCACCTCACCATTGCTGAGGCTGGCTTTGAACTTGGGATTCTCCTATCTCAGCCTCCCCAGCCACTGGGATTACAGGCTTGTGCCACCATGTTTGGCCCATAGTTAATGTCATACTTAATCATGAAAGAATGAACATTTCCAACTAAAACTGAGAATAATACAGGGGGTCAGTTCTTGCACTGCTATTCAATATTGTCCTGTAGATTCTACTCGGGGCAATTAGGCAAGCCAAGTTTGAATATCTAACAGCTAATAAAGCAAACAAAAAAAGAGAAGTATCAAAGAAACCCTGGGCAAAAAGTCTCAGAATTGAAAGACAATATCACATAAGTTTTCCACTCAATGGCTAAAATTGAAATTTGCAAAGTATAAAGTTAAATAAAAGACCTTTTCAAATATGTAAAATTCTAGGTATTCTTTTCCTGCATCCTTTCTCAGAAACTCACTTGGAGGATGCATTCTACAATAACAAAGAAATTGTGGGAGATGGTTCTAATGGAGGAAAGTAGTGCAAATTACTCTCCAGACAATTGTGACAAGCAGAACACTCCTCCAAAATTTCCACCTCTAAGGTTCTGGAACCTATGAATATGTTACATCATGAAGTAAGAGACTTTGCTGACTTAATCAAGGTTAGGAACTCAAATAAAAAGATTATCTAGGATTACCTAGGTAGGCCCAATTCAATCACATGAGCCTTGAAAAACAGAAAACACTTTCCAGTTGGTATAAGAAAGATGAGACAGAAGGAGATGTCAGAGAGATTTGAAGCCTCAAAGGGACTTGACTTTCCAGTGACTGGAGGAATCACATGAAAACAGAAGAGAGGATATTATCAGCTTCTTGAGGGAAAGATCAGCCAGCTGGCAGTGCTTTCTTTAAAAAAGAAAGAAAGATGGGCTGGGGATGTGGCTCAAGCGGTAGCGCGCTCGCCTCACATGCGTGTGGCCCCGGGTTCGATCCTCAGCACCACATACCAACAAAGATGTTGTGTCCGCCGAGAACTAAAAAAAAATAAATATTAAAAATTCTCTCTCACTCTCTCTTTAAAAAACAAACAAACAAACAAACAAAACCTTTAGAGGAACTGAAAAGAAGGGAGGCAAGACAAAAAGTCTTGATGCTTTCTGATTAAGGGATATAATTTAACCTCTTGTTTGCTATGAAGTCACAGAATAGTCAGAGAAATGATAAGATGACAAGTTTGGCATTTAAAAACGTGGATGTCCAGTTAAAATTGAATTTGGGGGACTAGGGATATGGCTTAGTGGTACAAAGTTTACCTAGCATGTGCAAGCCCTGGTTCTATTCCCAATGTAACAGATGCTCATTTGAAACTGCTCTTTGCTCACTCCTCCCCTTCCTTTTTCCTTTTTCCCCTTCTTAATCCTGTTTGTTGAAAAGAAGCCCATTGTGATATTCCAACTAAAAAGGAACAAAGATACTCACCTGGATGACAAAGACCCTACCCAGATATTAGCCTTCCTATTCACTGCCCCTGCCCCCTCCATATAAAAGCCCTTTGCTCTCTGAAATTTCTCTTAAGATAGAGATTTGGGAGCAAACCTCTCTTTCTTCTTCAGGGTTGGATTTGACTAAAGCCTGATTCCTTCCACCAACTGACTCCAAAATTCTTGGTTGAGAGGTAGACATTGTGGGCATTTGATTCCAGTAACACCAGCACTGGGATGGTGTTAAAAACAAAATAAATAAATAAAACAATAAAACATGAACATCATATAAGTGTAAACATAATTACACTAAAAAATAATTGTTCATTAAAAATTTAAATTTAAATTTGTGCTCAATTTATCTAGCAACTCTAGAAATTGGACCCTCTGAACAATTATTTTCAACCTTGGATTTCAATTTTGGAAACATACAGGAATTACATGGAGTGCTTGTGAAAATACCAATGAATTTACTCTTGATTTGGCCAAAACAAAGAAGACAGCTAGCCTGGAAATTTATCTTGCCTGTACAGACAACAGCTTCAAGATTCTATAGGAGAAGAATGAAAGTGGGGAGCCAAGAGCATATGCATCTGCTGACTACTCAGGCCCTGTGGGGTTTGCAAATCTGGTTTTACAAGTTCTATGTTGGGGAGCAGCTTCCTTTCAGCTTCCATTCTTAGCATGAGCTGATTGCCTATAGGAAGCTGGGACAGAGAAATAACTTAAAAGAACAAGTTAAACAAACAAAATTAATTAGGATAGTGGTTAGGTCTTTTTTTAAGTTTTCCAGTTTTAAGGAGTCCCCTATTACAAGGGAATTCCAGTGAATGGGCAAATTTGAGAACCATAGTCCGGGAGAGGAGTTATTGACACTTACCTAGTGAACTCAAGCAGCTTTTCCTGTCAGTTTACAACCTGACATGCAGAAATAGGTTTTGGTTTTGTTTTGTTTTATTTTCAATAAACATCTTAACAAAATCACAAATGAAGAGCCCAATTTTCAATATTTCAAGGGAAATATTTCACTTTTTATTAAAGGCAGACAAAAACTCAACTTTATGATAATACGCAAAATAAATATATTTTTGTTTACCTATTAGGAAATTGTTACCTAAATATTTACTAACATTATCTCTCATCTCACTGGATGTAATGGCTATCTAAAAGTCTTAGTCATTGCAAAGCATCCATGACAATATAACCTTTATATAGCTGTCATCCATATCCAGGAGGGATTAGTTCCAGGACCCTCCTCAGACACCAAAATCTGTGGTGTCTATCAAATCCCTTTATAAAATTGTGTTGTGTCTGCATATATCATCCTACATACTTTAAAATCATTTCTAGATTATTTATAGTGCCTAATGTAGTATAAATGCAATGTGAATTGTTGTTATTTGTTGTTGTTATTAGTTATTTGTTCTGTGTTATTGTTACCACTGTTGACCTGTGACGAGTCCTCGCTTCCCCAAAGTTGAAGAATAACACCAGAGAAGCACACCGAGGCTAGGTCAGAGTAGAAATTAGAAGTTTTTTAAAGGACAGCAGAAAAGACTTCTCCCAGAGGAAGAAGGGGACCCAAGACATGGAATCCGTGGAAGTGCGGTTGTCTCTCCTTTTTATAGTTTTTGGTGATGGAATGTAGGTGGGAAGGCCTGAAGGGCTGGGACACAGGTGGGCCAAAGAAGTAATATGGGCAGGAAGGACTTTATTAACACTTCTTTGGGATGGGCTATCTTTAAATCTTCTGAGGCTGTTCATTAACATTTCTTTGGGATGGACTTTGGGCCTAGGGCTTTTCTGGAGACTTCATTAATATTTCAAGAGTTTCCTGGAATTCATTCTCAGCATGGCCTGCATGGCCTCCATTTTAAATCTTACTCGATATTAGACCCGATTTACCTAACTACACTGACTACCTAATTTTAAATCTGGCTTCATTATTTAGGGAATAATGACAAGAAAAAGACTGTTTTTGTTCATTACAATTTTTCTTCAAATATCTTCTGGTATAATTGCATCAGAATTTCTTGATGTATATTTTAGTCAGCTTTTGCATCACTGTGAACAAAACATCTGACAAGAACTACTAAGAGGAGGAAAAGTTTATTTTGGGGCTCATTGTTTCAAAGATCTCAAGCCATAGATGGCTGACTCTATTGGTCTGAGCCCAAGATGAGGTAGCATATCATGGAAGAAAGGCCCAGTGAAGAAAAGCTATTCAGCTCATGGCAGGTCAGGAAGTGGAGAGAGTGAAGTGGGAAAGGGTCACAGGGAAGATGCACTCTTCCAGTACATGCCACAAGTGATCCACCTCCTCTAGCCATGTTCCATCTGCCTACCACTACCAAGTTAGCACATTCAAACTAGATTGGGCTGATTAGATTACAGCTCTCATAATCCAATCATTTAGACTCTGAATATTCCTGCATTAACACAGGAGCTTTGGAGGGACATTTCATTGTCAAACCATAACATTGTGGGCCCTCATATGGTTGAATTCACAGATGCAGGAGCCATAAATATGAGACTGGGTTACCTATATTATTACTTGATGGTTGGGTTTTATAACCTCTGGCTTCATTAAAGCCAAACTGAATTAAATAACATTTCTATAAATACTATTTTATGGTATAATTTCTGCCATTTGAGGCCTCAACAGAACATTTAGGTGATTTGGAGGAGAAAGTGGGCAATTCAAAATAAAAAGTTTGATTTAATAGTATTGATGTGAATATAATATAATTTTCCCTCAACCCTCATAAGTTTGTAATTGGGACAGATTCTGGCAACAAAAGATAGATTAATAAGAGAAAAAATAAGCAAGTTCATTAATTGGTGCAGTGCACATCACACAGGAGAAAATAAATTGAAGGCATTGGCTAAAGTGTTGGTTTTCTTTGTTGCTGTTTTGTGATACTGGAGATTGAACCCAAGATTGTTGTACCTCTGAGCTCTATCCAAACATTTTTCTTTTTTTATTTTGATACAGGATCTTGCTAAATTGCCCAAGCTGGCCTCAAACTTATGATCCTCCTGCATCAGGAGTCTGTATTCAACAAAAAACAATATATTTTAGAGAAATGACAAGACAAACAAAAGAAGTCCCAAATTTTAAAGGTGGCAAAAGTATGGGGAGGTAAATCTATGGGAATAAAGTCTGCTGGCAGATTCCTCTGATGCTGCCATCTCTGAGAAGATAAATAGGCATTGTAAAGGACAATCTAGGGCTGGAGTTGTAGCTCAGTGGTTGAATGCTTTTTTCGCATGCGTGAGGCAGTGGATTCGATCCTCAGCACCACTAATAATATCTAAATAAAACAAAGATACTATGACATCTACAACTAAAAAAAATGTTAAAAAATAATCTGCATCCTTTTCTTAGGGGGTTAGGAGGTAGAAAGGTCTTCTGTCTTTATGAACTTTTGTCCTGATTTTGGAGAGCCTATGAGTTCCACTGTATTATGTTTGTCTTCACCTCAACAATATTTTTTGTTTTGGGGATAAATATTTTTGTTTCCTTCAGTATCATTTGCATGGAAGTATCATCTGAAATTGTGGAGTATCATGGGAAGAGTAGGGAGTCCTTAGGAAAATTCTAGATTTCGAAGATAGGGCAGAAGAAAAGCTAAAAGCATTTCCTGTTAGAATGATTGGAAAGCAAAAACTTTCTGTGAGTTTGAAGAACAAGTGTATAGTGTCTAATGTATCTAAGAGGCTAAGGAGAATGAGGAAAGGCCACTGGAATTGCTCACTCATGAAGCAACACATAGCAATACAGACATGGGTCCTTAGGCCAGAGTGCCTTGACTTGAATCCCAGCTCTACCACTTATAAGTGTATATCCTTAGAGCAAGTTACTTAATCTCTCTGTGCCTCAATTTCTTCATCTGTAAATAGAAAATGATAGTGGGAATAATAGAGTTATTGGGAGGTGTTAATGATTTTATCTAAGAAAGTGCTGAAAATTATATCTGGTATATGGTAAGCACTCAGTAAATATCAGTTATTACTGTTTGTAGTAATGACAACCTTTGAGAAAACCCTTTAGAGCAGTGTATTACTTAGGACCGACTTTAGTAATGACAGAAACCCAAAGAAAATATCTATTAATTTATAGGAGTAAATCTATGATAGTTTCAGGAATGTTTGGATCTAGCTGCTTAAATGATGCTATTAGAAGTACATTTTTTTTTTACCTTTGACCTTATTTTTCTCAATGTCAGCTTCTATTTTAGATAGAATGAATCAATGTGATGGCCAAATTGGCCAATTAGCCACAGGCTTAAATGAAACCAGTCTAGCAAACCCAGTGAAGAAAGAATGCCTCTTTCTCAATATTGCCAAGTAAAGTTCTGGAACTGAATCTCAGACTTGAATCATATACCCACTGCCCTGGAAGGAGAACTGGTAAGTTGCCCAGTTGAGGATTGCTTGCTCATCTATAAAACTGTGTATGTGTATGTGTACTCAGATCATATAAGTTGAAAGTGAAAAAGGTATAGCTCCCCAAAGTAATATTGGGTTCTGTTATCAGAATAAAATTCCCAGTCAATGGAGCTCTACATAAAGGATTACTAAACATCAGAGAGGTTTAAACAATGACAGAAATTCATATGTAGTTTTTAAGCCTTTTGTCAAAGTATTCAGCAGCCCAAGAAGAGAAATAAAGAAATTACAATGATGTGATCCCCACAAGGCCCAGGACTAGAAATCAAACACCACCAAAGGACAAGGATCAAAGCAAAGAAGGTGTCATAAAAACACAGATGAAATACAATCCATGGAGTCCAGGTTGGGCAGGGATGCAATAAGACCAGAAAGACATCGATTAAGTAATCCCTAGGGGTGTGGATGTTCCTGTGGCGAATGGAGCGAGTGCCAAGATTAATAAAAAGGCAGGCAATGCTCCTGAAGTTTGTGGGTAATAGGATGAAAGATACCTCAGGAAAAGGTAGTTTACTTCTTCTCACTCTTTCAGTAAATGTAAGACTAAGTGGACATATGTTGACTTGAACTGAGGTCAATAACATCCGAAAAAAATGAGAAGTTCTGATATATTTGCAGTTAACCAAGATGTGCAAATTTTTATTTTATTACTATTGGACAAATATAATTCTATTCAAAATACTCTAAGGACAGTAAATCAAAAGTTAATTAATTAATGTGTTATGTGTAAAACAATAATGTAATACAATTATATATTATAATTAATATAATTTTTCAAGAATAATTGATATTATTATTAATTAAATTTTAAAATTATAAACATTTTACCAGGAATTATCATTCTTCAATCCTTAAGACATAACATGGGAAACCTTCTTTCTTAAAAGGAAAATGAGCCAGGTGCTTTGTCATATGCCTGTAATCACATTGGTTTGGGAGGTTGAGAGAGGAGAATCGAGAGTTCAAAGCCAGCCTAAAAAATTGGTGAGGCACTAAGCAACTCAGTGAGACCCTGTCTCTAAATAAAATACAAAATAGGGCTGGGGATGTGGCTCAGTGGCTAAGTGCCACTGAATTCAATTCCCAGCACACCCCTTCCCCACAAAAAAGAAAAGAAAAAAACATGATATTGTAAAACTGCAAAATAAGACTTGAGATTTATTATTTTCCAGTCACACAATTTGGGCAAATTATGTGGCTTTGACTCCAAGTTTCCTTAGCTGTAAAAATTGTTGATCTTAATGGTATGTTTTAATCAGCTGGTATGATTAAATGAGCACAGTATGTGAAAGTGTTTTTTAAACAACAAAATTATTTAAATGTTATTTTCTATTAACAACTAGTCATTATTATAATGTGATTATTTTACTATAAAAATTATTAGGTTGAACTAACATTAATTAGTTAATACACTTTTTAAAAAATATTGTTTTTAGACGTTGATGGGCCTTTATTTTGTTCATTTATTTATATGCAGTGCTGAGAATTGAACCCAGTGCCTCACACATGCTAGGCAAGTGCTCTACCACTGAGCCGTGACCCCACCTCCCTAATATGCTTTTAAAAGATATACCTGGTTTCTTTTTTTAAAAAATAAATTTAGTTATAGTTCAACACAATACCTTTATTTTATTTATTTATACTTTTAGTTATTGGTGAACACAATACTTTTATTTTTTTATACTTTTAGTTATAGGTGGACACAATACCTTTATTTTATTTTTATGTGGTGCTGAAGACTGAACCCAGTGCCTCACGTGTGCTAGGTGAGTGCTCTATTGTGAGCCCCAACCCCAGTTCTACATTGTTTTCTTATCTGGCAATACTGGGGATTGAACCAGGGCCTTGAATATGATAGGCAAGGGTGCTCCTACTGAACTACATTCCCAGCCCTTTTTTATTTATTTTGAGACAGGGTCTCACTAAGTTGCTGAAGCTGACCTTGAATTTATAATCCTTCTGCTTCAGCCTCCCAAGTCATTGGGAGTATAAGTGTGCATCACCATGTCTGGCTAAGGCTACACATTTTTAGCACAAACTTTTACTGAAGTAGTTTTTCTTGGGTAATTTTCCAAAGATTAGTCAGAGTCTGCTACCTCTAATTTAGAGTCGTGCTTACGTTAGTAATTCAAACCAATCTTGTACAACAAGTTCATTTATCTAACGCTGACAATGTTACTGGTTTCAAACAGATCACATATCCCTTCCATCTTAAAATGTTGTGGGCTCCTTTCCAATATTGGTTGCGTAGTTTCAGAATTAAAAAAAAAAAAAACAAAACACTGGCTTGTAGAAGAAGAATTGTTATTTTCAGGGAAATCAGAAAAAGAGAGGGGAGAGCTAAACAAAACAAAACTTTATGATTTATAACTGCTATCTTTCCAAAGGACATATAGCCAAGCAAATACAATCAAATATTGTGATACTTCTTACTCTAGCTTACTCTCTGGCAGTAGCAAGGTCTGAATCTCTCAGGTCACCTATTGCTTTTACTACAGGAGACTAAACCTTCAGTATGCCCTAATATTCAAAGTTTATAATCTTGGGAATCATGAAAATGAAATTTACTAATTTCCCAAAATAGAATTTACACTGGTGCATATTATTTGACATAGCTGTCGGTCCATATCATTTAATATTATTGAGTGACTATCACTTCTGTCCTTTATGAAAGAGATATTTTCATTCCAATAGTTCCATTGGCAAACTTTACTGTTAGCTCCTCAGTAAGAAAATAAGCCTATGTTAGTAATTCATTTTTTTTAAAAAAGTTTATGGTTTGAGACTTGCTTTGCTTGCTTTGACAGAGTACCTCTTGCATGGCAAAGTTCTAGATACATTGCATCCATGAAATCGAACATTTTATCTATTACACAGTGATATCCTAGGGAATACGGACAATGAATCTACCCTAACCAACAGCCTCAGGCTGATTCTTTCACTAACTACCTGTGCTGCTTTGGGACAAATCACTTAACCTGCATGAATCCTAGTTTCCTTATATGTAAAATAATAGAATCATATAAATTTAGGGCAGAAAGGAACTCTAGGAAGTGGGTATGCACAGAAGTTTAGCTCTAACTTATCCAGCTGGAATCTACAATCTGGAAACTGTGTTCATGTGTTCAACTTCTTAAAGAGCCAGAAAGTCAAATACTGACTAGTGTATGTATTGTCCCCCCACCACCACTTTCTTCTCCTCCTCCTCCTCCTCCTCCTCCTTATGCAGTACTGGGGATTGAACCCAGGGCCTTGCACATGTGAGTCAAGTTCTTCTACCCTTGAGCTAAATCCCCAGTCCCTAGGTGTTATTATTATCATTTTTATTTTTGAAAACAAATTATATTACTACTTTATTATATTACTAAATCCAATGTTTAAGGGGAAAAAACTTCTCTGAAGAAATTCGATGCTATGAATTATGAATGGAATGGAATGAAATTACATTCCTTTCAAAACACTCTAGTGACAGTGAAGGAAATAAACAACAGAAAGAAGAAAAAAAAGGAGGGGTACCATATTAAGTCTGAAGCCTTCTATTTAGTCAGGGATTGAAGCTTTGGTGTTTGGGATCACCAGCAACATTGTATCCATCACTAGTAACAAGTAGGGGTTAGCTGTGCTGAAACATGCGGCCTGAACATTCCAAGAGCAGCAAGTACTAAGGCACATTGCTGAAAACAGTTTGGCAATGCAAAGCACAAAAGAGCATTCATATCCCTTGACCATCACCTGCAAGTTCATTAGCATAGTCAAAGACTCCAGAAGCTTCCTCAAAACAGGTATTATCTTTGTACATAATGGGCTTATTATCAACTCAAATTCAATTATTCTGGATTGCTAAGGGCTGGGAGCAAAACAATATTTTACATTAATCCCCATTCACATTTATCTTTTTGTCATTAAATATTTAATATACAACTACTATATTGTTGTAGTTGTATATTAAATATTTAAATATTAAATATTTCATTTAATATTTAAATATTTAATATACAAATATTGTGCTAGATTTTGGGAGTCTGATAGTAAATAAAACAAGAATCGTTTCTACCCCAAATGGAGATTTCAGTATAAGGTAGGAGGCAGTTAAATAATCACACAAATAAAAGTGAAAAATTAAAGTATTAAAAGCAGCAAAAGAGGTATAATATAGTAGGTGAGAATGCACTTGGAAGATTTGATTAAGGGTAGGAGTCAGGGAGGAAATAATGGTTAAGCTTATATATATATATATATATATATATATATATATATATATATATATATAAATTACAGAGAAGTCTGTGTAAAGCCTAGGTTTGCATCATGAGACATAAGTTCAATAAAGTATAAAAAAAAAAGCCACTGGGACTGGTACAAGCACAGCATGAGATTGGCAAAGTAGAAAGGGTCAGATCATGCAGGGGCTTCATTGGCCATGCTGAATATTTTGTTCTTTAATCCCTAAAGTAGTGAGAATCCACTGAGTTGTTTAAACAACTGGGTAGATTTGTTTAGGTTTATATGGAGAATGAATCAGAGAGAATTAAGAATAGACCCAAGAACACCAAGGACCATAGCAATTACTTTTTATCTATATTCTAGGACAATTATCTATATTCTAGGATAATTCATAATTGATTAGATGGTAGTAACTTTCAAATTACACAATGAACACTGGAAGAACTATGTTTTAGAAAGGAATATCGAGTATTCAAGTAAGATATCTAAAAAAGAGTTCGATTAAGCTGATGGTAATGTGGGTCTGGAGCTTGAGGACATGTTTTTGCTTAACAATCTAATTAGCTGGTAACAATCACAGTGTTTTGTTTTTGATGCAATCTGTCAATATTTAAAAATATAAGTTCTATTATTAGGAGTAATAGCTACCTACCAGTTTTACTGGTAGCTAATATACATCTGTGCTCTCTGAAATTTGATAATTATGCTTCCTATGTATCAATAGTTAATAATTAATGGTGACTATTAAGCTGGACAGTAATAAGTCCTAATCAAGAGCTGGGTTTGAAAATCTTGAATTGTAAGTAGGTGGTTTTTACATTGTTAGTCACTGTTGTTATGCCTTCTTTTCTTTATATGGTCTATGTGTCTTTCTTATTTCTTCTGTGCACTTTTGATGTGACAGAACTATAAGATGAAATTTTGTAGCTGGAAATGTAGGGGGCAGAAATGAAGGAATAACAAATTTTTAAGGCATCAAATGCTTTAAATGCTTACTTTCCAAATGACTGGAGGAAGAAGGTTTTGTACCAACTGCCTGTTCTTATTGCTCTTTGGCAAAACTAGGTAACTCCTGCTATTGTGTGTTATGTGCCTGCTCTTATACATAGTATGAAGTTAGCAGGAACAGCCAGCTGCACAACCCTTGGCATATACAAGTACGGCTCCATCTCCTCCTCTACTGGGTTTCAAGTCTCACCTTCCTACTCAGAGCTGGATGCATATACATACCAACCCAGAGGTCAGCAATCCCTTTTTTCCTCAGTCAGCCCTTTTCCTCTATTTCCAAAAGAAACCCAACCACATCAAGCATATTGCTATCTTTGTAGTTTTCCTATCCCAGAATAATTACATTGCACCTCACACAATAAATGGCTTTCAAAAATATCACTCTGTTGTCTCTTCTCAAGTCTCTGCTCCTGGCCACATATCATTGGATTCTGATTTCTTCCCTCCCTCTCAGAGACCTCAGCCCAGCATCTCTGGTTGTGTTCCCAGCCAGTTCTCCCTCTGGTCTTTCAATCTTTTCTATCTTTCTTTTCTTATTGTAGAGCAATGTAGTGTTTTTCTAGTTCTCCTTGAAACTTTCACCCCCCCCCCCACATTATTCACCAACAAAGAACTCTCCAGGTACTGGGCAGGGCCTATTCTCCCAGAACAGTGGAGCGTGGGAAACCACAGAAATACTTTTACTCTGAAATATTTACATTTTCTTATTCCTTCCCAATAGAAGGAAAATCAAGCCATTTTCTCAGCATCTTAGTGCCACCTCAGGGAAGAGACTAGTATAGAGGTGTACATAAAATTTGATTTCCAGGGAGGCTATCTCCTAAAACATTCAAAGATCAGGTAGGAGTAGGGAATAAGATAAGAAAGCTAGGAGATCAAGAGAGGTAAAAGAGAGGAATTAGCTGGAGAGGCTGTGAGTAGGTATTTTCTATTTGAAAATATTTAATTACATAACAATTGAGTATTGGAAAAGAGTAAGTGAAGTATCGCTATCTATTCTAGCTGGTGACCTATGCTGGGTTCACAAAAGTTATTCCAATAACTTTAGAAAACAGTGAAAGAAAGCACGCAAACACACAGAAGTACCTTTTCAAAATCCAGGGACAGCTCTGTGAACTTAGGGGTCCGTGGAAAGAGGGCAAGCCACTGGACTTCTTTATTATATAGGGGAGACACACAAGGGGAGGTTCCATGGAACATTTTATCCCAAAAAGGGCAACAGGGTAGGATTACAAAGGAACAGGTAGGTGTAATTGAACCCCATCGACTAACACCGCCCCTGGAGCCACACCTCATTATCCAAGCCGGGGTAAAAGTCCAATGTATCGCAGGGTGCAATAACTGTTCAGTACCCCTTTACTCAGGACTTAAAGGTGTGTACATATCTCCTGTCCAAAGTGACTCCCGACAGTGAAGAGCAATTTAGTAACTAAGTAAGAGCTATTAATCTGCAAGGAGAGAAATAATGAATAGTGTGCTAAATATGTATATTTATGTGTTTTAGTTTGTTTTCTGTTGCTATAACTGAATACCACAGATTGGATAATTCATAAAGATTAAGTTTATTTATTTAATGATTCTGGAAGCTGGTCAGTCCAAGAACATTGTGGTGTCATCTACTCAGCATCTGGTAAGGGCCTTCCTGATGGTCATGACAAAGCAAAGGGACATCATTACATTGTGGGACAGAGCAAGCATGCCAGAGAGAACTCGATTTTATAACAGTCACTCCTGCAATAAACCATCAATCCATGAATGGGTCAATATTGTTACAAGGGCTGAACCTTTTGACTTAATTACTTTTCATAGATACTGCTTCTCAAATGACTTGGGTTAAGTTTCCACCATATGAAAGTTGGGGAACACGTGGACCATAGCAATTACTTTTTATCTATATTCTAGGACAATCAATTAATGGTTGAAATCATTAGTGAGGAATCAATATCCCAGAAATGTTTATTTAGTACTTGAAAAATCATCTAGAATGACTAACCTTATCATTGATCAACACTGAAGGGTTTGACAGTTAGTATATGGATGTTGGAAATGATTCTTCACTGATGTTAGCAGTGGTGTTCAAATTATGCTGTGCTCTTGAGAGTAGCATGAACCAAAGCCTAAATCTTCCATCAGTTCCCATATCTAGATGTTGTTGGTGTCTCTTATCTGATATTACAGAAGGTTGGCAGAATCCTACAATCCTGCAACTAGAATATTGCTTCATCAGCCTCCAATAAATCTTTCTTGCAAAGTGCTTGACAGAACAAACAACACAGATACTATTGAATTTACAGCATAAGTTAGTCAATTTTTTTTCTGCCTACCTTTTCTCTCAATGGATAGAGGTGGTTGATTTTGGTCTGAATCTGGCTTTCACTATAATATTCCATCTACTAAAAAAACTTGTAGAAAGAGAACTTTAGCCCTCATATACCTGTTTTGAACCAAGTGAGTGCTTTTTACCAAAAGCAATCTAATAATTATGAATGACTAATTATTAACATCTGGTTTATCATCTTTATCATCAACATCTTTAAGAATTTATTTATTAAATCTAGAATTATAAACCAATACTCAGAAAACTAAAATATGCTCACATTTAAGTGAGCAATTTTTTGTTAAAAGTAAGCAATTTTTAATATGATAAAATGCTTAATTATTTAGTTGTTGGTTTTGTTCTTTTATTTGAAGGACTTTTATCAAATAAAGTAGTTCTGAATAATCCTGTAGAGCTTGAGTTTTGATTCCTAAATGGTTTCAGAATTGAAATTCAGCTTCTTAGAAACCAACTGATAAGGATTTTCTGGTTTCAAATTAATTTTTTATAGTAGTTCTCATAGCGTAAGGCACAGGGTACAAAGGAGATATTCCCTTATAAATCCTGTGCATGTTCTGATGTTCCCCTATGACAGGAACTTTTCATTTCTGCATTAGCATTGCAATTGAGAAAGAACCCAAGGAGGACTCAAGGAGAACAAAGAGACAGGGAGTTAAAAGAAATCATATAGAGAATTTTGCCAAAAGGAAGCAAAGTAATAGGAATTGAAGACAAAAGAAAATGATCAAAATCAAACTGATAAATTAGTGTTCACTGTGGCCTATATCTGCATGTAAAAGAAAATGTAATTTTGAAAAGGAAAATTAAATGATTTAAATTAATGTCTTTACTAAATGGAAGGTAAACTAAAACATATTGAATGCATTTACCAAGCATTACCATGTACTCTGTTAACCAATGGTATCTTATTTTTTACCCCTTAATTTTAGCTCAAAGGTAATGTAGTATAACTTGATTTTTATGCATGAGGATCATCATGAAATGATATTGTGACATGGGCACAATTAGAGAATGTAGATTTGCTTTAGTGGCAAAGTACAGAGGGAAAATAGAAATTAACACAAGTGTCCTCCTTGATGGAACAACAGTTTCCCCCATACCCAAAGAAAACTTGTGGATATCTCTCCTGGTGTTTCCAGCTGTGGGTGATGTCACTAGGTACAGTAGGAATTCCTCCAAGTGTGAAAACTAGTCTTTGTTCCATACTTATCAGGAGGAAGTAACAGGTGGGAAAAAAACAAAACATACTCCTAAGTATTCATAGCAAATAATGTGAAGGCCAGTCTTCTAAGAGCATCCCTCAGCAGGATAGGATATTGTTTGAGGTAATTTCTGTAATGTACTAGGGGAAATAGAGCCTCTGTTATAAAAAAGAAAAGGATCTGAGGTCAGGTCTAATGTAAGGATACAGAAAATAATAGAAGGAAATTATGTGTATATGTAATATGCATGCAAAATCACTATGCAAATATGTGGGCATATTATCTTAAAATATGATTATCTTCACCGACAATTAAGCCTTTTGGGCTTTTAAAGTTTCTAATTTGATATTTGATATTATGTGAGCTTCCTGACAGCATATTACTTTCAGATAGTCAAACCTTATTACACCAGAACTAGAGCCAATTTTCCTGGACCTCAAATCATCACTCTGAAAGTACTACCAGTACCATTCCCAAATACATACTATCTGTTAAAAATGGATAGTTTTTATTATAGTTTGGATATGAAGTGTCCCATCAAAACTCCTGTGCCGTGGCTGGGGATGTGGCTCAAGTGGTAGCGTGCTCGCCTAGCATGCGTGAGCACTGGGTTCAATTCTCAGCACCGCATAAAAATAAAATAAAGATATTGTGTCCATCTAAAGCTAAAATATAAATATTAAAAACAAAACTCCTGTGCTAATGCAGGAGTATTGTGAAGTGAAATGATTAGATTTTAAAAGCTGTAACCTAATTAGCCCATCCTAGTTTGAATGGCCTGACTAGGTGGTGACTGCTGCAGGTGGAGTGTGGCTGGAGGAGGTAGGTGCCTAGGAGCATGCCCTGGAAGGATGCATCTTCTCTGGGAGACCTTTCCCTTTTCTCTGCTTCTTGATTGTCATGAGCTAATCAGCGTTCCTCGCCATACCCTTTCACCATGATGTTCTCTTTCATCTTGGGCGCAGAACAATGGAGTAGGCCAACCATGAACTGAACCTCTGAAACCATGAAAAAAATAAAATAAAATTTTCCTCCTTTACATTGTTCTTCTAAGGCATTTTGGTCACAGAGACAAAAGCTAACTAACATAGTTGTTTACTTTGATGCCAATATCAAATTAGATCCCAAAGGACTCAGTTGTCAGTGAAAATAACCATATTTTAAAATTATATTGTTTTCTTTCTCTGTCTTTCCCTAGTGATTTCCAAAGTATAAAGTTAACATCCAAAGGTCATTTAAAAAGAATAGTTAAAATCCTTTCATTATAAAAATATTCAACATAGAATAAGATCTAAAAAATTTTTAAAACCCAAAGCCTCCTTGTCTTCTATCAGCACCTAAATTATTATATTACAGAGAGCACCACTAATGAGAAGACAAGGAATTTGAAACTTTCAGGCATTCTTAAAACATTCTGAACTTGCAAACTTTAATTCATACTTTAAAAACGCCTAAGAAAAAAGAAAAAAAAAAACTTAAAGTTTATGCCTTTAGTTAAAACAAGGTATTTCTGAGCCCTGATTAGATTTTAATGTTTACTCTTTCCTCTAATTTTAGTAGCACAACACCTCCCTTCTAAATGGAACTTCATGGTTATTTTAAAATTGCAAGTAGCAATATTAAAATGTTTTTTAACTTAAGAAAATTAAGGAGCACTCTATCACTGAACTATATCCCTAGCCTTTGTAAATAAATTTTCATTTTGAGAAAGGTTTTGCTAAATTGCCAAGGCTGTCCTCCAATGTAAGATCCTCCTGCCTCAGAATCTCTAGTCATTGGGATTACAGGTACGTGCCACCACACCTGTTCAAAAATGAGTAAGTAAGTAAGTAAATAAATAAAATGTTATGATTTTGATGTGAGGTGTCCCACAAAAGACCATGTGTGAGACAATGCAAAAGGTTCATAGGAGAAATGATTGGGTTTTGAGTGTCTTAACCCAATCAGTGAATCAATCTTTTGATAGGATTAACTGAATGGTAACTGTGGGTAGGTAGCTGTGGCTGGTGGAGGTGGGCACTGGGGGAATGCCTTTGGGATATATACTTTGTATCTGGTGAGTGGTGTCTCTGCTTTTGATCATCAGGTGAGCTGCTTCACTCCATCACATTCTTCTGCCCTGATGTTCAGCCTCACTTCAAACCATAAGGAATGGCTATGGAGAATAGGCCCAGCGGCTCGCCCGTGTGGTAGACACATCACCCCAATTGGAGGAGGGGAAGAGCCGCTGCCTGCGCCTTCAAGGTAGGCAGACCTGCGACTGACCTGCAGAACAGGCTCAGAGGTCCGTCCGAGTGGTAGACACATCACCCCAATTGGAGGAAGGGCCCAGCTGCCACCCGCAAGGTAGGCAGACCGCGCGTCCTGGAGAATGGGCCCAGCGGCCTGCTGGCCTAGTTGAAAGATCACCCCAATTGGAGGAGGGGCACAGCAGCTGCCTGCGCCTGCAAGGTAGGCAGACCTGCAACCTGGAGAACAGGCCCAGCGGCCCGCCAGTGTGGTAGACAGATCACCCGTATTGGAGGAGGGGCCCAGCTGTTGCCCGCAAGGTAGGCAGACCACATGACCCGGAGAAGGGGCCCAGCGGCCCACCGGCGTGATAGACAGATCACCCCAATTGGAGGAGGAGCACAGCCGCCGCCCGGGCCTGCAAAGGAGACTTTGCAACTATACAAGAGCAATATAAATATATAGGGGGAAAATTCAATAACACAACAGTTTTACCAAGCAGAAAGATATGCGAGCAGTATGAAAAGACAAGGAAAGAAAGGACCACAAGCAATGCAGATCAACTCAACTTTAGAAGAGGTAATATCTGCAGCAGATGGAATGTCAGATAAATAATTCAGGATATACATGCTTCAGATGATCTGGAGTCTCAAGGAAGACATTAGACAGCAAAATGAGACAATGAAAGATCACTTCGACAATGAATTACATAAACAAATTGAAGAAGCAAAAGATCAACTATACAGGGAGATAGAGGTCATAAAAAACAAACAGAAATCCTAGAAATGCAGGAAGCAATAAATCAACTTAAAAACTCAAATGAGAATACTACAAGCAGAGTAGAACACTTAGAAGATAGAACATCAGACAATGAGGACAAAGTATTTAAACTTAAAAAGAACATAGACAGCTCAGCGAGACTCTTAAGAAACCATGAGCAGAACATCCAAGAAATATGGGATAATATAAAGAGACTAAACTTAAGAGTCATTGGGATACAGGAAGGTATAGAGGTCCAAACCAAAAGAATGAGCAATCTGTTCAACAAAATAATATGAGAAAACTTCCCAGACTTGAAGAATGAGACAGAATCCCAAACCCTAGAAGCCTACAGGATGCTGAATGTACAAAATCATAAGAGATCCACACCTAGACACATTATAATGAAGATGCCCAACATAAAGAATAAGGAGAGAATTTTAAAAGCTACAAGAGAAAGGAAGCAGATTACATTTAGGGGTAAACCAATCAGGATAACAGCTAATTTTTCAACACAGACACTGAAAGCTAGAAGATCCTGGAATAACATATTTCAAGTGCTGAAAGAAAATGGGTTCCAACCAAGAATTGTGTATCCAGTGAAATTAAGCTTCAGGATGGAAGATGAAATTAAAATCTTCCATGATAAACAAAAGTTAAAAGAATTTGCAGCTAGAAAATCATCTCTTCAAAACATCCTCGGCAAAACATTACAGGAAGAGGAAATGGAAAATAACAATGAAAACCAACAGTGGGAGGTAGTACAGTAAAGGGAAAAATAATCAAAGAGGAAAAACAAACCATATTAAGTAACATAAATAAACAAATATGGCTGGAAGAACAATCCATATCTCAATAATAACCCTAAATGTTAATGGCTTAAACTCACCAATTAAGAGACACAGGCTAGTAGAATGGATCAAAAAAAAAAAAAAAAGATCCAACAATATGCTGCCTACAGGAGATGCATTTGATAGGAAAAGACATACATAGACTGAAGGTGAAAGGTTGGGAAAAATCATATCACTCATCTGGACTTCAGAAACAAGCAGGAGTGTCCATACTCATATCAAATAAAATAGATTTCAAGCCAAAGTTAATCAAAAGGGATAAAGAGGGACACTACATACTGCTCAAGGGAACCATACACCAACAAGACATAACAATCATAAATATATATGCCCCAAACAATGGTGCAGCTATGTTCATCAAACAAACTCTTCTCAAGTTCAAGAGTCTAATAGACCACCATACAATAATTATGGGAGACTTCAACACACCTCTCTCACCACTGGACAGATCTTCCAAACAAAAGTTAAATAAGGAGACTATAGAACTCAATAACACAATTAACAACCTAGACTTAATTGACATATATAGAATATACCACCCAACATCAAGTAGTTACACTTTTTTCTCAGCAGCACATGGATGCTTCTCAAAAATACATCATATATTATGTCACAGGGCAACTCTTAGACATTATAAAGAAGAAGAGATAATACCATGCATCTTATCTGATCATAATGGAATGAAACTGGAAATCAATGATAAAAGAAGGAAGGAAAAATCATGCATCACTTGGAAAATGAACAATAGGTTACTGAATGATCAATGGATTATAGAAGACATCAAGGAGGAAATTAAAAACTTCTTAGAGTTAAATGAAAACACAGACACAACATATCAGAATCTATGGGACACGATGAAAGCAGTTCTAAGAGGAAAATTCATTGCTTGGAGTTCATTCCTTAAAAAAAGAAAAAAACAACAAATAAATGATCTCACACTTCATCTCAAAATCCTAGAAAAAGAAGAGCAAAACAACAGCAAAAGAAGTAGAAGACAAGAAATAATTAAAATTAGAGCTGAAATTAATGAAATCAAAACAAAAGAAACAATTGAAAAAATTGACAAAACTAAAAGTTGGTTCTTTGAAAAAATAAATAAAATCGACAGACCCTTAGCCATGCTAATGAAGAGAAGAAGAGAGAGAACTCAAATTACTAGCATATGGGATGAAAAAGTCAATATCACAACAGACACTTAAGAAATATGGGAGATAATTAAAAATTATTTTGAATCCTTATACTCCAATAAGATAGAAGATAGTGAAGGCATAGATAAATTTCTTAAGTCATATGATCTGCCCAGATTGAGTCAGGAGGATATAGACAACCTAAACCGACCAATATCAATTGAGGAAATAGAAGAAGCCATCAAAAGACTACCAACTAAGAAAAGCCCAGGACCAAATGGGTATACAGCAGAGTTTTACAAAACCTTTAAAGAAGAACTAATACCAATACTTTTCAAGCTATTTCAGGAAATAGAAAAAGAGGGAGAACTTCCAAATTCATTCTATGAGGCCAACATCACCCTGATTCCTAAACCAGACAAAGACACTTCAAAGAAAGAAAACTACAGACCAATATCTCTAATGAACCTAAATGCAAAAATCCTCAATAAAATTCTGGCGAATCGGATACAAAGGCATATCAAAAAAATTGTGTACCATGATCAAGTAGGATTCATCCCTGGGATGCAAGGCTGGTTGAATATACGGAACTCAATAAATGTTATTCACCACATGAATAGACTTAAAGATAAGAACCATATGATCATCTCGATAGATGCAGAAAAAGCATTCGACAAAGTACAGCATCCCTTTATGTTCAAAACTCTAGAAAAACTAGGGATAACAGGAACATACCTCAATATTGTAAAAGCTATCTATGCTAAGCCTCAGGCTAGCATCATTCTGAATGGAGAAAAATTGAAGGCATTCCCTCTAAAATCCAGAACAAGACAGGGATGCCCTCTCTCACCACTTCTGTTCAACATAGTTCTTGAAACACTGGCTAGAGTAATTAGACAAACGAAAGAAATTAAAGGCATAAAAATAAGAAAAGAAGAACTGAAATTATCACTATTTTCAGATGACATGATTCTATACCTAGCAGACCCAAAAGGGTCTACAAAGAAACTCTTAGAGCTAATAAATGAATTCAGCAAAGTGGCAGGATATAAAATCAACATGCATAAATCAAATGCATTCCTGTATATCAGGGACAAATCCTCTGAAATGGAAATGAGGAAAAACACCCCATTCACAATATCCTCAAAAAAAATAAAATACTTGGGAATCAATCTAACAAAAGAGGTGAAAGACTTATACAATGAAAACTATAGAACCCTAAAGAGAGAAATAGAAGAAGATCTTAGAAGATGGAAAAATTTACCCTGTTCATGGATAGGCAGAACTAACATCATCAAAATGGCAATATTACAAAAAGTTCTCTATAGGTTTAATGCAATGCCAATCAAAATACCAATGGCATTTCTTGTAGAAATAGAGAAAGCAATCATGAAATTCATATGGAATAATAAAAGACCCAGAATAGCAAAAACAATTCTAAGCAGGAAGTGTGAATCAGGCGGTATAGCGATACCAGACTTCAAACTATACTACAGAGCAATAGTAACAAAAACAGCATGGTACTGGTACCAAAACAGGCGGGTGGACCAATGGTACAGAAGAGAGGACACAGAGACCACTCCACAAAATTACAACTATCTTATATTTGATAAAGGGGCTAAAAGCCTGCAATGGAGGAAGGATAGCATCTTCAACAAATGGTGCTTGGGAAACTGGAAATCCATATGCAACAAAATGAAACTGAATCCCTTTCTCTCGCCATGCACAAAAGTTAACTCAAAATGGATCAAGGAGCTTGATATCAAATCAGAGACTCTGCGTCTGATAGAAGAAAAAGTTGGCTATGATCTACATACTGTGGGGTCGGCCTCCAAATTCCTCAATAGGCCACCCATAGCACAAGAGTTAATAACTAGAATCAACAAATGGGACTTACTTAAAGTAAAAAGTTTTTTCTCAGCAAGAGAAACAATAAGAGAGGTAAATAGGGAGCCTACATCCTGGGAACAAATTTTTAGTCCTCACACTTCAGATAGAACCCTAATATCCAGAGTATACAAAGAACTCAAAAAATTAAACAATAAGAAAACAAATAACCCAATCAACAAATGGGCCAAGGACCTGAACAGACACTTCTCAGAGGAGGACATACAATCAATCAACAAGTACATGAAAAAATGCTCACTATCTCTAGCAGTCAGAGAAATGCAAATCAAAACCACCCTAAGATACCATCTCACTCTAGTAAGATTGGCAGCCATTCTGAAGTCAAACAACAACAAGTGCTGGCGAGGATGTGGGGAAACGGGTACACTTTTACATTGCTGGTGGGACTGCAAATTGGTGCAGCCAATTTGGAAAGCATTATGGAGATTTCTTGGAAAGCTGGGAATGGAACCACCATTTGACCCAGCTATTCCCCTTCTCGGTCTATTCCCTAAAGACCTAAAAAGAGCATACTACAGGGACACTGCTACATCAATGTTCATAGCAGCACAATTCACAATAGCAAGACTGTGGAACCAACCTAGATGCCCTTCAATAGACGAATGGATAAAAAAAAATGTGGCATTTGTACACAATGGAGTATTATTCTGTATTAAAAAATGATAAAATCATTGAATTTGCAGGGAAGTGAATGGCATTAGAGCAGATTATGCTAAGTGAAGCTAGCCAATCCCTAAAAAACAAATGCCAAATGTCTTCTTTGATATAAGGAGAGTAACTAAGAACAGAGTAGGGAGGAAGAGCACGAGAAGAAGATTAACATTAAACAGGGATGTGAGGTGGGAGGGAAAGGGAGAGAGAAGGGAAATTGCATGGAAATGGAAGGAGACCCTCATGGTTATACAAAATTACATACAAGAGGAAGTGAGGGGAAAGGGAAAAAAACAAGGGGGAGAAATGAATTATAGTAGATGGCGTAGAGAGAGAAGATGGGAGGGGAGGGGTGGGGAGGGGGATAGTAGAGGATAGGAAAGGCAGCAGAATACAACAGACACTAGTATGGCAATATGTAAATCAGTGGATGTGTAACCGATGTGATGCTGCATTCTGTATATGGGGTAAAAATGGGAGTTCATAACCCACTTGAATCAAAGTGTGAAATATGATATGTCAAGAACTATGTAATGTTTTGAACAACCAACAATAAAAATTTTAAAAAAAAGGAATGGCTATGGATTGAGACTTTTGGAACCATGAGCCATCAAATAATTTTTTCCTTCTCTAAAGTTGTTCTTATTAGGTCTTTTAGTTATAACAGCAAAAAATCTGACTAAAACAATAAATAAATCAATATATATGTATATGCACACACATATATATGATAGAGAAAAGAGAATAACATGGCTATGACTTTAACATATCTGTGAATAATGCAACTGGGAGCTCTCAGAGATATCTTGTTGCTTCAATACCTCACGTGCCCACAGTATATTATGAAAAAATTTCACCCCAAATTTCAGTATTTAAAATTTGGGTTGTCTGTCCATCTCATGCTGTTCTAACTTACCATATACACTTTGGACAAATCACATGTAAATTATTTGGGTCTTAACCAATCTGTCAACCACATTTGATTATATGCAAAACTTTGTATGCTTGTCTACTTTTCTATGGAGAGAATTCACAACTTTTAATCACTGTTCAAATGGATAATACAACAGAGAAAAAAGGTTTAATAGTTAGTGAGGTGGATAATCTTTAAGTCCTTGTAATATGTGCTGTTGGTGCCTACCCAGACCACTTTATTGACAAGTGTTCTCATCCCTCAGCTGTTGTCAGTATTGGCAGACTGAACTGACATTTGCTCTCTTCTCTAAAGGAGGACCCTCAGCAAAACAAGATCCTCCCATCTTCCTAGAAGGCTAACCATACACACCCCTTACCCTCATTCCCTTACCTAGAGCAAGAATTAAAAAATGATTGATTATCATATGACACAAAAGGAGAAGCACCTTATCTCAAGGTGAGAACAATTCTGTGTTGCAATCTGACTTCCAGAACTTCGCTATGGTATCAATTAATGTGAGTCATTACCAGAGACTGTATTCTGGAGGAGGTTTTTTCCTTCCAGCCTTATCCTGTTTCACTCTCTCCCTTGCTTCTCAGAGCACTCACAAGAAACTTCTTGAACAAGAATGCCCATCTCATGCTGTGCTTCCAGGGAAATGGAATAAGACATGCATGTTTGATATCAGTGCATGAGTCTGAAAAGTGGTTTTAGAGTGCAGTTAGTTGTAAGGATGAGTTTCTGGAGTTAGGTCATTCTCAGGACAACTCTTTCAGTTTTGGTTGGTATATGTCAATGACCTACAGAAATTTTGACACACAATTCCCCTCCTCTATTTAGCATACCCAATACTATTCTAGTCAGGACATGCTGATATTTGATTTTCATGTGGCCAATATGGAAAGTGGGACAGATTCTGAGGAAGGTAGACATTGGTCTGTAAGGTACGTGGGTCACTTGAAGCATCTGCATAGCCTCAAGCCGAAACAGCAGCTGAGACTCTTTCATTCACCAGTCCTCATTTTGTAAGATCTTCCAGACATTGTGTTCAGTCAGAACCTGGAGAAGCTATGTTTGGATGGAATAAACTTAATATGAAAAGCAAGTGAACTTGAGAGGTGCAGTGGTTTGGCTGCAGTTGATGCTATTATGCTTACCCCAGTTCTCTTTACTGGCAGGTGCACACTTCATTCAGCTTCACTGAGTTTGTTGTTAATAGCTCACCACTTTCCTTTTCTACAGAGAATTTCTCTCAGCTGACAGGAAGCCACTATGCATGTAGGCTGTGCATTGACCCCAGCTTCAAATAATGACTGACTAGTCTAAAGGTATCCAGGAGCCACCGTGTCTTAAGGTCTTTAGGTATGAACAACACTAGTGAAATTTGGGCTCCAGAAGACCCCTGTAGGATCAGGATAGAGCTGGTCTCCAAAAGAGCCCATATCTTTGCTAAGCATTGTTCCCCTTGATCTATTTTGCCTCCTATGCTCGTTTTTCTCTGAGATCACTCCTAGAATAAATCACTTGAATAAACATCAGTCTCAGGTTCAGCTTCTAGGAAAATGAGGCTAGAAGCATCACTGTCTAGTTCTGGCATTGTATGAGTCTATGAATGCAATATGTGGAGGAAAGGCAGGTAGGACTAGGTTATAGATAGCTAAAGGGGGAGAAAAGCCAGAGACAGTGGCAGGTATTTCTTTAGACCAATGCTGTTCAGCAGATAGCTTGGTCAGGGTCAAGAAAGCCAGTCATTGTAGGAAGTGCCAAGTGTGTAATGAGAAGCTGAAAAATTGTTTTAAAATTAAACACTATGGATTGAATAGTTTTTGTGTGCTAGAGAAACAAAGAATGGGTAAGTCATGATTGTTGGTTGCAGTTTAGATTGCATCTCAAACTGTAATAGGTAAACAAATTGGTACTGCTGCTTACCTGTGAGGAGTTCTGCTCCCTCACATGTTAATCATGCGGAGGCAAGCAAGCTTATAAAGCAGGGTTTATCTAGAAAGGGGTAACATAGACTTCTCCTGGGAGGGAGAAGGGGGCCATAGCTGGCATCCTGGTATTCCAAGAAGTGAGAGTGTCTTTCCTTTTATACATCCTAGGCTTCCTTTGTTCTGCTCTCTTTCTCTTTCCTGTGTACTTGACTAGGCCCAGGAGATGTTGGTGGGATGGCCAAAAAGGTGAAAAGCAGTTGGGTGGGAAGGGCCGGATGGAGCATCCCTGGACATATTAATTAACAACTTTTACAAGTCCCTGTAGAGAAGGGCAACTCCTCAAATAGGTTACCTTAGCAACAGGTTGGAGCAGGGGAAGATTATCTTCATTAAGGTGGAGGAAGGGTTCAGAAGCTTTAGCATTTCCATTCCTCTCCAACTTCTGTGACTCACTCAAATTGGCCTCAGTGATCTGACCTGACTTGATTTACCTATCTATACCAACTGCCTCTTTTAATTGGCTTCAAAATCCCCTACATTAAAAAAATGTAGATTCTTAGTCATCTCTAAGAAGATTTCAGGTGACCTTATCCTGCTGATGCACAGACCACAGTTTGAGTATTAAGGCTCTAGGCCAGACTGGTACAGTAGAAATTATATCTAAGATGTGTGTAGTCCTAAATTTTCTAACCAGCCACATTAAAAATGTTAAAATATAAAATTAATTGTATAATATATTTTGTTCTAACCAAAATACCCCAAATACCTTACAATTTGAACATGTAATCAATATAAGCATTGTTAATAAGACATTTATATTCTTTCCTTATATTAAGTCTACAAAATCCAGTGTTTATTATTATTTTTTTTTAGAGAGAGTGAGAGGGGGGGAGAGAGAGAGAGAGAGAGAGAGAGAGAGAGAGAGAGAGAGAGAGAATTTTTAATATTTATTTTTTAGTTTTTGGCGGACACAACATCTTTGTTGGTATGTGGTGCTGAGGATCGAACCCGGGCCGCACGCATGCCAGGCGAGCGCGCTACCGCTTGAGCCACATCCCCAGCCCTCCAGTGTTTATTTTTATCACTTAAAGACTATCCCATCTCAGATTTTAACTTTTTATTGGAAACACACACACACACACACACATTTGTATTTCATTATTAAGTTGAAAGTGTTACCGAAAGCTCAGTCCTTGTCCCCAATGCCAATTAATGCCAGTTTAATAATGAGGACACGGCTTTGAGTAAAAGGAAAAGATGCTTTATCACTTTGCTAGCAATGGAGAAACAGAGGAGACTCCAGTCCCTGAGGTTGTGATTCTGCCCATCAGGAGGAACTGGAGGTGAGGGCAGGATTTTAAAGGAGCTATTCAAAGGCTACATTTCTGGTGTGCCCTGAGAGGGGGGTCCCAGGGCACTAATTATCTGGGGAGTTTTTCACTTCCTAGACATCTGCTTCCTGTGGAGCACAGATAACTTAAGGTAATCTTGTTTCCTGTTCTTGAGTGAGGGGAGAGGGAGAAAAGGAAAAGGAAAATAGGTCCCTTTTAAAAATTAGCCTCAGAGCTATATTCAAAAGGTGAAGTGGACCACTGTTACAAAAGAATATTCTTGTATTTAAATTATTCCCAGTTAAGTTTTCCAGTAACTGACTCAAGTACAAGCTTTTAAATATAAATAATTAAAATTAAATAAAATTTAAAATTTAAATCCTGTTACACATATAAACAACATCTGCAATTCCCAGGATCCACATGTAGCCAGTGACTACCATAGTAAGCAGAGCAGCTCTAAATCACATAAGAACACCAAGATGGATACTTGGACATGAGGAAAAAGGAACTTGGAAAGTGGCTTGGAGAAATGAAAAACAGGGTTGAAAAACTATGGTGTCATTGTTATATTTTAAAATTTGTATTAATATTTTATATTTTAATTTAGGGGATGATGATTTCTTAGGGAGTAACTGACAAAATCTGAATGAATAACAAAAAATTTTTTTATTAGTCTTAATGGTCCAAAGGTATCAGTATCTGCTTTTGTTATTCAGGAACTTGGACCTAACCACTTCTCACTTTATTTTCACTTAACTTACCAGATGTGGAACAGTTCAATGTTCAAAAGAAACTCGGCTTTCAGGGAAGAGGAACCACTTGTTGATACCTACATAATTCCCGACCTGTCTTAAATGTAGGCACATTTTGACTCCTAGATTCTGGCTACAATCATAAACAGTCTTGTTCTCTGAGAAGTAGATCATGTAGTGTCCATGACCAATCGGGGTGATTTGCCAAATTCTTTGGCATCTGAATAAGTTCCCTTATGACCCACCTGTTCATTTTTGTGGACCTCTCCCGCGAGTCTTAGGCTCCTGGGGCAAGTCTTGTCACTTTCTCCTCTCAGCTTATTGGTAAAGACACAGTCCTAAAGGGCTCTCTGGTCTCACTTCCTTCAGCTCAGACTCAGCTGTGTTCACCTCATCTTCATATTGCTGACCTACAATGATGGCTGCTTAAACTTTGCTGCCCTCTTCTGGCTTAAATGTTCAACAAATATTTATTTAATGAATTTTGTAAATATATTACAATTGTGTACCTTTACAGAATGTGAAGAAAAACTGTGTTTTTTAAAGAATTAATACTATTTATTGAGCAGATTCTGTCTGCAGGAGATACAGGGGCTAGTAAGGCACTGTAGACAAAGCAGTGAGGGCTACAGACAAAAATCTGTACCCTTTTCTTTTTCTTTTTTTTTTTTTTGGTATGGGGGGATTGAACCTAGGGGAAATTTACCACTGTGCCACGCCCCAGCAATATCCCCTGCCTACCTTCTTTTAAATTTGAGACAGGATCTCGCTAAGTTAAGTACTTGCTAAGTTACTGAGACTGACTTTGAACTTGCACTCCTCCTGGCTGAGCCTTGGCTGAGTGTAATGTGCAATGTAAATGGGCAGCAAATGGCTATTTAGTATGCTTGAGAAAGGAACATCAAGGAGGCCAGTGTGTCTCAAGCACTGGAGCAGAGTAACTGGGAGTGTTAGTCAGCTTTTTGTTATGGTAACAGATACATGAGATAAATCAGCTTATAAGGAGGACAGGTTTATCTAATTCATGGTTTGAAAGGTTTCAGTTCATGTTGCTTGACCTTGTTGTTTTTGGGCCTGTGGCAAAGCAATTCATCATAGCAGGAGCCTGGAGTGGAGGAAGTTGAGTGGGCATCAAAGAGAGAAAGGGGAAGGTGTTGGGGTCCTAATATCCTTCAAGGGCACACCCTCAGTGTCCTCACTTCCTTTCATTAGGCCCTACATCCTAAAGTTTCCACCACTTCTCAACAGTAGCATCACAGTCTGGTGAACAAGTCTTCAATACATTGGACTTTAGGGTGCATTCCAGATCCAAATTATAGCCAAGAGAAGACAGAGTGGGGCACAGGTCGAGACTAAATGTGGAAGGGTAGGAGGAAAAAATTATACAGAAAATTTCAGGCAACTTGATACATACACACATAAATATATACATTTCTATCAGATTGGAAGCTATTAGAAAGTTTTGCTTAGATGACATATTTAAATAGATCACTTTGAGGATTGCATGAATAATAGACTCTAGGGTTTGCAAGGGATAGCAGAGACCTGTTAGGAGGAAAGCAGTAACGGTGACTTGAACCAACATGGTAGAATGGAGCTAGTGAGACATGGTCAAGTTCTGGGTATATTTTGATGGTGAAAGATTTGACAATGAATTTAATGAAAACATAAAAGAGAGGTCAAAAGGAAGATTGGACAGCCTAACTGGACAGCTGGAATTCCCATTTATTGAGACAGAGAAGTCTGTGGGAAGGACAGATTGGAAGTTAGAAGAACAATAGTTGTTATTTTGAAATACTTAGTTTGAGATGTGTATTGAACATGCACCAAAGAAGAAATCAGAGGAGAAATCTAGGGTAGTGGTGAAATTTTTGGTGATATATCTTATAGATGGTGTAAGATCAAATTAAGAACTTTAATTCAATGTGGCAAAAGTTGTGACTAAAATTGAATTTTGACTTGCAATATGAACTTGGTTCCAACTTTACTGACCAATTTGCCCTGTGATATGTGATGACAACTTTTATCTACTTGAACTATTGTGAAACTGTAGTTCATGTAGCTTACTCTGTAATCCTATGGTTTTCACATGGAATGACTGTATCCTTTAAATTAATTCCATTTCTGTCTTTTCCTCCTTAGTTTACAACTAAATTACCCATTAGTAACCATAAAATTATGAACACAAGTGCAAATACTGGCAGTGTTATTGAGTGCTTGCCATTTCTTCCCCATTCCCATATCCTCATGTTCAACTGGAAAACTTCTATACATCCTTCAAGACTCGGTTTAAGACTGGGATTGTGGCTCAGTGGTAGAACACTTGCCTAGCAGGTATGAGGCCATGGGTTCGATTCTCAGTACTGCATATAAATAATTAAATGAAATAAAGGTTCATTAACAACTAAAAAAAAAATAAAAATAAAAAAGACTCAGTTTAAACATCATCCCACCTGCGAAGCCTTTCTTGATCTCTCTGGGCAATGCCTATTGTTCCTTCTTCTGTGCTTCCATCATACCTGTTTATATCTCTGTAAAGCCCTTGTCATGAAACTAATTCCCATATCCTTTCTGCCAGGTGACTGTCATATCCTAGAGGTCATGGGTTACTTTACTCATTTTTATATGCTCGGTGACACGGTTACTGGCACATAATAAGTGCTCAACAAATATTCAGGGAATTAATGCCATACACAGGGATGAGTTTGTCTTTTGGGCCACTTTTATGTTGAATAAATTAAAACTGTATAATTTTATATGCTATTTAATGTCTAGGAGCCCTTAAATAAAAGAGGAAAAGTGCTCTTTATTCTTTTTGGGGTTATAAAATAGCTGCCTGGGCTTTTATATCATTTGACATTATTTCAGTTAGCCAAAGTAGATTCCATTTGAAGAGCTTTCAGACTACATTCTTCACCTCTGCTCTTTGGCAAGACTCACATCAAAGGGCTGGTTGGAAGTTTATTCATGTTGAGGTTTTCTGGCACCATGCTAGTTTGTAATGAGAACACATTTGGGAGATTAACTGTGTGGCTCCCTAGTGTTGGTAGAATCTTTTTATCAAGAATCATAGCAGTGATTTTTCCTTGGCTTAACCCCATGCTTGTTTCTAGGCAAGCACTAGCCCAGGAATTTTGTTCCTTTGTATGGTTTATTCTAATCCAGTTTAAATATTACTCCCATTAGCTATTTCTTTTTGCAAATAGTTATCTAGAAATTCAATACTTTTCCACATAGGAAAATGCTTTAAAGCCTTCTTATTCCAAGAATGTCAGATTCAAACTTGTACTCAGGCAAATAATCTTTATGAAATCTCTATTGAATGCTACTTATGTGCCAGGAATTGTTTTGAGTGCTAGAGACACAGCAGTGAGTGAGACAAAGTCCCTTGCTCTCATGATGCATACATTCTAATGGAAAGACAATAGGTGATAACAAATAGACTAATACAGTAATTTCAGGTAATAATATGCTATGAAATATGCAAGGTATGAGAGGGTGACTTGTAACTGAGCGTGTGGGTATTAAAGCATTGTGCATATTTAATGAACCAACATAGGCATCTGTCACCGACTACTGATTGGCTCCTTCTCCGAGATCCTAGCGTTTTAATTCTTCTTTAGTTACTACAACTCTATCGCTGAATTCATTCTCTATTGTTCTCTGTTGGGCTCTATATCCTGGACATCTGACTTCTGTAAACCATTATCTGTGTCTCCTGTCTTATGGTTTTTGGTTGTGTCACAAGCATTGACTGATGATCAGAGGGTGAAGGAAAAAGAAGTTGAGATATGTATTCTTTCTCTCCCTCCATGATAAGCATCATGAATCTGGCAGTTCTCCATTACTCTGCAGACACAACTCCATGATTCTGGTGCATTTTCTGTGAGTCTAGCTCTTGCCACCTCTGATGGTTTCATTGTCCCTTTAAGCCTGGAGATGGTAACAGCTTTGGGCTATAATTATCACACTGCACACATTTCTATAAATTAGATCTTCATCTAAGTCTCTTTAATAATTTGGGGCATGCCTTCTGCTTCCTGTCAGGACCATGGATGACACAGCAAGGAGTTAAAGAATAATCACCCACATATGTAGATCCTCCCTCTGTTCATTTCTATGGATGAAGCATTTCTCCAGATAGTCAGTCTATCCCTAAATCTTACACATTAGAGTTACTTACATTTATTATAAATGATGAAAAATAACTGAAAATATCTATCCTGAGGGCTCTAGCACCTTTGGAAAATAAGATCTCATGCAGGCCTCATCCTTTTTTTTAGGTTGGTTTTAAATATAATTTGGGCTCATAATCTTACCATGTTGCTATTCATCATATTTCTTCAGTTGATACTGCAACAAAACTAAATTGAAAGGCTTATACTTCAAAAGGCTAGACCATCTCTTCATATTAAATGGAGGATTAAGACTTTGGATAAGAAATAGAAGTTTACTGGTTTTTAATAATGTAAATATTACTATAACTTCCAATGCTAAAAGTATATTTACAACATGATTTACATGGTAGGGTAAAAGTATGTCTAATTTATACTTTTTATCTCCATGTATTTTAAACTCTGGTTCATTTCTATGGCTATGAAAATTTATTCTCTGATGTCAAAGAATATAAAAGTAATCAAAAATATCTTTTCAATTTTTGCCATAATATTTTTAGTTTGAGATATCATCTTACTACCTTAAAAGATAATCTATTCCATTTGTGATAATTCTAAGTATTAGAATACATTATTGACTTCAAGTTAGGCTTTTTGCAAATTCCTTTATTTTTATTATTTATTTATTTTGGTACTGGAGATTGAATTCAGGGGCATTCGACCACTGAGTGACACCCCAGCCCTGTTTTGTATTTTAATTAGAGACAGGGTCTCTCTGAGTGGCCAAGCACCTCACCATTGCTGAGCTGGCTTTGAACTCGCAATCCTCCTGCCTCAACCTCTGGAGATGCTGGGATTACAGGCATGCACCACTGCGCCTGGCACTCTTTATTTATTTATTTTTTTACACATAAAAAGAATTCATCAACAGAAAGATAACAGTTATTAATCTGGATATATATAACAGATGAAGGCTTTAACTATTGGTAACTACTTTTTTTCTTAATATTAAAATATTTTTTAAATATAACTGACATAGCAGAAATACTAACGTATGTAGTTTTATAAGCACATCTAAATGAAAGCAACAAAATAGTACAAAGATCAAGAAGAAAAAATGGAAGTACGTTACTTTAACATTCTTACAGTTTATATGAAATGTAATAATATCACTTAAAAGTAGACTATAATCTTAATTTATATAAGTATAAGCTCTAATGCACTTAAATAATAAAACAAAGAATCATAAGAATCACAGGTCCAAGAAATTAAAGAAGTTCTAAGTACAAAAGTTACAAAGAAACTAAACCAAAAAATACAATAAATTGATTAGAGAACACTGAAAAAACTTATTAGGCCTCCCTGTGCAAGAAGGATTCCCCATTGGTCTCTTCTCCAGAGAATTTTCACTTTTATTCCCTTGAGCCTGAGATGGTTGGGGGTGTCTGGGCAAAGTCTTTAGCATTTCTTTAGTGTCAGTATTGTTTTTAACAACTGCAACTTCCTTAGCTCCAGTTTTACCCCTGACTTTCAAGTTCAAGTTTTTCAAATCTTTCTTCTCTGCTTTCTGCTCCTGATTATCAAGATAAACTTGGTTAAAAGCTGCCAGCAATACCCAGGCCACTTCCTGAATGCCATGCTGTCTACACATTTCTTCCACCAGATTAAGGAGTTCATTGTTTTTAAAATCAGTCTCACAGAAAGTCTCAGGATAATGTAGACAATTTCTAAGCTAGGAATGGCCTCTAGTCAAAATTCAATATAGTCCTTCTCTGAATCCTCTTGAGCTTTTTCTTCACTGTTCACAGTCCTATTGACATCCTGGTTTTCTGAGTCCCCATCAGAATCAGCCATTAAGCTCTGCTTATAACAACTTAAAACATTTTGGAGCTGGCACTGCTAAGCATCTCAAAATTCCTCCCACAAAAATCCAAAAAACTCAAAAAACTTTTGAATCACATGGTCAGGTTAGTCACAGCAAGGACCCTACTTCATGATACCAATTTCTATTTTAGTCAACTTTTTCACTGCTGTGACTTAAAGATCTGACTGGAACAAGTTTAAGGGAAGAAAAGTTTATTTGTGGTCTTATGGTTTCAGAGGTCTTAGTCCATAGAAGATTGGCTCCATTCCTTGTGCTAAAGGTAATGCAGAATAACATGATGGAAGAATGTGGTAGAAGGAAGCAGCTCACATGAAGATCAGAGAACAGTGAGAGATAATTCCACTTTCCAGATACAAATATATACCCCAAGGCTATGCCCCAAATGCCCTACCTCCTCTAGCCACACCCCACTGGGTTAATCCCATCAGATGATTAGTTCACTATGGGTTAAGGCTCTTTTAACCCAATCATTTCTTCTCTGAACTTTCTTGCATTGTCTCAAACTAATTAATCTATTAATTAATTTTATTTGTTTTTTTTTTTCAGATTCCTGAAGTTCTTATATTATTCTTGAGAAGAAGTCTTCTAGCTCAACATTATTTTTTATTTTCCTGATGTGGCAAAATTTAGAAAGGAGGTTCCTCCAGTTCTCTTCCTTTTATTTGTACTGGCAGATTTATAACTAAGACATAGTGGATGAGTTTTCTGGCAGGAGGACAGACACCTCTATCTCTGCATTCATTCACTCAGGACCAGATTTCTGTGCTGCTCCTGCCAGAGAACCAACACCCTGGATTAGGAAAAGAAAATCTCTCTTATCTGTTCTTGACTGAGAAATCCCTTTTTCTTCTCATCTAGAACTTTCTCTTCTTATTGCTTCCAATTTAACCCAATTATTTTGTTCTGTATTAGCATCATTGAACTCATGTTCTGTGGTAGCACCATTGGAGTCTTCCTTCTGAAGAAAATATATGTGAATATATTCAGTCTAATTTTTTTGAGTAAAAAATATTTATTTTGCAGTTACATCTCATTTGTACTTAAACTGAAATTGCTATCTTGAAATCCATAATATAAAACAAATTGGACAAAAGTTAACTCAAAATGGATCAAGGAGCTTGATATCAAATCGGAGACTCTGCGTCTGATAGAAGAAAAAGTTGGCTCCGATCTACAGATTGTGGGTTTGGGCTCCAAATTCCTTAATAGGACACCCATAGCACAAGAGTTAATAACAAGAATCAACAAATGGGACTTACTCAAACTTAAAAGTTTTTTCTCAGCAAGAGATACAATAAGAGAGGTAAATAGGGAGCCTACATCCTGGGAACAAGTCTTTACTCCTCACACTTCAGATAGAGCCCTAATATCCAGAGTATACAAAGAACTCAAAAAATTAAACAATAAGAAAACAAATAACCCAATCAACAAATGGGCCAAGGACCTGAACAGACACTTTTCAGAGGAGGACATACAATCAATCAACAAGTACATGAAAAAATGCTCACCATCTCTAGCAGTCAGAGAAATGCAAATGAAAACCACCCTAAGATACCATCTCACTCCAGTAAGATTGGCAGCCATTCTGAAGTCAAACAACAACAAGTGCTGGCGAGGATGTGGGGAAAAGGGTACTCTTGTGCATTGCTGGTGGGACTGCAAATTGGTGCGGCCAGTTTGGAAAGCAGTTTGGAGATTCCTGGGAAAGCTGGGAATGGAACCACCATTTGACCCAACTATTGTCTTTCTCCGACTATTCCCTGAAGACCTTAAAAGTACTACAGGGATACTGCCACATCAATGTTCATAGCAGCACAATTCACAATAGCAAGACTGTGGAACTAACCCAGATGCCCTTCAACAGATGAATGGATAAAAAAAATGTGGCATTTATACACAATGGAGTATTACTCTGCACTAAAAAATGACAAAATCATGGAATTTGCAGGGAAATGGATGGCACTAGAGCAGATTATGCTAAGTGAAGCTAGCCAATCCCTAAAAAACAAATGCCAAATGTCTTCTTTGATATAATGAGAGCAACTAAGAACAGAGCAGGGAGGAAGAGCAGGAGGAAAAGATTAACATTAAACAGAGACATGAGGTGGGAGGGAAAGAGAGAGAAAAGGGAAATTGCATGGAAATGGAAGGAGACCCTCATTGTTACACAAAATTACATATAAGAGGTTGTGAGGGGAATGGTAAAAAAAACAAGGAGAGAAATGAATTACAGTAGATGGGGTAGAGAGAGAAGATGGGATGGGAGGGGAGGGGGGATAGTAGAGGATAGGAAAGGTAACAGAATACAACAGTTACTAATATGGCATTATGTAAAAATGTGGATGAGTAACCGATGTGATTCTGCAATCTGTATTTGGGGTAAAAATGGGAGTTCATAACCCACTTGAACCTAATGTATGAAATATGATATGTCAAGAGCTTTGTAATGTTTTGAACAACCAATAAAAAAAAAACAAAAAAACCAAATTGGATACGTAGTCTAAAAACAATACTAGCAAAGTTAGTTCAGATTTATCCTGCTTTGAGATGGGTTGTACTAGAAAACTCTTCCTGAGCCCAACTATACTTTCCAAGACTTTTTTGGGAACACCCACAATGAGTGAATCCACATTCCTGGGATTGTCTTCATAAGGAAAGGTCACACGATTGCAAAGTGTTAATCCTTAGTGAGAATTTACGAGAATGTATAGATTAATTCATTATGGTAATCTATTGACCCATCTGCCAGAAACGTGTATGAAGGTATCTATACATTGCTCCCAACAATATTATGTGTCCTACCAACCTATTTCAGAAGGAGTTTGTTTTGCCTTTTAATTAAGCCTTCTTAACACTAATTGCTATTTCTTGTTCTACCCTACAGATATATTAAATAGTTCCCGATTACCTTGAGCAAGACTAAATGACTGGTCTCTTTCCTCTTTTCTTTAAAAAGACATGAACATAAGTGCTACAAGCAGCCAGGATCTTGGCTATGTGAACCCTGGATACACATTTCTTCTTAACTTCTGTGAGAAGAGAGAAGGAAAGGAGAGAATTACAGGGGCTAATCGTGATAAAAGAATAAAACACGGAGTTTCATCTATTTCTTCCTTATATACTTGCATGTAGAGTTCACATAATATGATCCATCCCTCTTTTATTAGATGGCCATCATCTATAATGTAAATTTGTTCATGAAATATTTGTTCTTAGTGTATTATGGCCAGGGGTGGAGGCAGGTAAAAATCGACTCTAGTGATTTACTTTTCAGAAGGTTTTGTCCTGTTCTTTGGGCTTCATATGAATCCTTCTCTTTATTTCACAGTTCCTAAACACATCTCAGTTTTCTGAATAAGTCCCTACTTCCTTCTCCTTTAGTGTTTTTAAAATTTAATGCTTCGTTTCAAGTGCTAAGCCACAGAATCACAGAGTTCTAGAATTAGAAGGACCTCAAAGATCAAATTGTAAAGTGGCCCCAAGTTTTCCCAATTGACTCAAGTTGCTTCTCACTCTCAGACATTCTCATTTGATTGATATGGATATGACCTTGTCAATGGGATTTATATAAGCTCCTCAGGTAACTGAAATGTGCAGCCAATTTGGAAACCACTGACTTAGTGCTAATCTCTACCTTAGGGCATAGAGCTAGTCCAAGCCAAGAACTCAATTACAGTCAGTTGTTATTTTGACCAGTTCACTTTCCACTGTCCCAGTACATTTCTTGTGAATGAAATAGTACCAAGCAATAGTAAAGGTAAAATATCAGAGCAACATTTGAGGTTTTATAAAGGTAAGAAATATACTGAGTACTAAAAAATAAAGATTAAGATAGGCTGTTCAAAAGGAAAAAGCTTAGTGATAGTGTGCTATTATATTATGCTAGGGCCTAAATTACTATCTGATTAATATCAATAAAATAAAAAGTGAGTCATTAAGCAGGATCATTAAAAGGTGGGTTGGATTTTTTTTTGTAGGATGATCAATTTGTTAAGATTATTTTGCAAACTAGAAAGAAAATCATAGTCTCACAGGTAGCTGATTAAAATTTCCTCCACTCTGTTGATCAGGAAATAATTCTTTAGAAATGCTTGGATATTTAGCATACCCAAAATAGTAATAGGGAGGTCATAACAAGCAACACAAAGCAATTTAGGAAAACAGAACATCAAATGAAATTTAATAACTAAAAAGACATTTTACAACCCTTGGTCTCAGTGCTACCATTAGTTCTTGACTATCTGACCTCATTTGTTGAACATGTCAATGTAATGAATGTGCAGTTGGCCTGCACTGTCCTTGTGTTCACCACACTCTGTCAACACCTCCTAGGTAGCCATCAATTCTCTCAGTGTTCTCCTCTCTCTTGTTTTTATTATTTTTATTAATAGCAGCAAGATACCTTTTTCATTTTGGATTTAAACATAAAACTTTAGCTATAAGCAGAGACATCAAACTACACATATACATGTACATGTATAATATATGTATGTATATATTACTACCCACCATCTTTATTAGTGATGTTTTCACTTTAAGAAATATTTAATTCTAAAAAATGTTCTGGAATTAGTTTCTAGTATATTCTTCTAGAAAAACATCACATCTACTAAGTTTGGGTCAAGAAAATGTAATGGTGGTTTTATATCACTGAATTTGGGGTGATTTGTTATACTGCAGTAGTAATTAGAATAACCGTGGGCACATTGTTTTGTTTGCTTGGGACAATATCCCTTTTCTTTGATTTCTCTGCTAATATAACTCGGAAGCCACTAATCAAGGCACTTCCAGTTTGGATACCTCAGCAAGAATAATGTGGTATGTGGCCACATAGGCTGGTGATAATACTGCGTCCTTTTGCTGAGGTACTTGGTAAGGGTATGACACATGTCCCAACCAGGGACACTGTGGTCCATTCCTGGAAGTTTATTAATTAGCCCTGGAGGAAATAAACACTGGTTTTTTAGGTCAGAATGCAGTCTCTTCATAGTATAGAGAAAGTCCTTCTTCAGGAGGAAAGAATGAAGCTGCACAGAGGATCCCAAGGAGGCCAGGAAGGAGGAGAATCTCGCAGGAGCTTGTGTCTCTGTTACAGTCACATAGTTCATCTTACTTTCTTGGGACCTACAGCTCTTCCTTCATTTCTGAGAGCTATTCTAGTATCCGTTCAATAATTTGTTCTATTTTGTGTAACCTAGGTTAAGCTTGGATTTTGTCACTTGTAATCTGTAGGAACCTTCACAAAAAGATTAAATTTCACCCTCATCATCAGATATCCTCAAGAGTATGTGAGTTTGAAAAAGGCAGCCATGTGTGGGCCAAAGGGAGAATAATAAAGGAACACTGAGAGAAGGCTTTGAAAATAACAAGGAATTCTTGTTAAATAAAGTGGTCAAAGAAAAATGAGAATGTAAGAAGATTTACATTTTAAGAGGATTACTTTGACTGCTGTCAGAGGATTCCAAGGGTTAGTTAACCAGTTAGGAAACTCTTGGTGTAGTTCAGGGAAGAGATGATGGTAGCTGGGACTTCTCTTGTTTGTGGTAGTGGAAGTAGAGAGAAGAGATGAATTTACAAGAATTTTGGGGCTTGTTGATGGCTGGATAGAGGGAGATGAGGGAGAAGGAAGTGTTAAGGGTGGCCCCTAAGCTTGTGGTTTGCATAAACTATTGTGTTCATTCACTTAGATGGTTGGTAGTGGAAGACTAGTTTTGGGGAGAAAGGTTATGGACATCAGAAATTGGAGGCAATGTCAAGATAGGAGGGCAAACTCAGAGATGAACATAAAAATTGGGAGTCATTATTCAAAGGTGATCTTGATAAGTCAGGTTTTACTGGATTAGTAGGGAAGGAAGACACTTTGTAATAGATTCAGTGGTGAGATAAAGTGAGAAAGTAGGAAGAGGAAGACTTGTTAAGAGTTCTGAGAATTGAGAAAGTGATAAAAATTGACAGGGGAATTGCTGGAATGGGGGGTGTAGAAGCTGATAAGGATGAGGAAGGGATGAAGATGTATAGAGGATAGTGATGATTGGTAGTAAGATTATAGAGAGAGCAGATGGTGATGGAATCCAGAGCTGCATGAAGGAATTAAATTCAGATTTGGGACAGCTCCTCTATCTATTACTACACTACTTGGGGGTAATTATCTTTGATAATCAAAGAGTTGGGTTGATTGAGTTCTTGTCCAGAAGTTGATAGTCTCTATATAAAGTTAAAGAATCAAACATCTACTGATGCTGAAGGACCTTGCAAAACTTCATTCTGCATTCCAGGAGTCACTAGAAGGCTTCAGATTCCTTCCATTTATTACCAAGGGTTACCTAGTGCAATGAGCGTTGGAGTGGGATTTTGCCTCAGTGAATTTATTTCTGAACTTAAGAACACCTGGATCTCGATCACCTTCCTCAGTATTACCTAACTCAGTTGCATTTTCTCACTAATAAATCAAAGAAGACAGGTCTTATCTTGCAGGATTTTTGGAAAGAATAATTGCTAACTGTACAAATGTTAGTTATTTTAGAATAGCAGAGTCTGAGTTTGCAGACTTTTAGATCTGAAGTTCCCTTATGTATTCCTAGTAGAACAACAACACTCTGATAATGGGCTGAAGGAAACTGGGGCCCATAGCAGCAGGATTGAGATGGAAAGTTAAGATTCCATCCATTATATATATATATATATATATATATATATATATATATATATATATTTTTATTATTTCATGTTGTTCAGTGTAGCTCTTTCAGGAACTAGATTATGAGGTTATTTTTTTTTATTGGATGTTCACAACATTACAAAGCTCATGACATATCATATTTCATAGATTAGAATCAATTGGGTTATGAACTACCATTTTTACCCCAAATACAGATTGCAGAATCACATCGGTTACACATCACCTTTTTACATACTGCCATATTAGTGACTGTTGTATTCTGCTACCTTTCCTATCCTCCAATATCCCCCCTCCCCTTACCTCCCATCTTCTCTCTCTACCCCATCTATTGAAATTCATTTCCCTCTATGTTTGTTATCCCATTCCCCTCGTAAACTCTTATATATAATTTTGTATAACAATGAGGGTCTCCCTCCATTTCCATGTGATTTCCCTTTTTTTTCTCCCTTTCCCTCCCGCCTCATGTCTCTGTTTAATGCTAATCTTTTCTTCCAGCTCAGCCTCCCTGTTCTGCTCTTAGTTGCTCTCATTATATCAAAGAAGACATTTGGTATTTGTTTTTTAGGGATTGGCTAGCTTCACTAAGCATAATCTGCTCTAGTGCCATCCATTTCCCTGCAAATTCCGTGATTTTGTCATTTTTTAGTGCTGCGTAATACTCCATGGTATATAAATGCCACATTTTTTTTATCCATTCATCTATTGAAGGGCATCTGGGTTGATTCCACAGTCTAGCAATTGTGAATTGTGCTGCTATGAACATCGATGTGGCAGTATCCCTGTAGTGTGCTCTCTTAAGGTCTTCAGGAAATAGTCCGAGTACGGCAATAGCTGGGTCAAATGGTGGTTCCATTCCCAGCTTTCCCAGGAATCTCCATACTGTTTTCCAAATTGGCCGCACCCGTTTGCAGTCCCACCAGCAGTGTACAAGAGTACCCTTTTCCCCACATCCGTGCCAGCACTTGTTGTTGTTTGACTTCATCATGGCTGCCAATCTTACTGGGGTGAGGTGGTATCTTAGGGTGGTTTTGATTTGCATTTCCTTGACTGCTAGAGATGGTGAACATTTTTTCATGTACTTGTTGATTGTTTGTATGTCCTCCTCTGTGAAATGTTTGTTCATGTCCTTGGCCCATTTGTTGATTGGGTTGTTTGTTTTCTTATTGTCTAATTTTTTGAGTTCTTTGTATACTCTGGATATTAGGGCTCTATCTGAAGTGTGAGGAGTAAAAATTTGTTCCCAGGATGTAGGCTCCCTATTTACCTCTCTTATTGTTTCTCTTGCTGAGAAAAAACTTTTCAGTTTAAGAAAGTCCCATTTGTTGATTCTTGTTATTAACTCTTGTGCTATGGGTGTCCTATTAAGGAATTTTGAGCCCGTCCCCACAATCTGTAGATCGGAGCCAACTTTTTCTTCTATCAGACGGAGAGTCTCTGATTTGATATCTAGCTCCTTTATCCACTTTGAGTTGACTTTTGTGCGTGGTGAGAGGAGGGGATTTAGTTTCATTTTGTTGCATATGGATTTCCAGTTTTCCCAACACCATTTGTTGAAGATGCTATCCTTCCTCCATTGCATGCTTTTAGCCCCTTTATCAAATATAAGATAGTTGTAGCTTTGTGGATTAGTCTCTGTGTCCTCTATTCTGTACCATTGGTCCACCCGCCTGTTCTGGTACCAGTACCATGCTGTTTTTATTACTATTGCTCTGTAATATAGTTTGAAATCTGGTATCGCTATACCACCTGATTCACCCTTCCTGCTTAGAATTGTTTTTGCTATTCTGGGTCTTTTATTTTTCCATATGAATTTCATGATTGCTTTATCTGTTTCTACAAGAAATGCTATTGGGATTTTGATTGGCATTGCATTGAACCTATAGAGAACTTTTGGTAATATCCCCATTTTGATGATGTTAGTTCTGCCTAACCATGAACAGGGTATATTTTTCCATCTTCTAAGATCCTCTTCTATTTCTTTCTTTAGGGTTCTGTAGTTTTCATTGTATAGGTCCTTCACCTCTTTTGTTAGGTTGATTCCCAAGTACTTTATTTTTTTTTTTGAGGATATTGTGAATGGAGTGTTTTTCCTCATTTCCATTTCAGAAGTTTTGTCGCTGATATACAGAAATGCCTTTGATTTATGTGTGTTGATTTTATATCCTGCCACTTTGCTGAATTCATTTATTAGTTCTAGTAGTTTTTTTGTACACCCTTTTGGGTCTTCTAGGTATAGAATCATGTCATCCGCAAATAGTGATAATTTAAGTTCTTCTTTTCCTATTTTTATGCCTTTAATTTCTTTCGTTTGTCTAATTGCTCTGGCCAGTGTTTCGAGAACTATATTGAATAGAAGTGGTGATAGGGGGCATCCCTGTCTTGTTCCAGATTTTAGAGGGAATGCCTTCAATTTTTCTCCATTCAGAATGATGCTAGCCTGAGGCTTGGCATAGATAGCTTTTACAATGTCGAGGTAAGTTCCTGTTATCCCTATTTTTTCTAACGTTTTGAACATAAAGGGATGCTGTACTTTGTCAAATGCTTTTTCTGCGTCTATTGAGATGATCATATGGTTCTTATCTTTAAGCCTATTGATGTGGTGAATAACATTTATTGATTTCTGTATATTGAACCATCCTTGCATCCCAGGGATGAATCCTACTTGATCATGGTGCACAATTTTTTTGATATGCCTTTGTATCCGATTCGCCAGAATTTTATTGAGGATTTTTGTATCTAGGTTCATTAGAGATATTGGTCTGTAGTTTTCTTTCTTTGAGGCGTCTTTGTCTGGTTTCGGAATCAGGGTGATGTTGGCCTCATAGAATGAATTTGGAAGAGCTCCCTCTTTTTCTATTTCCTGAAATAACTTGAAAAGTATTGGTATTAATTCTTCTTTAAAGGTTTTGTAGAACTCCGCTGTATACCCATCCGGTCCTGGGCTTTTCTTGGTTGGAAGTTTTTTAATTGCTTCTTCTATTTCATCTATTGATATTGGTCTGTTTAAGTTGTGAGTTTCCTCCTGACTCAGTCTGGGCAAATCATATGACTTAAGGAATTTATCGATGTCTTCACTTTCTTCTATTTTATTGGAATATAGGTTTTCAAAATAATTTCTAATTGTTTTCTGTATTTCTGAAGCGTCTGTTGTAATATTGCCTTTTTCATCCCTATGTTAGTGATTTGAGTTCTCTCTCTTCTTCTCTTCGTTAGTATGGCTAGGGGTCTGTCGATCTTATTTATTTTTTCAAAGAACCAACTTTTTGTTTTGTTAATTTTTTCAATAGTTTCTTTTGTTTCAATTTCATTGATTTCTGCTCTGATTTTAATTATTTCTTGCCTTCTGCTACATTTGCTATTGTTTTGCTCTTCCTTTTCTAGGGCTTTGAGATGAAGTGTGAGCTCATTTATTTGTTGGTTTTTCCTTTTTTTGAGGAATGACCTCCAGGCGATGAATTTCCCTCTTAAAACTGCTTTCATTGTGTCCCATAGATTCCAATATGTTGTGTCTGTATTTTCATTTATCTCTAAGAATTTTTTGATTTCCTCCTTTATGTCTTCTGTAACCCATTGATCATTTAGTAACGTATTGTTCATTGTCTATGTGATGTAGGATTTTTCCTTCCTTCTTTTATCATTGATTTCCAGTTTCATTCCATTATGATCTGATAAAGTGCATGGTATTATCTCAACCCCTTTATATTTACTGAGGGTTGCCCTATGGCATAATATATGATCTATTTTTGAGAAGGTTCCATGTGCTGCTGAGAAAAAAGTATATCCACTTGATGATGGTTGATATATTCTACATATGTCAGTTAAGTCTAGGTTATTGATTGTGATATTGAGGTCAATAGTTTCTTTATTCAACTTTTGTTTGGAGGATCTGTCCATTGGTGAGAGAGGTGTGTTGAAGTCACCCATGATTATTGTGTTGTGGTCTATTTGATTCTTGAACTTGAGGAGAGTTTGTTTTATGAATGTCGCAGCGCCATTATTTGGTGCATAAATATTGATAATTGTTATGTCTTGTTGGTGAATGGTTCCTTTTAACAGTATATAATGTCCTTCCTTATCCCTTTTGATTAACTTAGTCTTGAAGTCGATTTTATTCGATATGAGAATGGCCACGCCTGCTTGCTTACGAGGACCGTGTGCTTGGTATATTTTTTCCCAACCTTTTACCTTGAGCCTGTGTATGTCTTTTCCAGTCAGATGTGTCTCCTGGAGGCAGCATATCGTTGGATTTGTTTTTTTAATCCATGTTACCAGCCTATGTCGCTTTATTGGAGAGTTTAATCCATTAACGTTTAGAGTTACTATTGATATATGGTTTGTACTTCCTGCTATGTTTGATTATTTATCTCTTTTTTTTTTCCCTAATTTAGTTTGTTTCTCCATGATTAGCTTTCCCCCCATCCTCTGTCTTTACTGAGGCACTTCCCGCTGATGGTTTTGGTTATTGTTTTCCATTTCTTCCTCGTGTAGAGTTTTCCTCAAGACGCTTTGCAATGCTGGTTTTCTGGCTACAAATTCTTTTAGCTTTTGTTTATCATGAAAGATTTTTATTTTGTTGTCGTATCTGAAGCTTAATTTTGCTGGATACAGGATTCTTGGTTGGCATCCATTGTCTTTCAGTGTTTGAAATACATTGTTCCAGGATCTTCTCGCTTTCAGCGTCTGTGATGAAAAATCCGTTGTCAACCTTATTGGTTTACCCCTAAATGTAATCTGCCTCTTTTCTCTTGTAGCTTTTAATATTTTCTCTTTGTTCTGTATATTGGATAGCTTCATAACAATGTGTCTTGGCGTTGGTCTATTGTGATTTTGTATGCTCATTGTCCTGAATGCATCTACAATTTGTATATCTGTTTCCTTTTTTATTTCTGGAAAGTTTTCTGTAATTATTTCCTTCAGCAAGTTACTCATTCCCTTGGCATGAATCTCTGTGCCTTCCTCTATCCCGATGACTCGTAAGTTTGGTTTTTTTATGTTATCCCAAATCTCTTGGATGTTTTTCTCGTGATTTTTTACCAGCCTATCTGAGTTGGCTAGACTTTTTTCAAGATGATATATTTTTTCTTCATTATCTGATGTTCTGGCTTCTACTTGCTCCACTCTGTTAGTGATACTCTCGATTGAGTTTTTAATTTGGTTTATCGTTTCCTTCATTTCTAGAATTATTGTTTGATTTTTTTTAATAATCTCTATCTCCTGATAAAGATGCTTAACTTCTTCTTTTATCTGTTTTTGTAATTCATTTTCAATGTGATCTTTAAGGTTCCTTTCCATCTGTCTAAGGTGTTCCTTGAGTTCTTTATATGGCCATTTTTCTGATGACTCCAGGTCCTCCTGAATATTTAGGCTGTCTTTCATTGTTTGTACTCCTTTTCTTCCTTGCTTTTTTATGCTCATGATACTTCTTGTTCTGTTTGACTGTTGAGTTACTGTTTACTCTTATAAGTTTATTTGATGCTTGGGAGGAGAGGTATTAGAAGGGAAGGGAAGAAGTCATAATTTCCGGCAGGTCTCCTTTCAGCGGAATTTTGCTCGAAGTTCATCAGTAGGTAGAATCTGGGTGTATTAATGGATCTTTTTGATCCCGTTACTATGGAGATACTGAACGTGCTGCTTTCTCGCCGGCCGCCATGTTGGGTCTCCCTCTTTGTGACCTTTTTAACTTCTGCCTATGAGGTTATTTTTGTCATGTTTTTTCCAACCTTTTTATCATGCATATTTTCAAAACAGGCATCAGAATAATTTATAATAAACATGCTTGTTTTATTTTATTCTGGGAATGTGTAGGCTCTATTTCTTATACCTTCCAGATTTACACTATTAAATAAGGGAAACCTGTATCTCAATCTCTATGTTCCACTGAAGCATAACCAGTTTATTATGGACATTAAATATTCTGGCACCTCTTTAAGATTGTATTTAAGAGGATGGTCAATAAAACCAGATATAACTCTTAATCTCTTTCACTTTCCACTATATATTCAATTAGTTCTTCTGGATTATTTCTGCAACTTTTGTTTTGAACATCATCCTTATCCTTCTTTTCCCATCAATACTCCTTGTTCTGCTTATGAGTATTCCTATTCCTATCTTTTGCTTTATTTTGAGATGTCATGAGACCATTTTTTTCTTTCCTGTTCTTTTGATATGTTATTCTCATGAGAGCAGAAGGATAGGGTTGAAGAGATTTTTTTGAACTAAGTCTAAGATTTCTAAAACATCTAAAAGTTTTTCTACTTTATCAGAATTTGTGATTTGTAAAATCTGGCTACAATAAACAAGGACAAAATCATGTCATTTTTAGGTAAATGGAAGGAACTGAATGTTCTAATGTTAAGTGAAATTAGGCACAGAAAGATAAGTATCACATATTTTTTCTCCTTTATTGAAACAAACAAAAAAAGATGGAATGGAGGAAAGGTGGAATTAACGAGTGAGGAAAGGAGGATATTAGGGAAGGTGGATATGACCACAGATATATGCATGTATGGAAATACTGCAGTGAAACCCATTAATTTGTATGTTTATTATGACCAAATAATTATAGCAAAAAAAAAAAACCCAAACAGGCTAAGAGTTTTAAGGGATGTATTTTTGAGATAGATATTGATTTGAAGTCAATAGTGTTTTTTGGGAAGGTAGGATAGAAAAATAAAATATTAAATTTGAAAAAATTCATGGATTCTACATGAAATGGTCATGTAGTAAGCTAAAACTGTTCTTTAATTTCAATAATTTTAGAGAATTGACAAAAAAACCCCATGATGAACAAATTCTTATAAAACTAGGATATTGGATGAAAACAGAGGAGGTCTATGATATTCCATTTTATTAGAATAAGAAAATAGAGTTACTATCTAGAATTAGTGGATAAATGCCTAATGGTTCTCTGAACACAATAAAGGAGATATTACAGTTAAAGCTTGTCAAGAAAGTGAGTCTACTGATCAGAACAATTTTCTCTTTTTAAAGTACTTAGTTGTATCTGTAGGATGGTTCTGATGCAGGAACGCTGTGGCAATGACCTTGAGTTGTGTACTGAGATTGCTTTATATATAAGAATCTGTTACACTGTAATACTTTTGACCTGTCAATAATCAAGCACCCTTTTGATAGGATATAAGACAGATTGGCTTCTTAATGAAAATAATTCAGTAGAAATAATTTTGGACAGGGGCTGGGGTTGTGGCTCAGCGGTAGTGCACTCGCCTTGCACGTGGGAGACCCTGGGTTCGATCCTCAGCACCACATAAAAATAAATAAGTGAAATGAAGGTATTGAGTCCAACTACAACTAAAAAAATAAATATTTTTTTTAAAAGAAATGATTTTGTCAGAGGTTTCATTCTGTTTACATTTGACAGTTGAGCAAATAATTTGCCAGGAAATTTCTTGAAAAACAATGACAACAAAACCAGATTGTTAAGCAGGATGTCAGCCGGTCACATCATGATGTCTGGGATATGGTTTAAGTATCTCTTTAGGCCTTCAGAAATGATGACCATCCATAGTTGATAAGAATCACCTATTTTCCACCATCCTTCAGATAGTTCACTTAAACATGTAGCAAACCTTGATCAATCTATCCTATTATGTTCTAAAACTGCCTTCTGAATTCTGTCCCCTGGAAAAGAATCAGCTGGTTGCTATTTTCTTTTGACTTATTGATGCTAAAATCCTATTTGCCATTTCTTTTCTCAGCAGATCAACTAAATTTATGTAACCTCTTCGCACAGGACTTGATTTTTTTTCACCCCTGGCTTTACCTAATGATCTCCCTGAAACTCTCTTCAGCTTCTTTCTGTCTTTGGATGTGATAACTTAATGAGGCTGTCCTGACTCTGCAAGAGCCCTGGCTGCTCCTTATCCTGCAGCTTCCTACTGCTCACCTTCCTAACACTGTTCTCAGATCTCTGTTCTCACACACATGGGGAGCAATGCGCATAACACTTCCCAGCAGGGCTCCGTGTGAATGGGGCAGATGTGATTCCAAGGTTAACAAGAAGTTCTCCCAATGTTCATCTCCTCCCTAGAGTTTGCTCTTCCACAAAGACTTACAAACAAAATTAGATAAACCTTGTAATGGAAATATATCCCAAGAGAGAGAATAAAACAATTTAATTCTATTTGTATAAAATAAAATTATAAATATGTATTATAAGTCTCAGAAATTATACTATATAATAGAAAGAAGTATGAAGACCCTGATGGAATATATTAGTGCTAAATTTGACTTTGCTTATTTTACCCCACTATCACTTTTTATTAGAAGTAGTAATGGACAAATCTTCTGAAATGGAAATGAGGATAACCACACCATTCACAATAACCTCAAAAAAATTAAAATACTTGGGAATCAACCTAACAAAAGAGGTGAAAGACTTATACAATGAAAACTACAGAACCCTAAAGAGAGAAATAGAAGAAGATCTTAGAAGATGGAAAAATATACCCTGTTCATGGATAGGCAGAACTAACATCATCAAAAAGGCAATATTACAAAAAGTTCTCTATAGGTTTAATGCAATGCCAATCAAAATCCCAATAGCATTTCTTGTAGAAATAGAGAAAGCAATCATGAAATTCATATGGAAAAATAAAAGACCCAGAATAGCAAAAACAATTCTAAGCAGGAAGTGTGAATCAGGCGGTATAGCGATACCAGACTTCAAACTATATTACAGAGCAATAGTAACAAAAACAGCATGGACTTGTACCAAAACAGGCGGGTGGACCAATGGTACAGAATTGAGGACACAGAGACTAATCCACAAAGTTACAACTATCTTATATTTGATAAAGGGGCTAAAAGCATGCAATGGAGGAAGGATAGCATCTTCAACAAATGGTGTTGGGAAAACTGGAAATCCATATGCAACAAAATGAAACTGAATCCCTTTATCTCGCCATGCACAAAAGTTAACTCCAAATGGATCAAGGAGCTTGATATCAAATCAGAGACACTGCGTCTGATAGAAGAAAAAGTTGGCTACGATCTACATACTGTGGGGTCGGGCTCCAAATTCCTTAATAGAACACCCATAGCACAAGAGTTAACAACTAGAATCAACAAATGGGACTTATTCAAACTTAAAAGTTTTTTCTCAGCAAGAGAAACAATAAGAGAGGTAAATAGGGAGCCTACATCCTGGGAACAAGTCTTTACTCCTCACACTTCAGATAGAGCCCTAATATCCAGAGTATACAAAGAACTCAAAAAATTAAACAATAAGAAAACAAATAACCCAATCAACAAATGGGCCAAGGACCTGAACAGACACTTCTCAGAGGAGGACATACAATCAATCAACATGTACATGAAAAAATGCTCACCATCTCTAGCAGTCAGAGAAATGCAAATGAAAACCACCCTAAGGTACCATCTCACCCCAGTAAGATTGGCAGCCATTCTGAAGTCAAACAACAACAAGTGCTGGCGAGGATGTGGGGGAAAGGGTACACTTTTACATTGCTGGTGGGACTGCAAATTGGTGCGGCCAATTTGGAAAGCAGTATGGAGATTTCTTGGAAAGCTGGGAATGGAACCACCATTTGACCCAGCTATTTCCCTTCTCAGTCTATTCCCTAAAGACCTAAAAAGAGCATACTACAGGGACACTGCTACATCGATGTTCATAGCAGCACAATTCACAATAGCTAGACTGTGGAACCAACCTAGATGCCCTTCAATAGATGAATGGATAAAAAAATGTGGCATTTATACACAATGGAGTATTACTCTGCACTAAAAAATGACAAAATCATGGAATTTGCAGGGAAATGGATGGCATTAGAGCAGATTATGCTAAGTGAAGCCAGCCAATCCCTAAAAAAACAAATGCCAAATGTCTTCGTTGATATAAGGAGAGCAACTAAGAGTAGAATAGGGAGGAAGAGCATGAGAAGAAGATTAACATTAAACAGGGATGTGAGGTGGGAGGGAAAGGGAGAGAGAAGGGTAAATGCATGGAAATGGAAGGAGACCCTTATTGTTATACAAAATTACATACAAGAGGAAGTGAGAGGTAAGGGAAAAAAAACAAGGGGGAGAAATGAATTATAGTAGATGGGGTAGAGAGAGAAGATGGGAGGGGAGGGAAGGGAAGGGGAGGGGAGGGGAGGGGGGATAATAGAGGATAGGAAAGGCAGCAGAATACAACAGACACTAGTATGGCAATATGTAAAACAGTGGATGTGTAACCGATGTGATTCTGCAATCTGTATACGGGGTAAAAATGGGAGTTCATAACCCACTTGAATCAAATGTGTGAAATATGATATGTCAAGAACTATGTAATGTTTTGAACAACCAACAATAAAAATTTTTTAAAAAAGGAAAAAAAAATAATAATATATAAACTGCTGGGTGTGGTGGTGCACACCTATAATCCCAGCAGCTCAGGAGGATCCTGGGTTCAAAGCCAGCCTCATAAAACAGCAAGGTGCTAAGCAACCCAGTGAGACCCTGTCTCTAAATAAAATATAAAATAGGGCTAGGGATGTTGCTCATTGGTTGAGTGTCCTTGATTTCAATCCCCAGTACCTCCCCTAATTATATATATATATATATATATATATATGGATAAACACACACATATATAATATATACATGTAAACACACACATATAATTTCCCCCATTTTAAAATAATACTCTAGAAAATAATTTGCTAGATACTTATAAAATTGCCATGAGGCAGCACAGAGGAGTATTTTTTAATTAGAGCTTTATAATCATCCAAAGTAGTTGCGTTCATTCCAACAACTTATACATTCATAGAAATTGATTTCAGTTCATAACCCCCCTCTTTTTCTCCCCTTTTTCCTTCCTGTCCTCCCTTCCCTCTCCAGTTCTTCTTCCTATGCTAGACTTCATTTTTCTCCTCTCCAGCCAGAATGGCAATGATTAAGAATTTAAATAGCAATAAATGTTGATGAGGTTAAAAAAAAAAGAAATAAACTCAATGCTGTGAGTTTACCCCTTTTGCGTGTGCCAAGCCCAAAGGGACAAGCAGGTCTAAAGAAGAAAGTTTTATTACTTACAGAAAGTAGGGAGAGCACCAGAGGTAATTCTCAAGGTACTGCTCCTGCTGAACTAAGAAAGCAGGGGCTTTTATTGAAGAAACTTATTCATATAGGAAAGAATCATCATCACATGTAGAGATAGGCACACTCCTGAGCATGCTCAGTTTGAAAATATGCTTTCCATGTGTAAAAATCATAGCCAGAAAGGCTGTCTGGGCAGAGAATTCAGTATCATAATGACCAGTTTATTCTAGGGTCATTAAAAGGAGTAAGTCAGATGTGAATTGGTGATTTTTGACTGAATCCTTGCAAGCTTTTCTGGATGGCCTTCTCTGAGACCATAAATAAATACATACATACATACCCCCCACACAAAACAAGCAAACAACAAAAAATCACCCCCAAAACAGTTCTGAAGTTTTGGTGGTAGGTTAACAGTTATTTAGAGGGGGAAGCAGCTCCACTCCAACCCTGTAAGTCTTGAATTTTACCCTTTTAGTACCTGCCTAGGGGTTAACAGTTTTTCAACAAAAGTTGCATTATGCATTACTGGTACCTAGGCTTGAATGCATTACCTCTTGATCAAGATTGAGCTCACTGATTCCTTTCCTGGTCTTATCTGGTCTACCCATCCTATCAAAGGTCTTCTTCTACTGCTATTACAATAATTTTCATTTTTAGCATTTCCTTTTGATTCTTAAGGATTTTCACCTTTTTTCTTACATTACCCATCTGTTCTTGTGGATTGTCTAGTTTTTCTAGCAGAATCCTTAATATGTACCTCACAGTCATTAAACTCCCTTTCTCATCATCCCAGCATCTGTGTCATATCTGTACTGGATCTTGATTTTTTTTATCTTTTCAGGTTGTGCTTTCCCTGCCACTTTCTATCATGCTATGTACCTTTTGTTGAAAGACTGACATGTTCCTGAGGTAAACAGGCCTTTACTGTGAGGGTTTATGATAATTCGGCTCCGAATTGGGCTGTGTTTAACATTTGTGTTATTGCAGGTTTCAGGATCCTCAAATTCCTTTGGTGTTCTTGTATTGTCTCTTTCTTGACTTAGTGTCCTTTTCCCAAGAGTGAGTCTGTTTTGCAGCTCTTTGGCCATAATCTTCTGTTATACTGGATACCCCTGTTGGTGTGGTGGTAAGATATGGGGAAGAGAAGAAGACAGCATCTTGTGATATGCTTAGTGGGCTTGTGTCTTCCATCTGTGACCTTCTCAATTATTTTTCTGTATTATAGTTTTTATCTCTCCCATCAAATGAGACAGGAAGGCTACAGGGGCAGGAAGGTGAGGAGTGTTCTTCCCTCAGTCAGGAAAAAGCTCTAGTGGTCTTTCCCCTTCTTATGGACAACACTTTGATTTTCACATTAGCTACTCTTTCCCTCCCCAAACAGAGACATGAGCATATCTTTCTCAGATATTTACTGTGAGAACCTGTTAACCCTAACCCTCATAAAAGTAAACCATAAAAAAATGTGGATCTGCTTGAATACTATAGCCTCCAGGAGTTTCTCACTCCATCTATATTTGGCTTCCAGCAAATCATCAAAATTAATTGTTAAAGTGTTCCAACCTGTTTATGTTGCCAATTGCTGCTTCTCTAGGTGAGTAGATGTTGGTGGTAGCTTTTTGGGTTCATCTCTTTGTCTCCAGATTTTGGCTGGTGGTTGACCTTGTAACTCCAGGTAAGTTATAGGAAAAGTTTTGGATTTCCAGTTTATTCAACTTTTCCGTTGCATAGTCCCTAAAGAAAAGGGGGACATACACTATGTCTCTGTATGTCCCTTTTTGTTCCCCCAAACCTAGCCACATTAGGGGAACAATGAAAGCCTGAGTTGGAAATCCAGATACATATTATCATTCAGGCCACAGAGTTTCTCTTTGCACACTGGAACTAGGGCAGGATAGCATTATCTGTAGAAAGCTACTTGTTTACGCGTGCACCAGAATAGTTGCTCCCTAGGGTGCTGGTTGTTTTAAGCAAACTAAGCGAGCTAATGTTATGATGTTATTGCGTCTGCAGCCTAAGATATAAAACCTCTTTCAGTGGGGACAGATGTGGAAAGTGAGAGCACTGTGGAAAGGATAATTGTCACTTGGACAAAACACTGAGGGAAAGGAGACACTGCTTGGCAAATCACCATGAGGGACGGGTGCTATCTGTCAGCCTGTCACCATTGAACTCTTGAAGCAGTGACTGATCTCTTGAAAGCTTTCCCCAAAAAACCATATGTCTCCCATGCTGTCTTTGGGCATTTTCTTTGGCTTGTCTGAACCTACCCCACTGCCCTGGCACTACTGGACTGTGGACAGCACATTCACGTTATAACAACAGGAGTGTTGACTTCCATCCTCCTCTTCTAAGCTGAAACTAGAAGTCTATGTTACATCTTTACATAACTTTCTTTGGTGTTTCCATTGGCACACCTCATTGCTATTTCTCCCAGTGCATTCTTCCTGGGGCAATATGACTATTTGTTTTAAAAAATTGAATTGACCATTGTTCATAGTTACACATAAATCAGTTCTAATGTTAGAGAAGTTGAAAGAGTAAAACAAGCTTTTTTTTTTTGGCGGGCGGGGGTGCATAATAGAGCATTAGACTAGGATTCTATATTCTATCTGTGGGACCATAAGAATAATCTTAGCCACCATGATTACTCCTTTCCCATAACCACTCCTACCTTGATGGAGCTCAAGCTGATATTTAAAATATCTCTCATTTTTCTAACTCTGATTCTTTGTTTTGCCTTTCTTTACTTTTTTATTCTACTACACATAAACCAATTTGCAAATATTTTATTTATCCTTTAAACATCAGATCATATGCCACTTCTGAGCATCTCAAATGGAAGTAACTTCTCCCACTTATCTTATAGTATACACTATAGATATACTGACTCATAAGAGCTCGATCTGTACATGTATCTATTCCTGATTTTTCATTCAGGGACATCATAGTGCTGGACTGAAATCAGCTGTTTGGGGGAATTTACACCATACAAAGTGGAAACACTACAAATCAAGACTTTTTATTTTCCAGAAAGCAAGTTAAACATTTAATATCACACCATATCATGTGAGAGAGAAAGAAAGAGAGAGGGAGAAGTTGCTTATGTATCTGTTTTATTAGAGTCTGTAGTTTCTTGAGTGTAAATGTGGTGGTCAGGTGTAATATTTCATTGCAGGTATTCATTTCTTCATTTTAACTGGTGAACCATTGGTCCACAATTTTAGTCCTGGCTATTTGAGTAAGGCTTTATTCTATCTTTGTTTCTTGATTCCAGGGACAGATATAAATTTGAAAATTCAGCATATTGGTTCTCTGTATTTACAGTGATTGATTCAGGGATGGTCACATGATACAAATTGAGTTAATCAAAGTCAATGATGAATACCAGCTTTGGGACTTCAGCAGGAACTATGGCAAAAGTGCTCCTTTCCCACTAAGATTTCTGGTTGGAACAGTAGTGGCCATTAAACAAAAGTAATGGTAGAATCTAAAAAAAAAGTCAACCTAGAGAAACAGAATCAACAGAGAAGAGAGAAGAATCTGCTTAATATCGAATATCTGGATGTATCCTAAACTTGCATGATTTTCCTAATTTGGAAGCCAGTATACTTTTTACACTGGATAGTTTAAATTAGTTTTCCAATACTATAATGTACTGAGATGGTTAAAAAATGTATTTTTAAAAATCATATAGCTCCATAGCTACATAATGAAATCCTATGTATAAAGGGAGTCAATAATTACTCATTGAATCAAAGAATGAATCTTGTGAAATACAAATGCAAAGCTTGTTCTTGGTGTGGGGCATATTTATTTTCTTCTAAAAACCTATTAAATATCTGAATGGTTTATTTATTTATTTATTAAAATTTTTTTAGTTGTAAATGGACGACATTTTTATTTATTTATATGTGTTGCTGAGAATTGAACCCAGTGCCTCATACATGCTAGGCAAGCGCTCTACCACTGAGCCACAACCCCAGCCTTGAATGGTTTATTCATGTTAGATTGCATTCATTTCCAGAGAGGACGACATTGGAAGACATCTTTGGTGTCCTATGTCTTCCTTTTTGGAAATGAATGCAATCTAACATGAAGTATTAGAAATTGTTAGAATTGTTTGTTCAGAGGGATTCAAGATGGCTGAATAGAGGTTCCCAGCATTCACCTCCTCTACCACAACTAAATAGCAGGTGTATAGTGGCCTTCTGAGGTTAGTGATCATAAGAGAACACTGAAAATCAGTGAGAGAGAGTTTGGAGTCTGGTGAGATTCAGAGTCGTGGGATGATAGCATAGAAAGATAAACAAAACAGCCAGGCAACTACTGCTGTGCCTCCCTTTGCAGGGCTAAGGGTGAAAAGGAGAGTTCCAGCAAACTATCAGCACAGATGCCAGCAAGTCTAGCTACCAGAAACTTTCATAATCCTCTGGGGCTTGTTGCCTAGTTGGACAAGCAACTTGAAATCTTCAAGGTATTATTGCTTTGGAAAAGCATCTGACATCATCTTCCCATGAACCTCCAGGCTGCTGAAGCTAAGAGCCATTTTGAGAGGTAAACTATCATCTGGATTTGGGCTTCTCTAGGGGTCATAGAACCCTGATTATTGCCATCTCTGAGAACTCATTGACATTCCATTGTGGTGGATTGGGGGGGGTAGCTGCCTTGAAAATCCAACTTAACCCATCAGAGTAACTGTGACAAATGTCCACTTGGTGTTGAGCACTATAAGGGACAGGTGTTGTGACACAGAGGACTGGAGGGCACTGGTCTGGAGAACCAGGAGATCAGGGTGCTTATCCTCTGAGATTAAGGGTATAGAAAATGGCATGTGGTTTTATGCTAGTTCTAGGACTGAAGGCAGGCACCCATGTAGTTCCTGCTAACCTTATCCCTGCATTGTGCTTAGGCACCAGCTACTAACAGGTCTGGGAGAGAAGCTTTGACTCTAGCTGTCACTTTGCCCAGGGGAATGTACTGAGGAGTGACCTTGAGAAACTCTGTAGCTACAGCTATCTCCCAGCTCCAGGGACCTGAAAGGAATGTTGCTGTGGCTCCACCTACCATTCCATTCCCATGTACTCCCTTCAGCTGAAGGGGTTATGAGAAAAGACTTGGCTTGAGCTGCTGTACCACTCTAAGGCATGCATAACTATCAGAGTATTACACCCTGGTTCCTGCTTTATCCACACCTACTCAGTTTCCACTTCTTCCCTGCCCCTGCATCATAACTGATACTGGGTGTCAGTATCACGGAGGGTGCACTGTGATTCCCACCACTGCCCCTCCCCATGTAGCATCTAGGACTGCAACACTGCCTACTTAGAGAACAAGTGCTCCAGACACCTCACCACTGCTTTGGTCACCAGTACCAGAGCTCCTTGCTAGCAGCAGAGTTCACACCAACAGTGTCTGGGGGAAATCCACCGGATTGGAGCCACCACTTCCACTGCAACAGTCACACAGAAAACATCCCACATCCAATGCTGTCTGCACCATACTTACCTCTGCCACTAGAGTGTTACCTCTCTTACACAGACAGTGGACCTCTTCAAGTCTACTCAGGTATGCACTGTGCTATGTCATTAGTCACAGCAAAGAAGATGTAAAGAGACTATGCTATGGTACCCAAGTAGTGACAAAATCAACATTGCCTAACAACCAGACACTCCAAGACACATCTTCAAGAGAAAGCTACTTACTAAGAAGGACACCTTATAAAAGTGGTCGAGATAACTGATCTACCAGATGTGCATATCTCAATTTAGAAGCATAAGAAACATGAAAACCAAAAGGCAACATAACACCTCCAAAAGAACATGATAACTTGCTGACAACAGACCACAAAGAAATTGGTACGGATGAAATGCCTGATAAAGAATTTAGAAGAAGAATGATTATACAAAGGCAATGAGATCGAAGAGAATGCAGGTAAATGGTTAAGTGAAATCAAGAAGACAAAACAGGATATAAGTGAGAAATTATTCAGCAAAGAGATAGAGATTTTGAAAAATAACCAGACAGAAATCTTGGAAATTGGGAACTCAACAAAATAATATCTGAGTTTGAACTTGAAAACAAGCCTTCTGAAATATACAAGAAAAAAATGAAGAAAGAAAGAAAGAAAGAAAGAAAGAAAGAAAGAAAGAAAGAAAGAAGAGAGCATTCAAGACTTTTGGGATAGCCCTGAACAAACAAATATCCACATTTTAAGAGAATCTGAAAAAGAGAAAAAAGGGTAAAGGGATAGAATATTTGTTTTATAAAATAATAGCAAAAACCTTCCCCAGTCTTGGAAAAGATATGAATATCCATGTATGGAAGGCCTATAGGATCCAAATATAAATGGCCATAAAAAATCTTCACCATGGCATATTAATTCAAACTGTCAAAAGTACAAGAAACAGAATTCTAAACTCTGCAAAAGAAGAAAGTGCCTAATTAAATATTATTCTCACTAGAATAACTGCAGATTTTTTTTAGTATAAATCCTGTAGGCAAGGAAGGAATGGAATGATATATTTCCAGTCCTGAAATAAAACAACTTCAATCAAGAATACTATATCCAGCAAGGCTATCCTTCTAACATGGAAAATAAAAACCTTCTAAGAAAAGAAAAACTGAGGGAATTCATGGCCACTAATTTTATCTTACAAAAAATGGAAATCCTACATAAAGAATTGGAAAGAAGAAATTGTCATAACAAAAGTATGTGAAAGTGTAAATCTCACTAGAAGAGCAGATACACAGTAGAGAAAAGAACTGAACACTATATATAGTAAACCATCAAACCTCAAAGATAAGGTAAAGAAAAAAGAACAAAGAATGTCCAAAACAAAATAAAATCAACAAAATGATAAGGATAAGTTCTTATCTGGAAATAACCTTGAATTTTAGCAGACTACATTCTCCAACTAACAGATATAGACTGGCTGAATGAATTAAATAAAACTCAAAACATGCTGCACCCAAGAAACTCACTTCACTAGTAAAGGTGCACACAGACTAAAAGTGAAAGAATGGAAAATAATATTTCTGGCAAATGAAAACCTAAATCAAGTAGAAATAGCTTATTTATACTGAAAAAATAGATATTAAATTGAAAACAATAAGAGACAAAAAAGATCACTACAAAATGATCAAGCAATCAATTCATCAAGAAGATATGATTGTAAAACTACATGCACCTAATGTTGGAGCATCCAAATTTATAAAACAAACACTATTACAACTAAAGAGGAAAACAGCCTCCAGTATAATAAAACGATGTTGGCACTCTACTTTCATCATTGGACAGGTCATCCAGGCAAAATATTAAACAGGAACATCAGAGTTAAACTATACAAAAGATAAAATGGACTTAATGGGCATTTAGAACATTTTATCCAACAGCTATAAAATACAAATTCCATTCATTAGAACATGGAACTTTCTCTGGAACAGACTATATAGTAGACCACAAAACAAATCTTAACAAATTCAAAATAATTGAAATCATATCCAGTATCTTTTTCTGAGCACAATGGAATAAAACCAGAAGTCAACAATGAAAGATACTTTAGAAATTATAAAAATAAACAAAAAATGAACACCGCAGCTTTGGATGAACAAAGGGTCCTTGGAAAAATTAAAAGGAAAATTTAAAATTCTATCAAAATAAATGAAAATGAAAATAGCATACCAAAACTTATGGGGTACAACAAAAACACCACTAAGAGGGATATTGCTACCCATAAACATTAAAACATGCCTACGTTACAAAACAAGAGTTTTAAACAATCTAATGATGACTCTCAAGAATCTATAAAAGCAAGAACAAACCAAACCCCAAATCAGAAGGAAAGAAATAATGATAAAAGCAAAAATAAAATATCAACTAACAAAACTTACAAAAGATCAGTGGAACAAAGATTTGATTTTTTTTTGAAAAGATAAAATCAACACACCTTTGCCAGATTAACCAAGGAATAAAGGGAGAAGACCCAAATAAATAAAACTAGAGACAAAAAGGAGACATTAAAACTGATACTCAGAAATACAAAGAATCATTAGGGATTATCATGATAAACTTTAACAATTTAGAAAAATTAGAAGAAACGGATAAATGTCTGGACTCCTATAACCTGCCAAAATTGAAATGTGAGGACATAAAAGTTTTGAGTGTATCAATAAGAAGTAATGGGTATGAGTCAGTTATAAAAAGTCTCCCAACAAGGAAAAGTCCAGGAACTGGGTAAGGCTTCACTACTGAATTTTACTGAACTAAAACCAGTTCTTCTCAAACTACTTCAAAGAATTGAAATAAAGGGAACCCTTCTAAACTCATTTGTTGTCGTTGGCATTCTCTGCAACTAAAAGTTGACAAGGGCACAACAAAAATGAAAACCACAGACCAATAACCCTGATGAGCATACATGCAGAAACTGAAAAAATACCAGCAAATTAAGTTGAACAGCACATTAAAAAGACAATTCACCACAATTATGAAGTATGTAAATTGCTAAATGTAATATATAACATCAACAGAATAAAAGAAAAGAATAATATGATCATAGCAAGATGTAGAAAAAGCACTGGATAAAATTCAACGTCCTATCATGAAAGCCTTGAACAAATTAGGCACAGAAGGATTGTATATCTCAATATAATAAACCCATAGCCAACCCATAAGCCAATACCATACTAAATAGATAAAAGCTGAAAACAGTGCCTCTAAGATCAGGAATAAGATGAAGGTGTCTACTCCTACTGCTTGTATCCAATATAGTGCTATAAATTTTAGCAAAAGAAATAAACAAAAGGCAGGCAAATAGGAATAGAGGAAGTCAAATTATTCCTGTTTTTATATGTAGAAAAATCTAAATACTCTACCAAAGAACTTTTAGAACTGATAAATGAATTCAGTAAAACTATTGTATACAAAATCAGCTTATAAAAACCAGTAGCTTTTCTAGGTACTGGTGTTAGTCAACTTTCTATCACTGTGACAAAATGCCTGAGAAAATCTACTTAAAGAAGGAAAGATTTATTTTGACTTGCAGCTTTAGAGGTTTTAGACCATGGTCATTCAGTTTCATTTTTTTCTGGGCCTTTTGTGAGGCAGATTATCACAGTAGGGAGCACATGGTGGAACAATGCTGTTTACTTTATGATAGCCAGGAAAGAGGAGTGGAAAGCACCACAGACAAAATCTAATTTTTAGGGGCTCTCCCCCAGTGACTTACTTCCTTCAACTAGGCCCCCACTTCCTAACATTTCCATCACCCAAGTAACACCTTAAGTTATAAATCAATCCATAAATGGATTAATTCATTCATGAGGTCACAATCCAATCATCTTCCAAAGGCCCCACCCCAAATACTGTCACATAGGGGACCAAGTCTTCAACACATTCCTTTGATGGACATTCCAGATCTAAACCATAACAATATTAATAACAATTTTTTTTGAGAAAGAAAACATGAAAGCCATTCTATTCATGATAGCTACAAAATACAAAGCAAAGCAAAATCTTTTAATAAATTCAACCAAGAAAGTAAAAGACCTCTACAAAGGAGGTTATAAAATATCAATGAAAGAAATTGTAGAAGACATAAGAAAAGGAATTTTTTTGTTACTCGTATCCTTGATAATTTCTATTCTGACTGGAATGAGATGAAATCTTAGTGTAATTTGCATTTCTCTAATTGCTAGAGATGTTGAACACTTTTTCATTTAGTTGTTGGTCATTCAAATAATTCTTTTCCTGTTTGCATACTCTTTTGTTGCCTTTTGGCATAAGAATTTTGTGATATTTTCTGTAAAGAAAATGGAAAAATAATGAGAGTTTCCTCTGGAATGATTCTCCTTTTTGAGGTCATCCTCAAAATAGCCTTTCCTTCATAAAATCAGACAAATCCTAGACCTTTTGCTGACTGCTATTTTCTTCTTCTATGTTTCTTTCTTTCTTTTGGCTACATGTACTTGACTTTTAAACAATTAAGGAAGAAAAGTTTTCAAGCTTGATCCATAAGTGCTCTTAGTTAAGGGCAATGCAGAGAGGTCCTTTTTTCTTTCCTCAGTAACTAATGGAAATTCATTATTAAAAAATTGGAAGTGACAGTGCATTTATTTCATTTGTAGGAGTGGCTTGAAAAATTAAGTGGAGATGCTGACAGGGTTTTCTTGTCATTACTTCATATTAAGTGGATTCAGCCCACCCTTCTTTACACTTTCAGGTTTTAGCTATTTCACAGAGTTATTCAGAAGACAGTTAACGCTTTCCTCATTGTTTCGTGTAAGTTATCAATTGCTGGCTCAGATAATAATGCAAGACCCTAGTGGAAGACATGCCATCCAGAGCTAGTTGTGACCCAAGAACATTTAAATGCCCAGAGTATCAATTCCAAGGATAATCATGGAAACAGAGCCAGCTGGTAGACTTACCATGGCGTTTTATGTAACCCAATATTTTACCCCATGGCTAACTAGATCAAGGAACAATGAAGCTACCCATGTGGCATTCATTCTTATTTTAAAACAGGTAGAAGGCCTGGAGGTGCAGGTCAGTGGTAGAACATGTGCTGAGCAAGCTTAAGGCTCTGGGTTCAAACACTGCCACCAAAAACAAAAACAAAAACAAACAAACAAAAAAACAGCTGAGCCCTGCACAAAGGAAGGCATACATATGTCAGCAGTACATAAGCTCTGGTATTTATGGCTTTAATTGATCTGAAAGATTAAGAGTTAAAAGATGACTTAAATGGAACTAGCGCAAAGCACCACCATTGGGTCAGTAAGGTACTAACTCTACAGAAGCAATGAATTGATGTTATGATGTATTTGTTAGCCCAATCTCTCAATAACCTACTTCACTTTCACATCTATACATGTCATTATTTAATATCTAACTAATCTTAGTTAACACTTTTTTTCTTGCATATAAAATGGGAATTAGATAGTATTTACCTCAGATTTTATTTGCTTGTTTCAATTTTTACAAAAGTGACATTATGATATGTTGAAGTTATGATCAACCAGGGGTGGGGAGGGGTAGAGATTGTCATGGTCCAAATATAACAATAAAGTCTGTGTTACTAGAGGAGTTCCTGGGCAGACAACGGGAAAGAGGATATTGATGCTCATGCCCCCTCTTTTGCCTTCCTTACTGAGGCTATTGGCAAACCAGAGAAGTTAACAGTGGCAACTGGCTTGGAAATGTACCAAGGAAGGTCTTGAGATATAATGAGAAAATGATTTTTATTTCTTAATGACAGTTTCTATGGGTCACAGAAATTATTACTGACAAAAATTTTAAAGACAAAGAATAAGAGCATGACATCCCTTTCCTTTGTCAGCTACAGGATGCTTCCTGACCCCAATTCCCAGTCACTAGCTCTATGGCTTCTTTTCTCTCAAACCATCAGTTAATTAGAAGTACCTTTCCTGGCTGTGACATTTGGGTACTGTGTCAGCTATTTGTGGGAGACATACAGAGCTGCAGAAAGTGTGGTCTCTGCTTCTAAGACAGACAGGACCAAGTAGAAAATATGGTCTTTTCTCAAATGAGAGATTTATAAGTATTGGGCATGAGGTATAAGCCAAATGCTATTGAAATCCAGGGGAGGGAGAGAATGCATTCACTTGCAGAATCAAGGTCTCAAAGGAAAGGTAGAATTCTGGCAACTGGATGTTAAGTTCGGTTTTCTTGTTCTCTCTGAATTTCAGTGAAAATCCCCCAGTAGAAAATAGACACAAAGATCCTATATAAAATGGCAAGGAGTTAACAGGAACTATGGATTACCAAGAGTTGACCAAACTGGAACTGAAATCCTTATTTCCTCTATCCCACTTAGTGATGTTGTAAAAAATTTCTTTTCCTCACTAAGAATAACGTAAAAGAAGGTGTTATTAATTAAATTATGTCCTCTCAAAACATGACAACATGTGGAGATAGGGCATTTAGAGAGAAAACGAAAGTTAAATGAAGTCATAAGGTGGGGCTCTAATCCAATAGGATTTGTGTCCTTATAGACCCAGGGATGCTTTTACAAAGAGAAAAGTCCATGTGAAGACATAGTGGAGAATTCAGCCATCTGTAAGCCAAAGATGGAAGAAATCAACTGTGTCACCACCTTGATTTTGGACTTGCAGTCTCCCAAACTATGAGAAAATAAATTTCTGTTGTTCAAGCTACCCAGTCTGTGGAATTTTGTTGTAGCAACCCTGGCAAACTAATGTAGGTTTTTCTAGCATTGTAAATATCCAGAGAAGTTGCAAAAACTTCTCTCAGGATTGGAAATAACTGTTAGGTGAGGTTGACATTTTGTGCCCCTGTGAGTTTGTTAGCATACCTGAAATTAGGGATCATGTGAAGCTGGTTTGATTTTGACTAATGATTTTTTTTAATACCAAGAGCTGAATTGTCCCCATTAATATGAGAATACACTTCTGGTGTCATCAGTGAACATGAAGGTTAGATCTCATCAACCTTGTTTGTAAGGAACAGTTGGTGGAACATAAATCTTTCTTGCTTGAATTATTCAATGAACATGTGACACAAGCAAAACTTGGACCCTCTGCTACAATGTCTACAGGTGTCACCACTCTCATTGAATTTTCTCCAATACAAGTTGTGGGTGGTTTTATTTTATGGCTTTGGCATTTTAAAAAAATTAAAAATTTGTTCTTTTTAGATGTACATGAAAGTAGAGTGTATTCTGACATATTATACTACATGGAGTATAACTTATTCTAACTAGGATCCCATTCTTGCGATGGTACATGATGTGGAGTTTCACTGGTCATGTATTCCTATATGAATGTAGGAAAGTTATGTCTGATTCATTCTACTATTGTCTTTCCTATTCCCATTCCCATGGCTTTAGCATTTTCTTAAGTGTTTAGTTTTTGACTAAGAATACATTTCCCAATAATTAGACATAGAATAGTGGAAGACTGTAGTTATCTTAGGTATCTGCTGTGTTATAACAGATTACCATAGACTGGGTGGTTTAAACAACAGAAATTTACTTATCATAGTTTCAGTGATTGGGAAGTCTAAACTCAAGGCTATGGTGGATCCAGTTCTGAGGAGAATACTCTTTCTGGTTTGCAGAGCTGTCTTCCGGCTAGGTTCTCAAATGGCAGAAAGCAGAGCAGACAGCAAGCTCTCATGTCTCTTCTTATAAGGGCACTAATTCTACTCAGAACATAATCACCCCCAAATACCATCACACTGGACTTTAGGATCTCAAAATACAATTTTTTTCCAAAGGAGGGACACAAACATTTAATCTATAGCAGTAGTATAAGAAATAACATCTATATTTTTTATTTTTCTCTAAGTCTAGAGAAGGGCAGGATTTTGTAAGTTCTGACATGTCTTACTTTCTGTAGTACATTTTTTAAAAAAGATCAAATCATGACTATAGCTACTCTATTTCTGTAAGTGTGTATGTGTGTGTATGTATGTGTGTTGTGTGTGTGTGTGTGAGAGAGAGAGAGAGAGAGAGAAAGAGAGAGAGAGAGAGAGAGAGAGAGAGAGAGAGAGAGAGAGAGAGAGAGAGAGAGAGAATACCAAGTGAAGGGAGGAGAAAATTTGAATTTTAAAACCTACAATTTTGACCAGTGGAAATATTAATGGATTGTATGGATGCCTCAGCAAAGTGAGTTCATTGCCTATTTATTCTTGGTTCAGATATTGTACGATTTACATCAATATAACTGAATTTGTAAGTCATAAATATCTGATAGCATACAATTGCCAAAATTAACTAACTTGGGTGTCTTGGTGTATTTTCCAGCAGACATCACACCACCTGCCAATACTATTGGCATATTTTATTGGTGTCTCACTTGACTAGTTCTTACACTTCTTAGTGAGAAATTTTGAAGTGTAATTTTTTTTTTTCTATGTGGTCTTCTCTTTTAGAGACTGTAAGGTGAATAAAGGAGTTTAGATTCTTTTTCATAAAGGATAGTATTGGGACAATGCAGAAAAAAATTCAAACTTCAAGTGAAGGAAATAAGCAGTACATTTATGGTAATTGTATGAGGTTGATAAAGTCAGAAAATGGCTGAAAATTAACATGTAGCCAGTATAAGCAATTTGCCAGGGAAATTCCAGAGCAGTGGAACAAAGTCATCCTGTATTGTCAGACAAAGTTAACTCAATTAAAATATGTAATCCTTCATTGAACTTGATTAGAATTCATTGCAAATACTCATTCAACCTACATATCTCTCATATTAATGTATGTAGCCAGAGAGTCTCTCAAACTTTGTCATTAATCCTATGGAAAATAAACAAGGAGAGAAATAAATTACAGTAGATGGGGTAGATAGAGAAGATGGGAGGGGAGGGGAGCGGGGATAGTATAGGATAGGAAAGGTAGCAGAATACAACAGTTACTAGTATGGCATTATGTAAAAATGTGGATGTGTAACTGATATGATTTTGCAATCTGTGTTTGGGGTAAAAATGGGAGTTCATAACTCACTCGAAGCTTATGTATGAAATATGATATGTCAAGAGCTTTGTAATGTTTTGAACAACCAATAAAAAAAAAGAATTCACACTGTAGTATAAAATACCATCTGTTATTAAATTCTCTGCAGTATACCGACCCACTTGCTTTATAATGATCAGCTTTATTTACCTCTTCTGAAACCTTGGGATGGCAGGGACTCCATTTCACTGCTCATTTTCTCACATCAATTGTGGTTAGCAAAAAAAAAAAAAAAAAAAAAAAGTACCACCCCCAATCCACGTTAAGTCTCTGGAGCTGAGGATGTTACCTTACTTGGAAAAAGGATCTTTGCAGATGTGTGTGAGTTAATGATCTTGAGATGAAGAGGTAATCTGGATTCTTAGGTGGGGGGCAGGTGGGAGAAGGGGAGAGGGAGAGGAGAAGACATAGAGATAGAAGGCAACATGAAAACTGAGGCAGAGATCAGAATGATGAAGCCACAAGTCAAGGAAGTAAAAAAATTCAGATAGTCAACCAGAAGCTGGAAGACGCAAGGAGGCAAGGAGCTTCCTTAGAAACTTTGGAGGAAGCATGGCACTGTTGATGCACACCTGGATTTCAGACGGACTGCAGAACTGCCGGGGTCCTGCCCTAGCGGGGTCCAGGGAGTCCTGAAGGATGAGTGGCGTCGGCGAAAAGATGAGACAGGAGTCGTTCCGTTGGAGCAATCTCCAGAGAGAGCTCTAATGCAGCTTTCTCTGGGTCATCTTTTATTGCAATTTTTCTCATCATTATAGATTCAGAATACGCCATTGATTATACAATTTAAAACTTTTGCCAAGACATGACATTTCCTTAACCATGATTAGGGGTACAAAAAATGTAACATTAATTTACATTTTTCCAGGTTATGACCTTTAGTTATTTAATTATTAAAAGTACAGAATCATTAATAAAATGCATCACTAATTTACATTTTTCAGATTTTCCCAAGATTTACTATTTTCCCCAAGATATGCTATTTTCTTATTAACTAATGCCAAACTACATAACCAGACTCTAAGTCTCCTAACCTATCATTAACCTTTAAGTTTAAAGTACACCTTTACTTTATTTCTAATCTAAAATTCCCATCTAAAAAAGTCCCCTTAAATCTTATACTTAAAATATCCTAAAATTTATAAATCATTCTTAAAACATATCAGAAACCCATACAACTAAAAACTTAAGAATTTCTAAACCCAAAAATCTAAATAGGATAATATATCTAACATTATTCTAAAAATATATTTTATAAAGCTACTTTAATTAATTCCTAAATTTATTCTCATAAAACTGGTTGAGCTGCTTTCTCAAAGAGTTTCTTTGTTTCTCAGTCAAGGTGCACTAGTTCTCATATCTTTATAATCTTCCTCAATAGAAAGTAAGTTCTAAACATCAGTCCACTTTCTGCCAATATTAACTATGCTCATCATAAATCCCTATGTAAAGTAAAAAAGGATTTATAAAAAGAGAAGAATATATCTTTATATGTTTTAACTTTCCTAAGTGTATAATATAACTTTCCTCAATCAAAAATGAGACTACATATGGTGGGCTTTGTAAAATAAGCATAATGATTAGGTTTTCTAAGAGGCCGGAAATATGGGCTTGGGTTCTAGTTGATATAATCAATGTGGTGCCTAAAATTCTCGTGACCTTTCAGAGGATGATTGTTGTCCATTATCAGATTTGTCCTCAATGTACTGAGATAGAAGAACAGCCTTCTACTTTGTCCTTGATATGCTGAGGGGTAGTAGAACAGCCTTCAGGGCATGAACTACCTGTTACGTTCTAGCCGTCTGAAATTTGTTTGGCATTTAACATACTCATGCCTCCTGTCAGAAACATAAGCATGAAAATGAAAAGTCCCAATTATATTAAAAAGGGTCTCATGGTTTCGGTTTTCCACCAACCAGCGAGGTTTTGCCAGCATTCATCCTCACTGTGACCCTGTCAAGACAGTGAGTGGGGGATTGCCTTCACCACAGAACTATGAGGAAATAAATTTTCATTGTTTTAAACCACCAGGTTTATGGTAATTCATTACAATAGCCTCAGGAAATCAATACATTGGTCAACATACACACACAAAGACACAACCATACACACTTTTATATATGTACTGTTTGGATCAGTATTATTAACTTAATTTACCTTTAATCTCAAAGTTATGTCGGGTTGCTTGCATGTTTTCTCAAGTTCCCATTGAAATTCCTTGAGGTTAGTATCATAGGATCTGGTTTCATATGACATATTATTCTTATTATCTCTTTTTGCTTAACAAATCACTTCAAACCTTAATGGCTAAAAACAAAATTATGGTTTTTTTCATGGTTTTGCGTGTTGACTGAGCTCATCTAGGATGTTCTTACTTTGGTCTTACCTATAATTGAAGTCACATGACTGCTGAGTCATGGGTGATCTGAAAGTTCTACTGAGCTGAATATTTTATATTCACTCTCATAATTGATGGTGCAGTCTACCTTTACCCTGAGAGCTCAACTGGGGCTTTTGCCTTGAGATACCTATACATCGACTCTTCTGGTCACTTGGGCTTCTTGCAGGGTGGCTTCTTGGTTCTCAGAATCAGTATCCCAAGATAAAGCTTTCCAATTAATAAGAAGGGAAAGTGCCAGATCAGAAAAGGCCATGCCCCAATGGTGTTACTCTGCTATACTTTATTAGTTCAAGGAATACACATCTGGCCCAAATTCAAAAGGTTGGAGAAATTGACTCCTCCATTTCTTGATGAGGGACTATCAAGATCAAGTTGTAGAAGAGCATATGAAATGTTTTTGTGGTCATCTTTGGAAAATATAATCTGTTATATGTAATAATCAGGCCCAAGAATGACACCAAATTTAGAAAAATTATTTACCCCGGAGAAAAAGGATTAAAGTTTAAAGATAATTTGAGAAGATAAGATGTTTATCTTCTCAGTTACAGTCCTTCTTCATTTCTCCTAACTTTCCACTAAAATAACGAAATAAAAGAAAGCATACACTCACATTGTCTCTAAAAACAAAGACTGAGGAACAATATAATATCAAGAGCTCTTTTCATGGCATGTTTGGGGCTTTAATTCATGAAATAGGGTACACCTGAAAAAGTAAATTGGAAGACTGTTCCTATCACTACTATTGACCATCTCTGAACACAGAGCCCCAGGATCTATCTCATGCAGACAATTAGGCAACTGTCTCTCCACCCAAAAGGTGCTGAATTACTTGCCTCCCTAGCCTATCCTCAACCTTGAAATACTACTCCTCTTTACCAAGTGTTTTAGTCAGCTTTTTTTTTTTTTTTTTCTGCTGTGACTAAAAGACCCAACCAGAAAAATTGTCAAGGAAGAAGAGTTTATTTGGGGGCTCACGTTTTCAGTGGTTTCAGTCCATAGACAGCTGACTTCATTACTCAGGGCTCCAGGTGAGGTAGGAAAAACATGGCAGAAGAGTGTGGCAGAGGGAAGCAGCTCACATGATGATTAGGAAGGGGAGAGAGAGAGAGAGAGAGAGAGAGAGAGAGAAAGAGAGATCTCCATTTGTCAAATACAAATATATACCCCAAGCCACACCTTATATATATATTGGGTAAATACACCTCCTCCAGCCACACTCTACCCACATTCAGATACCACTCAGTTAATCCCTATCAGGGGATTAATTGGTGATTGGATTAAAACTCTCAAAACCCAGTCATTTCTCCTATGAACCTTGCATTTTCTCACATGTGAGCTTTTGTGGGACACCTCACATTCAAATCATAACACTAAATTTCTATTCTTATCAAGGATATTTCCATGAGAATATACCTGGAAAGAATCAGGAAGAAAAGTGATCAAGAATGTGTGGTGCTGTAGAGCATGTGGGGAATATTACACTAAAAATTAGAGTGCTTTGAGACAGGAGAGGTCTTTGTTAAAGTTGACGTTCAGAGTAACACAGCTCCAGGAAATGGGGGTAGACAGTTGCTGCTGCAGGAGAGCAGAGGTGAACAACACGACTTCAAGAACCTGGAAGCTCATTTAGAAGGGGCACTCACCAGTCTACTCTCCAGCTATATATGTTAAAAGAGTAATGAATCATCTCCCCAGTTGACAGAGAGAGACTAAATATCAGAGATCTGTGAACAAACCTTACATATAAACAGACTTTTCTTGTACAAGCCGAATAATAGGACCCAGAAGAAATGCCACTAAAAATGATCTATACCAAGTATTAGTGGGCAGAGGCTTCTTCAGTTCTTGTGTTCTCAAAGAAAAGATCTCCGTGGAGTCACAGAAGCAGTATGTGTGTATACAAGAAATTAAAGTACACTCCTAAGATGTGAGAGCAGGTCATCCTGCACAGGAGCAACTCTGGATTTCAGTCAGAAGACACAGCAGATACAGTAAACAAGCACAACAGGTTTATTCAATGAAACAAAAGTCCACTCCAGAGATACTGAGCAGGCTGTTTCAAGAGAGAGGTAACTCTGTTACTAGAGTTAAGTCAGTTTTTATGTTCTGATTTGGTCTGAGTTTCCTTCCTTTTCTGTCCCTGTATTACAAAATTGGAGACCTGATTGACAGGTGGTATTATCTATTTCTGGGCAAAGTCCTGAATTGTCCTAGCATTGCTTGGGAAAGCCCACAAGAGGGGGCCAAAACCGTAAAGCTAATGATTATTACAACAATATGTTAATTTGCCAAAGGTACCTTTAGACATATTGGAGCTAAGTACACAAGCTGCTTGCCTAGGGGAAGGGTCAGGACAGGTTTGAATGGGAATGCTGTCTCCAGGTAGAACCCACAGTTCTAACTGCAACTGGACGTGGCCTTCCTGTCACCCAGTCTTGGGATCCCTCCCCTCAGTCCACCCTTAATTTCCTCTCCCTTTCTGTAGCCTTGCTCTTGTCTATGGCATTAACCCCTTGTTCTTCACATCTCATGTCTAGCATGCTTATCTACCTGCTATCTATCATGACGTATAGGAGGACATTTCAAGAAGTTGTGTGATATTTTCATCAGAATAAAAAAATATATAATTACTAGAAAATGGGAAAAAGAAAAGATGTAAAGAGATAAGATTCAAAACACAGAAAGAAAACATTATTTTATTTTTCTCCCCTAAAATTTATAGATTTAGGTAAACTTTTGGCCCATTTAGATAACTGATTAGATTTAGCTGTGTTTCATCTTGGGCAATATGTGTGCTTGGCTAAGGTCGACTGCCCACCCACCTTCTAGCTGGACAGGAGATTGTTGGATAGAAGGGACTCAACTTCCATCATGCAGCATGATCCAGGACATCATATCTGCATTTCTGAATCATGCCTGAGGATATATTCAACTCATTTAAATAGTCATTTAATTACAAATTAAAGATGCTGTTTGTGAATCAGTATGTTAAAAAATAATCATGTTTTATTGATTCAAAGCAACTTTCTTTAACAACCTGGAACCATAGTCTTGCACTGATACCTGTTCATAGTACTTTGAATTTTCTCTCTTTTGTTTTGGCAGACATTTATATTTGAAATTTCTGTCATATTTTGTGGTTATATGTCCCATCCTGATGTTTCCTTTTAAGTGACGGCGGCTCAAAACCACCGATCTTCTGGTACTGTTATTACACGCTATCAGCTTTCTCTTCATTTGCAGCAATCACTATTTAAGAACTTTCTAATCACTAGCTAATCTGTTCTGCTACATCCCTTTCTCTGATTGCCATGGCAACTGTAGAGCTGGTCAGAAATTCGTATCTATTCTCCTTATATGCCAGAATCCTTTCAGTGATACCAGTACTTTTAAAGGAACAACAGCAACAGATATTTTTCTGCTAGAATGTTTATCAATGTACACATCTGGAGAAGTCCTTAGGTGTCATTTACTACTCCTTCCAGCACAATTTGGGAAGTCCCCTGTTATACCACTGGAAAATGGCCATCTGACTCTGGAAATTTCATGATAGGATAGATATCTTTACTTTCAGATGCAGCCTATTTATAGTTGAACATTTTAATGGTTATAATATTTTTTCTTATGTTGATTAGGAATGCTACCCAGTAATTTCTACATATTAATTCATGTTTTGTCATTTGGGATTTTACAAAATATGTTGGGTTTATTTATTTGTTTTTAGAAGTAGATTTTCTTTTTCTTTTTTTTTAATCTTTATTTTTATTCACTTTATTTTTATGTGGTGCTGAGGATCGAACCCAGTGCCTCATGCATGCAAAGCAAGTGCTCTATCACTGAACTACAATCCAGCCCTGTTGGGTTTATTTTTAATTTGTTAAATGTTAAAGCATTTGAAGACAGATATTATGTGTGTGATCATCTCAATTTTTGCCTGCCCTGAATCCATTTCCCTTTCTTCCCATTGTAAATTAATTTCCCAGTGGGAACTTATCTTAATCCTATTTCATAGAGGAAGAAACTGAGGCACAAAGAAGTTGAAACTTGCTTGCTTAGGGCTGTGCAACTGGCAAATTGAAGTAACAGGATTCAGGTCTATTTTCATGCATTGCCTATTAATGGGTACCACCACACATGAACACTACAATCATAGGAAATTGTCCTGATTATAACCATATTTTAAATGTTACACATTTCAGTATGTTCTTAGAAAATTGCTTAATAGGCCAAGGAGCAAAGGCAAACTTTGTTTATCCTTATTCAGTGTACTGAATAGGGTCATAATGGTGGATAACAGAGTTGTTAATACAAAAAAGTGCATTTTAATATTTTATTGCCTATTTAACATTTTTGCAAACATTTGAGTGAAAATATCTGTACATGTTTGTAACAGCTTTTGCACAGTTTCACAATGGATTGGAGTTGGAACAAAATAGTAACAGGTGATAACTATGGAAACAGAGATTGGCATTACATTAATTAAGCTCAATATCTAAATGTTCTGTCATGATTCTGCCCTATTTGTTATAAACAAGTAATGTTCTAATGATTAATCTTCAAGTGACTAAAAATCCCAGTTACATAAAATGTTCTTTATTTGAAGACAGGGACAGTTTTCTGTGTAATCAGAGTCCCTTGATTCTGTTTTGATGATTGTCTGTGTTTGGTCTTTAATTGAACTTATTTTATCTCTTGATCAATACTATGTGGTTTTGTGACTTTCCTTGGAGACTTTCAATCTCACAGAGGAAAACTAATCAGTCAGCACTTTGTGAACTTCCCAGATCTACCTGGCCTTGAATTTTAGCAAATCTAGGGCAGCTTGGCAGAGAGTTTGGCATACCTCTGGCTGTCATTGCTGTTTCTCTGTCACATTGTGTTAGGTCTGTTTTACCAGCAGGTGTCATACTGAGCTACACTTTCCCACAGAAATACATCAGTTAAAAATTCAGTATCATTTCCTGTTTCATAAACTCAGAAAATAGAACACCAACTTCAAACATTCTACTATACAAAGGTGGTAAGTTGCACCATCCTAATTACAAATGCATCGAATATGAAGGACTTTTCCCCATTTTCTCAGGTTTATGGAAAGTGCACACAGGATTATAGATATAGGCAGCTAGTCTATCTTCTTTAAAGGGGTCAAGAATATAGTTATTTAATAAATTTTCCTTTGCTGTGCTAGGGGTGAGGTTGCTTTCTCAAGGGACATGCATTTAATTCACTGGTTCTCAGTCTTGGTTGTACATCAGAATCATCTGTAGAACTGGTTATCACAGGAATTGCTGAACCCCAGCCCCAGAGTTTACACATTTGTATTTCTAACAGGTTCCTAGATATTGCTGATGTTACTGATTCTGGGACCAGGTTTTGAGAGTCCCAGAATCAAGAGCTCAGTGCTGCTTTAGGGAGCAGCTTTAGGAAGCCTTCTTAAAAATAAGAGTGTGAGATAATGTCACATTCCAGCTATTCTGTTACACATTAAGGTTTGTGGATGTATGCAATAGAAATGATTTAGCTAACTTAGTACAGAGGATGCTGTGGGGTTCCTACTCACATTCCTTCTCCAGCCAATGCACTTACTCCCTAACAGCAAAAAGTGTTGTTGATAGTGACTTATGTTTGTGAGCTTCCTAGAGAATTGTCTTTGACTGATAAAAGCTGTTCCTCCTAGAGATGTTGAGGAAGATTCACACCCATTTCCTCTCTAAGAGTAGTCTCTGACTAAATGATATGGAAGTGCCAAAGCACCCTTGATTCAAAGTGGGACATAGTGCATTGCAATTTGTATCCTACAGTTGTGTTATCCAATATAGTGTTAGCCACATATGGCCACTGAGTCTTTGAAACATGGCTAGTCTGAATTGAGATGTGCTAAAATATATGTTGACTCTGAAGGCTTACTAAGAAGAATATAAAACATTTCATTAATCATTTAAACTATTGATTATAGGTTGAAATAACAATATTTTGTATATTTTGCGGTTGAATAAAATATATTAAAAACAATTTACCTGTTTATTTTTACATATGTGGCTCACATTTTATTTCTATTGGGCATTAGGGAATTACCTGTTTAATGAGTCTCCACAGAGTCAGGACAAACCTACACTTCTATAATTGGTTTCTTTTGGAAATAGATATGGTCTCAAGTAAAGTCTAGCAGGAAAGACCAGGTAGAATCCTCAAAATTGTACTCTTCCTATCACTGCCAACTCAGTAAGTCAAATTATAATGTATCCTAGGAAAAATGAGCAATTATTTCCACACCCAAAACTTGAAAGATGCAGGGATGGTAGTCTTCATCATATCTCCATTTAATTTAATGGCCTGAAAATTTGCATGGGCCATGACATATTGTAGTGAATTACTAACAGCTAACCAACAAGTGGTTGATTAATGAGACATTTTACATTCTTTTCTTCTCTAATCCATAGTTTGTAACTATTTACCTTGTGAATACATTCTTTCTATACCCATCAGGAAGAATAAATGATTTGTCAAGTTTGTCTCCAGATCAATATTAACTCTTCCACATGCTTTACAACATAATTTGAAGGGGACTGGAGAGGTTGGGAGTTCTTTTGAGCAATACTTTCATCAAATATATTGTTGGAAATATGTTGAACAGAACTGATGAACAATAAGCTGTACATCCTCAGAATGCACTTGTAAACTCTTATACATGGAAGGTAGGAGATAAATTCTACAAAAATTTAGGGAGATGCCACACTAGGGGCAATGATAGGGGTCCAGTGAGTTGAAGCATGCTAAGACATCCTCTCATTCAAAGCAAAGCACCCTGTACCTCCTACCATTAAGAGTGAAGCAAACATGTTTGGTAATCCTTTTTGGTTTTTTGAAGAAACACTTGAGAGTACTGATATAACCGTTGGGTAAGGTGAACATCTGCTAGTTTTGAACAAGATTCAAAGCAAGCAAATATTGTGTAGAGGTCTAGGATATAGTACAAGCAGTTCTGCCACTTAGGCCACATGTAGAAATACGTGTGGTAGAAAAAGATGCCACTAGGAAAAACCCAAGAGGAAAGTGGCAAGGCAGAACTCTAGAATTCTGAAATGAGGCCATTCAATCTTCTGTAAAAAACTGTATACCATTTCTAGAACACTCTTAGAATGCTTCTGAGACAGAGGCAAGGCTGAGCAGCTAAGCATGGGGCCATCTAGTGACCAGGTGGTTGAAGTTGCCAGTCTCTCTTAGAAGATTATCAAGCCCTCCCTTTCACAAAATTAGAAGAGCCCAGAATCAATCTACTAAGAATCATTATAAGTGAAAGTAGTACTTTTGAGAGCCTTGAACAAGTGTAGAGGCATAATCAAGCTGAATGCAGAAGTGGTGTACCCCCATTTAAGTTGCTCAGGCTTATCCCTTAGGTCATACCTGTGACTTAGGATGGACATTCCTTAAGGCATGTGCACTGAGGAGTTAAAAACAAACAAACAAACAAACAAAAACAAAAACAAAAACAAGCGAAAACAGAGCTTGGTGCAGGAATCAATCGGCTTGTTATGGTGGTATAAGTAAAAAGCTGACTGATTTTGAGCTATAGTTGCATTCAGAGATGGCTCAGAAGGACAAACATTCCCGAAGGGCTGAACTTCAGTTAGTGAACATCATCATCTCCATGTAGAAAAATAAACCCAAGATGCGACGTACAGAAAATGGCAACTGGCTTGGCTGGCAGGGGCTTGGGAGGGCAAGATTGGAAGATTGGGGGATAAGGAAATAAAGAAAAAAAGCCATTTGGATAGACATATAGGCATGGGTACAATATACAAAGATTTTCATATACACACCAGAGAGAATCCACTCCAGCTGTGGCAGTAAAATTCTGCATAGACAGGTTAGCTTTAAAACAAAAAGAGTTTCTTTTTGAAAATTAAAGGGACTATACATGCAATGTCTAAACTATTTTGATGGATTTTTTTAATTTAGAGAGGGCAGTGGGAAAAATGAAATATTATTTGCAGCGATTAGGATATAGAGACAAGAAAACAGTTTTATTCTTCTTAAAACAGTGAAATTAAGTACTATGAGTTTTCTTGTTTTAAACACTGACTTGAAGTATGACTTGGAAAAAATTATAATCAGATTTTTCATCTTGCTGACAGAAGACCTCAAGAGATATTTAGTTTGATTTTTCTGGCTTCCAAATTCATAGGATACTTTAAAAATGTTATCAATATTTAGTTATTTGAGTGGTGTTGAAGAGGAGATTTAAAAATCTTACTTCATAATCTTTTCTAACTTCTAATTTTGGGGCCTGGAAGGAAATCTTGGAGAACTGAATTAGCCTTTATTCAATGTAGTAGGCAGAATAATGGTTCCTCCAAAAATGTGCATGCCCTAATTCCCAGAATCTGTGAATTATATATTCACAGATTATATATGGTATATTACGTGGCAATAGGGACTTTGGAGTTGTGATTAAGGTTAAAGTCCTTGAGATGAGGAGAGTAGCCCCTATTATCCAGGTAAGCTCAGTCTAATAACATGAGCCCTTAGAAGCAGAGAATGTTTCCCAACTGGTTAGAGAGATGAGATGATAGAAGAAGGAGGTGGCATTCAGACTGTGACAGGATAAATCCTGTGGCTGGCTTTGAAGAAGGAGGAAGGGATCATGAGACAAGGAGTGAGACTGGCTTCTAGGAGCCAAGGAGTGAGACTGGCTTCTAGGAGCCAAGAATGGTCCTCTGACGACAGTAAGAAAATGGGGATCTCCTGCCAAATGTTGGACAGGTGTTTTCCTGACCCTCTGGGTGGGCAAGAAAACGAGTTTTGCTGACCCTCCAAAAAGGAAAACAGCCCTGCCAACAGCTTACTTTTAGCCTGGTGAGACCATGTTGGATTTATGGCCTGCACAAATGCAACATAATACATTTGTATCCTTTGACCACAAAAGCTGTGGTAATTCATGACTGCAGTTGATAGATAATAATTCACTGCACTTTCCTGACCTTTATTTCCTGCTCTGAAAATAGGGATAATGCTTTCTCCTTCTCCCACTGAAGATAGAATGAGATGTTCTGTGAGTCAGGGTATGGAAAACTTCCAAGTGCCAGTTAGATTTTAGATTTAGAACCAGTTGATGTGGTACTCCTAGGGGAGGTCTTGTAGGTGCAAGTAGCCAATTAACACTCCTTATATCCAGTGCTTGGAAATGCAATAAGGTAAAGAAAATAAATTATTTTAAATTCTGTTTCGGTACATTAACATTTGACAATATCTAGGCCTAATGAGGGCACAAGAATAAACACAGAAGTCCACTTTAGTGAAGATTATACAGTTATCTCACAAGGAATAGAAGACAGTACAATAGAGCCATTGTTATTTTAATATTAACTCTTGGCCCAACAGAAAGAAAAGTTAATTAACATGTGCTACTCAAAAACCAAATAGCAGATCTCTCTTTATTTTACTTTATTGAGTTTGATTTGATATGCTGATTTTTATTTTGTATTATCAGATTCTTGATCCATTTTTTTTTGTCTTTGTACATGAACTTAGGGTAATGTTGTCCATCTCATTCGACTGTCTTTCCTACACAGTTTATTTTTTTCATATGTTTTATTGGTGCATTATATACATGACAGTTGTTACATATTCATACATGCACATGATATAGCAATATAATTCGGTCAGCATCATATCCCAGTATTTTCCCTTTCCCTTCCCTCCTCCCTCCTCCTGGTCCCTTTCCTTTATTTGCTGATCTCCCTTGTTTTGTATGAGACTCACCTCCCCAAACACACCTTTCTTTTTCTTATTTCCTCTTTAGTTTCCACATGTAAGAGAAAACACATGACCCTTGACTTTTGAGTTTGGCTTATTTCACTTAACATAATATTCACATGTTCCATCCATTTTTCTTCAAATGACATAATTTCATTCTTCATTATGACCCCAATAAAACTCCATTGTGTATGCATTGCACATTTTATTTATCCATTCAGCCATTGACAGCCACCTAGGTTGGTTTCATAATTTGGTTATTATGAACTGTACTGCTATAAAAATGGGTATGCATGTATTGCTATAGCATGCTGACTTGAATTGTTTAGGATAAATACTGAGGAGTGGTATAGCTGGGTCATAAGGTAGTTCCAATCCTAGTCTTTTGAGGAACCTCCATGCTGATTTCCATAGTGCCTATATTAATCTACAGTGCCACAAACTGTATAGAATTGTTCTTTTTGCCTTACATCCTATTCAGCATTTTTTATTATCGATGGCTGCTATTCTCATTGGAGATGAAATCTCAGTGTAATTTTGATTTTCATTTTTCTCATTGCTAAAGATGTGAAACACTTTCATATATCTGTTGGTCCCCATTTCCTAATCAGTGAAGCAATACAAAAATACCTGCTCATATCTTGCTTATTTTCAATTATGTTGAATAATCTTACTTAAGATTTAGGCCAGTTTGTTCTGAGGATTTTTGGAGTTTTTTTTTTTTTTTGGTTTTGCATTTTTGTTAAAGGACAATAAGAATTAGGTAATATTTATTGTAAGGAAGCTCTTCAAGCTAGTTCCAGGGAAGGGAGATTCATTTTAAGGATTCAACAGGCATCTTCAAGAGTATAAAAATGTAAATACCTGTGGGCTTATGAAATTAGGAACCAAAAAGCAGAGATGAGGTTTCCTTTTCACCTTTTATAAGGAGCATTTGGTCTTCTGTTTTTTCTTGTTTCTAAGTGCTTGCTCCATCTTCCTGCTTCTCACCACAGACTACATGCTCATTTGTTGGCATGCACTTAAAAGTATTTTAAGCCTCTTCCATGTATATTGAGTTGAATTGTACATTTCATCCCCCTTATTCCTGCTATACCAGTGACTCTTAGTTTAAATTAAAGATAGAAAACATGATTGATTACTGGCTGGTGTAAAGCATTGGGCATTGGATTCTTTCAATTCAATGCATATCCATAGTTTAATTAGCTGTACAGTTGTGGTTACAAGGTACAGATTTCAATAGACAGTTCCCAGAAAAGAGGGCTATAGGGGGATAGACCACCTTAGAATATATCTCACTTATTTATTCATACTTAAATATTTAGTTCCTTTCATCTAAAGACTGAATCAATTTTCTGTTATGTTTATGCTTTGGACCAAGTTTTTCACTACTTAGCTTTAAAGCATTATATATTTCCCCCGTTCACATAAAGCTAATGAATAAAGTAGGTGAGCACAATATCTTGTCTGTGATATCTATTATAAATATTATTCAGCACATAAAATTTGTGTCCTTTGTGAATTTATAGTCTTAATTTTTCTATGATCATTTTAATTAAAGCTAGGAATAATTATGTGTTCATAGTTGGAATTACAACCAAGCTTTTTATCTTTAGGAAAGGACTGATATAATGTGCATTATCTTGGGTTATCTTAATGACTATGTGGATGTTTTTTTCTACTTCCCAGGGGTAGCTTCTGAGACAAGTCTCCAGTTATGGATTTATAACTATTAAAGCAAGGAAAGGACTTTCAATTTAGCAACAAAAATCTGAGTTCACAGAATCTAAAAATGTAAGGCTCAAACTAATATCTAAATTCCCTATTACAGAGGAAACATTGTCCTATTTTACCTGTGTTGTTTCATTAAAAGCATACTAAGTGGTATTATGCATTATGCAACTAGAAATTTTTGTGAGTCTAGAAATAGAAAGTATCTCGAAGGCTGTTTATATTCGAGAATTTGAATTAATTTGATGTTTGTGGAGGAACTGATTAAAAAAGATTTAACACTGTAATTTTGAGTCTAGGTGCATAAGACAAGACCAGGGTAAGTGACTGATGACAAAATGGACAGCACCAAATTTCCTAAAGTTTATTTCTAGACCTTTTAACAGGTCAAAGGACATCAAGGATACAAGTGAAACAGATCTAGAGATGATATGTATGTTTAAGTTAATATATCAGGACTTGAAAACAGCAATTAAAATTTGTCTGATGATTTAGAAGAAAATATGTTCATATGAAAGAATAGACAGAAAAATCTATCAGAGAAATAAAAGCCATAGAGTAAACCAAGTGACCATTACTAAAAGAAAAATTTGAAATGGGAATTTCAAATTTCTTCAAATACTTTTTTTAAAAATATATTTTTTTTAGTTGTAGATGGACACAATACACAATTTATTTTTATGTGGTACTGAGGATCAAACCCAGTGCCTCACACATGCTAGACAAGTGCTGTACCACTGAGCTACAAACCCAGCTCTGCAAATGTACTTTTAATGATACATCAGACATTATAGATGAAAGGATAAGGAAACTTGAAGAAAAGTTAATAGAAATAATTCAAATTAAAGTACATACCAAATCAAAAAAAGTGACAAAAAGTGAAAAGAGAATCTGTGACCTACAGAAAAAAAAAAAAAACCTAAGTGGTCTAATATACATGGAATTTGAGTCATAGAAAACAGAAGAGACACAGCAGCTAAAAAAATTAAAAATAATGATTAAAATTCTCCATATTTGATGAAAAATAGCAACCCACTAATCCAGGAGAACTTTAATAAGCCCCAACTAGGATAACCTAAGGAAATCACACTAAGGCATATCACATAGAGATGGCTTGAAATAAAAGATAATGGGGAATACTTTACAGAAGTTAGAGCAACAGATACATACAGGGGAAAAACAAAAGAATGATATGCATTTCTCAAAACAATGCAAATCAGAAGACAGTGGAATACATCATTAAAATTCTTTAAAGAAAGATAATACTATTTTTAAATAGAATAAAAATATACAAATAGAATAAAAGAACAGATTAGAAAATCCAGGAGACTCACACCACAGTTAAATTGTTAGTTTATTTTTGACAACAGTGTTATGGTTTGGATGTGAGGTGTCCCTCAAAAAACTCATATGTGAGACAATGCAAGAAGGTTTGGAAGATAAATGATTGTTGTGAGAGTCTTGGCTTACTTAGTGAATTAATTCCCTGATAGAGATTAACTGAATAGTAACTGAAGTGGTAGGGTCTGGCTGGAGGAGGTAGGAATTGAGGCATGGCTTTTGGTATACATTTGTATCTGGCAAGTGGGGACCTCTCTCTCTGCTTTCTTATCATCATGTGAGCTGCTTCTCTCCGCCACACTTTCCCACCATGTGTTCAGCTCACATGGAGCTGCAAGGAATGGAGCTAGCCTTCTATGGGCTGAGGTTTCTGAAACCCTGAGCCTCAAATAAAAATTTTCCCCTCTACAATTGTTCTGGTCAGATCCTTTTAGTCACAGCAGTGAAAAAAGCTGACTAAAACCAGGAATGAAAACAATTTAATGGAGGAAAGAAAGCTCTTTTTTTTTTTCCCTGAATGATGCTAGAACAACTGAATGTCTACGTATTTTAAAAAAGGATACTGACACTGACCTGACACCCTACACAGAAAAGGAAAAAAAAAAATAAATTATGATGAATCACAATCCAAAACATAAATGTTAAATCTATAAAAAAATCTAAAACAAAATGTTGGAGGATATCTTCATCATTTTGGTATAGACAAAGTTTTCTTATACAGGACACTGAAAACATTCATCAAGAAAATGAATAGTTAATCAATCAATAATGGGCAAAGGGACTGAACAGCCACTTCACAGAAGAAATACAAATGGTCAACAAATACATGAAAAAAAATGCTCAACATCACTAGCAATTAGAGAAATACAAATTAAAACTACACTGAGATTCCACCTCATTCAAGTCAGAATGGCAACAATACAAGTAACAATAAATTTGGTGAGGAAGTGGGGGAAAAGATTCTCTCATACATTGCTGGTAGGATTGCAAATAGGTGCAACAATTATGGAAAGCAGTATGGAGATTCCTTAGAAAACTTAGAATGGAACCACCATTTGATCCAGTTATCCCACTCCTTGGTTTATACCCAAAGGACTTAAAAATTAGCATAGTACAGTGAGGCAGCCACATCTATGCTTATAGCAGCTCAATTTACAATAGCCAAGCTGTGGAATGAATCTAGATGTCCTTCAACAAATAAATGGATAAAGAAAATATGGCATATATACACATAGAATGTTACTCAGCCATAAAGAAGAATGAAATTATGGCATTTGCCAATAAATGGATGGAACTGAAGAATATCATGCTAAATGAAATAAGCCAATCCCCCAAAACTACAAGTGGAATGTTCTTTCTGATGTGTGGATACTAACCCACAACAGAGGGTGAGGAAAGAAAGAGAAGAAGTTCATTGGATTAGACAAAGGGGAATGAAGGGAAAGGAGGGGGATGGGAATAGGAAAGACAATAGGATGAAAAGGACATAGCTTTCCTTTGTTCATATATGAATACATGACCAGTGTAACTCCACAACATGTACAACCACAACAATGGAAACCTTATAGGAATGGGTTGTACTCCATGTATGTATAATATGTCAAAATACACTCTACTGTCATGTATATAAATAAAAAATAAATAAATGGTTAATTAGGCCCCATTGAAGTAAAACACTTTCACTCATTAAAATATTCCATTAAGGTAATGAATATCTGAGCCACATTTAAGAAGAAAATATTCACATTTCATATTCTTTTTAAAAATGTATATCCTTTGTATATTTTAGCATATTTTACCTTTAAAATAAATTTGGCACAATATGTCAATGCCTTTCTGAGAAGTTGAACAGTTATTAAAAAAAAGAAAATCTAAGCATATACCTAACCTGTAAGACTTAGTTTCATGTCATTATCATCTGACTACTAGAAAAAAAGACTGAATTACAATAACTCATCTCAGCAAATTTTTCCAATTCAAATGAGAAGGACTCCAATTTACAAATCTCTTTAGAAAGGGCAATATTAACACAGTGCACATCAGAACATCCAATTAATACTATTAACAACAAACCATAATATTGTTATATAAATTAACCTATTTATTATAGGCTAGGGATGTCTCAAAGAGTAAAACTTCTACTGGTCTTCCAATTCCTTCAGCCTTCTGATTGCAGACTTGACTGTGCTGGCAGAAGTGGTGATGTAGATACCGACACCACCAGCCACTGTTTTCATGCAGGGACCACAGTGCCAGATCCCCACAGCCTGTCTCTTCATCTTGGTTTTGCCACCAAAGGAGAAAGTGTACATGGCATGCTCGCTGATTTCAATTTTCTTTGCCATTTTCTGGAAGGAGGCACTGTAGCAGGTCCCGTATTTACCTACGATTCTAACCTTCTTAGTGCATTTAGCCATGAGGCCATGACTGCCTGAGCCTGGAGAGCTCACATTACATATTCTAAGAAAGAACTTGCATCCATAACATAGAAATAACCCTCCTTGTTTACTACTACTACTACTACTACTACTACTACTACTACTACTAATAATAATAATACAAACAGCCTTAATTAAAAATAGGCAAAAGGACTTTTACACTTCCCAATGGAAGAATACCCTAGTGGTCAGTAAGCAGATCAACATACACTCAATATTACTATTCGTAAGGGAAATATGAATTAAAACAAAAGTGATGTGCCACTACAAACCCACTAGGATAAATTAATTTTAAAAGACTGACAAAACCAAATGTTAGTGAAGATATGAAGCAACTAGAATTCTCACATATTGTTGGTGCAAATGTTAAATAACACAACCATTTTGGGAAAATATCTTAGTTTCATTTAATATAGAACAAACACCTAAACAATGACAAAATATTTTAATCCTAGATCAAAAGAAATGAAATCATATGCCCAAAAGAATATTTGAACAAGAGTATTAACATTATTTTAACTTATAATAGCTCAAGTACATCAAGCCTCAAATTTAAAAAAGAAAATAAAATCAAGATAACAATAGTAATTATTTTATAAGTGTTTGTGAATTAAATGAACTAATATATGGTATATAATATGATATATATATGTATATATATATACATATATGTATATATATAAAACAGTGCAAATTAAATGAATCTAACAATAGTTCCTGCCAAATCCTAAGTACTCATTACTCAAAACTTTGGTATAGGCTTAGAAACAAATTGTGGTAAATTCATATATATTAGTCTTAAAAATTAATTTGAAAAAAAGGAACCAGATACAAAATAAAACATGATGTAGGGTTCTATTTATATTAATCTGTAACAGGATTAAACAATGTCTGGTGATCAAAATCAGAACAATGATTATGTCTGAAGATGGTTCAGGAATGGGAACTTCTCTAGGAAGGGGCTTGAGAAACTGGTCTATAGCTTATAGTCATTGTCTAAATTTATTTTTCTGCAAGTACATCAAGCCTTGAATTTAAAAAAGAAAAAATAAAGATAACAATAGTAATTATTTTATAAGTTTTTGTGAATTAAATGAACTAATATATATGGTATATATATATATATATTACATATATATGTATATATATGTGTATATATATGTGTGTATATATTAGTTCATATATATATATATATATATATATATATAAAACAATGCCAATTAAATGAACTTAACAATAGTGCCTGCCAAATCCTAAGTACTCATTAGTTAAAACTTTGGTATAGGCTTAGAAAGAACTATTATAGGACAAAGAAAATGTGGTGGATGTGTACCACATAGGTACTGCATATATACCACCTATGTGTCACATTTGTATGGCTGAATATGCAATACTATTCGGCCATAGCAAAGATAAAATTCTGTCATTTAAGATGTGGATAGACCTGGAGGTCGTTTTGAAATAAGTTAGGTGCAGAAAGAGAAGTACTATATAATCTCACTTGTATCTGGAATCTAAAATATTTGACTTCATAGTCGTTGAGAGTAGGCTGGTGGTAATCACCTGGTAGAGTGGGAGAAAGGGAAGGATGGGGAATGGTTGTGCAATAGGTACTAAGTTGCATTTAGAAGCAAGAAGTTCCATTTTGCTTTTGTATGGTAGAGTGACAATAGGTGACAATAATGTACTATGTATTTCAAAAAGCCAGGAGAAAAGATTTTTTTCAGAAGAAAAGATTTTGAATGTTTTTATTATACAGAAATGATAAGTGATTGAGGAGATAGATATGTTTAATGTGATTTAAACATTGCACAATCTGTGCATGTATGAAAGCATCACAAGGTACCATTTAATATGCGCAATTTTTATGTTTTTACGTATCAGTTAAAAATAAATTTAGGCTGGGGGTGGGGGTGCATGCCTTTAATCCCAGGGGCTCGGGAGGCTAAGGCGGAAGATTGTGAGTTCAAAGCCAGCCTCAGCAAAAGCGAGGTGCTAAGCAACTCAATGAGACCCTGTCTCTAAATAAAATACAAAATAGTGTTGGGGATGTGGCTCAGTGGTCCAGTGCCCCGGAGTTCAATCCCTGGTGCCAAAAACAAAATACAAATTTAGTTTAATTTAAAAAAATACTATTATAGTTTATGTTGTTATTTCTAATGCTCCATTCATGTAAGGTTCTACTATGTGGCTGTACACAAATATTCAAGCAATGGAATATATTTTAGAATGTAGAAATAATACCTCATGGCATAGCAACATTCCTGGTATAATTCGATTCTGCTGTTTAAAAGGCATTGCAGCTGTTTCTAATCAAGAAACCTCTTGATATTCCCCAAATCCCCCATCTGTGGTTTCCCCACCAGCTGACTTCTAAATGGCTTCAACTTTTCCTTTCCATTCAATTATCTAGAATTTTAAATACAAGTAATTAATCCCTTGATCAAATGGTATAGAATTAGACTGCTTTGATTATTCTCTCCCCTCAAGGGATCTTAAGCTTCCACAGAATATAACACTAACAGCACATTTAAACAGAACGTAAGGTGGTTTAGAAAATGGTCTTGTGGTATTATCCTCAAAATCCATAGCCCAAAGCACTCATCAGATGAAATCAAACAAAAATGATGTTTGCCTGAATTTTGCAGGGAATTGCTTTATCTCCCCAGTGCATAAGTGCCAACCTTTTATCTAAACAGTGGGGTGAAAATACCAGAGAATTATCTTCTTCAAGTGACAAATAGATACCAAACACCAGAGTGGTGATGATACTGAATACCAGGGGATTAAAAGGAATTTTCCTCCTCTGCCTCAGGAAGAAAACATTCACTGACAGATGCCAAAGAGTGAAAAGTAAATGGTAAAATTGCAGAGTTGAAGATGGCTTGCTTTTAACCCATCTTTGACAGTGAGTCGGCCTCAGCCTAACATCATGTCTTGGGTCTGAATCTGTTTTCATAAACGTTTCAAAGTCAAAACATCCTACCCATAGTCCAAAGCACAAAGTACCATTTCTAGGTCAGTGCTTATAAAGTAGACAGCAGCTCAGAATAAAAATCACAGGAGGTTAAAAGGCCAAAATAATTTATTAAATAGGCAAAAATAAAGCCACATTCTCTAATTTGCTCTGGTATAAAAATTCCGCCTTCTTTGAAAACTAAATGTGATAAAATGTTCACCAGTTGGCTGGCAGTAGCCTCATTACCCCAAATCCACATAATTGCTATGTGTGATCAAGCAAGGCTGAACAACAGCTGGCCCAGAGATTAGTCTGTGCTCCTGTTTTAGACAGAAGTTTGCACAGTGCCCGAGCAATGTTTTTTCCTCTACTGCCTGTAATATGGGCTTTCTATACACTATGGTCCCAGACTTTTTGAAGCTGGACACCATATCAGATAAACTGTTTTACAAAAGACTTCATCAAAAGACAAGCTACTAGGCTTTCCACCACTGGGACTTTACACTTGAAATTATTATTATTTTTTTAAGAAAAGATTTAGTTAAAAAAAACCTTTTTTCCCCTAATAGATCATAAAGTTGAATAAAATGCTTTGTGTCTTAATTTTTCCCTGGAACTACTTTTGGAGGGCAAACTCCCAGTGAGAATGTTGGGTCTATAAGAATAAAAAGAACTGATTCTCAAGAAAACCAGGTTTAGAAATATTATCTGGGAGGTGATTACTGTGTCCTAAAAATGAAATTAGTTTCCCAAAGCAATCCAACCTTCAAAAAATTTGTCAATAGCTGAGTGTGGCGGTGCATATCTGTAATCCCAGTGACTTGGGAGGCTGAGGCAGGAAGATCACAGGTTCAAGGTAAGCCAGGCAACTGGGTGAGACACTGTCTTAAAATTAAAAAATACAAATAAAAATGTTAGAGAATTATTATGAAACATTTCTTCCTAATTAAAAATTTTTTTTGTAAAAAAAAAATTAAAAAATAAAGAGGAATGAGAATGACCTCAGTGGTAAAGCATCCCTGGGTTCAAACCCCAGCATTAAAAAAAAAATGTTAATACTTTTAAAAAAAATAAATAACTAAAACATGTTCTTTTGGGGGTGTGAGATTCTTTTTGAGTTTAATTTGCTGGTATGTTATTTTTTCACACATAAAATAATTTCAGACAACAACTTTTTGTCATTCAGTGAAAGCAGCTCTACAAAATTGGCTCATCCCAAATTCCCAAATATCCCTGTAAACCCAGAGGCTGATTTTGAGAAAAATCAACCTCCTATCTCCAAATATCCACCCATTCAAACATTCATAAAAAAACAAAATAAATAAATTATAAATCAGCCTTTCCAACTTTTATGAAGCCAATTACAGGTATGCCCAATATTTGAAAGCATATACTTATAGTAGAAGAACTATTTAGGCAAGGCAAGAAACAACAACAATTTCTATTAAACAAATACCGCTAAAGAATTTTGTTCTAGGCCAAATTTTGTTCTAAGTCCAAATCAAAGAAGTAAGTTTTTTTTTTTTAATACAACCAAGTTATATGCATAATCCAACACCAAACAGCTTTGAATATGTAGATAATATTCATATTTCAGCAATTGGGATAGATAATTCTTTTTGTTGTTTGCCAAATATGAGTTAAGTATTAAACAAATTTGTAAATGGGATATATCTGTTATCTCTGAACAATTCTAACTCCACAGATTAGAAATACTAGCATGATGAAAATTTACTTTAAAATGTATTTCAATAATTACCTAATCCCTAGAAGTACAATGTGATAGGATGAGATGTGCCTCATTGTATTTCTACCTTTTAAAAAATTTTGTTTATTGTTAATTATAAAAACTACGTAACTGACTGGAGGTGTAACTCAGGGATAGAGCAGGTGCTTAGCATATTCAGGGTCCTGGTTTGAGCTCCAGAATTGAAAAAAATAAAAAGATTGATTTGATATTAAAAAAAAAACTACGTAACTGCAGTTCAAAAACTGGATATGAGGAGAAAAAACAAACACATTCATAATTATTTATTTCAATTCAATCACTGCATTTTATATTTCAAGGAAAAGAAAATATATATTTTTTTCTTGAAGAGCAGGTAAGGAGAGTCCTGACTTGTGTTTGTCTGCTCGTGTCCTTCTCATTTGCTGCTGATGAAGCCACTATTCTGTCTGACATCTTTTGTTAAATTATCCCCACCTGCTGGCACCTCAGGAAATTGCCCCCCAAAGCCTGTAAAGGCAAGGAAACACCGTGTTGCTTTCACAGCTAGTAGATTAGTTTTAACTGTAGACATTCTTACTTGATTGCCAGTAACACATTCACACCAGCCATTACTGAAACCCCAGAGTCTTCGTTTCATCTTCATCGATGTTTAGTATTTCGTAATCTTCCCTGTGCAAAATTGTAGACCTATTTCTGTTGCTTTCGAGTACTCAGCATTTTGCCTTTTTACCTACCTTAGAATTCAAAGTCTTGCAAAGAAAGAAAAGTATGTACTTTTTCTAAACATATATTTAATAAGTGATAATATAAGTAATAAGTAATCTTGATTTTCTAAACATATATTTAATAAGTAAAATTGGTGCCCTCCTCCCAAATTTGAAAAACCTAGGGAAAGCACCAAATCCAAGTTTCAATTGTTATGACCTTTTCATTTCATTTCATTTATTCATTTATTTGTTGAGCTAGGGTCTCACTGTGCTACCCAGGCTAGCCTGGAACTCAAGATCCTCTTGCCTCAACCTCCTGAGTAGCTGGAAATACAGCCTCTTCAGAGGTGAATATTCTTTATTCTCTGTGTCTTGGTTTTCTCACACATGAAGGGAATCATCAAACTGGATCTACCAGCACACTACAAATACACCTCGCCTCTTATATAGTCTTTCTCCTGCTTCTTGATTTCTCTCTTTTTTAAAATTTTTATTTATTTTTTTAGTCATACATGACAGTAGAATGCATTTTGATATATAATACATACATGGAAAGTACATACATCAATCATATTGTCTATTCTATTCTGCTGCCCTTCCTATCCTCCATGCTCCTCCCCTCCTCTCCCATCCTTTCTCTCTATCCAATCTAATGTGACACACTTTTTTTCCTTTTTCTCATTACAACATCATATATGTATTCTGTGTAACAATGAGGGTCTCCTTCCATCTTCTGTGCAATTCCCCTTCTCCCTCTTTTCCCCTCCCACCTCTCTTCCCTATTTAGTGGTAGTCTTCTTCTCATGCTCTTCCTCCCTATCCCATTTTGAGTCACCCCCCCTTATATCAGAGAAGACATTCGGCATTTGTTTTTCAGGGATTGGCTAACTTCACTTAGTATAATCTGCTCTAATGCCATCCATTTGCCTGCAAATGCCATGATTTTATTATTTTTTAGTGCTGAGTAATATTCCATTATGTATAAATGCCACATTTTTTAAATCCATTCATCTATTTAAGGGCATCTAGGTTGGTTCCACATTCTAGCTATTGTGAATTGTGCTGCTATAAACATTGATGTGGCTGTGTCCCTGTAGTATGCTCTTCTTAGGTCTTTTGGGTATAGTCCGAGAAGGGGAATAGCTGGGTCAAATGGTAGTTCCATTCCCAAATTTTCAAGGAATCTCCATACTGCTTTCCAAATTGGCTGCACCAATTTGCAGTCCCACCAGCAATGTATGAGTGTACCTTTTCCCCCGCATCCTTGCCAGCACTTGTTGTTGTTTGACTTCATGATGGCTGCCATTCTTATTGGAGTGAGATGGTATCTTGGTTTCTCTTTAGTTTTGTTCCTCTCACAGCAGTTTGAATGCCTCTGTCGCTCCACTAACTTGCTCTTGCCAGAATGACTGGCCACTCCTTGCTAAATCCAATAAACACCATCCAATCCTTATTTAATGTAATCACTTGGAAACAATCTACACTGGGACTTCTCTGGGTTTCACAGGGCAATACTCTCCTGGTTTTCTTCTTTTTTCGCTAGCACTCTCTTCTTCATGTCTTTTAAGTCTCCTTCTGCCAGGTGTTTCTTAGAGTTATTTCTTGGGCTTTCTGACCTCACCCTCCAACCCTGGAACTTTATACACCTTTCTTGGGAAATATTTACTTCCTTCTCTTTGTATACTGATGGTTTCCAAATCTGAATTTCTAGTCTAGTTTTCCCTCTTGAGTTATAGATATTTTTACTTAAAGTAAAAGTTAAATAAAATTTAAAAAGTTAAATAAAATAAAATAAAATAAAATAAAGTTATAGATATTTTTACTTAAGTCTTTCATGAATAAATCAAATCTACCACACCCCAAATGGATCATGCTATCTCCTCTTGAAAATGTCCTCCATATGCCTCATCTCAATGAATGGTTTCAATATCCATTCCTTTTCCACACCATCCCATTCAATCAATGATTAAATCAATTTTGTTTCCCAATCCTATCTCCATCCATCCAGTATTTTCTGTCTTCACAGCTACTTTCTTGTTATGGTACCATCCTCTTTTGCCTGAATTTCTGTTCTCAGGCTTGATCCCTCTAATCCATCCCCAAACTATTAACAGGGCATTTTTTTTTAAAAAAATATGACTATATCACTGCCATGTTTAAGATTCTTTTAAGTTTTATTCCACACTCAGGATAAAGCCTAAAACCTTTAACACAGTTTTCAAAGTCCAAATTACCTTCCAGTCTTAACTTACCATTTCTTCCAGCTCATTCTGTGTTCCCACCACACTGTGATGGGGCCTTTCTGCAGCTGGGCTATTCTTTGTAAACTCCAGTAGTTTTCACATGCTGCCCCCTGTTCCTAGAGTACACTTACCTTCAATGTATCACCATTCATTTGCTTATCTCCTCTATATTTTTGAGTTTCAGCTTAGATGTTTCATTGTTTAGGGGAAACACTTTTCTAAAATCTACCACTATAATTCCTTCTGTGGCTACTCTCCCGTCTCCTCCTATAGTCCATTGCTTAACAATGGGAGATTTATTCCAAGAAAGGAATTCTTAGGCACCTTTCTCCTCTGTGAACACCATAGCATGTACCTACACAAACATAGATGGAATCGCCTATTATACCACCTAGGGTATGTGGTATAGCCTATTGCTAATAGGCTACAAACCTATACAGCATGTTACTGTACTGAATATTGTAGGCAATTGTAACACAATAATATTTGTGTATTTAAATGTATATAAGGTATAGTGAAAATACTAGGCATACTACAGCGACGTTGCCACATCAATGTTTGTAGCAGCTCAATTCACAACAGCTAAATTATGAAATCAGCCTAGACACCCTTCAATAGATGAATGGATAAAGAAAACTTGGTATATACACACAATGGAATATTACTCAGTCTTAAAGAAGAATGAAATAATAACATTTGCCTGTAAGTGAATGGAGCTGGACAATATCATGCTAAGTGAAATAAACTAATCCCAAAGAACCAAAGCCTGAATGTTTTCTCTGATATGCAGATGTTAACTCACAATAAGGGAGCAGGTAGGGAAGATTAAAAGTACTTTGGATTAGACAAAGGGGAATGAAGGGAAGGGAGGGGGAATGAGAATAGAAAAGATAGTTGAATGAATCAGACATTACTTGCGTATGTGCATATGTGAATACATGACCAATGCAATTCTATATCATGTACAACCAGAAGAACGGGATATACATTATATTATCTTATACAGTATATTACATATACTCCTTATATGTATAATATGTCAAGATACATTCTACTGTCATGTATAACTAATAAGAACAAATAAAAAATTCATCGAAAAGGGGGGATGATTTTTTTCTTTCTTCCTGTTTTTAACCACACTAGCAGCAGTTCATATCTTTCTGACTTATTTTTCAACTTAATACATATTTTTGAATGGTATTATAAAATATTGAAGTAATGATGAATTTTATTTAACAATTTCCCAATTAACATTCAAATTAAAATTCCGATTTTTGCCATGATGACCCACACTGTAATTGCTATATGTTATCTATTAACATGTAGGTTTCCAAAAGCGGGCATACTTAGTCAAAGGGTTTATGTATGTTAAATTTTGATTGATCTTTCTACCTTACCAAAAGAAAAGACACAGGATTTTAGTTCCAACAACTTTTTTTAGGATGTCCCTTGCCTCATGACCACTAAATGTTTTCCACTCTCTAATTAGGCTTGATATGGGGGAGAGGGGGTAGAAAATGTATCTCATCTCTTTAATTTTCACTTCCCTGACATCTGGTTTTGGTTTAGATTTCTTTTATAACTTATTTATTGGTCAGCTGGACTTTCTCTTCTGTGAATTGCCTGTTGTTAATCCTTTTCTTGTTTTTGTATAAAATTGTTTGGGATTTAAAAAATAATTTTGAGGGAGCCTTGGGTATGTTTGGAATGCTACTCACCCTATGTTTTTCACAGGTGCCACAGATATTTTTCTCAAATCTATTGCTTACCTTCATAGTTTGATTATGGCCTCATTTGTCATGTAAACTTTTCATTTTCATGTGGTCAAATTGCATAGAGCTCAAATTCCCTGTTCTGCTTGGGGAGCTTGTCCCACCCTAAAGTTATTTAGTTGGTAGAGTGCTTACTTACCTCACATGCCCAAGGCCCTGGGTTCAATCCTCATTACCACAAACAAACTCAAATCAGTTAATAATTTATTTTTGCATGTTTTATAAGTTGGATATTTAACTTTTTCCCTCCAGAGAGGTAATTAAGAAAGCACCATCTATGTATTAAGTAAAACATCTTTTCCCATTAAGCTGACATATAATATCTTATTATGTTGATATTCTCATGCATTCTTACATCTCTTTCAAAACTCCTTCTCTGTTCAACCCAGCAATTTCTTTATTTCTAGCTAATACCATGCTATATTTGTTGCAGTGTAGTAGCTGAATGCTTTCTCTGAAATGCAGATGTTAAATCACAATCAGGGGGGCAAGTAGGGAAGATCAGAAGTACTTTGGATTAGACGAAGAGGAATGAAGGGAAAGGAGGGGGAATGAAAATAGGGAAGATAGTAGAATGAATCAGACATATGTGCATATATAAATATAGGACCAATGTAATTCTATTTGCCTATCCAATGTCTTGGTCTTCCTTTCTTCCTTCCTTCCTTCCTTCCTTCCTCCCTCCCTCCCTCCCTACCTCCCTCCCTCCCTTCCTTCCTTCCTTCCTTCCTACCTTCCTTCCTTTCTTTCTTTCTTCTTTTAACCAACAGAACTCTGGTTTTACCTGGACTAGCAGTGAGTTCTGGGTATAAAATTATATTTTCTTTCCTCTCAATTCAGATAGATATAGACAAGTGACAGAGGTTTAGTCAATGAAATGCAAGTGGAAAATGTTAGGTGGAACATATAGAGTTCTTTAAAGTGGGGATGTATTGCTGAGGAAGTCCCCTTTAGTCCTGTCCTCTCATCAGGGTGGGGCTAGCATTTTCAGCTTTGGATCATCTACTTTGCAAATCTTTTAGGTGAGATAGCAGATCTCTAAATTAACTCCCCAAAATTGCCTAACAATTTCTGAGACACATATGATATTGAATTTTTTTAATTGTGAACAAACACATAATATAAAACTTACCATTTTAGCCAGTTTGAAAGTGTATATTTTAATAGTTGAAGTAAGTTTTAATATCTAGAAAAACAAATATATTTTCCCTTATTCTCCTATTTCATACATTTCTCAATGATTTCAGGAAATTTTTGCTTCCATAGCTTTCACAATGATCCTAGCTCCAAAAAGCTGTATAGTTAGCTGGCTGAGGGCTATGAGATGTGATTGTGAAATTTTAGACTATGCAGGTTAGCTGCTCCTGGTGGTAATTGACCATTTCATTCTGGGTCATGGAGCTGAGAGAGAATCCTGTAAATACTTGGTCAGTTGTTTGCACCGGTTTCATCTCTGTTCCCAGGAAATATGTCAGAGAGAACACTGAGCTTGTGCGGTCTCACCTTCCAACTCCACAGATGCATCTTGAGACCAGGGCGAGACTGAGCCTGTCGCCAACTGCATTAAAATTTTAAGTGGATATTGCTAGTATATAATAAATCTATTGATTTTTGTTTAATTATGTAGCCTTTTTTATTCATCCAACTGACCAAACTGTAAAAATTTTAGTAGTTTATATTTTTAAGTAGTGCTTGTGTTTATAGCACTTAGAGTGCCATCTGCCAATAGATGTACATTTACTTTTTTCCTTTCTTATGTAAATTATTATAGTTTTGGTCTTCTTGTTTTAGCTTTAAATAACCAAAACTGTATTGAAAAAAGAGTGGCAATGAGATTATTCTTGATTCATTCTTGTTTTAACATTGTGTTTTTAACATCTTGGGATTTGGTAAATACATAATTTAAAACAATTTTTTTGAGGCGTAAACAGCTTTTTTTAACATTTATTTTTTAGTTGTAGGTGGACACAATGCCCTTACTTTACTTTTTTTTGTGGTGCTGAGGATTGGACCCAGTGCCCCACCATGCTAAGTGAGCACTCTACCTCTGAGCCATAACCCCAGATTTTTAAATAAATATATTTAAATTGTTATTATTCTTAGTTAGTCTTTGAGTATCATCAAATATATTATAATATAGTTGTCTTCTCTTTTTTTTGTATTTTATTTAGAAACAGGGTCTCACTGAGTTGCTTAATGTCTTGCCATTGCTGGGGGTGGCTTTTTGAACTCTTAATCTTCCTGCCTCAGCCTCCTGAGTGGCTGGGATTACAGGAGCACACCACTGAGCCTGGCTTAGGTGTCCTCTTTTTTGATGTAAAGAATTGTTTTTAGGTTTCCTGCTGTTAGTTGAACTCACATTACTGGAATGAATTCTCCTTGGTTGTGTCTTAGTTTTATTTTAATACACAGCTACATGCTGCTGTTGTTACCAGAATCAAATGTCCTGGCTGCTCACTGCTCAAGTACAAATATTCAGAAGACAATTATTGTTAGGAAGGAGTCAGGTTTACTTAAGGTTGGCCCTGAAGAAGATAGTGGGCTGTCTCTTCTAATGGGAAGGCTGGAAATACAAATGGGAAAGGGAGAAAAAGAACAATATCAAGGGAGCACCTGTTTATAATATATTGAATTATATTGATGAATATAATAAACCTATTTTCCTATTTTATGACTCTTTTTATATATTCATGTACTTGATAATATTTTATTTATAATTTTTGCCTTAAAATTTATAAGTAAAATTGGTATCACTTTGTATACTGAAAAAATGTAGGAAATAATTATTTAACAATCACATAACTGCCACCTACCTTAAAAGATAAACCAATATAACTTCAAATGAAATTCTTTATGTATAGTCAAGCACATTCTCCTACCTCTTTCAGATATAAGTGTCATCCTGAAGTTGATTTTTTAACTTCTATGCATATATTTATGTAATCAAAATATAACATTATCTTGGATGTTTTAGGATGCTATAGACATGGTCTTGTACTATACATATCTTTCAGCAGCATCATGTTTTTGATATTTATTCATATCAACATGCATTTCTAGTGTATTCATTTTCAATGTTTTATAGTATTCCTTGTGTGAATTATCAGGTTGTCCAGAGAAACAGAACAAATAAAATACATGTTTATATGAGAGAAGATTTATTATGGGAACTGGCTTATGTGATTTATGGGGATTAAGATGTCCCTGGTAAGCTCTCCACAAGCTGGAAAACTGGGAAAGCTGCTGGTGTAACTGAGTCCCAGTCTAAAGTCCTGAGAACTAGAGGAGCTTTCCACGTAATTTCTGGAGTCTAAAAGTCCAAGAACCAGGAGTTCTGATGCTGAGGACAAGAGAAGATGCATGTCTCCACTCAAGAAGAGAGAGAGAAAATCTGCTTTTACTCCATCTTTTTATTCTCTTTGTGTGGACCCTCAATGGATTGGATGATACTCACCCATAATGGTTAGGGGAGTTCTTCTTTACTGAGCTACTAATTCAAATGCTAATTTTCGTGCAGAAATAGCTTCATAAACACACTCACAGATAAATTTTTATCATCTCTCTGAGCATCCCTTAGCCTAGGCAACTCTACACAAAAAATGGACCATCACAGACAGTAAAAAGGTAACGGGGAAATCATAGATTCCTCCCAGAACCTCAATCTTTATTTTTTATTTTTTTAGTTATAGATGGACACAATATCTTAATTTTGTTTGTTCATTTTTTATCTTTATTTATTTTATTTATTTGTTTTTTATATGGTGCTGAGGATCAAACCCAGTGCCTCACATGTACGTGGCAAGTGCTCTACCACTGAGCTACATCCTCAGCCCCCAGAACCTCAATCTTATTGTGACTGCAACTTTCCGTACACTCTTTGTTGTCCTTGAAGAGTTTCTTTGGGAACTTTTTTTTTCCATATCCTTTGTGCTGATACATAATTCTGATTGCTCTGGAGTCCAAGCCTGGAGGCAAAAGGTGGGAAACTGGTAAAATCTGCTCTGTTGGTTATTCTTCATGTCTGGTTTCTCTCCTGAATATGCTTGCTTTTATTTATTTTTTCAGAGCCTTCACTAAATCCCTCTATGAATGTTGTCCAAGGGTTTTAGTTGTCATCGGTGGGAGAGAGGGGATGGGATGTGCTTATTCCATCCTGGCTGGAGGTAGACTCACACTGAAGTGCCTCCTCAGGACTGGGAGGCAACAGCATAGCCTCAGTCATTATGTCTCCTCAGGCTCTAAGTAGCAGACCTGTGGCTTGCAGAATTTTTATTTATTTATTTGTTATGTTATCATTTTTTCTCATCTATTTTCCTTTTCTTTCTGGATTTTTTATTATTATTCTATCTGTCCTTCCAGTATTTTTGCATTTCCTTCAAAATATATTTTTTCACTTTGTCTTCCAGAGTACGAATTTTGTTCTCATTAGTGAATATCCTCTTTATATCTAGATACTTTAAAAATTAAAATATCATAATTAAAAAAAATATTTTAGTTGTAGATGGACAGAATACGTTTTCTTCATTTATTTATTTTTATGTGGTGCTGAGGATTGAACCCAGCGCCTCACACATGCTAGACAAGTGCTCTACCACTGAGCCACAAGTCTAGCCCTAAAATATTATAATTTAATATTTAGAATATCTTTGTGTCCTAAATTATCTTTTTGAGTGTTCTTATTTATTTTAAAACTTCTTATATGTCTTCAGTGAAATTTACCTGTTCTAGATGTTTAGTTTGGTCTTTCTCTGTTGGCTTTGGGTTCTTTTTTTTTTTTTCAGTGAATTTAAATTTTCACTAACTGCACATGATTTTCTGAAGGGAGTGGAGGCTAATAGTATCCCTACAGCCAGGAAAACAACATCCTACCGAGAAGAGTGTGTAGAGGAGGACAACCTTCATTCCTTTCCATAAACATAGAGCCTAAAAGCTCCTTGCAGACATCCTTCAGGTTCTCCAGGTTTGGTTTCCCAGGACAAAATGCAGGCAGCAGAGGCTGGAGATGCAGCTTGTTTCTGCATAGACTTCAATCAAACCAATGGCCCAGGGGAACCACAGAATCTTTTTCTTTCTTTACACCACCTCCCCTCTTCTGAAGCTCTATCTCACCAGTTTCTGTGCTCTGTCTTCCCCCAATGCCTCAAAATTATACTTTCATTCCTTAACCCCTCTTGAAAGCCATTGCATGTCTAGTGAATTTTTGTTGTCACTAATTGAAAGTTAACAAACCCGGTTTATTTCATTCTATCTATGATTATCTTATTACTTTCTTGTTTGGTGTCCCAGTCTCCTAGTAAGAATTAATGAAGTGTCAACCCTTAAAGGTTTACCCTTCAATTGTCTGGATAAATATTTTTTTTTATTGTTGGTCATTCAAAACATTACATAGTTCTTAATATATCATATTTCACAGTTTGATTCAAGTGGGTTATGAACTCCCATTTTTACCCCGTGTACAGATTGCTGTATCACATCAGTTACACTTCCATTGATTTACATATTGCCATTCTAGTGACTGATGTATTCTGCTGTCTATCCTATTCTCTACTATCCCCCTTCCCCTCCCCTCCTCCCCTCCCTTTTTCTCTCTCTACCCCCTCTACTGTAAATCATTTCTTCCACTTGTATTATTTTTCTCTTACCCCTCCTTTCCTCTTTTTTTTTTTTAAGAGAGGAAAGGGGAGAGAGAGAGAGAGAGAGAGAGAGAGAGAGAGAGAGAGAGAGAGAATTTATTTATTTATTTTAGTTCTCGGCAGACACAACATTTTTGTTTGTATGTGGTGCTGAGGATCGAACCCAGGCCGCGCGCATGCCAGGCGAGCGCGCTACCGCTTGAGCCACATCCCCAGCCCCCTCCTTTCCTCTTATATGTAATTTTGTATAACCCTGAGGATCACTTTCCATTTCCATGCGATTTCCCTTCTCACTCCCTTTCCCTCCCACCTCTCATCCCTGTTTAATGTTAATCTTCTTCTCAAGCTTTTCGTCCCTACCCTGACCTTGGTTACTCCCCTTATATCAAAGCAGTCATTTGGCATTTGTTTTTTAAGGACTGGCTAGCTTCACTTAGCATAATCTGCTCTAATGCCATCCATTTCCCTCCAAATTCTATGATTTTGTCATTTTTTAAAGCAGAGTAGTACTCCATTGTGTATAAATGACACATTTTTTTTTATCCATTCATCTATTGATGGGCATCTAGGTTGGTTCCACAATCTTGCTATCATGAATTGTGCTGCTATGAACATCGATGTAGCAGTGTCCCTGTAGCATGCTCTTATTAGGTCTTTAGGGAATAGACCAAGAAGGGGAATAGCTGGGTCAAATGGTGGTTCCATTCCCAGCTTTCCAAGAAATCTCCATACTGCTTTCCAAATTGGCTGCACCAATTTGCAGTCCCACCAACAATGAACAAGTGTACCCTTTTCCCCGCATCCTCTCCAGAACTTGTTGTTGTTGGACTTCATAATGGCTGCCAATCTTACTGGAGTGAGATGGTATCTTAGGGTGGTTTTGATTTGCATTTCTCTGACTGCTAGAGATGGTGAGCATTTTTTCATGTACTTGTTGATTGATTGTATGTCCTCCTCTGAGAAGTGTCTGTTCAGGTCCTTGGCCCATTTGTTGATTGGGTTATTTGTTATCTTATTGTCTAATTTTTTGAGTTCTTTGTATACTCTGGATATTAGGGTTCTATCTGAAGTGTGAGGAGTAAAGATTTGTTCCCAGGATGTAGGCTCCCTGTTTATCTCTCTTATTGTTTCTTTTGCTGAGAAAAAACTTTTTAGTTTGAGTAAGTCCCATTTGTTGATTCTAGTTGTTAACTCTTGCGCTATGGGTGTCCTATTGAGGAATTTGGAGCCCGACCCCACAGTATGTAGATCATAGCCAACTTTTTCTTCAATCAGACGCCGTGTCTCTGATTTAATATCAAGCTCCTTGATCCATTTTGAGTTAAGTTTTGTGCATGGCAAGAGAAAGGGATTCAGTTTCATTTTGATGCAAATGGATTTCCAGTTTTCCCAACACCATTTGTTGAAGATGCTATCCTTCCTCCATTGCATGCTTTTAGCCCCTTTATCAAATATAAGATAGTTATAGTTTTGTGGATTGGTTACTGTGTCCTCTATTCTGTACCATTGGTCCACCCGCCTGTTTTGGTACCAGTACCATGCTGTTTTTGTTACTATTGCTCTGTAGTATAGTTTGAAGTCTGGTATCACTATACCGCCTGATTCACACTTCCTGCTTAGCATTGTTTTTGCTATTCTGGGTCTTTTATTATTCCATATGAATTTCATGATTGTTTTTATCTATTTCTACAAGAAATGCTGTTGGGATTTTGATTGGCATAGCATTGAACTTATAGAGAACTTTTGGTAATATCGCCATTTTGATGATGTTAGTTCTGCCTATCCATGAACAGGGTATATTTTTCCATCTTCTGAGGTCTTCTTCTATATCTCTCTTTAGGGTTCTGTAGTTTTCATTGTATAGGTCTTTCACCTCTTTTGGTGGATAAATAATTTAAACACACAAATGAGTACATACTTATTTTCATTTCAAATGCACTGGCTTATTATATTGTTTTGTTTCTAAGGGTGCCTCAGAAAGGTTTAAAATGAAGCAAGTTTCTGAAAAGCAAATTTTAAAAAAATCTCATCCGTTTCTAGTAGATATGTCTCAGAGTTTTCTATTTGGAAAGATCAGTGACTAGTTTTTCTTTCTGATAAAACAAACCTTTTCCTTTACAGATCAAACACTGAGGCCAGAAAAGGACAATTTGCTTGGTTATAACCTTACCTGGGATAAGGGTGGAATGGAGATCAGCATGCTAGTCTTCCTGCATATCTACATTGGAACAAAGAAATGATTTAGAAATAGAGTCATTTTAGACAATGTGTATTTTGAAGAACCTGGGGCTTCTCATATGTGGTCATCTTGTGTATACATATTTTTTTTAAAATATTTTTTATTTTTTAGTTTTCGGCGGACACAACATCTTTGTTTTGTATGTGGTGCTGAGGATCGAACCCGGGCCGCATGCATGCCAGGCGAGCGCACTACCGCTTGAGCCACATCCCCAGCCCTATACATATTTTTGAGAAGTGGAATCTTAAGAGTTGGCAAAGCTTAAATTATGCCTAGCTTTATTATTTTGGGCAGTATACTCACCAAACAGGAAGTAGAGTTTCAAGGCACCAGGGCAAAGGTACAATTTTATACTTACGCATAAGTGAGTGTGATGGCAACAAGATGGTGTGATATAAAGTCCTGGACTCTCCACTTCTCCTATAGACACACCCATTTAACAACTACATGTAGATAAATTCCATTTGTGAAAATCTAGAAAACATTTGAAAGAATTTGTACACTGAGCAAAGGCAAAACCAGACAAGTTGGAATTAATAAAAAAGCAAAGACATTCCCTCCCCATAATCCCTCCTGCAGGCACAGCCCCATATGAAACCTCAGCCCTCACTATCTCCCTGAGGAGTGAAGGAGTTGGACTGCATAGGTAGTGTCCCCCAACTTTTCTAGGTGTTACCTGAGGGACTTCGGCCTCTGTCTTGCCTGTCTGGTAGTGTTGACAGTGTGTGGCATGCACCAAACCTCTGCAGCTTATAGGAAGTAGCAGAAACTTGAAAACTGGACAAGTTCTTTCCCCGAGCTCAGTGCAGAATGAAAAGGTGATAAATTCTAGCTCCAAGCTTCTTCCCAAGGAGGGAAAACATTGAACCACATGCCAAATACCCCAACTTTTCCAGGGTCTGATCAAAGGACTGGCTTCAGTCTTACTTGTCTTAGAGTGCTAAGGGGCTCCTAGTTCTCACCTGAAAGCCAGTGAGGACAAAGTTGGTACTCTGATAAAGCATATAGTTAGTCACCATAACTTCCCCTCCTGTCTCAAGGCCTAGTAAATAGGCAAAACCCCTAGATCCCAGCTTATCCCTGTGGAGGGAAGGAACTGGACACAGTGTCAAATGATCCAATTTCTCTAGAAGCTTTCTGAGGAACTGGTTCAGTCTCACTTATTTTGAAGCACTAAGGTGACCTGGCTTACTCTAGAAACTTGGGGGCTCCTAATAAAAAAGAAAGTGGGCTGACCCAGTATAAACATTTGAGAAGTACTCAACATCTCTGGCCAGAATGATTAGTGAAGATTCTCTCCAGTATAAGACTAATTACTGAAGACTGGAAGTGAAGATTGTTTTTTTTTTTTTTCTAATGTGCAGACACCAACACTAAGAATCTGGAAAATATGTCCCACACAAAGGAACAAGATAAATTTCTGGAATCAAACCCCCCAAATGGAGGTAAATTATTTATCTGATAGAGAATTAAAAATACATCATAAGGATGCTGGCAAAGCTTAGGAGAAAAATTTATGAACAAAGTAAAGAATTTGAAAGAAGAAATAAAATTACTGAAAGATATTAAACAGAAAACGTGAAATTGAAGAATGTAATAACTGAACTAAAAAATTTACTAGAAGTGTTCAACTATGGATTAGATGAAGAATAGGAAGCAAATAATAAAATAAAACCCAAGTCATTGGATGTTATTTAGGCAGAGAACCAAAGGAAGAAAAGAGTAAAAAAAATGAATCAAGATTAAGGGACTTATGGAATAACTGCAAATAGACAAATATATGCATTATGAGAGTGTTAGAGGAAGATATAAAGGAACAGAAAGCTTGTTCAACTAAATAATGGACGAAACTTCCAAAATCTGGGAAAAGAAATAGGCATACAGATCTAGGAAGCCTGAAAGACTCCAAATAAGATAAATACAAAGAAACTCACTAAAACCTATTCAATTTTTTTAAATCAGGAGTTAAAAGAAGATTTTGAAATAAAAGGGGAAAAAAACTTCAAGGTAACCTCCATAATATTATCAGTGGATTTTAAAGAATTTTTTTCAGGCTAGAAGAAAATAGAATGACATATTCAAAGAACTGAAGAAAAAAACCTGCTAACCAGTAACACTGTACCTGACAAAACTGTCCTTCAAAAATGAAGGAGTGAGCCAGGCATAGTGGCACACACCTGTAATCCTAGCAGCTTGGGAGGCTGAGGCAGGAGGATGGAGAGTTCAAAGGCAGCTTCAGCAAAAGTGAGGTGCTAAGCAACTCAGTGAGACTCTGTCCCTAAATAAAATACAAAATAGGGCTGAGGATGTGGCTTAGTGGTTGAGTGCCCCTGAGTTTAATCCCTGGTACAAAAAAAATGATGGGTGATAAAGGATTTACAAGAAAAACAAAAATGAGGGAGTTCATTACCTCGAGAATTTCCTTGCATGAAATGTTATAGGAAATTCCTCAATCTGAAATAAAAGGATACTAAACAGAAACATGATAGTATAAGAAAGTATTAAACACATTGCTAATGGTAAGTACAAAGACAAAAAGAAAGTATTAAACACATTGCTAATGGTAAGTACAAAGACAAATACAGAATATGGTATTACTATAACAGCAGTGGCTTTATCATTATTAATGCTAGAATAAAAGACAAATGTGTTGGGCTGTGGTTGTAGCTCAGTGATAAAGTGCTTTGCCTAGCATGTGTAAGGCACTAGGTTTGATCCTCAGCATCACATAAAAATAAATAAGTAAAATAAAGGTATTGGTCCATTTAAAACAAAACAAAACAAAAAATTGAAATACAAATATATTAAAATAATTAAAGCTAAAATTCACTAATAGATACACAATATAAATAGATGCAAATCATGACATCAATTGCATAATGTGTATTGGAGGAGAGGAAAAGTATAGAGTTTTTGTGTACAAGTGAAGTTAAGCTGTTATCAGATTCAAAGACACTGCTATAGTTATTTTAATGCAAGCTTCATCATAACTACAAGTAAAATAGCTAGAGAAGATACAAAAAAAAAGCAAGAAAAGAAGAAAGAAAGAAGGAAAAGAAATCAAAGCACATAAATTCAAAACATTCACAGGGAAGGCAGTAAATCTAACTTTGTTTCAAGGAACTAGAAAAAGAGAAAATGCAAAGTTAGCAGAAGAAAGGAATTAATAAAGACTGGATCAGAAATACATGAAACAAGATAATAATAGCAAATTGAGTTGGTATTTTGAAAAGATGAAATTGACAAATCTTTATCTAGACCAACTAAGAAAAATAGAAGTTCATAAAATCAGAAATTTAAGAGAAGATGTTATATATCTAACATGATAGAAATAGAAACTATCAGACTGGGATTGTGGCTCAATGGTAGAACACTTGCTTGCCTGGCACATGTGAGGCACTGGGTTTCATCCTCAACACTGCATAAAAATAAATAAAATAAGGGTATTATGTCCCTCTACAACTAAAATTATTTTAAAAAAGAAATATAAAGGATCATAAAAGACTACTATGAACAATTCTATATCCCCAAAATGGATAACCTAAGAGAAATGGATAAATTCCCAGAAACATACAGCCTACCAAGAATGAATCATGAAGAAATATAAAGTCTAAGCTGACTTATAACTACTAATGAGATTGAATCAGTAATTTAAAAACCTCCCCGACAAAGAAAAGCTCAGTACCAGATGGTTTTATTGGCATATTCTACCAAACACTCAAAGTAAAATTAATTCCAATCCTTCTCAAATTCTTCCCAAAAAATGAAGAGGAGGGAACACTTCCAAACTCATTTTATGAAGCCAACATTACCCTGGTACCAAAACCAAAGACATCACAAAAAAACTCTAGGTCAATATTCCTGATAAAAATTAGTGAAAAAACATCCTCAATGAAATAGTAGCACACCAAATTTAATAGAACATTAAAAGAATCACACAACATTGTCAGGTAAAATTAATTTATGGGATACAGAGGTGGTTCAATGAACACACATCAATTAATGTGATAAACCATATCAGCAGAATGAAGGATAAAAATCAGAAGATCTTCTCAATAAATGAAGAAAAAGCATTTGATAAAATTCAACATCCTTTTATAATAAAAACTCTCAACAAACTAGGAATAAAAGGAAAGTACCTTGACACAATAAAGCCCAAAATATGAAAAGCCCACAGGTAATATCATGCGTAGTGGTGAAAACCCAAAATCTTTTCCTCTAAGATCAGAACAAGGAAAAGATGGCCACTCTCATGGTTTCTTTTTAACATAGAACTGGAAGTCCTATCAGAACAACTGGGCAAGAAGAAGAAATAAAAGGCTTTCAAAAGGAAAGGAAGTAAAATTGTCTCTATGACATTTTTTACATGTAGAAAACCCTGAAAATGCCACCAATAAAACCTGCTAGAACTAAGATATGAGTCTAGTAAAGTTGCAAGCTACAAAATCAACACACAAATATCTCTTGCCTTTCTTAATAATAAACTATCTGAAAAACAAATTAGAAAAAAAATTCACTTATAAATACTTAAGTATTTTTCAAAAAAGGAAAATACTAAGAATAAACTATGGAGGCAGGACACAGTGGTGCACACTTGTAATCCTAGCAGATCTGGTGTCTGAGGCAGGAAGATCTTAAGTTCAAAGCCAGCCTCAGTAAGTTAACGAGGCCCTGAGTAACTTAGTGAGACCCTGTCTCAAAATAAAACATAAGAAGGGCTGGGAATATGGCTTAGTGGTTAAGTAAGAGAAGATCCCTGGTACCAAAAAAAAAAAAAAAAAAAAGAATATGGAAGTGAGACTTTTAGAAAAATACAAAACTCCAATGAAAGAAAGTAAACATGATATAAGCAAATAGAAGGACTTAAGTTTTTGTAGAAGATTTAATATAGTTAAAATACTCGGGCTGGGGATGTGGCTCAAGTGGTAGCGCGCTCGCCTGGCATGCGTGCGGCCCGGGTTCGATCCTCAGCACCACATACCAACAAAGATGTTGTGTCCGCCGAGAACTAAAAAATAAATATTAAAAAAAATTCTCTCTCTCTCTCTCTCTCTCTCTCTCTCTCTCTCTCCTCTCTCACTCTCTCTAAAAAAAAAATACTCCTGCTATCTAAAGTAATCTACAGATTAAATATAACCCCTATCAAAATTCCAAAAGCAATTTTTTTTTAATTATTTTATTGTTGGTTGTTCATAACATTACATAGTTCTTAACATACCATATTTCACAGATTGATTCAAGTGGGTTATGAACTCCCATTTTTACCCCGTATACAGATTGCTGTGTCACATCAGTTACATTTCCATTGATTTACAAATTGCCTTTCTAGTGACTGATGTATTCTGCTGTCTATCCCATTCTCCACTGTCCCCTCACCCCTCCCCTCCCCTCCCCTCCCCTACTCTCTCTCCATCCCCTCTACTATAAATCGTTTCTTCCACTTATCCAAAAGCAATTTTTACAGAAGTAGGGAAAAAACAAAACAAAACAAAAAAACCCAACCAACCAACCAACCAACCAAACAAACAAACAAAAAAACACCAAAAAAAACCCAAAACAATGATTCACATAGAACCATAAAAGAATCCAATTAGCCCAAAACAACCTTGGGCCAAAACAAACAAACAAACAAACAAACAAACAAAACTGGAAGCATCAGACTTCCTAATTTTAAAAATATATTACAAATTTATAGTAATTAAAACAATATGGTACTGACATAAAGACAGATAAATTGACCAATGGAACAGAGTGAGCTCCACTCATGGTCAACTGATCTTTTGACAAGGTTGCCAGGAATATATAATGAAAAAGGATGATTTCTTTAACAAATGCTTTTGGGAAAACTGGATACCTACCTACAAAAGAGAGAAATTGATCCTTTATTCCATGCACAAGAATCAACTCAAAATGGATTGTGCACATAAAATATGAAAGCATAAAATTCCTAGAAGGAGCCATATGAAAAAATCATGATATTGACCTTGGCAATGATTTCTTGAATATGATACAAAAAAAATAGGCAAAACAAGAAAAGCAAAAAAAGACAAATAGGAGCACATCAAATTAAAAAGCCTTTTCACAGCAAAGGTAGCAATCAACAGAATGAAAAAATATCCTATAGAATAAGAAGAAATATTTGCAAGTCATGTATCTGATAATTTAATATGCAAATTATGTAAGGAACACCCACAACTCAATAGGAAAAAAACCTAAAAACTTGATTTAAAAATGAACTAAGACTTTTATATTTCTCCAAAGAAGAGAAGAAAAATGTCCACTAGATATATGAAATAATCATTAATCATCAGCAAAATGCAAACAAAAACCATGATTTAATGAAAAACAAAAACCACTATATACTTTTTAGAATGGCTATTATCAAACATACAAATAAATGAACAAAAACAAAAACAAGATAGTGTTTTTAAGGATGTGGAGACACTGAAATGCTTGTATACTGTTTGTGGGAAGGCACAGGGTACTGCTGCTAATGGAAAAAAGTATATAGTTTCCTCAAAAAATTAAAATTAGAATCACTTTATGATCCAGCACTCTTACTTCTGGGTATTTATCAAAAAGAACTGAAGTCATCTCAAAGAGATATTAGCATACCCCTGTTCACTGTAATACTATTAATAATAGCAGAGAAGTTTAAACAAACTAAATGTCCATCGACGGATTAATGGAGTAGAAGAAATGTGGTATATTCATACAGTGGATTGAATATTCAGCCTTTAAAAAGAAGATTCTGCAATATGAGACAACATGATGAAACTTGTGGACATTAAACTAAGTGAAATAAGCCAGTCACAGAAGCACTTGTAGTACCACATGCTTCCACTTATATGAAGTATCTAAAATAGTCAAATTCACAGAAGCAAAGAATAGAATATTATTGCCAGGAGCTTGGGGGAGGAGACAGGGAGTTGATAATCAGCTGGTAAAAATTTTCAATCATACAAAATATATAAATTCTAGAGATCTGCCAAACAAGATGTGACAATCTACTTCCACCACACACGCAGAAAGTTCACAATGCTTGATTTTATTTCTCTCTCTCTCTTTGGCAAAAGAATAACCTGTATTTTTATTTGGTGAATAATAACAGAAACCAGACATCAAAAGACGGTGACAGCCATTCCACTATCATGTATAACTAATTAGATCAAATTAAAAATAAAATTTAAAAAAGACCATGACAGTAAGAAGAGAGAATAGAGATTTGTCTTATACTCTCTTCATTATTGAAACATGTTCTAAGAAGTTGATCTGAGACCAGTCATCACATGAATTTAAGGGAGCACATTACTCTTCTCAAGGATATTTTCTGAAATCCTTATTCTTGATTGTGAAAGAAAGAATTTGTCTCTATTAATGGTATTTGTGAAACAAACCCAAACGCTGAGTAGTTATTTTGGGAATACCTGGTAGATTGATTATATTTTGCCCTACTTTCATTAGCCCGGAGGAAAGATGAGAGAGCTTATCTGTTTGTAGGTAGGACAGATAAACTGGAGGTATCATTGGATTAATACTTTTTTAAGTGTAAAATCTGTGTAAATTCATGCTATAATTACTAAACTAAATATGGATGAAGTAGCCCCCCCACACATGGACATTGAATAGGTGATGATAGTGCCCTAAAGTCAAATATATTTGTTTTCCTTTAACATGTTTATATATATATATATATATATATATATATAAATATAATTTTTTTGTTCACCTATATGTTGTGAACAAAATACATTCATTTTATTTTTATGTGGTGCTAAGGATCAAGCCCAGGGCCTTCCATGTGCTAGGCAAGTGATCTACCACTGAGCCACAACCTAGCTCCTGACATGCTTTCTCTTAACAGTGTAAATAAAATGTTTAGAAGTATGGCCATTATTGTTGATGAAAGGCTGTTCTCACCATAACTGCATAGTCTCATTTTAGTGAGCAGTACTGATAGTTTGCTTTATGGACAATTTAATGCTTCACTGTGAACATGATTTTTCTGTCTGTAGTTACTCATAAAGAATGACAACTCTGTTGTCTTGAGCTCATTGGAGTCTTAAGAGAGTTGGACTAGTTGGGTAGTTTGTATTTCATTGCAGTCATAATTCAAGGGCTGCGTGGTATAGTTTTATTTTGACCTAGTTGGGAAAAATATTCATGTTTTCAGACAAGCATTCTTCCTTATTATGGCTTTGTTGTGTGGTGAAAATTGGACATAATCATACTGACATCCCAGACAGGTTTCAAAATAAATGTACTTTCTGGTATGCTTGAGGAACAAGGAGAGGTTGATAGAGCTTTTTATTTTATTTTATTTTTATTTGTTACATATGACAGCAAAATGCATTATAATTCATATTCCATATATAGAGCACAATTTTTCATGTCTCTGGTTGTACACAAAGTAGAGTCATACCATTTATGTCTTCATATGTGTACTTAGGGTAATGATGTCCATCTTATTCCATCATCTTTCCTACCCCCAGGCCCCCTCCATTCCCCTCCCTCCACTTTGCCCTATCTAGAGTTCGTCTAATACTCCCAAGCCCCACTCCCCAACCACATTACGAATCAACATCCTTAAATCAGAGAAAACATTCAGCATTTGTATTTTGAGGACTGGCTAATTTCACTTAGCATTATATTCTCCAATTCCATCCATTTACCTGAAAATGCCATGATTTTATTCTCTTTTAATGCTGTGTATATATAACCACATTTTATTTATCCATTCATCTACTGAAGGGCATCTAGGTTGGTTCCACAGTTTAGCCATTGTGAATTGTGCTGCTATAAATATTGATGTGGTTGTGTCCCTGTAGTATGCTGTTTTTAAGTCCTTTGAATATATACTAAGGAGTGGGATAGCTGGGTCAAATGGTGGTGCTATTCCCAGTTTTCCAAGGAATCTCCATACTGCTTTCCATATTGGCTGCACCGTTTTGCAGTCCCACGAGCAATGTAAGAGTGTGCCTTTTCCCCCACATTCTCGAAAACACTTATTGTTGTTTGTATGCGTAATAGCTGCCATTCTGACAGGAGTGAGATGAAATCTTAGAGACGTTTTGATTTTCTCTTCTCTAATTGCTGGAAATGTTGAACAATTTTTCATATATTTGCTGATTGATTGTCTATCTTCTTCTGAGAAGTGTCTGTTCAATTCCTTGGCCCATTTATTCATTGGTGTTAAGATTTTTAAATTCTTCATATATCCTAGAGATTAGTGCTTTATCTGTGTGGTAAAAATATTTTCCCCAAATTGTAGTCCTCTATTCACCTCACGGATTGTTTCTTTTGCTGAGAAGAAGCTTTTTAGTTTGAATCCATCCCATTTATTGATTCTTGTTATTAATTCTTGCATGATAGGAGTCTTATTAAGGAAGTTGGGGCCTAATCCAACATGATAGAGATTTGGGCTTACTTTTTATTTTAATAGACTCAATGTCTCTGGATTAATTCCTAGGTACTTGATCCACTTTGAGTTAGTTTTGTGAATGGTGAGTGATAGGGGTTTAATTTTATTTTGTTGAATATGAATTTCCAGTTTTCCCAGCACCATTTGTTGAAGGGCTGTCTTTTCTCCAATGTACGTTTTGGGCACCTTGGTCAAATATAAAATAACTGTTAATTATGTGGGTCCTCTATTCTGTATCATTGATCTACAAGTTTGTTTTGGTGCCAATACCATGCTGGTTTTATTACTATTGCTCCATTGTGTAGTTTAAGTTCTGATATAGTGATGCCACCTGCTTCACTCTTCTTGTTAAAGATTGTTTTAGGTATTCTGGGTCTTTTATTTTATCCAGATGAATTTCATGACTGCTTTTTCTATTTCTGTGAGGAATGTCATTGGGATTTTGATTGGAATTGTGTTAAATCTATATAATGCTTTTTATAATATGGTTATTTTGACAATATTGATTCTGCCTATCCAAGAACAAGGGAGATCTTTCCATATTCTAAGGTCTTCTTTAATTTCTTTCTTTAGTGTTTTGTAGTTTTTGTTGTAGAGGTCTTTCACCTCTTTCATTAGGTTGATTCCCAAGTATTTTATTTATTTATTTTTTTGAGGCTATTGTAAATGGAGTAGTTTTTCTCATTTCCATTTCAAAAGATATGTCACTGATATACAGAAATGCCTTTGATTTCTGGGTGTTGATTTCGTGTCCTGCTACTTTGCTGAAGTCATTAACTAGTTATAGTAGTTTTCTGGTGGAATTTTTTGGATTTTATAGGTATAGAATCATATCATCAGCAAAAGTGGTAATTTGAATTCTTCTTTACCTATCCTTTTGCTGTCTAATTGCTCTGGCCAGTGTTTCAAGAATTCTTTTAAATAGAGCTGGTGGAAGAGGGCACCCCTGTCTTGTTCCAGTTTTTAGAGGGAAGGTTTTCAATTTTTCTCTATGTAGAATGATATTTGCCTGGGGCTTAGCAGAGATTGCTTTTACAATGTTGAGATATGATTTTGTTATTTCTAGTTTTTCTACTGTTTTGAACATGAAAGGGTGCTGTATTTTGTCAAATGCTTTTTCTGCATCTATTGAGATGATCATATGGTTCTTATCTTTAAGTCTATTGATGTAATGAATTACATTTATTGATCTCTGTATGTTGAAGCAAACTTGCATCCCTGGGATTAATCCCACTTGATCATGGTGTACTATCTTTTTGATATGTTTTTGCATTCGATTTGCCAGAATTTTATTGAGAATCTTTGCATGTATGTTCATTAGAGATATTGGTCTGACGTTTTCTTTCTTAGATGTGTCTTTACCTGGTTTTGGAGTCAGGGTGATATTGGCCTCATAGAATGAGTTTGGAAGTGCCACCTCTTATTCTATTTCCTGAAATAAATTGAAGAATGTTGGTGTTAGTTCTTCTTTAAAGGTTTGTAGAACTCAGATGTATATTCATATGGTCCTGGGCTTTTCTTTGTTGGTAGTCTTCTGATGGTGTATTCTATTACATCACTTGAAATTAATCTCTTTAAATTGTATGTCATCCTGATTCAATTTGGGCAAATAGTATGACTCTAGAAATTTGTCGATGCCTTCAATATTTTCTATCTTATTGGGGTACAAGTTTTCAAAATAATTTCGAATTATCTTCTGTATTTCTGTAGTGTCTGTTGTGATATTTCCTTTTTCATCATGTATTAGTAATTTGAGTTTTCTCTCTCCTTCTTTTTGTTAGCATGGCTAAGGGTCTGTCAAGTTTATTTTTTCAAAGAACCAAATTTTGTTCTGTCATTTTTTTTTTCAATTGTTTCTTTTGTTTCAATTTCATTGATTTCAGCTCTGATTTAATTATCTCCTGTGTTCTACTGCTTTTGGTGTTCATTTGTTCTTCTTTTCCTAGGGCTTTGAGATGTCATGTTAAGTCACTTATTTGTTGACTTTTTCTTCTTTCAAGGAATGGACTCCATGCAATAAAACTTCCTCTTAGTACTGCCTTCATAGTGTCCCAGAGATTTCGATATATTGTATCTGTGTGCTCATTCACTTCTAAGAATTTTTAATCTTCTCCTTGATGTCTTTTGCAACCCATTGATCATTCAGTAGTATATTATTTAGTCTCCAGGTATTGGAGTATCTTTTATTTTTTTATTTTATCAATAATTTCTGATTTCATTCCATTATAATCTGATAGAATGCAGGGTAGCATCTATACTTCTTTGTATTTGCTAAGAGTTTCTTTGTGGCATAATATATGGTCTATTTTAGAGAAGGATCCATGTGCTGCTGAGAAGAAAGTGTATTTGCTCATTGAAGGGTGAAATATTCTATATATGTCAGTTAAGTCTAAGTTATTGATTATATTATTGAGTACTATAGTTTTTTAGTTTAGCTTTTGTTTGGAAGATCTATCCAGTGGTGAAAGAACTGTGTTAAAGTTACCCAGAATTATTGTGTTGTGGTCCATTTGACTCTTGAACTTGAGAAGAGTTTTTTTGATGAACATAGATGCTCCATTGTTTGGGGCATAGATATTTCTTATTGTTGTTTTGTTGCTGTATGTTTCCCTTAAGCAGTATGAAATGTCCTTCTTTATCCCTTTTGGTTAACTTTGGCTTGAAGTCTATCTACTTTATTTGATATGAAGATGGAACCCCTGCTAGTTTCCTCAGTCCATGTGAGTGGTATGTTTTTTCCCAACCTTTCACATTCAGTCTGTGGATATCTTTCCCTATGAGATGAGTCTCTTGGAGGCAGCATATTTTTGTGTCTTTTTTGTAATCCAAACTCCCTGTCTATGTTTTTTGATTGGTGAGTTTAGGCCATTAACATTCAGGGCTATTTAGAGACATGATTTGTATTCCCAGCCATTTTTGTTTATTTTTGGTATTTAACTTGACTTGGTTTCTCCTTTGACTTGTTTTCCCTTTAGTGCAATACCTCCCTTTGCTGATTTTCATCGTTGTTTTTCACTTTCTCTTCATGGAATATGTTGCTGAGGATGTTCTGTAGTACAGGCTTTCTAGTTGTAAATACTTTTAACTTTTTTTTTTCATGGAAAGTTTTTATTTCATCATCTAAAGGTTAATTTTGCTGGATATAAGATTCTTGGATAACATCCATTTTATTTCAGAGTTTGGTATATGTTGTTCCATGATCTTCTGGCTTTGAGGATCTGGTTGAAAAACCTGCTAAGATCTGAATTGGTATCCCCCTATATGTGATCTATTCCTCTCTCTTATGGCTTTTAAGAATCTATCTTTACTGTGTATGCTAGGCATTTTCATTATAATGTGCCTTGGTGTAGATCTGTTACAAATTAGTACACTTGGTGTCCTGTAAGCCTCTTATATTTGATTTTCCAACTTATTCTTCATGTTTGGGAAATTTTCTGACATTATCTTATTGAAGAGATTGTACATCCCTTTGGTTTGAAACTCTGTGCCTTCCTCTATCCCCAAAAATCTTAGATTTGTTTTTTTGATTCTATTCCATAATTCTTGGATGTTTTGTTCATGGTTTCTTACCATCTTCATTGTGTGGTCAACTTGATTTTTTAGATTGTATACTTTGTCTTCATTATCTGACATTCTGCCCTCCAAGTGATCTAGTCTGTTGGTGATGCTTTCTATTGAGTTTTTAATTTGGTTTATTTTTTCTTTCATTTCAAGGACTTCTGATTTTTTTTTCAGAATCTGTATCTCTTTCTTGAAATAATCTTTTGCTACCTTTATTTTCTCCTTTATCTCTTTATTGGTGTGATCAATGAATGCCTGTATTTGCTCCCTTATCTGTTTATTGGTGTCATCAATGATTGCATGTATTTGTATTTGCTCACTTATTAATTTGTTGGAATGATCATTTTTTGCTGGCATTTTCTTATTTAAGTCATTTTTAAATTCACAGATCATTTTAATTATGAGCATTCTGAACTCCTTCTCTGAAATTTTATCAACTGTGCTGTCCATGAGTTTTGTTATTGAAGTATCTTGGTTTGTTTGGGGCACTTTTTTCCCTTGTTTTTTCATACTATCTATGTGATTTCCTTACTTTCAGTGTGGATCTGAGGTATTGCAGTATCTACCCTATAATCTTGTAGTATGTGTGCAGATTATCTGTATCTCACCTTGGTGTTGGTCTTCCAGACCCTGCTGATGTCCCCGGATGGATGCTACTGCAACTATAGGTGGTGGTGGCAATAGTGGGAGGTAACTTGAGATAGTAGTAGAGGTGCCCCAATATGGATGCAACGTCTTTCAGAGATGGGTCTTAAAGGGTGGAGCTTACATTGGCTTTAGGATGAGGGCTCCAAGATGCATTGGCTTCTAGGCCCTGTTTATTGTCTCAAGGTACAGGCTACTGCATGGGGATGACTGCAGTGTCTCAAGATGGAAGTGGGTTAGAACTGGGCTCCCAGGTGGTGTTGTGTGGGGCATACCCAAGCTTTCCCTGGGCCCTGGCTCCTGCACAGGTCAGTGAGGTGGGACTGGGCCAGGCCTGACTCTGGCAGGTGTCTGCCAGTGGGCAAATGTGGTCCTGGGCCAAGCCTGAGCTCTGGTGAGTGACTACTGGTAGCAGGATGGACTTGGGCTGAGAACTGAGTTTTAAGCCAAAGGGATGCACAATCTCTTCAATAAGATAATGTCGGATAATGTGGGGCCTGAGCTCCCACACAGGTCAGTGAGGCAGGTCTGGGCTGAGCCTGACTCTGGTGGGTGTCTACTGGTGGGCAGACGTGATCCTGGGATGAGCCTGACTTGATAGATCTTTTTGAAGGAGATATTTGGAGTTCTTGAAATCACTATTTCTGGACAGATTTAGATCAGGTTGGAAGTACTTCCAATAAGACCTTTCTAGAGCTGTAGTTGTCTATACTTATCTATTCACTCACTAAACAAAAATATATTAAATGCATATAATCTGCTAAGCTCTGTTCTGGCTCCTGAGGCTATAGCAGTGGATATAACAGGCAAAAAAAAGCCTGCCATTAAGAATCCTATTTTTAGCAAAAAATAGGTATGAGAAAAGTAAACAGCACATTAGAAACTGATCAAGAACTTAGAGGAATAATAAGGGAGGGAAGTGTTGGGGAAGGGTTGCAATTATTATAATTTGACCCAAAGAGGCCCCACTGGAGAAGGTGATGTTTGCACAAAGACCTAAGAAAAGTGAGATATAAGCCTTATGGATAGTTAGGGGAGAATAATTCCTGGCAGAGGGACTAGCAATTGAGAAAGGCAGGAGCATATCTGGTGTGTCCCTAAAACAGTGAAGATGAGACCAGGGTGCTGGACAAAGAGATAAGGTCATGGTAGAGGCTAGAGAGACAGATTAGGTAGTTTCAGCCCCCCTTTTAATCCGGAGAAGCACTACAGTGAATAAGAAGTTCAATTTCAAATTTCAAAAGATAGTACTGATGCTAGGAATGTTCCCTGCACACCAGGAGCCAGAACATACTTCTTCCCATTAGCGCTGTGGGATATTTTGCTTTTCTTTTCTTAATGGAAACAAATTCTAATGTTCACTTGGTGTTGTGTCTAAATTTCCTAATAGAGATGAATTCTTGAGCACTCTACAACTTCCTTGTTTCTCTGCCATTTATTTTATGTCCATAAGGCAGAATATTTTCTTTCCCCTGTACAAAGTACCACAAGGGTAGTTTGTGCTATTCCTTATTATTTGTCAATCTTTTGATATACCATGAAATATCAGATTTAGGGCTTATGGAATTGACTACCTTAATCTCAATTTCATATTTGAGATCATTCACATAGTGACTACTCAATAAATTACATGACACAGAATAGTATTACCTCCATCCTCAATATGGTAATTGGCCTAATTCTCCTTGACCTAATTCTTTTTTTAAATTGTTTTTTGTAGTTTTAAATAGACAGAATGCCTTTATTTGTTTATTTTTATGTGATGCTGAGGATCAAACCCAGTGCCTCACACATGCAAGGCAAGCATTCTTCCACTGAGCTACAGCCCCAACCTGACCTAATTCTTCAATTTGAAGACAACCATGTGGGTGGTCGCAAGAGCAGTTCTTATAATGTGTGTGTGTGTGTGTGTGTGTGTGTGTGTGTGTGTGATGTCTCTGAAAGGAGAGATTGAAGATATTCTGTCCACTAAAGCTCTCTTTCTCTCTACCATGTCTACTGACCCCTCCTGAAATCTTCCCACTATCATTTAATGACTGTATTTCTTAGGATTGTGCTTTTTCATAAAACAAAAGCATGATAAAGAAAGAAAGAAAAACTGTTTTATAATCAATCAGTCTATTCCTAGTGCTTACTCTGCTATCATGCCTGTGGTAACATTCAAAATATATTGAATTTTCTTCTCTTATTCTCATTTCCCTCCAAAATTTTTACCCTGACAACCCCAATCAGGATGTTTCATTTCTTGAGGAAATCAGATAACTATAAAAATAGTGTGAGACCCTCATAATTATACAAAATACATGTATGAAGATGTGAATTTGGTGTCAACATACCTTATAAACAATCAGAGAAATGATAAATTGTGGTATGAAGGTGTATTAAGAATTGTAATTCAATAATAATAATAATAATGATAATAATAATAATATTAGAGCTCATGTATAATGGCATAATTTGGTGTGAACTCTGTATACTTTATATACAGAGTTATGAAAAATGGTATTGTGAATGAATAGTTATGATTGTAATGCATTCCACTATTGTCATGTATGTAAGAAATAAAAAAAAATTAAAAATAGTGTAAGCCTGGGATAAGTAAGAAATCAAGTAATACCATTGATATTTGGACTTCAGGTATGGTTTCTTGAGAAATCTAGGGAAGAGTTGATTTATTCACCAGACCAGACCAATCTCCCACCACATGGCTCTGAGCAAAGAAAAAAAAATTAACAGCACCAATGAAATAACTAGGAAGTACCTTGTGACTCCATGTTGTATCTTTTAATGCTTAAATTTCTCTTTCAAATCAAAAGAGAAGCCTCGTTTTGCCCATCTTTTCTTCACTACTAAGTCTCAGTGTGGATGTCTTAACCTCTCATGCCTGTTCCAAATACACATATCCAGTCTTTCATAATCCTTGTGCTATCGTTTACTATTCCCTGAAAGTACCATAGACTTTTCTACCTTTATTGAGAATGCCTTTGCCTTGTGGAATCCTACTCAACCTGACTTAGCTCAAGCATATTAGCATTTTCATGGGGAAGGCTCAATTTTTTCAAGCAGAATAAACTGCTTCTTTTTCAGACTCCTGTAGAACTTGGTGTATTCTTTGATTATTAGACTGATTTTTTTGTGTTAAACTTATTATCATTATTAATATGAAAAACATGACCATCTTAATCTCTGAAGTTATGCGTTATGAGAGGAAAAAAAATAATAGATCATGAATCTAGCCACTAATTAGCTGACTTATATCATTAACCTCAACTTCTCTAACACTTCTTCCAGTTTATCACAAATGATAAATCACCATAATATCTTTGACATTTCCTCTCTGGTCTTTGGATGTTGTAAAGAAACCATAACACAATTCAGATATTATGTGACTAGATTGCTGTGAAATTGCAAGATCCACAAAAAAAAAAAAAAAATACAGGAAGTTATGATGCTCAGGAAATGCCAGAATTGTTTATGAAAGTATTGGTAAGATCAAAAAGATTGGGAGGAATTAACTAGAATGATGACATGAGAATCACAGGAGAATGATTTGCATATCTAAGCATTAGGAAAATTGATGAAGCAGGCTAAAATTTTTATAAAGGAGATCTTCTTCATGGTAATGTTACAACAATTTAAATCGGAAGTGAAGGTGTCATATAGTATAAATTTGGCAGAAAAAAATACATAAAAACTCTACATGATTTATTTGTTGCAATTAATGCCTGTATTTGTTAAATATAAGATAAAATAAACATTTCTTTTTTTTTTTGAAAAGATTAAATCTAGGCCAAAGTTACTTTAAAAAACTGTAAGCTTTTGTTCCCTAGATGACTTTCTAGGTAATAATTGTCCTGGTAAAATGAGCTCTTCCTATAGTTATCTGTAGACCTCTGGAAGCCATTAGACCATTAGCTGCATGAACACAAAGATCATCTGTGAACTAGCCAACATAATGCCTTGTACATAAACACGAATGAACCATTTTCTGTAATTTGGACATTGATCTCAGCAGTTCATTAACATGAACTCATTTAATCAATAAAATCTTTCATGGTAGATACTATTATTATCTTTATTGTATAGATGAGAATACTAAAGCACAGAATTGTTAGGAACTTATCCATGTCATACAACTTGTAAGTAGTAAAGCTTGAAATCAAATTCAAGCAGTCTGTTTCCTAAATCTATGTTCTCAGCCATTTCACTATGTTGCCTCCTGTACCATAGACTGCCTCCAGATGTTTATAGAATTAATTAAGATTTTAATAACAGTCTGAGTATGGTAATATAGTGTGCAGGTCAGATCCAGTGAGCTCTGAGGAGGGAGGAACAATTAAGGAGGCTTATCTGACTTACACTATGAAAATGGGAGGAGGAAAATACAAAAACAAAAATAAAAACAAAATTCTCCAAAACTCCAATAAATCCTCCAGTAAAATCCAGGACCATCTTGGCTTCCTTCAACCTATTATTTTACTCCATTTGTACCCTCATTATTTTTTTGATTGTAAAATAGGATACAAAAATATAAATATTACAGGAATACCTCAACATATTCCACCAACCACTTTTCTATCATGTATAGATACATCTTGCTTTGTAGTCTGAATTGCTTTGCTATAAGTCTACTATTGAAAGTGATGTTTGGTCTCATAATAGTTATGCCTGTGGGCTGAAAAGATCAAAACTTTAACTTTCTCTGCAGAGCACTAGGCATGGGGACCAGTAGCAGGCAAAAGTTGAAGTCTTTTTTTTCCTTTCCTATACTTCTCCTAGGGTTCATTGCTCCCCCAATTCCCCTTGGCAGCCCTGTCCTTACTTCATTTCACAGACACCTGTTCTTTTTCAGGCGTTTGTTCAGTCTTTACTTCTGTGCCTCAACCCCAAAGACCTGCTCTCTGCTGCTGGCAGAAGCCTAACTTGCTGATCTACCTAGGATTCTCAGGTTTGCTGAGCTGTCTCAGCAGCTGGAGGAGGGGTGGCTCAGGTTAGAACTGCAGCTGGAGGAAGCAGACAAGTTCTAGGCTCACCACATTTCCCTCAAAGAGAAAACCTCACTGTTTATTCTTGAAAATAGTATTCTGAACAAGTGACAAGAGAAATCCTCCAAGGAAAGGAAGTGTGAAGGAACCGCTTGTGCTGGGAAAACACCTGATACACTCCTTGGAGATAGTTGGTAGGTAGGCCTGGTAGAGGCTGAGCAGCAGAAACAGGTGGTTAAACCTTGCTTGAGAAAGTGAGAATGACGTCTGTTATTCTTTTGTTCTAAGAAACAGGGAGGGGGAAAAGGGAGAGAAAAAGGGAAAGGAAAGGGTTTTATAAATTAGGATTTTCTAGAGAAACATAACCAGAAGACTATCTATCTATTTATCTATTTATCTATCAGAGAATTACATATTTATATACACATATGTACACACATATGTATTTATGCATACATTTTTATTTACACACACATATATACATTATACAAGCACACTTATTTTTGTTTTAAGGAGCAGTTGGTTCATGTGATTACTGAAGATAAATCCCAAGATCTGCAGTCCAAGGGCCTAAGAACCAGGAGAGCTGATGATGTGAGTTCCAATCTGTGTCCAAAGGCAGGGGAAGATCGATGTGCCAACTTGAAGACCGTTACAAGTTCTCTCTTGTTCACTCTTTTGACCCATTCAGGTCCTCAGTGGGTTGGATGATGCCCACCCACAATTGGGACAGCATCTGATACCAGTACAAATATTAATTTCATTCAGAAACATCCTCACAGACATACATCCAATACTATTTTACTAAATAGCTGGATGTCCTGTGGCCCAATTTCACACATAAAATTTACTATCTCAGGAGCCAAGAAATGAGCTAGGCAGCAAAATGGTAGGAGATTGGAAATTCTCAGTAGCTTTATTTTTTTGAGTACTAGAGATTGAACCCAGGGGCACTTAACCACTGAGTTACATCCCCAGACCATTTTTATTTTTTTTATTTTGAAACAGGGTCTCATTTAGTTGCGTAGGGCCTTGCTAAATTTCTTGCAATCCTCCTTCTTCAGCCTCTTGAGTTGCTGGGATTATAGGCATGTGCCACCTTGCCTGGTAGAGATTGGGGATTCTGTTGGGGGTAAAGGGTTAGGGGAAAATTACTGTGTGGAGCAAGAGTAGAAGGAACTTTCTACAAGGGAGAATTTTTGAACTTGAACCTCTATGTTTCTTCAATAATCAGAAAATAATTTAACTTCAAAGGATTTGTGAGAATGTGATGAGTATTGAAAATCATGAAGAGAATGTTTTCAAATTAACACAGCACAGAATAGAAGCAGTGTGTATGGAAGACAAGTCTCCAAGTGAAGCAGATTGTGCTTAGCTCAGTCTCCAAGAAATCTCAAGTGTCTTTTCACAGCCTCAGGGAAGGGAATTAGAGCTTATATCTTGCAAAGAGATTTGAGGAGCTGGATATATGTTGGAGCAAAAGAGGGCCTGTGATTTTAAAATGTAGTGTGTGTGTGTGTGTGTGTGTGTGTGTGTGTGTGTGTAAGGCCACTGAGCATTTATCCATGCTATTCAAAAATTTTCATTTGCTAAGATTACTTCCTGTCAGGGGAATACTTAGGCATAATAAAGAGAACTTGTGATTATGAACTTAGACCAATAGTGGGAACTTCTCAAGAAGACAGGCTGTGTCCCAGTATCGGGTACATGCTTGGGAAAGAATAGAGATATCCAACTAATAGCCACTAACTAGAACCCATCATTTGAGAGGGTGCTTATGATACCAGATACATATCAGTGTCTTTTCTGGCTGGTAAGGTCTTTGCGTTTGTCTTACACATATCTCATATATTGCTCATCTACTCTGTAGAAATTTAATTCTGGCCCAGACCAAATCTGCCTTTAATACCAACCTCAGTGGAAAAAAAATATTGCTACTGATCTTCCCTCACTCATGAGGCTCCTGAGGAAGACTTCTTCCTGCTGACTTTAATGGTGTTTATGTGTACAGTATTAACACTATAGTAATTAGGGCTCTATGTAGAACTTCAGGAAATGTTTCATTTCTCCAGCTCTCAGGTAATGGTGTCTCCTGAAATGACTTCACTGTAGAGTTTTTTTTTAAAAATTCATTTTTGTTCAGTGTTTTGTTTTTGAAGGGAGTCTTCCTCATAAACCCTAATAGGCTTATGAGAAACAAAAGGAGACAAAGCCCCCTTGCTCCCAGCAACCTCTGCTTGCAAATCATCCAGAACATTTAGTACCTGACAGCAATGACAGAACCAAAGGATGAGGGGCAGCCTAGGAAGATGGGGCTTTCCCAGTGTTGCAGGTCTTTCTAGGATCCCCCTTCTCACCGTTTCCCTCTCCTTACAGATGTGCCCAATTTTCTTCTCCCTGCAGGCTCAGTTCTACCCTCTCATCCAACCTGGTTAGAGTCAGGGCTGATTAGAGTACGGCCATGGTTCCTCCATGTCAGTATTTTTTTTTCTTTAAACTCCTACAACTACTTCCTTCTCTCTCTTATCACTATAGATTTATTTTTAAAAATATGATGTGTTATAATCACTCTTTATTGATTTAGCTGGTTATAAAAATGGCTTGTTGAGAGGACCATGGCTTCTTGTATGGAAACCAAACCATGTATTGTTCCTCCTGGGCTTGTCTTGGTGATTTTTATGGTGTAGCTAGTCATGAAGATCTCTATTTAGCCCTGACTCTTAATTTGATCTGCAGTCCACTCTCCCCCATCCAACTCCAAGTGAGAGCACCTGACATTAGCTCCAGCCTGAACTCTGGTGAACTATGCAATGCACAGATCGGGGTGAGCGTGGCAGGCCAATGGTTTCTCTGAAAGTGATTTCTTTTTCTTTTGGTACTGGGCATCTAATCCAGGGGCACTTCACCACTGAGCTACATGGTAGCCCTATTTATTTATTTAATTTTGAGACAGGATCTCACTGAATTTCTTGGTAAGTGGTTGAGGCTGGCCTTGAATTGGTAATCCTCCTCTCTTAGCTTCCCAAGTTGCTGGGATTTACAGGCATGTGTCACTGCATCTGGCTGAAAAGGTATTTAGTTTAGAGCCTTAATAAATTTATTCAATCTTAGTTTGGGATTTGCTAAGCATAAAATAAAATTCAAGATGGCATTTTTTTCTGAACTTCAAAAATAACATGGATTGATTTTTAACATAAATTTAGGAGTTAAATTAGGTGTGCACAAAGCAGAGCTTTGTGATGTTAATTAGAAATCTTGTTTTATTTTTTAGAGCATTATAATTATATCTAGTATGTGGGTTCATTTTGACAAAATAATATGTGCAAGAAATTTGATTTCAATCCCTATTCCCCCTCACCTTTTCCTTCCCTCCTCCCCTTGCTCTCTCTCCTCTCTTATATCTTCCTTTTGCTCCTTTATTTATTTATGAAAAGTGATTTCTAAGAGCAAAACAGACAATAAGGCTAAGGATAATTCCAAAAGCACTTTCCCAGTATTTTTCTGGACAAAGAATTATGCTGGATTTTGAATCTAAAGTTTTCTTTGAAATACTTTTAAATATTTTGTATTTTGTGAAATACTTTCAAAATTTGTCTCCTAAATGTCTCCAAAGTACCTTTTTTTTTTTTTTTTTAAATTCTGGGAGCCACTTGGACTACCTTATTGCATTCAGATGTTATTTATATTTGGTTTATTTTATGTGATGCTTGTTTATTTTTTATGACCTTTACTTTCTACTAATCCTCTTTGAAGTTCATTATCTCTAGACCATGTCCTCTCCCTCTGCTCTTACCCCCACCCTCACCGTTTTTTCTCATCTCTGTTTCTCCTCTGGAATCATTATCATCATTCATCATTCACCACCATCTAAACCTGTTGTTCTAGTACCTGATAATATGACTTTGCCAACTTCACCCTAAACCTTCCATAAAAGTTTGGGTGTAGACACACCCATATAAACCCACAGTGAGTTCCTGTGTCTTCTGGGACTTGTTTCCTTGGATTGTTCTTTAACAGAACAGGAACCCAGGACAGGAGAAACTGCATGGTTGCCCAGAGATACACTTAGAGCTTACTTTGAGCATTGAGTAGTAACAATTATGGCAGCTTCTGATGATGGGCAGATATGGGTTTGGCAAATTACTGTGAGACTTTGCTGTCGTACCTTTCCAGAAGATAGTCTTCAAATTATAGTGATGGCTCAGAAAGGCTGAAGGCATTTTTATTGCAGAGAGAGATATTTTTAACTTGTCAGAAAAATATTTCTCTTTGGGGGAAAGACAATAATTAGCAGATGATAAAAACTTGTCAGAACATTTCCCAGGAGCCTGTCAGGCTAAACATTGATAGGGAACCAGGGAGCTGCAAAAGCTGTTCCAGGAGGTCTAGTTCAGCTCTCAAAAGGCAGAGATTACCTGCTGGTGTGGATTTCTGCCTCTGAGGTTTGCTGGAGGTCCTCAGGGTGGCTGAAATGCCCTCTGCCACTTCTGCAGTAGATGATGGGTTAGCACATAAGGGATTTAAGTCTCATCTACTGTGCAGGGTTTGTCTTCTCTATAGGAGCGTCTGTCCTCTTTTTTCTTATTGTTAAATAAGTGCTGACTATGTCACAGGCATCATGTTAGGCACGGTGAAGGTCACTATGTTTGGTCACACAGGATTCTGTCAAGAAAGAAGGCAAGGCTATGCTTTTTACAAATCAGAGATTGACCTTTAAATCTCTCTTTCTAATTAACATACATTGAACTCACTGGACTGCTTCAGCTATCTGGGCATTTGTCTTTGAATTTTTCTTCAGTTGAAGGGAGTGGATTATGCATGATTGTCAAATCTCAAATTGCTTTGTGACAACCTTTGGTTGTTAGAACATCACTAGAGAAGCTGGGAATACTACTATGGAATCTGCTAGGGAGTCAGCCTAGTAAGTCCCTTAAGTACTCTGGTTATAATAAGTTGAAATCTCTGCTATGCCATTTACCAGTTATCTTGTGTAGATTACTTTTGTCTCTTCCTTTCAGCAGAGTGAGAACTACAATCATAAGTACTTCATAAAACTGTTAGAGGATTTTGCCAATTGTATGTGAAGTGCTTATACGGCTTGTCCCATAATAAGAGTTCAACAAGTGGTAATAATTATGGTAGATTTCAGCAGTATCATGGGCCGTACCGGATAAGGTTTTGCATGTAAGAAAACCAAGACTTTGATGTCTCTTGACTTTAGCTTTCATGCACTTTCTCAATAATTGTTTTTATGTATTTCCCTAAATTATTATAGTTCTTCCTCATTTCATTTCTGCAAATAATTGGATAATAAAGATCTCCATCCAGTATCTCATATGAAAGATGCAAATAATATTACCTGATTCTGAGACTTATAAGACATCTGGTGAAAAATGGCCATATTCCTTTTAAAATTGGTAGATCACAGGGAAAAAATGTTTTATTTTAAACCCTCATATCTCTTAGTAAATGCCTTTAAAATATATTAATAAGATTTGGGGGGAAATTTACTTGTTCTGACTTTATGAATAATTTGAGATATTTTCTTTAAAAAAAAGAAGAAGCCAAACTTTTTAATGCTGTTTCACAAAGAAAGTCATAAGTATTGAACAGCCATGCCAGTAAGAGGTGGAAAAATCCATCAACTTTCATTGTTTTCCTTCTCTTCAGTTGATATGCTATTTTAACCTTTGCCTTTCTTCATATGAATCTTATTTATTTAAACAAAATGTATTTTCTCTGTATCTAGAATTGATTATTATGTTAATAGGAGACAGACTGCCAATAATTGTTCTACAAGGAGAGCTACTAATGTTAAAAAGCAGGTTTCAAGCATTTCATGGAATTCTCTTTGCCCCTCATGTCTGCATAACTTGAGCCTTCAGATTCAGGTCTCTGCTCAAATGTCAACCTCATCATGAGAACTTCCTTGAGAACTTAACCTAAAATAGGATTTCCTATCACACTCTCTCTTCTAACACAGATCACTTTTCACAACGGTTCCCTTTCCCTGAGATTTTACAAACTAATTTAAATTATTGCCTGTCTCCTCCTTACCCCAACCTCTAATTAATGATCAAAAGATATGAGACAGTAGGGATTTTTCCCCCTATTATCCTGACCAGGTCTATGCCATATTTTAAAACAAATCCTGGCACATATTGTTATTCAATGAGCTATTTCTTGAACAGCTAAAGAAAATAATAATTTTATCAACAGACAGAGTGGCAGAGCATATAAAGTCTGGACTGGAAATAAGGTACAGTTTTGACTCCTGTTTATGTTTTTTTCCGAGTTTAATGTCTGTGGGTGAGCCAATTAATGTTTTAGCCTTAGTCTCCTCACTTATAAAATGTGAATAATAAAATTTACTTTGCAGTGATGTTATGAATTCAAAACAGATGGTATATGTGAAAATGCTTCATATATTCTTTATCAGAAATATTAAGATATTTATTATTATGGCTCATAGACTGATAATTATGATTATTGAAATATTTTGTTTTATAATCAGAAAACATGATGACATCTTCTGTTTGGTAGTAGTTTCACCATGCTCTTCGTTTTTTTCTTTCCCCAGAAAACACAGATAGATTGTATTTAAGTCACAATTGTGATCCTTTGGATGTGACTCAGATTTGTAACCCAAGTGTTTTTATGGTAATTTTTAAAACTGTCTTTTAAAATAACTGTAGATTCACAACAAGAAGTGAATGAAAACATTCCAGGTACCTTTCACTCAGCTTCCAATAATGTTAACATTTTGCAGAACTATTGTACAATAAATATAAAAAAAGGTAACTGACACATATTTCCAATAACTTATTCAGATTTTGTTATGCATATTCTACAAGTACATATGTGCTTACATGTGTGAGTAAAGTTTTTTCACTTTTATTACATGGGTAGACAACCCCAGTCTGACCCTTCATCTTTAACTCTTCACAACCACTAATCTATTGTTTATTATTATGATTTTATACATCAAACGTGTTAAATAAATAGAATCATACAGTATATAACCACTTGAGAATGCATTTTTTTCACTTAGTATAATTACCTCGAGACTCATCTAAATTTTTGCATATATAAATAATTCATTCCTTATATTTTGAGTGGTAGTAGTTCATATATATATGCATCACAATTTATTTAACCATTCTCCCATTGAAAGGCATTTGGATAATTTCCAGTTTGGGGCTATTACAAATAAGCTGCTATGAATATTTGTGTATAAACATCTGTATGAACATAAGCTTTCATTTCTCTTGACTAAATGCCTAAGAATACAGTTGTTCAGTCATATTGTAACCCATTTTTAGTTGTTTTTTAATTTCAATCCACACTTTTTCTTGAACTTTTCTTTATTGGCACATATTAAGTATGTAGAATAGTGGTTGCCATTTTGGCATATTCATACATGCATGTAACATAATTTTTCAAACCGATTTTTAGGGTGACTGTGTAATTTTATATCCTTACCAGTTATATACTAGTGATTCCCACCAGTAAAATTTCTAGTGATAGTGATTTCTACATCTTTCCCACATTTTAGATTATTAGTACTTTTTATTCTAGCTATTATTTTAAGTATGCTCTCTTAGTCTTTAAAACACTTTGGGATTTCTGTTTCTTTTTGACATAAAGAGTTCTAATTGATACTATAGAGTAGAGCAATTGAGACTACAGAGCAGCATATAAAATATACATGATAAGCATGGAATCAGAAGAAGGGGGTTACTTACAGGATTTAAATATGAATGACATCAGACTGTAATAAATTATTAGGCTACCAAAAGGCTATTTGTCTCAGGAACTGGAAGGGGCAGTCCCCAGGCCAGGGCTCTCATTTCTTGGACATTCCCCATAGGGCTCTGTGAACGGCAGGCTCAGAGTCTCTTCTGTGGTTCTGTATGTTTCCATGTATGACTGGTATCATATTTTTTTTTGGTCCTTCTTTTGATAAATTCTATATCAAAAAGTAATCTTTCTATGTTATCTATTTTTTTAGGGAGTGGGAAGGTACTGGGGATTAAATTCAGGGGCGATTGAAAACTGAGCCACATCCCCAGCCCCTAGTTTATATTTTATTTAGGGACAGGGTCTCACTGAGTTGTTTAGTGCCTCACTTTCAACGAGGCTGGCTTTGAACTTGCAATCCTTCTGCCTCATCCTCCTGATCTGCTGAGATTACAGGCATGCGCCACTGGCCAGCTCTATGTTATCTTTCTTTGTACATTAATCAACTTTTAGTTATAAATATTTCCTTGGTGGGGCTGGGGATATAGTCTGTTGGTAGAATGCTTGCCTTGCATGTACTAGGCCCTGGGTTCAATTCCCAGAACTGAAAAAAAAATTTTGGCCTTTCGTAGGCTAATTTTATGTATGTATTCATCTTTAACAACATCATTGTCTGGTACAAGAAGTAATTTGAGAATGATTTTCCTTCTTTTCCTGCATCTCTCTCAGAACAGGAAATGTGATGGATTTGCAGGCTGCCTATGACCAATAGCACAGATCAGAACAAAACAAATCAACCAAAGCAGAAATGGAGCCTTGGCCTTTGGCTTCATCAGAGCTTTTATTGGTGCTTAGAGGTTACAGAGATTCTCTACTAAATCCTTGACCTCTGCCCTCAACTGCCACTCTGAGACCCAGAAATAAGAGCAGCCTGCAAATCCTTCACTGCCATAGACGAAACTGGCTTCAAATGTGTGCCCTACTAGTGCAAGGTCAGCAGCAATATATTTAGATATAAAAGAAAACACATCTATTACCATATTTTTGCAAGTGTATTTGGACTAAAAAGTGATCAGGGCAATTTGCATTCATTTTTGTATTGAAACATTATACTTGGTATGCATACCAATAAATGTGAGCTACAAAAAGCATTGCCCTTCAACTTGGCATGCTGCTGCACCATGGCCGGCAGGGGAGGGAATTCTCATTTTGTAAACACATGTTGTGATTAGCAGTTTTATGTACCTTTCCTGATAACCTGTATGTAACTATGGCTGAATTTCATTCTCTTCATTTTCTCAAGTTATTGTCTGCAAGAGCTATTTGCAGCTGTACATCTTACCCATGATAGACTTAAGAGGGAAAAATAAATACAAGAATTAACAGAGAGAGATATCTAAGGTCATCATTATCTCTGCTCTTAAATATTAAATGTCTCTTAAAGTATTAAGACTTTTATAAGGTCCATTAACAAATGGAAAAATAGTTATGAGAATTCAAATTTTCAGAAAAAGGCCAGAGTTGACCAGGAGGGAAATATATGACTTTATTATATGTACTCATCGATTATCTTCATGTGCTTAATAACCATTTCTTCCTAATTCCATTTCTGTCTGTCAAAATCCCACCTAATCTTCTTTTCAAAATTCTTTTTAGTTACATACAATCCCAGGATATACCCTGACATAATAACAAAAGCATGGAACACAACCTGCTCCAGTTCAGTCCCTAGCACTTCCCCAACCCCCACTCCCCTCCCTCCACCCCAAAAATCCTTCTTCAATTCATTTATGACCTACTTATTTTTTATTTTATTTTATTTTATTAGTGTCCTGTGGATATACCCAATGCTGGGACCCACTGTGCCATATCCATACATGCACATATGAAAGTTCAATCAGATTCATTCCACTGTCCTTCCCTTTTCCTATCCCTTTCCCCCCTCCTCAATCCCCTTGTCTACTCTACTGATTTTTTTTCTCTATTTTGAAAATCTCACATCCTCTTGAATCATTAACTTGACTGTAATTGTCTTCATTAAAGTATTTGAAAGCATCTATTAGAATGGATCAATCCATGCTCTTTATTTTCCAAACCTTGGATACACTTCTTTCATGGTGCTTCATATTACTACATCAAGGACTTCTAGAGACCAGACTCTCCGCTTTTATCTGTCTTGTATTTAGTATTGTTCATCTTGCCTAACTTCCTGCCCAGTGAAGAAGCTCAATGGGTCAGTCCTCAGAAATGATCCCTGAATGAGTATATTTATGAGTGAATTGAACTGTACAGAACTTAGAAATCATTTAGTTTAACTCCTCATGTTGGTCATGGGAAAACTGAAGCTTAGAAGGGTACCTAATTTTGTCTAAGATCACATGGCATGCACAGAAAAGGAGAAAAAGACCTTTCTTTATTTGGTGTGTAGTTTAATTAAAAATGGTTAGAATATTAGAAGTACTGGTGCTTGAGAATTGTAAATTTTTAGAACACCCAAGAAATTGTTTTGGAAGTCATCAGCACAAGCCAAACCAAGTATTTAACTCTAACTATTGTAAATGGGTTTCCTGCTTATAAAACTTGTCATTTAATTAACAGCGTTACAGAGAAATAAATTCTGTATTGCATTTTGTACTCTTCAGTAGTCTTGTTCCATATTTCTTTTTGGCCAATGAACTGTTCACGATTGTCAGTTACTTTGGCATAATAGACTCCTCTGACAATTGGAGAAATGTAGGAAATATGTTTTCTGCTCTGAAACACTGCTATCACATGAATTGTTAAAATGAAATCAGTTTCTTGAACCACATACTGCCACATATGATCCTACTTTCCCTGCCCCCTCAACCCCTGCTCTTTCAATAGACACAAAACATTGAAATATCTTCCCTGTATACTTGGTAAAGCCCTATGTTTTTCTCCCCTTCAGGTGTTCAGATAAGGATCTTCCATGAATCATTCATTTTGAGCAAAATGCTACAATATTCTGTCAGCAGCATCAGCTAACCCAGTTGGATCAGGAAACAGAATCCACCATCAAATGCATAGACACAGGATGGAACCCAGTTTGAGACCATCAGTGTTTCTTTAAAGATAGCCTCCTTGTGTGTGCATTATTTTTTACTTCTAATTTGTTTTAATTAAAATAGTAATGATATATAATCTTCTTTACCTGTAAAATGGACTTATTTTATTTAAATTTGGGGGATGTATAATAATGTATTTTAAATTTTTATAATAGTTCTTATTAGACATAGTTCACATACCATTCAATTAATCTACTTAAAGTACCCAATTTATTGTTTTTTTAGCATATATATATATATATATATATATATATATATATATATATATGAATTATTGTGCAAACAATACCACAGTCAAGTTTGGAATATTTTTATCTCCTTCAAAGATAATAATAGTATATCCATTAGCAGTTATCCTCATTTTCCAAGTTTTTTCTCCTCTTCTCCCACCCCTGCACTAGCCTTAGGCAACCAGTAACCTAGTTTCTATATAGATTTGTCTATTGTGGATACTACAAATAAATGGAATCATATACTGTGTTTTCTTTTGTGATTGACTTCCTGCACTTAGCATAATGTTTCCGAGGTTCACCCATCAAATATAAGATGTGCAAATACTTTCTTCTGTTCAGCAGGTTATCTTTTAACTTTCTTAATGGGATAACTTAAAAACAAAGTTTTAAATTTAGGTCAAGTTTAATTTATCTATTTTTCCTTTTTTTCCCTAATGTTCATGACAACTTTATTGACAATGACCCCAAACTGGAAACAGTTTAAGCAGCCATCAGTAGTAAAATTGATATAATAAAGATGATACATTTATATAATGGAATACTTCTCAGAAATAAAAGTAACAAAACACTGTAAATTCAACAACTTAGACGAATTTCAAAATCATCTTGTTGAAAGAAGCAAAGCACAAAAGATTACAAACTGTGTACCTTTTATATGCGTTGCAAAAATCACCTATGTTTCCTGTCTGGGATAAGGACTGAGGAAAAATTCACTGAAAAGGACCTCAGGAATTTGGTGAGTGGCAGATATATTCTGTATCCAATTATGGAGATTTGGTCATAGGTGATAACAACTGTCAAAATTCACTAGATTGTATCTTTTCTAAAAATTCTTTTTAGTTATACATGACAGTAGAGTATATCTACACAAAGATGGAGTATATCTATTCTAATTAGAATCCCAGTCTTGTGGTTCGTACATGATGTGGAGATTTACTATAGTGTATATGTACATAGGAAAGTTAAGTCAGTTTCATTTCACTATCTTCCTATTCCCATCTCCCCCACTTTCCCTTCATTCCCCTTTGCCTAATCTATTGAACTTCTATTCTTTCCCTCCCCCTCTTGTTTTGTGTTAGCATCCACATGTCAGAGAGAACATTTGACCTTCGGTTTTTTGGTATTGGCTTATTTCACTTAATATAATAGTCTCCAGATCCATGCATTTTCTGGCAAATGTCATAAAGTCATTCTTTTTTATGGCTCAGTAATACTCCACTCTGTATACATACTGCATTTTCTTTATCCATTCATCTGTTGAAGGACATCTAAGTTGGTTACTTGTGCTTTTGATGTTATATCTAAGATATTATTCCTTAATTGAAAAGCCATGAAAATTTATACCCATATTTTCGTCTACTTGTTTTTAAATTTAGGTCTTCAAACATTTTGAGTTCATGTTTGCTTATGGTAAGAGGTGGGGGGGTCTAACTTTATTTTCCCTATATGTCTATAAAACTGCATATTTTGTATGCAGTTTTCCCAGCATCATTCATTATAAAGAGTATTATTTCCCCAGCAAATCATTTTGATACCCTCATTGAAAATCAATTGATTATAAATGCAATAGTTTCTAAACTGTCAATTCTATTTCATTGATATATATGGCAACTCTTATGCCAGTACCACCCTATTTTGATTATTATAGCTTTGTAATAAGTTTTGAACTGGGAAATATGAGCCCTCCAACTTTATTTTCAATATTGTTTTGGCTATTCTGGATCTCTTGAATTTAGCATGAACTTTAGGATTATCTCACCAATTTCCAAAAGAATCCTGTTAGGATTTTGATCTGTAGAACAATTTGGGAAGTACTGCATTTTTACAACATGAAGCAATCTGATTCATGAACATGGGTATATTTGCATTCAACTAATCTTTAATTTCTTTCAGTAACATATTGAGAAGATAGCTACTCTAAATTCATCAGAGAATAACACCTAAAACTAAACATATACTTATCCCGTATTTGAAAACAAAAAATGGAAATAAGACAATGTCTGGTAATTCTGCATTCATCCCTCACCAGATAGGAAGAGTAACAGGGGTATGAGTGCTCTGCGGTCTTCAGAGACATCAGGCTTCACACTACAACTGTAAAGCTGTAGAGGAAGTACTGGGTGATTAAAGGGTTTGGGTCCTTAGATGTTAGGGACTCTGATGTGTGTAATCCCTTTGGTAGATATTGAAGGTGGGTAGTTTAAAATGGAAAACACTAATTATATACAGAAACGGGTAGGAGTATGCAAACGAGAAGATAGAGAGAGATGAATTATATTCAGTTCTAGACCTCATTTGTGAAAGACAGAGGTGTCTGTATAAATTTCTTGGCCAAACATTCATATTAAACACCACTAATTTCACCAGTGAAAATTTACTTTTAAGGATTTTTGTGATACTAGACAAACTCTCTAGTGCAGATTTAGATACTGATGTTTGAAGGCCTTGCAACCTGGGGATTACATTCCTGATTATTTCAAATGTTATCAAGGTTTTAGGTTGTGGTTTAAGTTCAACTTATATACTTTACATAACACTGTGCTACATCATTTTAAAGTAAATTAAAGATGTATTTTTTCCTAGTTTGCTTATGGTTTGAATATTTTAATCCAACTAGAATTTGTTTATGTGTATAACATGAGGTAGGCTCATAGTTTCAGAGGTTCAGTCCATGGTTGGCCAACTCTATAACTCTGGGCCTGAGGTGAGGAGGTACATCACAGAGGAAGGGCACCGTGGAAGAAAGCTGCAGAGTTCATGATAGCCAGAAATCAGAGCAGAGAGCTCCACTTGCTCCACAGAAAAATAAACCCCAAAGGCACACTCCCAGTAACCTACTTCCTCCTGCCTAGTTACCACCCAGTTAATCCATTCACTCCTAATTGGTGGATTTCACCGATTAGGTTATAGTTCTCATAATAGATTCATTTTATCTCTGAGAATTCTTTCATTGTCTCACACAGGACCTTTTGGGGCACACCACATGTCCAAACCATAACAGTAGGGTTGAGCTTTCTCATTTTATCTCATGTTTTTGTTACTTCGTCTTGTTGTGTTTTGTTATGTTTAATATGAAATTATTTAGTAAATACTCCTCCATTCATGAACTTGTGATATATCTTTATCATAATCTAAATTTTAAAGTTATCCTAAGACTTGTCTCTAGCCTGATTTTACTGATCTCATAATATATTTATGTGAATGTAATATATGGTTTGAAGGATCATTAAGAGCAGCTTCTACTAGAGTCAAATAAAGTAAAGGTGGAGGGAAGGATAGGATATCATAAAGATAAAGGGAAGATCAGTAATAGAGAGAAAAATTGAGAGGCATAGTGGTCCATGGTAATATGCCAAAGTATTTATTTGTTGTAACATTTTTATTTATTAGTATGATAATAGTCTTTAAGGGAGGGGACATGGGGTTACAAATGATGGTGGAATGTGATGGACATTATTATCCAAAGTACATGTATAAGGACATGAATTAGTGTGAATATGCTTTGCATACACCCAGAGATATAAAAAGTTGTGCTCTATATAATAAGAATGGTAATGCATTTCATGGTCATATATAAGTTAAAAAATTAATTTAAAAAATTGGTCTTATAAACTCAGGGAGTAATACAGACAATCTGTAATTCTAATTTCCATGACAGTTATTCAGAATATTGCTGATAACATTGTTTTTGATTCCCATCAGTGATTCTTACCATTCTTATCATCATCCAGCTCTTTGTAGTATAGTTTAATTTTATAGGTACCCTATATATGATACTATACATAAAGTAAATTAAAATTAATGAAGTTTTACCACTTATAATTCTTCAAAAACATGTATAATTTCCAATAGCAATTTCTAATAAATAATATACAATAAGTGTTACCTCATTGAAATCAGATAAAAGCAAAAAAGAACATGATTTTAGTTCACCTGTGAATCCTTACCATAGCTATTTCCACAGCACATTTGAAGATTTAGGAAATAAATAGCTTCCAAGACAGCACGAATCAACTCCTGAGAGCTCAGGACCCCAAGAAGAACATCAGTGCCAACACATTATCTGTCATGATTTAGGTTTAATTCACAAAGTTTGTGTAACACTCTTTGTACTGTCTTATTAAAAAGTAAATGAAAGTGTTGACATGCTCATCTCTTAACAATACTGAGATTTCTTGTTTCTAGCTGCTTTCTCAGGCACTTTTACCAGACAATGTTAATAATCAAGACATTTTTCCTTCCTGACTGTAGGGTCTCCCCTAGGTCACTCTAATTACCTATGTATGCACGGTCAGTTAGAATCGACCTGAGAGGTGACATTAATCTGGGGATTTAGAGGGTCCTTCATTGTGAAGACAGCCTGTGAGGCAGAGTAGCTGCGTTTCTAATCTCAAGGGAAAGGGAAAAGCTTAATGAGAGAAAGAGGGGTCAACACACAAGAGCTTGATTGAAGTGAAAGCTGTTATGTATGACCAATGTGATTCTGCAACCTGTACAATCAGAAAAATGAGAAATTATACCCCATTTGATTCAAATGTATGAATTGTCAAGATCATTGTACTGTCATGTGTAACTAATAAAAATGCTAAATAAATAAATAAATAAATAATGATTTTGAAAGCATGATGTAATTCGCGTATACATTTTCTCTTTATCTTAGCCCCAATGCTAAGTCACAGGGACCCCAAGGCTGTGTTCCTGCATGAATGGAGATGCTAGTGGTGTTGCTTCTTGAGCAAAGTGCCATCATCTTAATAAATCATGTTCAACAACTATAGAGAAGGAAATGGTATAGCAAATACCAATCATGCTCCTGGAACTTTCCAGATATTGTTAAGAATAATTTGAATAGGGTTGGAAGTTCTGAAATTCTACAGATGAGATCAGAGACAGAAAGAATACAGTTCTACTATCATTTTAGTTTTCCTCTTATAGCTCCAAATCTGTGTGGCCCAAAATACATGAATTATTTTAATTCATAAATTCAAGAAGGGAAGCTAGTACGGTTTTCATTTTATAGATTAGTAAAAACGTGGAGAGTCAAAATTATTCACACAACATGTTATATTAGAGAAGGATTAGAGAGAACCCAGATGTGACTTAATTCCTTTTCTCACTAGAACATAGATAATAGATACTTGTGAAGGAAATGCTCTGAATAAAGCCATGTATCAGATGCTGAGGGTTGGCACAGTTAGAAGTACAGACCAAGTTTAACTCACTAAAGACTACAGAAATGATCTGGTTTGTAAACTTCAATTGAGTCCATTCAAAATTCCAAGAATCATTATGTGGTGAATTGTATTTTCTGAAGATGGAAAATCTCACTTTTTTTCCCAAAATGATATTAATGCAACTTTGTTGAGAATTTGGGCTCTAGGTTCCTACCACTTCACCTTGGGCAATTATTTTTTGCACACTTAATTGATACAACATGGAGGAAGTTTCTCTATGTGACTTCTGAGGTTTGCTGATAGAACATGATTTGGCTTCTACCTGGTTCTCCCTTGGGACACAGACCTTTGGATCCCCGAGCTGCTGTGTAAAAATCTTGGCTACATTGAAGTTGCCATTCTAGAAAGACCAGAAGAAGGAACCACAAATAGTTACAGAGAAGCCTATTTCTACAAGATTCTGCTCAACTCTTACCAGCCTAGCTCCAGATATGTGTCAGAGGATGCTGGGCACAGACACTATCTAATGGTAGCCTCCCACAGGATCCCAGGGCAGAGCCACTCAGCCAAGAAGCTCCCAAATTCCTGAATCATAGGAGGTACGAAAGAAATTAATGTTGGTATCTGAGTCCTCTAAGTGTTGGGTGATTTATTAGGAAGTCATATTTACCTAATGAACAATAGAACAGACATATTTTTAAAAATCTCAGTTGCAACTCTGCTTTATAGAGCTGAAAAGCCAACCATACTTAATACAAGGTAGTTCTTTATAACAATAAAACCAATGAATGCAGCCATTTCTGCTTTAGTGCACACATATTTATCCTTGGGTTGAATGCAGTTTTCAGGCTCAACATGCTCTTTACCATGTTCTTCTAATGAGAAAACATCTTCTTAGTTCTATAAAGATTGTTGTAAATATTTCAATTTATCAAATGATGACAATTCCTAATTCTTTCTTCAGAATGACAAGAAAAAGAAGGACCTAAAATCAATTGACATTTGTTCTTTACTTGGTCATTTCTGATTCCTTGAAGCCTGAATTTTACAACAGGATCCATGTCATGGTGAACTGGTGGAGGGTCTAAGAGAAACAGTGAAAGCAGATTCTGAGAATCCTTACTTGATTTTAAGGCATAATTAATACTAAGTCAATTCTAGTGAATTTACTAAGCATGTTCACAAAGAAAACAGTTTAAGTTATTCTAGTTTTTTTGGTGTTTTTGTTCTTTACACTTGGGTATGAAATATTTTGGAGTATAGCATATAAAATCACTGAACTTAGTCACACATTCTTTTCTCCTTAACTAAAGCCTCTCTAGTCTGCAAGTCACTCCTAAGTCAAAGATTTAGACATGGAAAAATCTTTCTAAATCTTTTACTCAGTTATAAAATGAGGTTAACAACAGTAGTCAGTTTTTTTTTGTTAGTTTGTTATTGTGTCAATATTGAATTTCTTATCTCTGTAGCACTAATCTCTTATAGTGCAGTCTCCTATAACCTTTGGATTTAAATAGGGACATGTGTGTTGATGGGAGATGGCTATTCTATCAGACAGGGTTGGAAAACCTTGGACTTCCAGGTTCTGATGCCCTAAGCAGAACAAGTCCCCTATGTTTCTGGAAAGTTACTTAAATGGAATAAAACCAGCTGAGTGGCCTTTGTCCTCAGGTTTCCTTCTCACCTTACAGAGTACTCAGCATTTAGAAGGACACTCATTTTTGTTCTGTTTGCTACTTAAGAAAGAATCTAGCTCATTATTTTCAGGAACTCCAGGGAGGCTTTGCCTTGCAATGAAACACAGGGTGGTACGGGGTCACTTAAAGCCAACATTAGTTTTATTTTCTAGGGGAATTAGATAATACATTCCTAGGGAAAAACCAGGTGAAATAATTTTGGTCATAGACAAGAAGGCTAAAGAAGGAGGGAAATGCACTATTAAATACACTTTATATTACATAGGAAAACATGTTTCCTTTCTACAGAATCCCCTATTATTGTGGATTTACACTGTGTCCTATTATGCTGAAAACAATAAAAATTGCCAAAAAATGTTGATAAAGCAGTTAAATGAATATTTTTGGATTAAAACACAGGAATTTTACAAAACTTCATATTATTGGTGTTTGAAACCAGGACTGCTCTATCATTGAACTATATATATACCAGTGCTTTTTATTTTTTGAGAAGGGAGCTCCCTAAGCTGTCCAGGCAAGCCTCAAAATTGCAATCCTCCTGCCTCAGCCTTCTAAGTAGCGGAGATTATAGGTTTGCTCCACTACACCTGGTAGGAATTTTTTTTAATTATTGAAGTATATACTTTATGTATTTTTTGCAGTATTGTGGGTTGAACCCAGAGCCTTATGTATGCTAGGCAAGTGTTCTACCACTAAGCTACATCCCTAGCCCAATGTAGGAAATTTATAACAACTGACTTAATGTAAGAATTGATTATTCCAATTTTGGAGATGAATGTCTCAACTTATTTATTTATTTATTTTTCCTAACTAAGGTGAGTTTCCTTCATCAATTCTCATGATCATTGGCTTTGATTTCTCCCTCAGGCTCTCAGACTCCTAACCCTCTTCATTCAGTTCTTCGGCATCTTTATATACACCATGCAGAATGAGCACCACAGCACAGAGCTGGACAAAGAGCCTGTGTTTTGGCATCATAAGGCCTAGGTTGCACTTTGGCTCAATCACTTGCCAGTTGAATGACAATGAGCATTATTATCTCAGCGCTGCAGGTACCTAATTTTCTAAAAAGACAGCCACAATATCTTACAAGTATCCAGAGAGAATCAAAGGAGATAAAATATAAAAGCATTTCATATACTTTAATATTTAAACAAATGTTAGTCATTGTATCTACTTTTATCATAATCATCTTTTCATATTAGCCTGAAAGGTTCTCGACATACAGAGTTTGAGTTTTTCCTGGCCTCTTCTATATTATTTGGGACAATGCAGGTGTTCAAAAAGTTTTCTTGAAGAAATGTATGAATATATGAATAAATGATGAGCATGTTTTGAAAGCTATCTCCCTATTATATAATTCTTCCATCTGAATAACAGGATAATTCAAAGGTTTGTAAATTAAACTGTGAGACTCTGGAGTAAATGTTGCTTAGAGATTTTTTTTCTTAAAAAGTTCCATAGCTGCTGATGAATTTTACTGGGTTTTGATAATGAGCAAGTAGAGATTTATTTAGAAAGTATTAGGATGTGTTGCAGATGATTGGGATAATTGTTCATTGTACCATGCTATAATTTGAAGTATGGCTCAGGAAATTCATTCTTCTATTTTATAGTGGTGATTCTCTGATGATGACCCCTATTATCAAGTCAGATTTTCCTGGAAATCCGTTTGAAATGTAGATTCTTGGACTGTACTTCAGACGCAAGGCCCAGGTATCTGTCTTTAAAAACTCTTCAGGGGATTTTGATGTACCCTAAAGTTTGAAAAACATGACATAGGATATAGGGATTTATGAAGAGAAAATTGACCAAGTTCTTTTTTTATATTGTGTGTATTACAAGAATGTAACAAATCCCATTATTATGTATAATGCACCAATGAAAAATTTAATTTAAAAAAGAAGTGAAAACTGAAGTAGAGAAGAAAAATAGAAGCTTATTATGGTTTGCTAGGTTAGTTTTTTTTTTTGTCATGTTAGGTTTTAAAGTATTTTGAGATGCTTTCAAATCTGTAATTCATGTGAAGCCCTTCTTTCTAGATAAGGAAATTGAGTCACAAGTAAGATAAGGAGCTTATACTAGGACTAGGTCAGCTTGAGAGAGCTGTTTCCTTTTTCATCAGAGTTCTCTTGGCTGACTACCTCTCCTGTTTGGTAAACTTGTGAAGCCAATCTGAGTGATGAATTGTGTCATTTCTTTTAGGAACTATGCTGGAGGTGCAGAGTAACTAACCAAAATGGGTCACTCTAATGATGGAGATTAGAAATACTGTGGAGGGCTGGTAGAGAAGGCAAATTTCACTTCTTGGGGCTTTTGGGACATAGTCATCTACTTTTGGTGAACAAAAGTGTGAGTTGACCCCATCCTCAGTGAGGTCAGCCCATCTGGATCAGTTATAAAATCTGCCTTGAATCCTGGGCTGTCTTAATTGAGTTGACCTCAGGAACATGAAACTTGGGCAAAACTATCAGAACTTTGAGACTGCAGTATTGACCCATCTTACACGGAGCCAAAGGCTGTGGGGAGCACATGCTTAATTCTCAGCTATGCCATAAAAGAGATAAAAGGCAGAAATGACAGAAGTGAGGGATTCATGTCCATTTCAGCTAGACAGTTGATGAGAAATTGTATGTAACAGTGCAAAATAAAGTATCATACAATCACTGAAAAATAGGAGCATTTACTTTTTTTTTCATGCTTTAGTTTATACTTTTAGTTTATATTGTCCCAGTTTAAAGCAACAATTTTCAGTGTGTTTTGCTGTTTCAAATGACAGTTGTGCTGGATTTTCCCCCAGTAATTGTTTTAATGCCTGCTTTTCCTCTCCTTTAACAGTAAGATGCTGTTGTTTGTTTTTGAGAGGAAATAAAATGCTAAAACCATAAAGAAAAATTTGATTTTTTTCTGTAAAAACTGACAATACCAATAAGCCTGAGAACTTGGGAGTCTGGTCCTACCTGCAGTCAAGCTACAGTATTTTTTATATGTGAAAGCATGAAATTTGGCCCTCCTTCTGCTTTTTGTTGACCATCCTTGGATAACGTATAAGCTTTCATTTTTTTTTTTTAAACATTTGTCCATGTACCTCTACTTTCTCATTGAAATGAGAAACCAGTATGCTTTCTGTAAAATCCAGGAGACTGAGAAAGTTTTTATTTTGTATTATTTTTTCCAATAGAAAATAATCTTCTTAATGTTAAATGTCATTTTTTTTAAAGAGAGAGAGAGAGAAAGAGAGAGAGAGAGAGAGAATTTTAATATTTATTTTCTAGTCTTCGGCGGACACAACATCTTTGTATGTGGTGCTGAGGATCGAACCCCGGCCGCACGCATGCCAGGCGAGCACGCTACCGCCTGAGCCACATCCCCAACCCCAAATGTCATGTTTTACACATTCTTGGATCTCCTACCATGCCATACAGTATCAGGTACTCGGTAAGGGCTAGACATATGCTACAATCTAAACTTTTGTGGCTCCTCAAAAATCAGTATGTTGAAATTCTAACTGCAATGTGATGGTATTTGGAGGTTTTGTTTTATGGGAGCTGATTAGGTTCTGCCCTCATGAATGAGATTAAGTGCCCTTGTTAAAAAAGACTTGAGAGAGCTCTCTGATTCCTTCCAACATGTAAAGTTGCATTGAGAAGGTGAACATCTATGAAGCAGAAAGTGGGCCCTCACCAAACATAGACTCTTCCAGCACCTTGATTGTAGACTTGCCGACCTAGAGTGGTGAATGATAAGCTACTCAGTCTGTTGTTTGTTATGGCTGCCCAAAGAGCTAAGAGAACATATTTATTAAGTTCCTCATGAAAGTAGTCACCCAAAAAAGAAAGTGGATTTAGAAAGAACTATAAAATCCAGGTGAAATCAGTTTATCCTTCTCCTTCTGTCCTGGTTAACTTGGCACACAGAAACACTAATATATACACTACACATAACAATGTAAACAGCTATGAGGTCTGTCCAGACTGACAAGGCATGACACACATTCAATATATGCCCATACTGCATTTAAACTCTCTTTTGTGTGTCTGTGTATATGCACATGTGTTTTATAAGATGACTCCCCCCTTTCAGATGAATGATGTAAATATTTCACTGCCAGGAAGAGCATCTGACTTTTGGAGACCTTTCTGTCAATGCAATTTGGTGCAGTCTTGGTGCTATGTCAAACCATGGCTCTGTCATTGGTGGGACTTAATGAGAAGATGGAGAGAGTAGTGGGCAATCATAGGAATGTGGATCTGGTTGAAGGTCAAGGACTGACTAGTTCAGAAGCCCAGAGAAGGATAAAAGTCAGATGAAGGTTGAGACTTTTGTGATCCTTTTCACAGACCAGATTCTGAAAGATAAGGATATTTCCTCCTAATCATAAAGTCACTGAGAATATATGGTTAAGAACTGTTAGTCAGAACTGTCAGCATGGGCCAAGGTGACCTAGACAGCCATGGCAGCGAGGACTTGAAAGTCTGATGTCACCCTGCTGTACATGGAAAGTCAAGAGGTGAACCTGGGCAGTATTCTCTGGAAACTTATCTGCGATCCTCAATAAAACTGAAGAGCAGAAGAAGCACATTGTTCTTCTGCTCTCTGAGAGGACCCACTCTGTCCCTTGAGAATGTCCCCTTCCCTTTTTCCTATCCCTTGAAAAAATTCATTCATATTACTCTGAGTGATATGTCTGAAATCTTTCTGACTTGGTCGCAAGAATTAGGATTTTAAGGGTTGTCTTTCCATTGTCTCAGTTTCTCAGAAGGCCCTAGCCCTATAACAGTTATATATATTTGGTATTTATATATGATTCTTGATAGCGTCTCTCTTTGATCTTCTCATTCAGATGGTGGTTGATAGCAACACCTATTCTTTCTTACACTGGTTCTCTTGTCAGGTCACTTTATTGCTCAACTCCAGAGGGCATTATCCTATGGACAATGACAACATCCCTGCAATTGGACAACACAAATCTTGCTCTTAGTCTCACAAGTTGCTTATAATTCTCTCTTTATAAATCATCATTTTTTTTCTATTGGTATAGATGACATGACTGCCTTGGAAAATAATTTGGGAGTCATGGATTTTTTTTTTCAATTTCAGAAAAAAGATTATGTAACAAGATGGTTGCCCCAGCTTGTCCTTGTCTAGATTTATCTTTATAGAATAAAAATTTATTGTATATTAGCATGAACTTTTCTTGCCATATTTTTCTTTTTATTGGAAGCAGTAAAAAGCACAGATTGCCTTGAATTTTTTTCTCACTTCTTTCTTATTGATTAATAAATATTGGCTACTAGTATTAATGCTATTGTTTTCCTTAAAACCTGAAAGAAGCAGGCTAATGTAATTATTCTTTGAAATCTCTTCCCCACGGACAATGTTCACAGGTCCCCATGTACTACACTTTTGAGACTTCTTCACTGTGTGAGCATGACACCTCATACCATAGATAACAAGTGCTGGCCAGGATGTGGCCAAAGTGAATATTTTCATGCTCTTGGCAGGAATATAAAGTAGTACAGTCATTACAGAAAACAGTAGAGAGGTTTCTCAAAGAATTAAAAGTAGAACTACTGTTTTAGTCAGCTTTTTCTCTGCTGTGACTAAAGGATCTGACCAGAACAACTATAGAGGAAGAAAAGTTTATTCAGGGGCTCACGGTTTCAGAGGTCTTAGTCCATAGACAACTGTCTCCATTTCTCAGGGCTCAAAGTGAGGCTGAACATCATGGCGGGAGAATGCGGCAGAGGGAAGCAGCTCACATCACGGTGACCAGAAAGCAGAGAGAGAGAGATTCCACTCTCCAGTTACAAATATATACACCAAAGCCACTCCCTAATTCCCTCCTCCTCCAGCCACACCTTACCACTTCAGTTACCACCCAGTTAATCCCTATCAGAGATTAATTCATTGATTGAGTTAAGACTTCACAACCCAATCATTTTTCCTCTGAACTGTCTTGCATTGTCTCACATATGAGCTTTTGAGGAACACCTCACATCCAAATCGTAACAACTATAGTGTTAAAAATATAACTGAAGCCAGAATTAAAGACAGGCAGTCAGTGCAGATAGGTAATCCTGTTGGGATCCAGAGAATGAAGGCCAATTTGGGCCTGGGAATTTAGAGATCACCCCTGAATAATTGAAATGTTAATGCCTTCAGAGTCCTTCCTCCATCCTTATAAAGATAATCTGCCCCTGCTCCAAACTATTGCTAAGGTAACCTGTCCCAGAAATTGTCCCTCCATACAGGTAAAAAGTTGTAAAAAGGGTAAAAGTTGTTAATTAATGTGTCCTGGGCTGCTTCCTGCCTGGATTACTCCATTTGGCCCTTCCTCCATCTGCTTTTCAGCTTTTGTCCATCCCATCAGAGCTTCTCCTGGGCCTGGTCATGTGTGCTGGAAGGAAAGAGGTAAGGGGAAAGAGAGCAGGAGAACAAAGAAAGTCTAGGATATACACAAGAGGCAGAATGCTCTCGCTTCTTGGGATACAAGGACACCAGCTATGGCCCCTTCTCCCTCCCAGGAGAAGTCTGTGTCACTCCTTTTTAAATAAACCCTGCTTTATATGCTTGCCTCAGTGTGCTTCTCTAATGTTATACTTTAACATGACGAAGCAGGACTTGTTACTGATCCCTGATCACCAGCAGTATCAGAACTAATCTACTGCTGGCTATATATCCAAAGGAAATGAAATTGGTGAGTTGAAGAGACAACTACACTCCTAGTTCATTACAGAACTATTCCCAGTAGCCAAGAAATGAAGAAATGGAACGTGACCATCAATCACCCAATGAGTGGATTAAAAAAACCCATGGTATATGTATATAATGGAATAATATTTGGTCACACAATAGAATTATATCCTGTCATGTGTGTCAACATTAATGAACAGGAGATCATTAGGTTAGGTAAAGTAAGCCAGGGACAGAAAGACAAGCACTACATGATCCCATTCATATGTGGGATCTAAAGAATTTAATCATATAAATGTTGAGAGTAGAATGTTGATTACCAGAGGCTGGAGAGTGTAGAGGGGTGGGAGGGGGAATAGGGAGAGGTAGCTTAGTGGCTCAGTGTGTAATAAATTATAGTTTGGTAGGAGTAAGGGGTTTGGTGTGCTACTGTACAACAGGGTGTTGACAGATGATGATAATGTACTATGAATTTCAAAAAGCTGGAGGAAATGATTTTGAAAGTTTTACCATAATGACATGATAAATATTTGAGGAGATGGATATGCATAACCTGATTTAAACACTATACAATGTATCCATGTATTGAAATACCACATGGTACCCCATTGAGATGTACAACTTTTATGTTTTTATGTACTGGTTAAAATAAATACAATTATTAAACAAAACCCAAAATGAGAGGGGTGAGTTTACTTATACTAACTTCCTTGGTGGCTACAGAATAGATGGGATGATATTGTGTGTCAGATTGAGAGAAGAGTCACAGTGGACGTTTTAGAAACTATGGAAACAAACAATTGTCAGCTTTTAACAATAGTGAATTTCATTGCAGGAATATTAAGATGCCACATTTCTGTAAGAAGATAAATAACACCATCACTATTTAGTCACTACTCATAAAATATCTCCTTGAGGAACAGATCTCACTCAATAATATGAATATCAATGTACAATAAGGAAGTACAGGGGAGATAATTCCTCACTAGGTGTTTCTAAAGAGGTGACGGTGGTAATGGAATGTGTGTGTGTGTGTGTGTGTGTGTGTGTGTGTGTGTAATTGGAAACTAGTAGAGTTCAGAAGATCAGGAAGACACATCCTCTTTGCCAAAAAGCCCTGGAGGGCTTCCCTTTGTAGGATACACAACCTAATCTAAAAGAGTAAATATAAGATGGTTGAGATACTGGTGAGAAATGTGAGCCAGAGACTACAGGCATCATTTCATGGAGGAAGTTGATGTTAATTGAAAATGACAAAGTACAGAAAGCCAAGGGACCAATCTCCTTTACTGGATAGGAGAAGAGTAGGGCAATTTGCATAGATGAGAATGCACCATAAATAACTGCATATCTGCAATCCATCTGAATTAATTTGCATTTTAAAATGTGAGAGGTGGTCAGAACTGCTTCTGGGAAAACTGAATGTTAGTACTAGAACTTGTAGTGTGTTTTGCGCTTTGGGAAGTAGGATACCCTTCAGCATGAATATCATTGAAGAAAACAGGTCTGGCTATACTTTACCTAAGAGAATAAGACTGTGCAGTGAATTTATGGTTCCTTCTGCATATTATCCTGTCATATGTAAACTAGGAAAAGTCTCCAGCTCCTATAATTTTTTACCAAACTTCATCTCCTCTCCCTTACCTTGAAGTCTGCTACGTATTGGGAGGTGAAGTAGTCAGTCAGTTGTTGTCATCTCCTGTCCACATTCCTCTGTGTCTAACTTCTCCACCTCCTTGAAGTTGAACTCTGATGGTGTTCACTTGTAGGTTCATAATAAACCTAGTCTGTAAGTCAAACTGGTAGGAGGCTGTATCTTAACTGCCTGTGTCAAGAGGAAGGCCTCTTCTCTGCTGAAATGTCTGGACAGAGTGGAACTCCATCCTAGCACTTAGAAGCAGGACAACCCATCAGGGTTAATGTTAATAGGACAACCCAGCATGTTGCCTGAACATGAAACACATGAAGAAGTGGGAAGCGGATGGGATGGTGGATATCACAGCTGACTGGAGAACCAAGTATTTTCTGTCTGTAGCAGACTTAGAAGATGGAAACAGGGAACCAACTGCTTGGAAGCATGGTGTGTGTGTGGGGGGGCATGCATTTCTTCAAACTTGACAGCAGACTTGACTCCCATGTAAGCTCTGAGTCAACCATCTTCTGGTGTCCTATTTTCATGGGTGATTCTTGTTCATGATCCTGGTTGACCTGTCCCTTCAATATTAACCCTGATGGGTCCGCTTCAGATGAAGGTCTGCTCTTCTGCCCTGACTATTGTGTGGTGCTATAGAATCTTGTCTTGGCCAGTCATTTCCCATTGCTAACTAGCACTCACCACACAGACTGCTAGAAGGATTCCACTACATATCTCACTCCAGACCACAACCACTGCCAGTGTTTTCCTGCTGTACCTCACCTGCCCAACTGATTATCTATGAAACAAATATTTGCTTCCAGAAAAAGGACTGAGTATTTATTTTGTCTTGAGCTTCACTCCTCCTACTCCAACTTCATTGCCAGTGACCAAGTAACTTGTTATGTCTGGGGTCTGAATCATACAAGGTACAACATTTAGCAAGAAGTCATACTATTTTCTCACCTTTCAAGATCTACTGGGTTCCTCATTCCAAGTCCATCTAATATTAGGTGTTACTACCACCCCTACCTGTGGCCTCTGGCCTGATCTTGCCACTCTAGTTGTGTTCTCCTAACTTAATGGATACTGCCTTATTTTAAAGAGAATTTCAACAATTATTTAGCTTCCTGCAACATCTGCATCCCTTATAACTTCTATTCACCAGCCCTTCCATGCTGTGCTTTATACCTATTAACAGAATTTTTCAGTGTTTTTATATATCTTGAACTTCTGTCCTGGGGCCCAACTCTTGCTAACCAGTATTTCTTGGCATAGCTCTCATCTTTCCTTCTTTACATACTTATTTCTTCATATTCATATTCGTGCTAATTCCTCAAAACCTTCCCTACCAGTCTCTGTTTCAATTTTTGAGGTTAAACTGAAAACACTTCTTTTTTTACAGTGATTGATCTCCTGGCTGTGACCACATCCAGATTCTTGGAACCACTGTGGTTCAATCCTTGCTATCCAGGCCTGGTACAGATGACAGTCACTCTTCTGTAAGAGTGGAAATGGAACAGCAATCAAAAGTCCAGAAGACTCTCCCAAAACATCCATCTACTAAAAGTAGAGCCAAGAATCTTGAAACCATAGAAGTTATTAGGTGTCTTCTTTTTGTTATTGTGACTATAAGGCCTATAAATTTTACTTATTTCTGTGTCTTCACCATTCTTATTCTTTCCACATGAACTTCTTTAATAAGCCTATTAGTTTTGCCCCTCATAACTCTGGTCTGCCATAGACTGACCTGTGGTTTGCTTCTTACTGGTTGAAGTGTCCATTTATGATCCAACAGGAGATGACCAAAGATAAGGCTCTCGCAGCAAAACAGCCACTCAAGCCACCAGCAGAATTTGCAAGTAATAAGGACTTTAAAAAAAAATGTTAAGGATTGAGCATGTTTCTCAAGCATGTCTAATACAAGTAATTCCAAGATTCTAATTGAAAATTGATCAATGCAATGGCCATGCATAGATATATCAATAATATTGAAAAAACAGCAAATTAAGTACTGCAAAGTGACAAAGGTAGTGTTCAATATACAGAGATAAGTGATGGAAACTAATCAGGTGTGTGAGGTTGGCAAAGAAGTGTATGCTAAAAGGAGGTAAGACCTTAATAAATGGATGAGTGGAAAATGTGTATACATTTTACTTGATGACTCAATTAACACTAAAAAGATCCTGCAGGGACATATGAAGGCAAGTAAGTTATTTTGAGTTTATTTGGAAAAATATCTCTAACTATTGAGAATTATTCCCAGAGTTTTCATACTGTTCTATTAAAAATGTCATTAGGAAACTAATTAGAGAAATATAATCATCATCAATTAAGTCTCCTTTATTGAAAGAGCAGAAAACTGTATCAGATATGCTTCTGTGGAGAAGATTAGTAGAGGCAGATGTTAGAAAGCTTTCTGGAAGAGAGCAGCCTGTGCTGAGATATAGACTCTCCAAGATGGGGGATTCCTTTGGTAACAGAACTGATCTGCATGAGGAGGAGAGGGCGTCCCTCATATCTCCTGAATGTTCAGCTCTGGGAAGCTGTGAGCTTCTCTAGGGTGCTCTTAGTGACAGATTGTGGACAGCCGTGACACTGGGCAAGTGAGGGAATGCCAAGGATGAAATGGAATTTATCAGAATTAGTAACTATTTTCAGAGCAGCCAGGATATTGGAGAGTTGAACTAGTCACATAGGAGGCAGTGAGTTCAGAGGGTAAACAAAGTCTAAGTTTCAAATCTAGCCCAACACTTACTAGAGTGCACTTAGCCACACTGCTTCACCTAACCTTCTGTCCCTCAGCTATAAAATGTGGGATAGTAATTCCAACTTCATGGAATAGTTGTTGGGTTATTGGTAAGATATAGAGCATATGGGATGCCTTGCACTGTGCCTGACATGCTGGGTTTGCAATAAAATGGTGATTATTATTATTCAACATGAATGAAAGAAATAGGCAGAAAATAGGATCTGGGGTGAAATACAGCACACTGTTGTGCATCTGAATGGCATCATGAAGCTTGTCAGGTAAATACTTTTTTATATAAAGCAAATTAAAAAACAACAAGTATTTGGAGCTAGTCTAATGTAACAAAAATGGAACAGAGTCATTTGGGGAGACTTCAAAATTTTTGCAGTTGGCAAAAATTGCTACACTTTTCCTCTGTTTTCACTTTAGGCCAACTTTCTTAGTCATTGTGCAAAAGGTCTCAGAGACCCCTTTTGAACTCTCTTTTCCTTTGAACACGAATGTAAAATCACTGAATCTTGTCTCTTCTTCTTCCCCAATTTAGACACTTCAGAAACAAAGTCCAAGGGTAGATCTTAAGCCTCTCATAAATAGAGTCTATCCTGTTCTATCATCCTTCTAAAATATTAGTGTAAAGGCTTTCCTCTTTAAATATTTCACTCAAATTTCTGTACTGATATTCTGGTTTTCTTGATCAGATTCCAATTTCTTTTAAGTATAAAAAATGCCTGAGTATTCAGAAATATTTCTAGTTCAACAAAAATTATAAACAAAACTGTTTGAATGCAAATTGAGGACAACATGAAAACTTAAACCTTCTCTCATAATTAAGCATATATTACCAAAGAATAATATTATTCTGCATTATTAAAGGACCATTTTCATCCTCAAGAAGTTTAATATTTACATAGTTATATTTTCTAATTTATAGTCCATATTCAAATTTTCTTAATCATTCCTAAAATATTCCTTATTATTTTTTTAATGTCTGGCATGCAATCAAGTATCACTCATTGCATTTGGGGTCTCATAGCACAGATACTTTTAAAATCTAATGGAGTTGATCTTGATAATTCTTTTCCTTTTCTTATGTTTCTGTGAAATCAATGAGATAGAAATCTAATCCACACACATACAAGTATGGCCTTTAGAATTCTACTTCATAAATTCTATAAACACATTATAAGAAATATCATACAGTAAGTTTTTGTTTGTTAAAATTAGGAATGCTAACTGAACAGGTACTTCACAGAAGAAGAAATATGATTGGTCAACAAACATGAAAAACTGTTCAACATCTCTAGCAATTGGAAAAATGTAAATTAAAACTACACTGAAATTTCATCTCACACCAGTTAGAATGGCAATTATCAATTATCCAGAATATAAGTAACAGTAAATGTTGGTGAGAATGTAGGGAAAAAGTACACTCACACATTGCTGGTGACACTGCAAATTGGTGCAACCACTATGCAAAGCAGTATGGAGATTCCTCAGAATATTTGGAATGGAACCACCATTTAACCCAGTTATCCCACTCCTCAGTATATACCCAAAGGACTTAAAATCAGCATACTTTCATGACACGGCCTCATTAATATTTATAGCAGCTCAATTCACAATAGCAAAGCTATGGTACCAACATATGTGCCGTTCAACAGAAGAATGGATAAAGGAAATGTGGTATATATACAAAGTGTTACTTAGCCATAAATAAAAATGAAATCATGACATTTGGTGGTAAATGGATGGAACTGGAGACTATCATGCTAAGTAAAACAAGCCAATCACAAAAAAACCAAAGGCCAAATCTTTTCTCTGATCTGTGAATGGCAACTCACCAAAAGGGTATTGGGGGGAGGAGTGAAAACTAGAAGGAGAATGAAGGGAAGGGATGGGAAATGGGAATAGGAAAAATAGTGAAATGAATCAGACATACTTTCCTATTTTCATATATGAAGACACAATCAGTGTAACTCCACATCATGTACAACCACAAAAATGGGAAATTATACTTCATGTATGGAGTACAATAATATGTCAAAATATATTCTACTGTCATGTATATCTAAAAAGATTTTAAAATGTCCTTATAAATTAGGAATGCTACTATAGGAGTTGGGTTATTCTGGGGACTTGAAGGCCCAAAATTCCTTAGGGGAAATTTCCAATTCAACAGATCCCAAGAGACATTTAAACTAGATTAGAGGGAAAAAGAGGAAGAGAATTCTGACCTCAGAAGGGCTGATCTTCTTTAAGAAGTTTCCTTCTCTCCTAAGAGCCAGGATCGTTAGGATTTACCACCTGACCAGTGTTATACAATTGACAAGTAAACCTCTTGATAAAATAATCATTATTAATATTTAAAATTAAAAAAACATCATTAATATTTTTGTAGTTTTCCTGTATATATCAACATTGTACTATTCTTTTTTATTTTAAAAAGAATGTTCCATTATTTTCTATATTTCATCACTCTAAGTTGTAATAAGAAATTTTTTCTTCCTGCCTGATATAAGAGCTACAGAGGACACGCTGGAAAGCCCAACATTGCTTTAGGGTTTAATAAATATCCAGAATAATTACAAAAGTGATAAACAGTGGGCAGGATAAAAGTTACTGAAACAATTATTCAAACATTTCATCAAATAAAATTAATTGATTGACAAAATTGTTTCCAAAGTGATGCACTTTTAAGAATAGCTCCAGGAGCTTTCAATTTCTTCAACATCTTCTAATATGAAATGTGAAGATTATGTAGAAAGTAGAAGACTTACTACCTTTTGCTTTTCTTTTTATCTTGACATGACCTTCTCTCTAGGATTAGTTTTTTTTTCTTTTGCATTATAGGTCTTATCTCAGTTACTTTTATTTCCATCAGGTACTACCACAGAATGAATAGGAGCAGAAGACACTGTTGATTGATTTGACATGATATAGAGAGCAAGCATTGAGATTTTGGATCAGAAAAGTGAAATTGACAATATTGGTGGCCTCGTTTTCTTCCTTCCACCTATAGCAGATAGAAAATATAAAAGAAACAAAGGTCAAAGACAGACATACTCTCCCGTTTAATTTAGGTTTAGGTAATTTCATTTTACCTCTGGAATATATGAGAAAAGTGATGGCTATATGGCCCAGTCTTACAAAATGAAACGTCATGTCATTGTGTGATATTGTTGACTATCTTCCTCTCATTTTCTACATTCCCCTTACCCCTCCCTTTCCAATACTGACCCAATTTTTCTGGGTAGTACATATGGTAAGAAGGTATGCAAAAGCCACAGGCCAAATTTTCCTGGGGATGGGGATACTACTTGTTTTATTTGAAAGTCTTGGGGGAAAGATAAGAAATTGAAATTAGTGATTTTATAACAAATAAACATGTTATAATGAAAAATCCATATAATTTTGCAAGATAAGAATAAGACCTCATAGACTTTTTTCCCCTTCTAATAGAATTGTTCTTTGCTATTTTGGGGATCTATGACAGGAAAATGTTGTAAGTCAGTCAAGAGCTATAGGTCCAAATCTAGATAAAGCCACCTTTTAAACTGCCAAGAAGTGTTTTTGGTTGACATGTCTCAGTTGTATACACTCCTTTCAGAACTTCTTCCAACTTTCTATGTCACAGCCTGGATTCCCCAGTAAGAAGCTTATTTGTCTTGCCTCATCTCACTCCAGCCAGACTTTTTTTTAATATTTATTTTTTTAGTTCATTTTTATTTTTATGTGGTGCTGAGGATTGAACCCAGTGCCTCACACATGGTAGGTAAGCGCTCTACCTCTGAGCCACAACCCCAGCCCCCAGACTTTTTTTTTTTAAATTGGTTTTATTTTTTAAATACATGATAGTGGAATGCATCACAATTCTTATTACACATTTAGAACAATTTCTCACATCTCTGTTTGTATATAAAAGTATTGCATTTGAGATCCCTAAAACCAGTGACCTGAGTGAAGCTACACAGCAAATAGGGATGCACTTCCCCAGGATGCAAATGACAGGTTCTCAGAGAAAGGTTGTGAATGGGATAGAAATGAATGACATCATACAGGTAGCTTTTTGAAATTATTATAGAATGTCCCAAAGTAATTGTTTTAGAGAAAAATACATTCATTTAGATATAAAAATTCTAACATGTTTTTAAAAATTCAGTCCTACAACTTACATTTCCTTATATTTTTGGAACGAGAGTAGAGTTGGAATGATACCTTTGGATGAAAGCAAACACATTTTTCTTTCTAGTTCGAATTACCAACTAACTCCATGCTGGCTATCACTGGTAAGGCAGACCTAAATTATGGTATGATTTTCCTTTTTAATATATTTAGAAGGTAGTGAGTTATGCCTCATTTTATTTTGTTGGTTTCAAATGTTCTTTTCCATCAGGAAGAGATAAATAGCCTCCAAAGAGACTCATAAGTCAACATAAAGTATGCAATCTAATATTCTAGATTCTAGAATGTGATTACAGAGTAAAGTGTTTCCTTCTCATCATTATACAACAACCAAAACAAAAAAGTGTAAGATATACCCAATGCACAAATGAGCCATGTGTAGCTTAATGTGAGTCTCTGCCCTGGCCTGGCTCATCTCAGCTGTTTGTGTGGAGTATTGTTAGCTGTGAGTGATACCATCTATTTTTTTTTTTTGAATTAGGAATAAGGCACCTTTGTGTATCATGTTTCTTCTGATCCCAGACCCCTCTCACAACTCTCTGGGCAACACTTCCATGTTTCCTTGAACCACACTAGTACATAGTCACATATTCTTGTGGCTGTTTGATTTTCAGCTCACCGTGTACTCTGTCCAGCAGGATGAAGCCTGCTTGCCATTCATTACATTTTATCTCACATGTAAGGAATTGGGCTAGCTCCTTTCTTACTTTCAGATAGATTATCTTCGACAGTCTGACCCTCAAATAAAGCTCCCATTGTTCCTATTGCCAAAGAGGGCTCCAAGATCTGCTCTCACATTTTGAATTGCTTTGTGTGATTTTCTATCTTCCTGGAAATGAACTTGAATTGCCTGAATTTTTTGGTGGATTTTTCCTTTTTGTCAGCCACTATTGAGGTCAGTATTCTGTATACTTCTGTTCCCACCCACATGTTAAGGCTAGCCTCCCTTTCACTGGTAGGCTGCTAAAAGAATCAGCTTTGTGACATTAGGTGTTTATTTGACTGTGGAACTAACATTGGTCATTAATTGAAAAGTGAACCTATTTCTTTTTATATTAGACAGTATATCTACAATCTGGAGCATAATCCCTTCATTAGTTAAAACTACATGTGGCTCTTTGTTTCAGGTCTTGATTTACATTAAGACCCTTAGCGAAATGACCAAAATATCCCCATCTCTCAATCAATCTGCATTGGGTATTAAATCTGGCATGGGAAACTTCAGTCTTAGATGGTCAAAATAAGAATCCAGAAACCTAAAGTAATTTAACAATACAATGATTCTTGAGAATTCTGTAAATATTAGTCTTATAGATATTTTCCTTCTCCTCTTCACACTGAGGCAGATTCAGGGAAAAAAATTAACTGAAAAATACCAGAACAGTTTTTCAATCCATGAAGGGGGTATAAAGTTCATTGGAAAAATGTAAAACTGACATTCTCATAAGAGAAATAAAGACAATAATTGTCAACATTGGCACATTTATTAACACTATTCTTGCTATTACTACTGGTAAAACATAATGAACCCTCTACTCTATATGTTAAGCTCTTTCCCCTACTTACCTTTGTAAGGAAGTGACTACTATTTTCAGTTTATATGGAAAGGAAGTTGAGACTAAATAATTCATTGAACATCACATAACTGAATTACATAACTGATCACATAACTGTAGCTGAATCAAAAATTGAAGGTAAATTTATTTGATTTTTTTTTTTTTAATTCTACTTTAGCCACCATACCAGGATGACTTTCCTTAGCCACCAGTTTGTTAAGAGGTTACATATGCTTTATATACACAAGTAAACTGAAATGGAATAAATTTTCTGATAAGTTGGACAGCTGATTTCAATCTAGGATCTGATTTCCCTTGTTGGTTTTATTTTTCCTTTTCTACTTGTGCAGATGTTGGCAATGTCTTTGCATCTGCCAGATAAATTGACCAGCAAATTTCTTCAGTGAATGCATCACTTACGCCTGCCATGACTGACGGACTAGTTCTCTGTGGCCAAGTATCTCTGAGGACTATGAACTGCCTTGGTAGACTGGGACAGCCATTCCAATTTGACTACATTCACCTTTGGATTTTAGTTTTAGACCTACTCCTTATTTTAGTTTATTATTTTTAGCTTCAAATTCTAAAAAGAAATCAATTTTATACTTAGTTTATACATTTCAAACACGTAATGGCAATGGTTGACTCACCATTGCCCAAACTGGTCCACCTTCCATGATGAAGCCAAGGAGGAGGCCACAGCCCAGGTAGCAGATCTATATTGCTCTGAGTCTATTCTTATGGAGAATAGCATTCACCTTTTACTATCTACAGTTCCTGAATTTTGGGACTTCCTTCCTTTTGTCTCTTCCTTAAAAACTATTTTTAACAGAAAAAGTAAAAGTGACCCAACTATATAGGTCTAGCCTTTGGGCCACAAAGAGCTCCAGGAGCAGTGAAAATCTCACTAAGGTCATGCCCAAATCTAACCTCCACCAGAAGCAGGAGACAGGGAGGAGCTAGCCATGAAATTACAGTTTCTGCAAACAATGAGGCTGCTCGGAAATTAGCATGAATGGAAAACTCCAGAAGCACTGAATGGAAGGAAGAACAGGAAAATGGTAGAAGCAAGAAAAGTAAATGGGAAAGTCTGAACCTAACAAGATAAATTAAGGCCTAAAGTTGCTGAGGGGCTGAAGGCACAGAACAGAGAACATCCTAGAGACTGGTGTATGTGCTCATGTACAATCATAGCTGGGAATTTCAGCTGACACCCACCCATGTTGAAACTGTATTATCAAGGTCCCTGGTGGCCTACACTATATCCTCTGCTTGCTGTATGCATATAAAGACATACTTTTCCATGATGTCACATCCAATGACTGGACCATATTCTTCTACCTGGGCCTGAAGCTCCTTGTTGGTACAGGTGGGACTGATATTTCTCATAAGCAACTTTGTTGAGCTTTTGCTGTTACTATTGGCCTCCAAATTGATATTCACTCCAGAAAGCTGGTAGTGGGACAGATTGCTTAAGGCACACTCAGGGGACATTTTTGTCTTCTATGTTCACAAAGTCATAGTTCTTAAGTCATGTCACATTCTAACACATTCCCTACTGCTTGAGGACTGAGTGGGTCTCTTGCTTGTGGCCTCCCTGGGCAGATGTACAATAAACTGTTTCACCAATTCAACCCAGCCACATGGAAATCAGCAGGGCATCTTCCTTGTGGTGCAGATGCTGCTTGGGATTTCTATATAAGAAGCAAATAATGAATAAACCAAGTAAGACAGTATAGATGGCAAAGATGTTGTTTTTTACCTAAAATTAATCTGATCAGCAAAAGAAGCAATAGAAGGTTTCAATCTTTCTCTTTGAGCCTACAGGTGAAGACTAATTCTTTTACACATTATATTCTTCTCCTTCATTAAATACTTCTTGTTCTACATTGCAAACTCCACCTCAAACTCTTCCCCAGGTCTTCCCCTAGAAATAGTTCATTAGGACTTTCTCTTTGTTTAATTTTCATGTGGTTCTCCTATTTTTAATTCTGTTGCCATAGGTGAAGTTTTAATTTCTGGGCACTTATTTCTATGAGTAGAATAAGTGTGGTACAGTTGAATCCCAGCTCTTAAACTGTGTTTGATCTGATTTTCATGATGATGTTAGCTCTTTTCACTTCTGTGGTTTAAAGATTGACGATCATTCCACAGTCCTGCCTTTTTCTACTTTTGCTGTCTCTCTTTCTTCTCAAGGTGTAATGTGTCTGCACTCTGATAAGTTGTCAAGTTTAATTCCTTCTGTTTACCTAGCTCACTTTGATTCCTTTCTATTCATTCTAAATCAGACAATCCTTCGATCAATATGTTCTACTTAAGAGGAACTGGTTTCAAAGCTCAGTTTCTTAGTTCATATCCGAAAAGGAGTGGAATTACTGTTGAAAAACTCTCTCTTCTATGCAATACCTGCTATTTACCTAGAGAAGATTCAGATCAAACATTTAGATTGCTCAAGAGATATTGATTCTCTGTGTGATCTTTCTTGTTTTCAGTAATAAAATAACACCAAAATGTTTGTGGGTAATTTGGTGGACAGAACACCCCAAAATTTCTGCTTAGTGATGAGTGAAACCTTCCAGTGGAAATTCAGCTATTTGAATGATCAGGACTAACTTTGAAATTATAAATAGGTTTTGAGAAAGGACATTACTGGTAAGTTGCATTTCCAAGAAACATATTTATGAAAAAAAATGATATATATGTGAAACAAGATGGATTTCACAAACCTATTTTAGTTTCATAGAGCCAAGCAGACTTGAAAGCCCTCAAAAAGTATTTTGGCTCCTCATTTTACTGACCAGAAAGCTGATATTAGAAAGGCAAATTGACTTTTCTAAGACTACCTAACTTTTGAGTATCAGAGTTCAGATTGGTGTTTTCTGAGTATAATATTGTGGTGAGCCGTTTCTTCGGACTGTGGTCGCCATTACAAGATGGCGCTGGCTCCGCTGTGGTCTGTGACAAACAACTCCTTATTTGGGAGAGTTGGCACGTGATGTTTTAACACCCTATGAGAAAGCTCCACATAGCAGCTTCGCATTGGGGCTTGGGATGCTTTATTAAGGCTGGGAGGGGCGTCCGAGAGTGAGAAGAAGAAACATCAGGGGCCTGAATAAACGGCTGAAAGAAGATTCCTGTTGTTGCGTCTTCCTTGCGGGCAAGGGGTCGCGACAAGTGGTGCCGAAACCCGGGAACCAGAACTTTCAGCCGTCAGGGGTGGTGCACCGGTTAGTCCCAGGTAAGTGGGATCCGCGACCAAAGCGGGGATAGTCCCAGTAAGTGGGATCCGCGATCAAAGCGGGGTCAGCTCCTCTACAAAGAAAGAGAGAGCTTTATATTTTATTGCAGCTGCACTGTGTACTTTCACTTTTGTTTTCTGTGTTTCTTTTGTTGCTGTGTCATGGGTGCCGCATCTTCAAGTCCGCTTCTTCTGGCCCTAGACGGCCTGTTACGTTCCAAGGGCCTGGAAGTGAAACATAGAACTTTACAAAGATTTTTACAGAAGTTGGATATTGCTGCACCGTGGTTTGCATTTTCGGGCAGTCTTACTATACCTAGTTGGGATAAATTAGGCAAAGATCTTGACTTTGCCTCTGAGCAGGGCATATTAGAGGGCGGGGTGATACCCCTTTGGAAAATGGTCCGTAGTTGCCTCACGGATGGCAGATGTCAGGAAGCACTTACTAAAGGACAGGAAGTTCTAGAACAATTACATGAGGAGAAATCGGAGATGGCAGGAAGTGAGGTATCTCGGGAGGATGGAAGTGTGCGGAGCGTGAAACAGGGGAAGAGACGATTGTATCCAGATGCAGGAAGTGAGGTATCTCGGGAGGATGGAAGTGTGCGGAGCGTGAAACAGGGAAAGAGACGATTGTATCCAGATCTCAGTGCGCTGCGCACACCCCCATGTGAAAGTGGGTCAGAGGAAGAGGAGGATGAGGAGGAGGAGCTTGGGAGGCTGTCTCGCCAGCTAGGGAGTTTAGCTATAGGAGAAGGGAACAAAAATAAACAGGAGCACAAGAAATGTGATCCTCCGGATCCACCGCCGTATGGCGGGGGTGTTTCGGGGAGAGCTTTCCATGCTCAAACATGGAGGGCTGTTAACGCTGAGATGGGTCTTGCTTATCCAATTTTTCAGGATGATAATAGGGGAAGATTCCATGAGCCTTTAGATTTCAAAATTGTGAAGACTCTGGCGGAGTCTGTGCGCACTTATGGGGTGGATGCTGCCTTCACACTAACTCAGGTGGAGAGTCTGTCTAGATACTGTATGACTCCCTCTGATTGGGCTAGCCTTGTTCGGGCTTGTGTTTCCCCAGGTAAATATTTGGACTGGAGAGCATTTGTGCTAGAGGGCGCAATAGAGCAGGCCGCCCAAAACCATGCGGCGGGACACCCTCATTGGGATAAGGACATGCTTTTGGGGCAAGGTAGATTTGCTAATCAACAGACGGGATTCCCTCTTGAGGTATATGATCAAATTAATAACATTTGCATTCGGGCATGGAAGTCACTTCCAAATAGAGGAGAGGTATCTGGTAATTTGACTAAGATTATACAAGGCCCTACAGAACCCTTTTCAGACTTTGTAGCAAGGATGGTGGACGCCGCTGGAAAGATTTTTGGGGATCCTGATAGAGCCATGCCCCTTGTCAAGCAATTGGTCTTTGAGCAATGCACCAAGGAATGTAAAGCAGCAATCGCTCCTTATAAGAACAAAGGCATAGAAGCATGGATGAAGGTGTGTAGAGAGATTGGAGGACCTTTAACTAATGCAGGTCTTGCAGCTGCTGTCCTTCGGATTACAAAAGGGGGCGGTCCTGCCGCCGGAACATGCTTCCATTGTGGTCAACCCGGTCATTTTAGACGTGAATGTCCCAAAAAAGACAATTCCAAAAACGACAATTTTACTGGACCTTCTCACGGTGGCCTTTCCAATGGCCTTCGTCTACCGGGGTTGTGTCCAAGATGCAAAAAGGGGAAGCATTGGGCAAGAGAGTGTAGATCAGTGAGGGACATCCATGGACAGCCTATTTCAGCTGGGCCAAAAAACGGCCGACGGGGCCCTCGACCCCAGGGCCCACAAATATATGGGGCAGTGGAGAATGTCACACCCGAACCCGAGACATGGCCATCTCTACGCCATCCCATGAAATGCGGAGAGCCACTACAGGTGCCGCGGGATTGGACCTCTGTTCCACCTCCAGACTCGTATTAACACCTAAGATGGGAGTCCAATTGGTGGAAACTGAGTTTACAGGGCCTCTACCACCTGGCACTGTAGGTTTGCTAATTGGACGTGCATCCTCTATTTTACAAGGTCTTCATGTTTTCCCCGGAGTCATAAGTCCTGATACTGTAGGGATAATAAAGGTTATGGTGGAAGCTCCAAAGGGCATTGTGTCCATCTCCCCAGGGGATCGGATTGCTCAATTGCTAATTTTGCCTAGCTTACATAATCACTTCCCTGCTGATTCAAGGTCACGGACAGGGAATGAGATTGGTACCACTGGAGGGAATTGTGCCTATTTGTCACTAGATATGAGCAATCGCCCCACTTTGGAATTAAGCATAGAAGGTAAATCTATTGTGGGGTTACTGGATACCGGAGCAGACCGTAGTATTATAGCACTTAGGGACTGGTCTAAGGGATGGCCAGTGCAGACTTCTGATCAATCCTTGAGAGGACTTGGATATGCCCAGGCCCCTCAGATCAGCTGTAGACATCTAGTCTGGAAGGATCCAGAAGGACATAAGGGTACCTTTCAGCCTTATGTACTTGATTTACCTATCTCTCTATGGGGCCGTGATCTGATGAAAGACATGGGGTTCACTCTTAGTAATGACTATTCCCCAGTGTCTCAACAGATTATGCAAAATATGGGGTATAGGCCAGGTCTAGGACTAGGAAAACATTTACAGGGACGTAAGCATCCTGTACAAGGTCATCAAAAGCTTGACAGATTTGGTCTGGGTTTTTCCTAGGGGCCGCTGGGGCTCAAATACCCATAACATGGCTCACCGAGGAGCCTGTTTGGGTGCCTCAGTGGCCTCTTCCCTCGGTTAAATTGGCAGCAGCTCATGCTCTAGTTAAAGAACAACTTGACTTGGGTCACATCCAGCCTTCTACTTCTCCATGGAATACTCCCATATTTGTCATTAAGAAAAAATCAGGGAAGTGGCGCCTACTGCATGATCTACGAGCAGTTAATGCTCAAATGCAACTTATGGGGCCCATTCAAAGAGGGCTGCCTCTGCTCTCCTCGGTTCCTCAGGGTTGGCACATTATTGTTATTGACATTAAAGACTGTTTCTTTTCTATTCCTTTGCATCCTAAAGACTCGCAACGTTTTGCCTTCACCCTTCCCTCGTGTAACCACGAGGAACCAGATCAAAGGTTTGAGTGGGTAGTGTTGCCGCAGGGAATGGCTAATAGTCCCACGATGTATCAGATGTATGTGGGGAAGACACTCGCACCTCTCAGACAAAAGTATTCCTCCATCAAGATCATTCATTATATGGATGATGTATTATTGGCTGCTAAATCAGAGCAGACAGTTCATGAGGCCTATAAAGACCTAGTGAAGTTGTTAGCTCAATATGGACTGCATATCGCACCTGAAAAGATTCAAACAGGGGATTCTATTAAGTATTTGGGAGCAACAATTGGGTGTGACAAATTACGACCACAGAAAATCACCATACGAGCTCAGGATCTCCAAACTCTAAATGATTTTCAAAAACTGCTGGGAGATATTAATTGGATACGAGGATATTTACATATTTCTAATGTTATGCTACAGCCTTTGTATGCTACTCTTAGGGGTGATCCAGATCTTACTTCCCCTCGTAGTCTCACCAAAGAGGCTAGAGCGGCCCTTATGACAGTAGAAGAAGCTATACAACATGCTACTTTATGCAGGCTCCAGAGTGATAAACCTTTCCAGTTATGTGTGCTTGCCACTATGCGGCAGCCTACTGGAGTACTGTGGCAAGATGGACCTTTGCTATGGATTCACCCACATGTATCCCCAGGAAAATCCTTAGAATATTATCCTGATGCTGTTGCAGCATTAGCACTTAAAGGGATTCAACAAAGCATTCAATTTTTCGGACAATCACCTTCTTCTCTTATTATACCCTACACTAAAGCTCAACTTAGTGTCTTGTGTGCTACTCTAGATAACTGGGCTATTCTATGTTGCTCGTTTCAAGGGGATATTGATAATCATTACCCTTCTCATCCGTTACTCCATTTTGTTAAAGAACATCCTATCATTTTCCCTAAAGTAACTTCATCCAGTCCCATTCCGGGGGCTGTTAACATTTTTACTGATGGTTCCAAGTCTGGAATGGGAGCTTATGTAATTAATGATTCTCCCCCTGTCCAGCATCAATTTGCTCCTGGAAATCCACAATGGGTAGAACTACAAATTGTTATTGAGGTTTTTAAACAGTGTTCTTTTCCTTTTAATCTCATTTCGGACTCCATCTATGTGGTGCAAGCACTACAAATCCTGGAGGCTGTGGGAGCTATTAGTGATGCCCGTAATGTATCTGCTTACTTTAATCAGCTTCAACAGCTTATCCGTGGCCGCACTGCTCCTTTTTATCCAGTGCACATCCGGGCTCACACCTCTCTTCCTGGTCCGTTATCGCAGGGTAATGCCTGTGCGGACTCAGCCACTAGAGGTCAGTTGATCTGTTTGGCTTCCTCCTTAGAGGAGGCTAAATTGTTTCACCAAAATTTTCATGTTAATGCTTTAACACTGCGCAGGCATTTTTCTATTTCAAGAGCAGATGCTCGGCAGATAGTATTACACTGTCCCCATTGTGTCACATTTCTTCATCCCCCTACTTATGGAGTGAACCCACGGGGATTGAAGCCATTGGTTGTCTGGCAAATGGATGTGACACACATACCTGACTTTGGTAGCCTCAAGTATGTCCATGTTTCTGTTGATACGTACTCTGGAATTATTCATGCTTCTGCTTTATCGGGAGAAAAGGCACGTAATGTCATTACTCATTGCCTGGAGGCCTGGGCGGCGTGGGGTGCACCTACGTCCCTTAAGACTGATAATGGACCTGCTTATACTGGAAGACAATTTACATCTTTTTGTTCTACTATGGGAGTGCAACTTACTCATGGTTTGCCTTACAATCCTCAAGGGCAAGGCATTGTTGAGCGTGCTCATCGCACCTTAAAGGAAACTTTACATAAACAAAAGGGGGGAATAGGTGCTGAACATACTCCTAAAGAACGCCTGTCCTTAGCTCTCTTTACCATTAATTTTTTGAATTTGGATATTCATGATCGCTCTGCGGCCGATAGACATGTGTCCCCTCAGCCCTCTGTGATTGGCTATGTTAAGTGGAAAGATGTTCTTACGGGCCAATGGAACGGCCCCGACCCCGTGCTGACATGGGCACGAGGATCTGTATGTGTTTTTCCCCAGGATCGCACGGAACCGTTGTGGGTCCCTGAACGCCTGACAAGAAGAGTCTTGACGTCGGCTAACCAGCAACAGGAAATACCACAGCAATCCCGTGATGAGGATCTTCATTCTGCTAAGTGCTCTGGCTCTGGTGCTGATGCCGATGACACAGATGACACCAATGCAGTGGTGGGCAGTGGCACGGGCTTGGCCAATGCCAATGCCGGTTCATGGTAATTCTAGTGTCCTCCCCACTCTTTTCTCTACCTCATGTGAGATGTCTGCTCCCTGTGCCTCTCCTAGAGGGGACGCGGATAGCATTTTTAATCAATCTCAAGTTAATCTCACAGGAGTTTTTTGTTTCAGCCTTGGGAACACTCATTGTATTAGTCTTAAGACCAAGAATTTGACTAACTGGGAGGACCCATTGCGGTCCAGTCAGGTTTCAGGGAGCATTCTCAGTGCTGTGCTGAGCCAAGTAGTCTCAGGGGAACAAACAGGCTCAGGAACCCCCGCAAATAGCTCTGCTTTAAACACAACTACCTTGGCTATTATCTCCGAGGTACTAATCCCAGTGCCTCCTTCTTCTAATAGTCTTTATAATGCCACCCATTTTAAGGCCTCTCCTTACTGTACCCCTAATCTTGGTTTCCCCCCAACATTTACGCCTTGTCAGGATCATTCTTGGGAGCAACGTCAAGTTGCTAAAGGTTTCTCCCTTTCCCCCTCTCTTAAGAGGTATGTTTATAACTTTAACAACAGTGTCAACTCCTCTACAGGAGTGGGTTGGTCCTGGTTTCAATGGCTGATCTCCAATGAAAAGGGGGCTTCAGCTGATATTTCTGCACTGGCTCAATTGCTGGGAGCCAAAAGTTGGCTGGCTAATGTTTCTGGCACTGTTAAGGAGAGTGAACGAGGTAAAAGACTCACATCTGTTTCGTTCAACTCTCTGTTACATAATGCCACATTGCCCCCTGCAATGGTCTGTGTCCAATCCCCGTTCTTACTCCTTTTGGCTAATGACACCTCGTCAGGGGTGCTGGATTGTTCTAATGTTACCTGTCTCTTATCTGAGTGTTGGGATGGTTCTTGGACTGTAGCGGTGGTTATGAAAATTCCAACTTTTGTCCCAATCCCAGTCACTGCGGACCCTGACGAATTCCCCATTGTTGAGCTACTTAGGGTCCGCAGGGATTTTGGAATCACAGCTGCTATAGTGACAGCCGTGGCGGTATCTGCTGCTGCAGCGGTCACGGCCGGAGTGGCCATGGCCAGTCAAGTGCAGACTGCTGCCACCATTAATCAAGTTGTTCAACAAACTTCCACCATACTTGAATCCCAGAATACAATTAATCAACATATTTTGTCAGGGATTTTAGCTGCCAACCAAAGAATAGATTTACTCCAAGCTCAGGTAGAAGAATTGGCTGATTTGGTGCTTTTGGGCTGTGTTGACCAACGTGCACATTTATGTATAACCTCTGTCAGATTTAATGATTCCAGGAATGCCTCCCGTATCATTGGCGAATACTTGGCCGGAAATTGGTCCATGGCAGCGGAAGACATGATCCAGTCTCAACTAACCCAGATAGCTGTCTTGAACAGTACCCATGTCGATCCCGTAACTTTGGGTCAATTCACCGATTGGATATCCTCTGCCTTTTCCTTTTTTAAAGAGTGGGTGGGGGTAGGCATTTTTGGTGCAATGTGTTGCTTCGGTATGGTTCTCTGCTTGTGGTTTCTCTGTCGCCTCAAGGCCCGCAATGCTCACGATAAGGCTATGATCATACAAGCTCTTGCAGCTTTAGAAAGTGGCAACTCACCTCAAGTTTGGCTTGCGCAAATTAAACAGTAAATCTTTGACATGGTCGTCGCACCCCAAGTCTTACGGACATTGCACTGGGATCGACATGTCTTTCCTTGTTATTCTCTTAGTGTTGGAAAGCCCTTGCACTCTGCCGGCTTTCCTACCATTGCACGCAGATGGGTTTCCACACTAGTGCTTTTCTATCGCCTTAAGACCCGTGCCTTTCTTTTAGGGTGTTACCAACTTGTTTGTCGTTGTATTTCTATACAGCCACAGTTCAGCCTTAGCTATCCCCCTTCGTCCACCATCGTCACGATACAGGATGCGAGGCAAGGCACTGCACTTGAGTGATCCTTGAAGTGGACCTCAAGGAGAGCATGTCCTATTGTATGCGGGTTAGACGCGTCCACGCCCCGTCCCACGGAGAAAAGCGTCGGCTGATATGGCCTCAGATCTGGGGAAGGCGCCTCCTTGGGGCTGAGCCATACTATGCAGCCACTTCTGCACAGTGGGATAGGACCTCTACTCTCTCCTGTGTTGTTCTTAGAAAACAAAAGGGGGAATTGTGGTGAGCCGTTTCTTCGGACTGTGGTCGCCATTACAAGATGGCGCTGGCTCCGCTGTGGTCTGTGACAAACAACTCCTTATTTGGGAGAGTTGGCACGTGATGTTTTAACACCCTATGAGAAAGCTCCACGTAGCAGCTTCGCATTGGGGCTTGGGATGCTTTATTAAGGCTGGGAGGGGCGTCCGAGAGTGAGAAGAAGAAACATCAGGGGCCTGAATAAACGGCTGAAAGAAGATTCCTGTTGTTGCGTCTTCCTTGCGGGCAAGGGGTCGCGACATAATATTATGGTTTACTTATCCTACCAAGGGCTGGATCATAGATGTGCTTCCCCTTGAAGTTACTTGGGGATATTTACTGCAGCTCACTTTAATCAGGTCAATTTAAGTACTATTCCCATGACTTCTGAGGATTTTGGAACTTTCAAAGTGAATTTAAGACCCTGGAGAAAAATGACTACAAATCTAGAGAGTCTAGATCAAGATCGTTTCCACAGAATTTGATATTATAAAAGGTAAAAATAACCCTATTTCATCTTCATTGTAGGACTACAAGTCATGGGAAAGAAGCACACTATAAGTATTTATGGATTCATGGAAGTATGTCTTAGGTTTGGTTTCCCTGAAAGCAGATCCTGAGACAGAAGCTTGAATGGAAGTAATTTCTTTGAGAGATGTTCCAGGAAGTTCGGGTTGGGAATGGGGCTGTGAGCCAAGAAAGGGTATTTTGTTACTAAAGGCAAGAAGGGCTCAGTGCCTAGTGAGGACCTCTGAAATGTTGTGTAGAATATGCCTCAGTGTTTTCTACTCAAGGGAAGCTGTGGTACTTTTTTTTTTTTTTTTACCAAGGCTTCCAGGTGATTGAGTTTCTCTTGGGAGTGGGTACTTTGGGTCGGCTCTGAGTAATAGCTTCACTCTGGTTCCTATGGCATTGGTCCCATTGAAATGCATTGGTATAGTTGAGCGCTGAGGGTGTATGGATGCTGTCTACTATACAGGGAAATGAACAGTGATGGGGATAGGCAAGATTAAAGCATGCAAGCTCAAGGGAATCAACCAAAGGAAGGTTGAATCTCATGATACTTTCCTCAGAAAAATGAGTCTGGGTTTAATGGGTATCATCATCATGTCACTGGCTTGTCTTAAAGATGGAGATTCCGTGGATTTTTTTATGGAATTTTTTTGTATAATATTGAAGCTGCCATACATTCCCTGAATATTCATAGTAAACTTTTGGTAAGAACTTTATGTACAGCTTCTTGTTTTAGAAACATGACAGATTTGGAGAGTGAGAGCCAGAGGAGGAGTTGACAGAGGGATACCTAGACAGCTGAACATCAGTGGATTGCACAAACATGAATTGAAGCTAACAATAAAATGTTTAAAGTCTGTAAAATATGATGTAAATTAATATTTTGAGAAATGTCTTATCATGGTTAATATCTTAAAATCTTATTTTTTAAAACCAAAATGGGAATTTGAAAGATTGAATCAAGAATGCAAAGAAACAGCCAATGAACGAAGACACCTAAATCTTAGTGGCTCAACACAACCTCTAAAAGGCATAAAAATGAGCTAAATTAATGATTAAAGCCCTGTCAATCCCATTCTTGTGAATGACTACAAGTTACAGCAAAGTTCAATTTCTTTAGAAATAGAAAAATAAACATTAGCCTTCAGTAGAGTTATTTTTAACTTCCCACCCTAATATTTTCAGAGACCAAAATGTTAAAAAAAATGTACAAAAGAAAACAGAGAATTTTAGAGAAACACTTATGGAGAGATAAAAGTAAAAAGCATGGAAAATAACCCTCTGAAACTGCATAGAGCAAAAAGAAGAAAGCAGGCAAATAAGAAAAGAAAGAAAAAAAATGATGCTAACTTTTCCCATTTGACTCTAACACTAAAATAGGCATTCTGCTTTGTTTCACTGAAAAAGAGGGTGATCTAGAACAAGGGATTCTGTAAACCTCCCAGATTATCATTCCTGGCTACCATTCCTGCAGAGATGCAAGCTCACTTTATCTATATTGAGAAGAAAACAGAATTTTATCAAAACATTTTACCCAATGAAAATTGTCTCTAATAAAACCACCATAAACCAGAAGAACCCTGTCATTTAGCTCATGAACTAAATCAGACATCCTCAAACATTTGACAATATGAGAAAAATGTGCCTTGAATAACTTTTCTAAGAGCAAGGCAGATACGAAAAGAGACTTGACAACTAAATGGAAATGTGGGATTTGGGATTGTACCTCCACCTTTTTATGGAAGACATTATATGAGCATTTGTTTTTTTATTTGCAAGTGAATAATTAGAAAAAGAGACATAAACTGTTCAATAAATAATAAATAAAAACATAATAAAGGTCAATGAAGAAAATCAAAACAACCACCAAAAATATGAAAATTAAAGAAAGAAAAGGGTCAGAAAAAAGTGCTTGGAATGGGAAAATGGAAAAAAGGCAAATATCCAATATATGAATAACTGAAGTCCCCAAAAGGAGAAAAAAATCAATGGAACAGAAGATTTAGAATAATAATCTATGAAGATTTTTCAAAAATAAAAGAAAACTTGCATTTGTACATTGCCTACTGGGTACTCTCAACTTACATAATGTGAATGATTAAATCTGAGGCATATCTTAGTAGAACTTTTGGATTGTAAAGTTTAAGAACATCCCAGTGTTCTAAAACAAAGGATCTAATCAGTTGCAAAAGCAAGAAACAATAAGGCAGTAGTTTCAAGAAATTCAAGAAAGAGCTTTGCAATCTGAGGATTTTATTATATTTAGCCAAGACATTCTTCAAATATCAAGACATAAAAAATCATTTGAAACATATAAAAACATGATGAATTCTGAGTAAATGCTGAGAAAATACAGAACAAATGCTATAGATTTTAAAATTGCAGAGTTGAGACTAAAGATATTAATCATATCAATACATATGAATAAGCTTAGCCAAGTTAAAACATAAAAATTATTTTCAATTCGGCTAACAAACCAAGTTCCAACTATACACTTTAGAAAAGTATATTTCCAAACCAAAGCAATTCAGAAATACTCAAAGGGATAAATCAAAGTATAATAGGAAAATAAAAAGCATAGTAGGAAAAAGAGACAGTGAGCAGCAAAAAATACTGATATTTCTGTTAAAGATGCATGTGTCACTGTGATCACATCAACTCGAATTAAGAAATGTTTTAGCAAATAATTGACCTGAACTCTTCAAAATTTTCAAAATGTCAAGGTAATAGAAAACAACAAATTGAGGAATTGTCCAGATTTAAGGAAACAAAAAGAAACTTGACAACTAAATGGAAATGTGGAATTTTGGATTGTACCTCCACCCTTTTATGGAAGACATTGTTATGGGAATAGATTATATTAATAAGGCTCAGATAAAATGAAAATATTGTATTGATGAGGATTTACTAAAATTGACACTATGTTCAATTGCTATGATTATGTAAATGAATATACTTGTTCTTAGGAAATGCACACTGAAGTATGCAGAGTTAAAAAGTCTTCATATCTGTCTAATTTACTGTCCAATGGCTCTGAAAAAATATAATAGCATATATGTAAGTGGATGTGTAAAATGTCCAATAGTTCTTTATACTATTCTTGTGACATGATTTCCATAAATTTTAAGCTTATTTTGAAATAGTAAAACACAAAATTATATTCAATGGAGATATACAGATTAATTTAGGTATTTGTAGCCATTGGAAGAATTTGAGAATTTTTTTTTCTCAAGGTTTATTAGGTTATAAAACTTATCATTTTGGGGAGAATCCTTTTTCAAGAGCTTGGTTATTAGGCTATGATTGGCTGCAAATGCTACCATGTTTAAAACAGTGTTAGTCTTAAGGAGAAGATGTATCTTCAATTTAATTAAAGTGACTTTGACTCCCTGGAAAGAATCATAGCCAAGTCGGAGAGAGCAAGGCCTCCTTGGATGTGGTTGCTTTGGCAGGTTTTCTAAGAGGCTGTTTTCATGCTTATATGCTAAATACAAGCTTTTAAAAATATAAGATCTTCTGGAATTTCTAAATTTAAAAAGTACATTTCTGCTGAATTATAGAACTCAATGGTGAATTCAACAAAAGTAGAGCCAAGGGCTCTTGGAAGTAATAGTTTGTGAAGCGATGTTTCTTAGGCAGTATGATCAAGTTGCTATCCAAAGATACTTTCTTTTTTATTGACTTAAAAAGCATCAAGACATTATATGATAGATAAAAATATGTTTATGGGGGTGGGGTTGTAGCTCAGTGGTGGAGCACTTGCTTACTATGTGTGAGGCACTGGGTTTGATCCCCAGCAACACATAAAAATAAAAAAAATAAAGGCAGGCTGTCCATCTAAAACTACAAATAAATAAATAAAAATGTTCATGAACTTCCAGATCCAATATAAAATTAAGTTCAAATGACATTTGACAGAGTCACTTTACTCATTTAGCTATGGGGAAAAAAAGTATGCAAAACATGTAGATATTTCACTTTATGGTCCTTCATTTTATTTTTCTTTAGTCCATAATTGTTATATTTAAAATATCCAGGAAAGAATTTTAGTTTTTTTTAAAGCTTAAAAGATACAGAAAAAAGTACAAAAGCTAGATCACTGAATAGCTATGATTCTACTACTTAAACTAATAAATATTAACCTTTTCTTATTTTTACTTCAGACATATTCTTAATCAAAGAAACACTATTTAAAGGTGGATTGGTTACATTTATTTCCTGTAGCCCCATTTCTGCCTCTCCTTCCCCCAATTACTATCATGAATTTTGTAAATATTCTGGGAGTCCATGTTTATTACATGTTTATCCATAAACTTTATTTATATATACATACATATATGCATGTGTGTAGTATATAACATTATATGTGTGTGTGTGTGTGTGTATGTTCAAAATTTGTTATGTGGATATTAAAATATTCATATGTTGTATGACAGTCCTATATTTCACTAAATATTGGTACAGGAGCAGTTCAATGGGACTATACTTAATTCTAGTTATGTCTCTTTAATTGCTTTATAATATATTAGTGTTTAAACTACAACTTAGCTACCACTGGGTCTCTATGAATGGAGATTAATTGCCCCTTCTTAATTTTTGTCATTATAATCAACATTGTAATTAGCAATTGGTACATGACTTTGGGTCTAGGTAGATAAGTTTTTTCTCTGTAAATACACACCTAAAAGTAGACGTGTCAAGTTTAGTTGATAATGTTGTGCTTCAGAACAGTTCAAAGACATAATTGCCCTTCAAGCAGTTGTACAAATGTATACTCATCACCTATGATTTTTGAGTCCTTGTTTCCCTAGAAACTTGCCAATATTTGGAACTGCCAAAGTGTACATTTTTGGAAATTTTATGATTATGACAGGTGTCTCATTGTTTTAATTTTATATTTTCTTGATCATTAAAGAAGCTGAGAACTTTTCCATGTTAATTAGATTTCCTAAAATGTGTATTGCCTGATCATACCCTTTGTCAATTTTCCAGGGATTAAAAGGATTGTTTTGTTTCATACATATTATATTGAATTTCTTGTATGATTTAGATGCTAAACATTTGTCATATATGTATGTGTGTGTATATATATACACACATGTGTGTATGCATATACAGCAAATATTTTTTTTATTGGTTGTTCACAACATTACAAAGCTCTTGACATATCATATTTCATACATTAGATTCAAGTGGGTTATGAACTCCCAATTTTTACCCCAAATGCAGATTGCAGAATCACGTCGGTTACACATCCACAATTTTACATAATGCCCTATTAGTAACTGTTGTATTCTGATACCTTTCCTATCCTCTACTATCTCCCCTCCCCTTCCCTCACATCTTCTCTCTCTACCCCATCTGCTGTAATTCATTTCTCTCCTTGTTTTTTTTTTCCCATTCCCCTCACAACCTCTTATATGTAATTTTGTATAACAATGAGGGTCTCCCTCCATTTCCATGCAATTTCCCTTTTCTCTCCCTTTCCCTCCCATCTCATGTCTCTGTTTAATGTTAATCTTTTCTTCCTGCTCTTCCTCCCTGCTCTGTTCATAGTTGCTCTCATTATATCAAAGAAGACATTTGGTATTTGTTTTTTAGGGATTGGCTAGCTTCACTAAGCATAATCTGCTCTAGTCCAATCCATTTCCCTGCAAATTCCATGATTTTGTCATTTTTTAGTGCTGCGTAATACTCCATGGTGTATAAATACCACATTTTTTTTATCCATTCATCTATTGAAGGGCATCTGGGTTGGTTCCACAGTCTAGCTATTGTGAATTGTGCTGCTATGAACATAGATGTGGCAGTATCCCTGTAGTACGCTCTTTTAAGGTCTTCAGGGAATAGTCCAAGAAGGGCAATAGCTGGGTCAAATGGTGGTTCCATTCCCAGCTTTCCCAGGAATCTCCATACTGCTTTCCAAATTGGCCGCACCAATTTGCAGTCCCACCAGCAATGTATGTACCCTTTTCTCCACATCCTCGCCAGCACTTGTTGTTTGACTTCATAGTGGCTGCCAATCTTACTGGAGTGAGATGGTGTCTTAGGGTGGTTTTGATTTGCATTTCTCTGACTGCTAGAGATGGTGAGCATTTTTTCATGTATTTGTTGATTGATTGTATGTCCTCCTCTGAGAAGTGTCTGTTCAGGTCCTTGGCCCATTTGTTGATTGGGTTATTTGTTATCTTATTGTTTAATTTTTTGAGTTCTTTGTATACTCTGGATATTAGGGCTCTATCTGAAGTGTGAGGAGTAAAAATTTGTTCCCAGGATGTAGGCTCCCTATTTACCTCTCTTATTGTTTTTCTTGCTGAGAAAAACTTTTTAGTTTAAGTAAGTCCCATTTGTTGATTCTTGTTATTAACTCTTGTGCTATGGGTGTCCTATTAAGGAATTTGGAGCCCGACCCCACAATATGTAGATCGGAGCCAACTTTTTCTTCTATCAGACACAGAGTCTCTGATTTGATATCAAGCTCCTTGATCCATTTGGAGTTAACTTTTGTGCATGGCGAGAGGAAGGGATTCAGTTTCATTTTGTTGCATATGGATTTCCAGTTTTCCCAACACCATTTGTTGAAGATGCTATCCTTCCTCCATTGCATGCTTTTAGCCCCTTTATCAAATATAAGATAGTTGTAACTTTGTGGATTAGTCTCTGTGTCCTCTATTCTATACCATTGGTCCACCCACCTGTTTTGGTACCAGTACCATGCTGTTTTTGTCACTATTGCTCTGTAATATAGTTTGAAATCTGGTATCGCTATACCGCCTGATTCACACTTCCTGCTTAGCGTTGCTTTTGCTATTCTGGGTCTTTTATTTTTCCATATGAATTTCATGATTGCTTTATCTATTTCTACAAGAAATGACGTTGGGATTTTGATTGGCATTGCATTAAACCTATAGAGAACTTTTGGTAATATCGCCATTTTGATAATGTTAGTTCTGCCTATCCATGAACAGGGTATATTTTTCCATCTTCTAAGATCTTCTTCTACTTCTCTCTTTAGGGTTCTGTAGTTTTCATTGTATAAATCTTTCACCTCTTTTGTTAGGTTGATTCCCAAGTATTTTATTTTTTTTGAGGATATTGTGAATGGAGTGTTTTTCCTCATTTCCGTTTCAGAAGTTTTGTCACTGATATACAGAAATGCCTTTGATTTATGCGTGTTGATTTTATATCCTGCCACTTTGCTGAATTCATTTATTAGTTCTAGTAGTTTCTTTGTAGACCCTTTTGGGTCTTCTAGGTATAGAATCATGTCATCCGCAAATAGTGATAATTTAAGTTCTTCTTTTCCTATTTTTATGCCTTTAATTTCTTTCATCTGTCTAATTGCTCTGGCCAGTGTTTCAAGAACTATATTGAATAGAAGTGGTGATAGAGGGCATCCCTGTCTTATTCCAGATTTTAGAGGGAATACCTTCAATTTTTCTCCATTCAGAATGATGCTAGCCTGAGGCTTAGCATAGATAGCTTTTACAATGTCAAGGTAAGTTCCTGTTATCCCTAGTTTTTCTAATGTTTTGAACATAAAGGGATGCTGTAATTTGTCGAATGCTTTTTCTGCGTCTATCGAGATGATCATATGGTTCTTATCTTTAAGTCTATTGATGTGGTGAATAACATTTATTGATTTCCGTATATTGAGCAAATATTTTCTATTTGTGGCTTGGTTTTAACTTTAATCATGTCCTATGTTCTACATGAATTTCAACATCAGTTTATTTTATTAAGATACTTAAATGGATATTTCATTGAGTTTTTAACTTAGTATTGACATTTTCCATATCATGACTTTATACTTTATATCTTCATTTACTTAGATTATATTTTGTTATTAAATATGATAAATTTAATTTTACCTATTTGTTAGTTATTCCTAAGTGCATTATGCATTTGTTGCTATTATGAATATTTTGTTTTACATTTCTTAATTATTGCTGATAATAAATATGAATGCTCTTGTTTTATTCTTAAATATAATTCACAACATTTCTAAATTCTCTTATTAGTCCTAATGGTTTATAGATATTCTTTCACTTTTCATGCAAATAATATTTCCTGCACATAATATTACTTTTGCTTTAACTTTTCAATTATTATTTCTCTAGTTTTTTGTCTCAAACTTAATGCCTTTGGTATGATATTGCTTTGGGGGAATGCTCCCAAAGTTTCACCAATAGGAGTGGTTTTTGGTTACTGCTATAAATCTTGTCTATAGTCATTTTATCAGGCAAAGGACATGCTTTTTATGACTAAAGTCTGAAAATTTTGTTTTATTGTAAATACATGTTGGATTTTATAATGAGTTTGTTTGAATGAAAAAATCATATGGTTTTTCTTCCCAAGGGGGCATATGACTGAGGCTGAGTAGTAGAACAAAGGAAAGACTTTTAGCCCATATTGGGGAAGTATTTTGTTTTACTGTTTTTTGTTTACTTGTATGTATATATGTATGTATGTATTTACTTATTTTTCTAATAGATACAAAAAATATTTCTTCAGTTTCTACAAGAAGTAGTTCTGAGGAATAAGGTAGTAAAAAGAGAACTTAAAAGTGAACCAAAAGTTAAAAAGTGGATGCTAATCCTCAAAGTCCTGTGTCTGCAGCACACCCTGACTCCATCCTTGTTAGAATTGTTAATATTCTTAACTTTTAATTTTTAGTTTGAATGATAGCTCATGTGCATCCCAAAGCTAAAGGAGGGTTTGTGATAGATCTCAATACCACTGCTAGTAAGTAATTCAGAAAACAAATGTAACAAGTTTGGAAGTTGACAAGGAACAAAGATGTTGATGAAATACAAAAATAAAATTCTATAGTGCTAAGAACACATTTAAAAAACTCTATAAAAAATGGGGTCCTTTATGTTTCAGGATAGAGATGGTGGTCTTTTCTCCATCTCATATTCAATACATTTTGAAGTGGATTAATTAACCACCTGGGTAATGGAAGAAGGAGATTTGTGTATTAGCTGGAGTCTGCAGAAGGCATAAACTCTAGAGTAGCTATCCACTGTGGTGTGAAACAAGGTACTTGGCTTTTCTAAGCCTCAGTTTTCTCACTTCTAAAATAAAATAATGCAGAAAAGCACTTAGCAGTGTCTGGCATGTAATAAGTGTTCAATAAATGTTAGTGATCATTGTTATTATTGAGAGGAAAATAATCCTTTTTAAAGTTAGCTCTCCAGATACAGAGATTTGAAATCTAATGTAGTTCTGTCATAGCTATTGACCGATTTTCTTCTAAAAGGAGTTAAATTCCAGTTAGCTCTGAAACTTTTCTGAATGTTGGAAAACCTTTAAAAACTCTCACATGTAAGTACAAAATGAAAATGTCAGCTTGAGGCAAAGAGAACAGGGAGGTAGAGTGGTTATCTTTAAAAGTAAAGCAGCAAATTTAAGAGCAATTTGACACTGTCCCTTGCTGTGACAAGCTAGCTGTTAAACAACCAAACGATGGCAAAAAGGAAATGAAATGATGCCTGATGCCTGGCCATTTTGGTTCAGTTAAAGACCACGACTCAGTGATAATAGGGAGTGAAAAACACCAGTAAAATATGGAAGGTTGCTGCCTTGAGGGCAGCACAACTGGAGCTTGGTCAAGTACAGACCACCACCGACAATGGGAAAGTGCCTTAGACCAAGGGGTATTGACTAAGTGAATAGATGCAGGCAGATTGCTACATGAACTGCTAAAACTACAATTACACCTTGGTTCTTGGAAACTACCTAATTAGTACAATTTCCAGATGGGTGGAACTGTCCTCCTATCAGAAAGTGTCAAAGGATTTTCAAGTGATTAAGACATGACTCTGAAGCCAGGCTTCTTGGGTTGCAAATCCCTAATGTATTGTTTAATGGGTGTGTGACCTGGCAAGTTACTTCATTTAGACCTTCAGTTTCCTCCTCTTCAAAGGGGGAATACAAATATTCTCTATATCATAAAGTTGCTGAAAATAGAAAAAGAACTAACATGCGTAAAACACTTAGAAAAATGCTAGATATGTGCAATTTACTAAATATTAGTTATTGATACCCTTATTAAAAACAAAGGAGACTGTAGTTTCTGATTGTTTGGGATGTTTGTTTGTGTAGAGGTGGGGACTAGGCCAAGTGTTTCAATCATTAGGCATCTGACCTTCAGGAAGCCAGTTTCCCTACAAATAGCAGAGTAGCAGCAGTTCATGGGTATAATAGTTGTGGCCAGTGTCTGAATGTGAAATCCAGTCTGTTGTTCTATGTGGGATTGAACGCATCTTGCTGTATTGAACATCAGTGCTCATATAGGAAGTTTGGTCTGAGGCACAGAGCCAAAAGGCAGATATTTGGACAATTAAGGTGTAAAAGTAACTTTGGATTTCTGACAGAGGGAGTGTGTGGTGTTATGTTTTAGATATTAGGTATCTCCCCAATGCTCACATGTTAGACAATGTTAGAAAGTTTAGAGGTGAAATGATTGGGTTATGAGATCCTTTCATTCCTTGAACAAATATTTATGAAGCATCTGTTATAGTTTAGATGGGAGGTGTCCCCCAAAAGCTCATGTGTGGTGAAATAATGCAAGAAAGTTTAGGGGTGATATAATTGGGTTAGGATAGCCTTAACCCAATCAGTGAGTTAACCTAGGTGAATGGATTAAGTAGGTGGTAGCCATAGGAAGATAGGGCGTGGCTGGAAGATGGAGGTCATTAGGGGTGGTGCCTTTGGGATATATTTTGTCTCTGGTGAGTGAAGCAGTCTCTCTCTGCTTCCTGATTGTCATGTCCTGAGCTGCTTTTCTTCACCATACTCTTCCACCATGAGTAGTGGAATGGAGGAATGGAATTGTCTACCTATGGACTGAGACCTCTGAAACCAGGAGCCTCAAATAAACTTTTCCTCCTCTAAAATTGTGGTCTTTTGACCACAATGGCAAAAAAAGCTGACTATCCTGTGAATATCAAATAGACAGATAGAAATAATATTATTTTGATTTTGTCTTCTTCTTAGCACCTGATTCGTTGTGAGAAGATCAGAATATCATACATCAGGTACAAGGGAGCCACAAATAGAAGAAAGTTGAAAGTTTAAGTTTTGTTTATTTACATGCACTTTTCTTTTTATGTAACTAAGTAAAGAACAAATAATTCCTGAAAGCATTTGAACCATTCACTTGTATCTCTTAGACCTGAGGGATTAAGGAAAGTTTCCAGGACAAAGCTGAAGCTGAAGGTTGAGTGAACTGGCCGGAAGAGGGGATGAGGTAGAACATGTCAGGCAGAGGGAAGAGGAAAGTGCTCTTGACCACAAACATCCTTCTTGAGTATTGCTTCACCCCAATACCACCATCATTTGTTTCATGCTGATTTTTTCCAGAGACATTGCTTTGCAAGACAGCAATGATATGGGGGCACTCCAGCCCTCTAACTTCTGAAATAGAAACACTGCCAATTACACAGGAAATGTCTAGGGACACTGATGGGCCAAGACTCAGGGGCCTTCCCATAGGCCCCCTGCATGGAGAACTAGAGTAGCATTGATAGTATCATATTACAAAGGTTTTATCTCTCCTACTACTGGACACTTAACTACCTGATGACAAGGACTACATCTTATACTCAGTTCCTGGCATAGCCCCTGGTTCATACATAATGTGTTCTTTATGATGTTGGTTGAATGGACAAATCTTTGCGAATAACACTTGTGTAATCTTTTCTGAAAGCTTGCCAAGAATGGAAACAACTTCCTGACGGACTTTCCTTCTTGAGCTTCAGTGGCCCTTTTATTGCCTTCAGGAGAAAAGATGTCTATCTTCATTTCTTCAGCTTCTTTCACATAAATGCTAAGTTCATAAACTTTGCTCTAGCATGTGCCTTATTCTTTTAAATGAACTCTATTTTTTATTTTTTTTATTTTTCTCTTGCTCAAATAGAAGATCCATCCTCTAGGGACCGGCTTTCATTTATCTGGGTGAAGCTATTTCAACTCTCCTTTCTCCCGTGCTCCTTTCCTTTCTCCAAATCTCCCTTCCAATTGGTGTTTTCCTCTCCTTTATATGAACAAAATTCTTCATATATTGTTCTTATATCAGTTTCATATTGAATGTTATATTTTTGCTGTGTTTTTCTTTCTTACAATTCCATGAGCTCTTAGAAGGCTCGAAGAGGTTATGGTTTATTCACTTTTGTAGCTTAGCAGGAGCCAAACATATTGTAGTAGACACATACAGAATTTCCACTAATATCTTCTTGATCACCCCTCTGCGTTTAGCTTCATTGGGGAGCAGATGTCTCTGTAGGCTTCTGCTCACTGTAGTCAACAGCCTCTAGCCTCTCTTTCGTCCTGGATTCCTCTGAATTTAAGACACTGGAAAGGGTTTGGGAAAGGAAATGGAGAATGCTTCCTTAGCCTTGAGAGCATATGAAGCTTAGAAGAATGGAAGAAGAACCATAGGTTGTCTTTCCACCTATGGTAAAGTGGAGTTTTCAGATAATTGCTCCTTTCAGATAATTTCTCCTTCAGGGAGAAAATTCTAGGGAACAGGCTTGTGCATCTCTAAGAGTCCCAGAAGGATCAAGGCCCAGTGTCCACAGTGATATCCTTAATAATTCAATCTCACATTCATTGATTTCCATCCATTTTATTTCCTTCTTTCTCTCTGCCCTCACTTCTGTTCCTTGGGATCACATCCCAAAGACATTACTTGTACCCAATTCTTTGCCTTAGACTCTGCTTTTGAGGGAAGTAAGTTAAAACATATATAGCATATACAAATATTTTTAGAATGAAATAAGAAATGGTGAGTAAACCAATGAGGTAATGAATGAAGGGGTAAATGGTTATTTATGTTCATAGTCAAAGGAATTCGGCTCCTGTTTTTGTTTACCCTAATACAGAGAATGCATGCTGGAAATCCGCAACCTGTTTGATGGCTTTACTAGAGAAGTCAGGCTGCCTGTTTCTCTCCTGCCTCTGCCTCAGAGAGGCCAGTGTAGGACTCTACATGAACTTTCTGTTGCTCACATTTCCTAAACTTGAAGTAGTTTGTTTCAGATTAAAGATGGGGGAATTGAAGCCACAGGATATGACCAAATTAGCCTCAGGCCAACAATAGCAGACCCAAGTGAGTATTTTTTTTCACAGCTTGATTAGAAGAGCTGGCATCTGAGAAGTGGAAGATTATTACATCTGATTTCCAGGAGAGCAGCTGGGGCATTATTTTCTAGCAGGCTCACCACAGAGAAATGCCCAGGTTGACAGCACAGTTCTTCACTTCAACCCAGATTTGGCCTCCCCGCCTGAGTACCTTTCCAATGCAGGAGCCCTTACTTAGCTCCCCAGCAGCCTCCAGATGCAGACGGGAGTTGCCTGAACAGCTTTTCCTCCTTTGACCGATTCCTTCACCTGGAGTGATTCTGCTACCTCTTTGAAATTTGCCTCTAAATTTAGATTTTCTTAATTTTACTTAGTTTCAAAAGTGGCCTAAGGGTCTCTTGGGTTTGTGTGAGAATCAAGAAGGAAGGTTTATACATGACAGAAAAGGGGCAGCTTTTTTGTAAATGCTTACTTCTACAGGCCTCTTGAAAACTGGTATCAGAATAATGCAGGGGGCTGGTTAAAATATATAGATCCTGGGGACCTACACTAGAACTACCCAGTCAGAACCACTAGCAGTTGTAGCCTGGGAGCCTGCATTTCCAGTTCTTTAAGAGATTTTGATGTCCACTCAGATTTGAAAAACACTTTAATTTGTTCCTTCTATAATGATTTCTCCTCTTTTTTCAACACGATGGTGAACAAGATTCATTCCAATATCTATTTCTGTACAGCTTTTGAGCGGAACCAGAACTAAAGCAGATTTGCTATGCAGTTTTTCTCATTAAATACAAGGTCAAAGAGGTAATTACTCATTTACTTACTGTAGTAGGTGACCACAGAGATATTCCCATTCATGACATATTCTGTTGCAGCTGGTTGGTTATTTTCCTCTTCCTCTCCCAGGAGGGAAAGTCTTCTGACCTGGGTAGCAAAGACCAAGCTCTACATTCTGTTTCAAGCCAAGGGTAAGGAGGCAGCTCTGAGTTATCAGCAATTCTTTACCTTTTTACTCATTAGAATCACCTGGAGAGCTCAAAAAAACACCAACACTCAGGCCTAATTCTTTAGAAATTCTGATACCTGTCTATTTAGAAAGTTCTCTAGGTGAGCTTCTAGCAAGATAATCACCATGTAGCAGTAAGGGCTTGGGCTTACACATGGATTTCAGGTCAGGATTTTCATTGGTGGAAAAGATGGGGATGAGTATGTCAGGTTGAAGTAACCATAAACAATGAAATTGAGGCATGAACATATGGAGGGATCTATTCAAATTTGGTCAGATTTCACCTCCAGAAAATGTATATGGATACATGTACCAGATATTCAGTTTCTCATGGAAGACCTTTATGAAGATATGATGTTAGCATTTATGAGGTGACATTTGAAACTTCTAAACTTTGGCAAAATATCAGGAAATATGTATTTTATTAAATTACTTGACAATAAATTCCTTCCACTTTTGCTATCAAGAAAAATCTGTATCTCCTTCTGTAATTTTCATGCTTCCTTTAACTAGACAAAGACAATTTTATTTTAGACTTTTGCTACTAAGAAACTCAGTATTAATTTTTGTGCTTGATTATAGAAACTCAAACCAATCTTCAGGTAAAATTTTCTCTGTTCTTCATATATTTTTTTTTTATTTTGAATTTCCCTTACCTTTCCTTACTTTTCTTTTCCTGACACTATTTTTCTTAGGCTGACCTCAAATTTCTGGGCTCAAGTGATTCTCCTGCCTCAGCTTGTAGTAGTTGGAACTACAGGCGCATGCCACTGTACCCAGCTTGGTATTTCTTTTTTTAATCTGTACCTTGATAAACCTGTTTAATATGGATCTTAACATAATAATATATCTAATCCTTGTTGGAAATAGACAAACATAACTCTAATATCCATTTTCTGTTTACACGTGCATGCATCTTTTCAGAACTAAGCTGTGAAGGATTATATGACAAGACTTCTGCCCACTATCTGGCCTCATTTTCTGCTACTTGCATTATTATGTACTACATTTTGTTACCTAATACATCAGCCTTGATCTTATTGCCTTTATTTGCTTGAATTTTCTCTTCAACCTGACTAGTGTTTTGTTAATATTTTTTCCTATGGATCATGGGGTGCATAGGAAATGGTAATATTTGTGTAATGTACTGGGATGAAGAGAGAAAACTACTAACCACTAGAGGCTACTGGTCAGGATATCGGCTGCTCCATCTTTGCCGTGCTGACTCAAAGTTTGACATTCTTATTACATTATACTTAGAAAAAGTAGTCAGAACTCAATGCACAAGGAATATTGATGGGAAAACGGAGTTCCTGTGTCAGGATATTCCCTACCCTTAATTAGACTTCCCTAGTCTGGTTGGGGAATATGCTTTCAATAAATAAGTTAAGGCAAGAACACTGTCTTTCCATTTTTATAGTCCTATATTGTCTGGCTATATTAGATATATACAATAAGTGTTTGTTGAAAAAACAAAAAGAAGAGGAAAAAAGGAATTAATTATTGGACACAAACTTCAACTTCTTTGATGTGTTTCAGTCCTTTGGGTATTTTCAATTAGAGCAGGGCAATTCAGTTTGAAACCTGGATAATAATGTCAGGTGTGTATTGATTCATTAGGCTAAAATGCATCAGGCTAACAAGAAGCATCTGTTGGGTGTTCTGGGGCAAATCACTGTGAGAAGCATTAGTTTTTGTTTTTGTTTTTCTGCAAATTAAAGAAATTTGGATTAAAAAGGTGTTGTAGTCTTTATTATTTTGAAATGTCTGCCATATGATTTGCTTTATAAATAGAAAGAAAATTAGAAAAGGGACATTGAAGAAGTTGTCAAGCAGATAACCCAGGAAATAGCCAGAATCCTCCGAAGAGACCAGGGACCAGTTTTTAATACATGATGATTAAAAATGATCCAGGTATTGCGTGTGGTAGTATTTGTCTGTAATGTCAGCAATTTCTGAGGTTGAAGTGGGAGAATCATGAGTTTGAGGCCAGCCTCAGCAACTTAGAAAGACCCTGTCTCAAAATAAAGAAAAACATAAATAGGTTCAGAGATGTTGCTTTGTGGTAGAGTAGCTCTGAGTTCAATCTCCAGTACGATATATATAGAGAGAGATGTAGCATCCAGAATGCATTACTTCAGGAGTTTGAGCTTCCTAGAGAGGACAGCTACATGTCATTCTTCTCTGCTCACTACTGCTGGGGTGCTCCTGCTCACAGCTGGTAATCTTGAGTGTATAAGAAACTGCAGATACTAAAATCAGGTAGCTACATTTAATTAAGAAACTTTCAGGACTGGAAATTCTATTTTCTTAATGTACTCAAACACTTAAAAAGGCCTTCATTTTATTCAATTAAAAATTGAGTAGGTCTAGGCTGTCGTGAAGATTAAATATCATAGTACATGGCAAAGGCTTAGTATAGTTCCAGGTATATAATAAGCACTCAGTCATGCTGGCTATTATTGTTATTACATTATAGAAGCCATGAGCCAGAAGCCAAAATATTTAATTCCCAATACTGGCACTTGGTTCCATTTCTTTCTAATGGAGATGGAACAGTTGGCTATGAAATCCAAAGGGTGAGATATAGAACTGTCCACAAAGACAGTCACTTGTTCAATTGAAATGCCACAGAATATTAACAAGCCCAGCTATGCTTCCCAAATAATTAGAAAAAGCTGCAAAAAAAAATCTAAAAATAATCCAAAACAAAGACATATTCAATCTGGAAGCAAATTTTAAGTTTTAGATTTCTTGTAGAAAATGTTGATATCATGTGCTTGACACCAAAATTATATCAATACTGCACTTAGTGACAATCTGATACTCTGGTATACTCACCTCCCCTGCTCTGTGGCAGGATAAAAATTTATGACTTTGGGGAATCATTATTTTGTTTGTTTTTGTGTTGTTGCCATTAAGTGATGGGCCTGGAATAAAGGAACTCTCATACAAAATAGATATATTTAAAGGTGTTGCTCATTAAAGATGCTATTAATTTATTTTTAGCTTTCAAGGTGGTATTAGAAATTAAGAATAAAATGTTTTTGGAAAATGGATGTCATAGATTTTAAAGGCTATTGCCCATGAACTCTAAACTACTTTTCAAAATGTTAGTTCTTGGGTACTTTCAAATAAGATATTGTCTTTGATTGACAGCACTTTTTGACTAATTTTATTTAAAGAAGTCCTTCCTGTAGAACTTAAAATCATTGATTAAAAACTCAAATAAGGTAATTTATCATAATTTTGTCCTTTATTTGACATGAAATAAGTTAATTTGTATATAATTGTTTTGTAAAATAAAACACAATATTCTTTTTTTAATATTTATTTTTTAGTTGTAGGTGGACACAATATCTTTATTTTATATTTATGTGGTGCTGAGGATCGAACCCAGTGCCTCACGCATGCCAGGCGAGTGCTCTACCACTGAGCCACACACAGCCCCATAAACACAATATTCTAATTATTATTTATGCAAATGGACACTTGTCTTTATATAACATATATATTTCACACAAATGGAAAAGATGAGCAAAGCCCAATATAGAAACTATTTTGGAAAAACAATTAACGTTTTTATTTTACTGATGTTTATTGAACACATAATATAAGAAACTCTGCTAAGTTCTTTTCCTGTTCTTTCCTACTTTATACTGATGCAAATTGTTAAAACATAATTTTTTTTAATCTTCTGCTTCTGGTTAAGTATTGCAGACTCTGTGTACTAAAATTTTCTCCACTACAAAATACCAAAGAATGAGGGATAAATTAAAGGGAAAAGGCTCACACCAATATTAAGAACCAAAACAGACTCACTGTGGACATATGAAAGATCACTATTTCAAACAACTTAGTTAAAACGATCAAATTTTAAAAGAAAACACAACTTAAAATTAGTCCTAGAAGAATTATACTCAATTTTCCTATAGCTATTAAAGTTCATGAAATCAGAAGTTAAAAACATATTCATCAAAACAGAAACAAAACCCCCAAATCAATCAAATAAACAAAAAAAAGGCTCAAGTATTTTTACTGAGAAGCATTATCAAATAGTCAAAGAACAGATAATTGAAATCTAATAGAATATTTTTTCAAAGAATAATACAATGTGGGAATACTCCATAACTAATTTTTATGAGATTGGTATGATTTTTGGTACTGGAAACACGGTAGAACAGAACCAGAAAGGAAGCTTATAGATAAATTCCACTCATGATATTAGATGAAAAACCTAAAACAACATATTAATAACCTAGGAATAGGAATAGAACCAGGAAGAGGGCTTATTTTTACATGATTAAGTATACTTTTCAAAAATGTATTATGCAGTATAGCATTAGAAGTATTCTCTCTAATATCACAAATGAGGTAAGTATACTCTATTACTGAATCTTTGAAATTTAAATTATAGTACTAGCCAGTTCATTAAGAAATAAAAGGTAATGCAGGCAAAAGTCATAAAAAAGAAAAAAATGTTATAGTATTTGTGGATAATTTGGTTGTCAAAATAAAAAATAAAAATAATTACAATTCGTTAAAATTGACTAAGCATACCAAAGTAAAAATAATTCACATTCTTGTAATCCCTGCAGCAGTTGAGAATGTAATTTTTAAAAATACACCATTTACCCAGAGTGGGTGAATGGTGAATTTCTATCAAACTTTTAAGGGAGAAATTTTGCCAACTCTATTATCTCTTTCAGGTAGTAGATACAGAGGGAATACTTCCTAACTCATATATGGTTAGTATTGCCTTAATATCATACCAGACCAAAACACTTATAAAAAAAAAGGAAACTACAAACCAATGATGGTGGAAAAACTATTACACTCTGATGAAAGAAATCAGAGAAGAACTAAACAAATAGAGAGTTATGTTCTTGGATAGGAAGACTAAGTATTGTTAAGACATCAGTTCTTTCAAAAATGATCCATAGATTTAATGCAATTCCAATGAAACCCCAGAAAATAACTTTGTGGATATTGACAAACTTATTTTAAAGTTTATATGGAGAGACAAAAGTTCCAGAATAGCCAACTCAGTCTTGAAGGAAAAGAGTTAAAGAACTGACACTAATTTGCTTTAGTACTTCATTAAGGAGATAGTAATAAAGACTAGTATTGGCAAAGAACAGACACATAGATAAATGCAATGAAATAGAGAGCCAAGAAATAGACTCAAATAAATATAGTCAGCTGATTTTTGACAAAAGGGCAAAGGCAAGACAATGGAGGAAAAAATAGCATTTTCAACACATAGTGCTGGAAAAATTGAACATACATATGCAAAAACATAAATCTACATACAGATCATACACTTTCACAAAAATTAACAATGAATCACACATAAATATAAAATGAAAAATTACAAAATTCCAGAAGAAAACACAGGAGAACATCTAGATGACCTTGAATTTGTTAATGACTTTTAGATATAATAGTAAAGCTACAATCTATAAAAGAAATAATTGATAAGTTGGAATTCAATAAAATTAGAAATTTCTTCTCTGCAAAGACAAGAGAATAAAGCCAGAGACTAAGAGAAGATGTTCGCAAAAGACATATGTGATAAAGGACTGCCATCCAAAGTATGCCAAGAACACTTAGAGCTCATCAATAAGAAAAAAAAAAGATTAAAAAATAGATCAAAGACCTTAACAGATACTTCTCCAAAAGATGATGTACAAATGGCATGCTCTATAGTTTGGATTTGGGATGTGTTCCAAAGGCCCATGTGTTTGAGTTTTGGTCCCAGCCCCTGGTGCTACTGGGAGGTGGTGGAACCTTTAAGAATTGGAACTTAATGGGAGGAAATTAGGTCATTGAAGACATTAACTCAGAGGGTTATTGGGACCCCAGCCCCTCCTCTTCTTTCTGCCATAAGATGAGCTCCTTGCATAAACATGTGCTCCCATCATAATTATTTTACTACCACAGGCCCAAAGCAATAGGTCTGGTCAATCATGAACTGGGAAGTACAGAAATGTGAGCCAAAATAAACCTTTTCTCCTTATGAGTTGATTATCTCTGGTTCTTGTTACAGTAATGGAGAAAAAATAGCATTTTCAACAAATGCTTCTGGGAAAGGAGTCTAACAGTAAGCAAACATATGACAAGAGGCTCCATATCATATATTATCAGGGAAATGATAATCAAAATAAAATTGATACACCAGTACATATCTATTAGAGTGACCTAAAAACAGAACACTAACATAAAATGGTTGTGAGGTTGTGGAGTAACAGAAACTCTCTCATTCATTGCTGGTGGGAATGCAAAATGGTACATACAACAGCTTTGGAACTTTCTCACAAAACTCAACATACTTTTATCATATGATTTGGAATCACATTCTCTCCTACACAAAGGAGTTAAGAATCATTTTATATATATATATATATATATATTATAATATATATTTATATAAATATACATAGATATATTTAAATATATACATTTAAAATATATTTATATTTAGATGTTTATATATTTAAATACTAAATATTTGTATATTTATTATATACATTTAAAATAGCTATCACCTATATAATCATGACCACAACAAAATAAGATATCTAGGGGAAAAGCATCTACCAAAAGCTGTTGATTCCATTAATGAAGAAAACTAAAAATCTTTATTGAAAGCAGGAAATAGCAAAATAATGAAAAGTTCCTATATTCATCAATAAGAAGATTCAATATCATAAAATGTCTTTTCTTCCCAAGTTATCATTCCAATGATGTTTTATAAGAGTTTGATTATACATATGGGGGTGAATTGAAATGTTGATTCAAAAGTAAGGCATAATCTTAAAGGACTACTGTAGCCAAGAAATTTCCAAGAAATAATAAAGTAAATAATTTGATCTATTAGATAGCTAACTCATTATAAAAGATTATTCCCTGTATTTTTGTAAAGGATATATATGAACTGACCAAAGCACCAGAATAGAGACTAAAAACCCCACGTCTATGAAAATGCAATATATGACAGAGGAGACTGCAGATCAACTGAGGAAGGATGGACTATTAAATAAATGGCACTGGGTAAACTTTTTCTTCTTACAGTAAAAGTTAGTCTGTATTCCTACCTCACATGGTATATTTAAAAACCAAACTGTGGTGAATTAATAGCCTAAATATGAAACTAGAAAAAAGTATTGGCTAACATCTTAATGATTTCAAGATAGAAAAAGAGTTCTTGAACAAGACACAGCAGGCACTAGGCACAGGGTCTGGATGCCTGTAATCCCAGCAGCTAGGGAGGCTGAAGCAGGAGGATCCTGAGTTCAAAGCCAGCCTCAACAAAAGCAAGGCACTAAGCAACTCAGTGAGACCCTGTCTCTAAATAAAATACAAAATAGGGCTGGGGATGTGACTTAAGGGTCGAGTGCCCCTGAGTTCAATCCTTGGTACCCTCCCCCCAAAAAAAAGACACAGTAGGCATAAACCAAAGAAGAAAACATTTAATTTCATTAAAATGAAAAATGTTAATTCATCAAAAGTAGTTTCAAAAACTGAAAATTTAAACCAAAAATTAAAAAATTATTTCTAATAATACAAATGAGTAAAGATTAATATTCATTATAGATACTGGATTTCCAGAACTGTTAAAAACAAAAAATGGACCAATTTAAGCACAGGCAAAAGATATGAAGAAGCAAGGAAAAACATTGAACCTCAATGAAGTAGTAGCACATAGATATTTTAAGTGGTTGGATCCTAAGGCTGCCTTATCAAGAACCACAAACCAAGAGGCTAAAATCAACATAAATCTGTTGTCTCACAGTTTTGGAGACTGTAAATCTGAAAGAAAGTGTTGGTGCGGAATAAACTCCAATGGCTCTAGGGAACAAACCCTCCCATGATTTTGTCCTAGCTTCTGTATATGGCAGCTGTCCTCAGCATTCCTTGGCTTGTGATCTCATAGTTCTGCCTCTGCCTCTTCCTTCCTATGGTTTTCTTCCTTGTGTGTTTGTGTATTTCTGTATCTGTATGTGGTGTTTCCTCTGTGTCTGTGTCCACATTTTCCTCATTTTATAAGGATACCAAGTCATTGAATCAGAACCCAATGCTAATCTAGAATGAAAAAGTTATAGAAGAATGTATTCTAGTCAGCTTTGTGTTGCTGAGACCCAACAAGAACAACTTATAGGAGAATAAGTTAGTTTTAGAGAGGTCTCAGTCTGGAGATGTCCAACTTCATTACTCTGCACCCAAGATGAGGCAGCATACCAAGGGGGAAGGGGCCAGAGGAGGAAAACTGTTCACCTCATGTCAGGGTTAGGTAGCAGGGGGCAGGGAGGGAAGCTACCACAGGGAGGATGCACTCTTCCAGGTCACACTTCAGTGATCCACCTCCTCCCCAGCTGCTGAGAGCCATTAGCCAAGTAGGTATGACAATTTCCTTGCCAGCGTACCCCATGTTGCTTAGAGGAAGGACTCGTGGAAATGGTCTTGCCTTGGACATTTGCAGTGACATTGCATGTATGTTTGAGAAAGGTGACCCTGCTCAAGGACCAGGGTGGATCCTGGTTTAGGGAGGATCCTACTGGATTAGGGCAGATCCAGGTTTAGGGTGTATCCTGCTGGGAATAGGGAGTATCCCGCTCCTTGGGTTTAGGGCGGTTCCAGGTTTAAGGTGTACCCTGCTGGGAATAGGGCGTATCCTGCTGCCTCAGGCACGCCGCGCTCCTTGAGTTCCCATTGAGTTCTCATGGGATAGCACCCAGCTGCCTACAGTTACCACCCAGTGCATTCAAACTAAGATGTACTGATGAGATTACATCTCTCACCATCCAAACATTTCACCTTTGAACATTTCTATATTAACTAAGGAGCTTTGGGGGCACCTCTCCTATCCAAATAATAGCAGAATGCATATAGATGATACCTTTTCCATATTACTTGATGATACCTACATATTATATAAAAGTATAAAGTCATTTGTGGGAATGATAAACACCAAATTCAAGAGTAAATGGAAACTCTAATGCTAAGTGAAATAAGCCAGTCCCCAAAAGACAAAGGTTGAATATTTTCAATGATATGTGGAAGCTAACCCACAATAAAGGGAGAGAGGGGAAGAATAGATATTCAGTGAATTAGACAAAGGGGAATGAAGGGAAGAAAGGGGGAATAGGAAAAGGAAAGACATTACAATGGACTTAAAACCATTTTCCTATATACATATATACATAGGAAATACATTGAAGTGAAACCCACCATTGGGTACATCCACAAGAATGTGGTCCTAATTAGAATAAGATACATTCCATGATTGTATAATTATATCAAAATGAATTCTACTACCATGTCTAACTAAAAAGAACCAATAAAAATACTTTTAAAAATAGTAAATGAGGCTACAATGGAATCCATACTATACTTTTTCTTAAACACATATGTATTTGTTATATTATTTTTGTATTTTCAGTAATGCATAATAAAATGGAAATATTAAGGGAAAATTCAAGGCTAGAATAATTATGTGAATCAAGAACTCTGGTCTTGAATCACTCTTCTTAACTAACGCATTACTGCTTCAATGTAACAAGTGACACAATTTTAGAACAATTTTTTGTAATCAAAATTGTGTTTATATAAGTATCATGTTCTAAAAAATTAAGATAATGCATTGAGCACTAGTTTTATGTTTTATAACAAAAAATATTACTTGCAAAACAAATAAAATCATGGGCACCCCTTCCTCCCCACATTGTTAGATTAAATGTAGTAAATTAATTGTTTAAAGTAATTATTTGATTGACTTTGATTTCAAACTCTGCTTAGATTAAAAGGAAATACTAAACTAACATTTCAAACATTTGTCTCATCACATCTTATACTTTAAGATAGCCCTTGTACTTTAAGATAGCATTGTAGAAGAATTGAACCCTGAAAAGTAATTTGTGAACACCTGTCACTGTAAATCTGATAATTTTTAACAACAAAATATAGGCTTTTACTGTACTTTTAACATTTTATTGGGAACCATAAATTTCAAATATTTATTTCATACTTTTGAACAAATGATTGAGTTCCCAGGGAAAGGGCAAACTCCTGTTCAATACCAGTTTTTAAACTTTTGTTGTTATGTTCTTGTTTTCCCCTCAATAACTTCTGCTTTAAGTCAAGAAGTTTCAGAATCACATCTTTTCTCCATAAATATTTAACTTCAAATTTCCTAGAGAATTGGAAGCTTAATAAATACTTTTAAAAATGGGGAAGACTATAAAATCCACATGCAAATTATTTTCATAATAGTTTCTCACATGAAAAGGCCTTACTTATATAAATGTTTAAAATAATTTTAGTTATAGATGGACACAATGCCTTTATTTATTTAATTTTGTGTGGTGCTGAGGATCCAATCCACTATCTTATTCAAATGGGGCAAGAGCTCTGCCACTGAGTTACAATCCCAGCTCTTTTATTTATTTTTTATCTCAAGCTCTTTCTCTTTCACAAAGGCCATCCAATTCTTTCTCCACACTTCTGAGAAATTATCAGCAGAGAGATCACTAATACTATTACCTTGTATCACTATTAGTACTATCATTGTTTAATCTTTATTGAAGATTATTACAGGTCAATGATTGTACTATGTACTTGAATCTTCACAAGTTTATTATCATACACATTTAATTATTGAGGAAAAAAATGGGCTAATTAATTTGATCAAGGTCATATGCACAGTGAATACATGTTACCTTTCTATTCATTCCCTATATGCTGTGTGTATAGCATATATGCTAAATAAATCAAGCCAATCTTCAGTTCTTAGGAGTAGAGACTGAGGGTCTCATTGTTTTGTGTTTTATCACTGAAATCCCAGTGCAATTCTGGGCCTGCAAGAAGTACTGAATAGGGAGAAAGAGCAGGAAAGGAATTATATCACCAGAGAAAGGTAGATGGTGAGATTTAGACACCTATTTTAAAAAAAGAATTTATCTGGTGTTTCGATTGAATTTCTTGTAAATTTTCAATAATGATCAGAAGACCACGTTTCCCAAATTATCTAAGCAAAATTTATCTTTAAACCTTTTTTTTTTTTTTACCTAGTGATATCCAATTAAAATCCACAGTTCTGGAAAAATTAGAACACCCCTATGGCTTTGGTACTTGAGAATCAGGGATAATTAAATTTAGAATAGTATTTTTAGTTTAAAATAATTCATCCTAATTTCAATTACTTGGAAAAAAGTAAAAAAAAAATAATTGGAACTTTAGAAATCACTTTTATAATCTCCTAAATAAAATTCCAACTATTTACCACATGGGTTCTTTTCTCCTTCATTAAAAAAAATCACTCATGATTTGGGAATGATAGATAAACTTACCAATTACTGAGATGCTCCAACTATTACTAAGCCTTCAGTAATGACAGGAAGTTCAAGGTTCATAACAAAACTGCAGCTTAATATCCTTTTATTTTTTATCCCTGGTCAAGGAACTACAGTGAAATGCTGGTCTGGAATCAAATTTCCTGTGAAAATGTTAAAAATATTTATACTTCATGAAGGGTTTTAGAGAAATTTCCCATGATGGATGATGTATTGTACCTCAGATCAATAACCTGACAAGTTCATGCTCATATTTAGTAAATTAAAATAAGAAATAAAAGCGGAATGACTGTAATTTTTGTTTTCTAATGATATCATCAATAATATCTGCTATAAAGTTAGCTTTTCTTTAGGTTAAATTCATAAGCCTTAAAGAATAAAAGCTTAACTCTATTCAGGAGCTTTGGGTTGCACCATTTCGTCAGGCTTATCTTGGATTCTGTATTTTTAACAGAATAAAATACTTTTTCTTTAACATAGAAGAGATAGCAAAGTGTGAACATGAAAAAATGCAACATCATTGTGCTTCTATTGTACATTACATTATTATTAGTCAAATAAAAAATTATATACAACTATTAGTCACCTGCAAACTATAGAATTATAGCACTTTATGTCCTTTGATACTTTTCTTCCTAGCATTCATCTAAGTGCCTAAAAATCTTGTTGTAAATTTTATAAAATTAAATATTTGATACATTATGTGCATTGTTTATGAGGAAAAAACATGAACTACTTGGAATTTCTTTTAACTTGGCTAAAAATGCTGATTCATTATATATTTAAGTAGACTAATAAATGACAGTCCTCAGGAATATGAACTTCAGATTTAAAGTACTATAGTTTTCTTGAAAAGGAAAAAAATATAATTAGTTATTTATTGAAACTTTAGGAATCCAAAAGATGAAAGTACAATTGCTGAATGACATATTTACTATTTTTTTTTACATTTACATATTTACATGTACCAGGTCTGACAATTCTTATTCAAGTAGGTTTTTGATATGTATATATTTTATTTTTAAAACTTAAATTTCTCCTCTTATACTCTGTTTACATTCTCAAATATATTTTCAAAGTTTTATCTTTTGAAAATTCAGGTATTAAGTAATATTTCATTATAATCTTTGGACTTGCAACTGTATTTTAACAAACTAGTTCTATATTTGTGAAGAGATTTTAAAATGAGGAATGGAAACCTTCACAAATCTTAAAAAGACTTCTTTTCAGAGTCTGTAGCACACATATGTTTTTTTCTTCTCAAGGCCATGAATCATCACAAATGACAGCTTCATTGTTTGGTATGCTGAAATGATTGAGTGGTAACTGTGCCCAGCTTAATCTATCTCCAAATAAACTGTCCTGTTCTGTATATATTGGACTAACTGGGTTTTCTTTGAAGCTTTGGTGATGGCTCTTTTTTTCTGTCTTGGAGAATCCCAAATTATGAAATTTAAAGTTCAATTTGAACATTATATTAAGACTATTGCAATCTATAGTGAGTCTTTGCAAGTAATCTAGAGTCAACTGCTTTGGGGACTGCATTCTGCACTTTTCCTCCACTTTAGACATCACAGAAACTATATGTGAACCTTGTGTTATATGTTTATTCTAGTTTATGAGAAGTCCCATTCTTTACCTATGTTCAAAATGGACTAAATTTCGTTTTCTTGGTAAAAAGAAAAACAGTTTATAGAACAAACCCATGAAAGTCTTTTTATTTTCAATGTTTAATCATTCCATTTGAAAAATGCAGCACTGTTTCCTATGTAATAAAAGGTAAATGTGTGAATTCCAAAGTACTGGCTCTGGCAGCACAAACCTATCACAGGTGAACGTGTCGCCGAGATCTATTAAAAAGGCATTTCCAGACAGAACTTTTGAAAGACAGATGCTGCAGGCTTTCAAAAGGAGCTAGAACATATACTAGGTGTGGCTCGAAAGGTTAAGAGCAAAAGAGATCACTAAAAGAAAATTTTGGAGAAAAATTTAAAAGATAGAACTCAATGTTATTTTTCTTTTTATAATATTCTTCCTTTTCTACAAGTTTGGGATTTCCAAAATACCTGCTTAATTTCTGCAAGCAAAGGTTTCTAGGTGGCGCTCTAAAGCGTTTGCCAGAAGGTGGCGGCATAAACCCTTATTGTTTAGAGCTGTCCCAGGTGCTGAACCCAGTTACGGAGATTAAGAGCAGCTCCGCGGCTAGCCAGAGATTTCACCAAGTTTTCTCCCCAGAGATTGCAAGGTACTGTAAGAAATGAAAAAGACCATATAAAATGCTGGATCTCACTTACAACACATAGGTAAAATATTTCCTTCTCTGAATTTACTCGCCACAAAGCTATGAGAGGTGGCAGCATTTAGTGAAATGTAATAGGTAGTTGTAAATGAAAAGCGTGTGTATGTGTGTGTGTGTGTGTGTGTGTGTGTGTGTGTGTGTAAGTAATACATACCGCGCTGATTTTTTTTTCTTCACTCCGAGATTCAGCTGTTTACCCGTCCTCATCCTTTGACACACCTTTTATAATTCCTCTCTCCTCCAAACTCCCAAGGTTAAAAGGGGAAGGGGGAAAAAAAGAGTCAGGCAACAACCTCCAGGGATGTCAAGCTGGACTGTTAAGATGATGAATGGGGGCGGTTTTCCAAAAAAAAACTAAGATATACTCCAATCTTCTTTCACCAATTAACAATAATTTACAGATTGACCCAGGGCGTTCACCTTCCCATTCAGTCTCCCCGTGTCTCCTTTTTTCATTTTCCTATTGCCACTTTGGGATGTTGACTCTACTTAAGAATTTGACAGAAATAAGAGCCCGTGGTAGTTGAAAACGGATTTTTTTTTTCTCCTTTTCTCCTTGAGTTTGGCTGGGCGGGAGGCGGAGTTTATTTGTTACAACATCAGTCTGACCAGCAGATCAGTTGTCTGTAAGCGAATTTTGAGTCTGTCTGCAGAAAGGGACTTGAATGTAAAGATGCAGAGCTAGAAGGAGAGGAAGGCGGGGACCCAGAGGAAAGAGACACTCAGGGTTGGGGAGGTGTTAGGAGGGGAGGATTAGCGTGGGAGGAAGGGAGACCGTCTGGCTGAGCAACACACAGAGGCATAGAGAAAGGAAGGTGAGATGAAGAGGGAGAGTGAAAAGGATGGTTAGCAGGACGAAGTGGAGAGGAGGAAGCTGAAAAGAGACGGGAAGAGAGAGAGGGAAGGAAACAGGGAGAGGAGGGTCAGAGAGTGGCCCTGGAGAATGGGGTTTCTCTATTCCAGATACTTCTGGGATTAGAGACTGTTTGCTAGTGGAAAGACTACGGCTCCAGCACCCAGTTGGGCATCAAGAAAGTAAAATGGACAGCGAGAGACAAACATTCCAGCCACCTCTCTGCCACCCAGAGATCCGGACACTGCTCTCTGGGAACTCTAGTTTTCTAGCTGGAGCGGCTGAGCGCCCTGCACCGCGGGAGCCAAGGAAGCCCCAGAAGCTGCTCCTTCAGATGCCTTCGCCAGAGCAGTAAGAACTTCCTGCCTGACTCCTTGCATCCCCTCGCTCAGAAACTCTCCGGGAGAGAAGACCCTAGGGGGAGGCGCGAGGGAGATACTCGTGCAGTCTTTCTCCCCTCCCCACGCCGGGCGTGCAGGCAAGCATGGATGTGCTCAGCCCTGGCCAGGGCAACAATACCACATCGTCCCAGGGGCCCTTCGGGACAGGCAGCAATGTTACTGACATCTCCGACGTGACCTTCAGTTACCAACTGATCACCTCTCTGCTGCTAGGCACGCTCATTTTCTGCGCGGTGCTTGGGAATGCGTGCGTGGTGGCTGCCATCGCCCTGGAGCGCTCCCTCCAGAATGTGGCTAACTATCTCATCGGCTCCTTGGCGGTCACTGACCTCATGGTGTCAGTGCTAGTGCTGCCCATGGCCGCGCTGTACCAGGTGCTCAACAAGTGGACTCTGGGCCAGGTCACCTGCGACCTGTTTATCGCCTTGGATGTTCTGTGCTGCACCTCCTCTATCCTGCACCTGTGCGCCATCGCTCTGGACAGGTACTGGGCCATCACTGACCCCATCGACTACATGAACAAGAGGACGCCCCGGCGCGCCGCTGCGCTAATCTCACTCACTTGGCTCATTGGCTTTCTCATCTCCATCCCGCCCATGCTGGGCTGGCGCACCCCAGAAGATCGCTTGGACCCAGACGCGTGCACTATCAGCAAGGACCATGGCTACACTATCTACTCCACTTTCGGCGCTTTCTATATCCCACTGCTGCTCATGCTGGTTCTCTATGGGCGCATCTTCCGTGCCGCTCGCTTCCGCATCCGCAAGACGGTCAAGAAGGTGGAGAAGAAGGGAGCTGACACCCGCCTTGGAACATCTCCGGCTCTGCAACCCAGGAAGAGCGTGAATGGACAGCCAGGTAGCAAAGACTGGAGGCGGGGCGTGGAGAACAAGTCACTGGGGGCTCTGTGCGCCAACGGCGCTGTGAGGCAGGGCGACGATGGCACCGCCCTAGAGGTAATTGAAGTACACAGAGTGGGTAACTCCAAAGAGCATCTGCCACTGCCCAGCGAGGTGGTAGGTGCTGCCCCCTGCACGACCGCCTCCTTCGAGAGGAAGAATGAGCGCAACGCTGAGGCGAAGCGCAAGATGGCCCTGGCCCGTGAGAGGAAGACGGTGAAGACGCTGGGCATCATTATGGGCACCTTTATCCTCTGCTGGCTGCCCTTTTTCATCGTAGCCCTGGTTCTGCCCTTCTGTGAGAGTAGCTGTCACATGCCTACCCTTTTGGGCGCCATAATCAACTGGCTGGGCTACTCCAACTCTCTGCTCAACCCCGTCATTTATGCCTACTTCAACAAGGACTTTCAAAACGCGTTTAAGAAGATCATCAAGTGCAAGTTTTGCCGCCGATGATGATAACTGAGGAGTATCGGGCGAGAAAGGGTTAAAGGATCCGCCCCATTCACTCTGCCTCTCCAACAATCTGGAAACAACACTTAAGATAACTTGTGATCTTTCTTTTCAGCTTTTTGGCTCACGGCTACCGGATATCACCCCTTCCACACCCACTACGCCAGCGGAGGGCGCTCTCTGCAAAGGGTCCCTGGCTATGGGGCCGAAAGGCCCGGGGAACTCAGAGGGTCTTTGAGAAGGACAATGGCCTCACCATCAGTTTTGATTCCAGCCATCACCTCCTCCCTCAAGTCCCCTAAAACGTCGGGGTGGAAGTTTAAGCCTCAGTCTCTCAAGGCAGAAAATTCAAACATAATAACTATACGTACAGCCTCCATGCTGACAACTTCCACCCGTCAGCACAACTTCTAGAACTTGGACTTTAACGTTCAGAACTTTGCTCCCTCTTTCCCGCCCTATTTGCCCTAGAAACAGCGGCTTCTCTCTCTGTCTCATGGTCTCATCCCTATGTTTCCTTTCCCTGCTTCCCTCTCTGCTGTCTTCCATCCTTAAACACTTGTTGCTGGTCTGGAAAGGCGGTAGGGTCTGCTTTTCCTTTTGCTACTAGTGCACCCGGAATCACCATCTTACTCCTTGGGCTTACAGAATAACTCTGAGGTGCACAGCTCCTGCTTGCTGTGTTTTCTTGGACTCTAAACAAGTGGCCCAGAGGTGTCTTTGATTGGGCTTGTAAGTACAAGACCTGGCCAGGGGGTGGAGAGCGAGGAAGGAATAGGGACCATTTTGTCTGGGGTTGCCTTGGTGTCAGCACTCACCAAAGAAACTGACAATCAGTGGGAAAAGCGGACTTTTGTTTGTACGGATTTCTGGCGAGTCTGTATCTCCTAGCTTCGCCACTGATATACTGCGGGTGGCGCCCGCCGGCTGCAGTGTGCTGGAAAAGCTGAGAGGCCGGAGATCCAAAGCGCCTCACCTGCTGCGCTCTTGGCGAGCTCGTCTGGGTGCTTACAGGGTCCGAGTTCCTTTGCTTGAGCTCCGGGACGAATTAAAGTGCTGGTAGACAATTAGCTAGCCTTTGCTGAAATTGGCGGCGCTAGGTCCCTCGGAGCTCCGGGAACTTAAAAGCTACAACACTCTAAGAGTGGCGTCGCGGGGAGTTGAAGAAGGGCTCCCCAAGGTGCCTGTGTCAGGACTCCAGCTCCTTTTCCCGTGGAACTCGAAACTGCACTTTTGTCCATAGGATACTGACTTTTCCCTCTTAAATCACCCTTTGTCCCTTTCCAATCAGGAAACAGCTCTGTTCAACGTGTCCAGACACTGCACTGGATTTGTTCAAGACCTCCAGTACACAAAGTTAGCAGAACTGTGGCTTTCTGAATAGGAAGTCTTGAATTTTTAATTGAATGACTCCCACTGGGTTAGAATGATCTATAATTCCAGAGGCAGAAACTTTCAATAATGCAACCTTAAAAGATTGTTTAGGGGTTGCTCTCTGAGGAATCTCTGAGAATCTTGTAGAAGATGTATTTGCTCCCTGGTCTGGTTGTTCTGCACCTGGGGTTTACTGGGAATCAGGCTGTGTGTCCTTCAAATTTGTGGAGCACTCTAAGCTTTCTCTCCCTAGAAAAGTTAATCTTCCCACCTTGCCTGGCTACTTTTGCTGAGAAACCTATTATAATCTTTGCTGCCCACAGGAAGGGAAATTATTTGGGTGCTCCGTTTGGATGTAAATTTCCAGCCACATGTGGAGATCAAGAGGTTTATCATAGTTAGATCCTAGCTTCAAATTTTCGGAGGGATAATAGTTACCTTTTCCTGTAATTATATGAAGTTACTGATTCTTACTCTCCTCTTCCTTCAACTGTATGTTTTGAATGTTTGCATCTGCTATTTTGAGAACTGTGTTGTATTTTTACAGACTGCAAAAGTTGCACATGTTCATTGTGTGTAAGAAGGTGAAAGGACAGCTCTATCACTTGAAGACATTGTATTGTTTGTCAAACTAAACAAAGCCTCCATTTGGTTTCTTTCTTTTGAAACTGGGAGTAAATATGGTAATCCACTTAAACAGAGGAAAATTTAAGAACTTTGAGGATGTCTTGTCTATGCAAATGTAATGCTGATGTTGGGCTCTAGTGGAGAAGTTAAGGCAGACTTCTCCCATACAACTATTATCCATTTGAAAAGTCAGTTTCTTCCTTTCTTTTTGTTTAAAATAATCTAAGTAGTATTATATGAGAAAACAAACTTTTCTGTATGCTTTACTAAATTTATAGCAAATCCTATATTTAAAATAATCAAATCTCCAAATTAGCTCCTTCAAATTATGACTTGGCCAACAAATACTACATTAGAAATTTTGAAATTTCTACTTACTTATTTCTTTTACAGGATTATATGACTGTGATTTGGGGGCATTTCTTCCTGCTTTAGAGGCTTTACACAAGAATGGAAAAGAAACATTCAATTGAGGTGTAATTGTCTAAAAGCAATAGAGAAATTAAAGTTATAAGTGCAAAAGAGCCATATAGCTCCCTGATGCTTTTTTTTCTTTTACAGTACTTGTATTAAGGTAAAGTATTTATGCATCAAAATTGGCCTTCAATTTTCCTTGTAATAATAAAAACTTCAATACTGGCAATGCTACAATAAACTGATATCAGTAACACATGCATCTTTATTTAACTGAAATCTGTGCACTTGTGAATTATTTGCAAAATTTTAAAATTAAAGGTGAAAATGCAGTTGTTAGAGGAAGGCCCTGCATTACAACCTGAAATGTATCCTAGATAAGTGATTTCTTTTTTTAAAAAAAATATGCCTCTGGAAAGAGAATGTCCTTTCTCATGATTTAGGCATGAAACCATGCATTTCCCTGACTGACACTGCAGATAGGCTTTAGGTATCTGTCTAATTAATATGGACAGGGTGAGAGTCACAAAGAAGAGAAATGCAGTTCCAGTAGAAGCAACAGAGGCCCATCCTGCTTTTTAAAGCAGTGATAGTACAGAGATCCATTCTCTGTCTTTCCTAAGCACTCAGCTAAAAGAAATTTACCTCTCATTTCAAAGAAGCACTTCATGGTTTTGGGGTTTGTTTGATAGTGGGTTTCTGGATGTAAGATTCATACTATGCTAAACACAATTCTTTATGTTCTTTACCCCTTACTGGAATAATCAGTAACATCTCTTGTTTCTATTGTTATATTTGTTAATCTTACTGCTTTCTGGTGTCAGAACGATGGCTGTAGGGCAAAGAAAGCAAACCTCTGTAAACAGAGGTCAGCCACCTCAGAGAGCACTCAGAAGTTGCATGCATCCTGGTTTAGGCAAAATATGTAGATAAACACATTATCTCAATGAAGGAGAATGAGAACTCACTAGAGTTTCTTATTTGAAATATGTTACATAAATGTATCCTGCCCCTTGAGTAAAATGCTAAATTCCCCGTCTGCCTTTTGAATTCTGATTATCTCTGTTCTTGGTTCTGGCATCTCCTCCAAGGAGACAATGGCTTTCTGTTTTCCACAGGTCTTCCTGAGACCTCTGTCAATTAAGAGAGGGAATTGTTACCAGTCACTTCTGGCATGATTAACAGACCCCTAACCATGAGCAGTGACCACAAGTCAGCCATTGTTGAAATACAGGATCACCAAATAAAATACTGTCACCCTGAAGGAGTGTCAACCTTTTTGGGTATAAGAGAATAAACTATATAACTACTCATGGCAGGATAAAAGTGTTGTAATAAGATGAATTGCAGGAGTTTGACGCTATATAATCTTTCATAGAACAAAGATCACTGTGTGCTGGGAGCAGAGAGAGAACAGTAGGTAGGGAAAGTGGCATTGGATATCCAGGACTGAGTTCTCAGCAGATGGGGGATGGTAAGAAAAGGCAGACATTCTTTATGAAGTGACAAAAAAGGCAGTCTGATCCCTTCTTTCTGGCAAGTGCAAACCTGAGATGACATTTCTGCCTGGATGCTGATTAACACTTGAGGTTGATTATATAGGTGATGACTTTAGATAGAGATACAGAATCAAATCCCCATGTATTAGGGTAATCTGGATGGTCCAGAAGGAAAGAGAGAGAAGATGGATCTGAAGCCAAAGGACTGAGAATTGGGGAAACAAGGTAAGAGGAAGAATGTTTTGAGCAAAGTAAAGACAGAGAAAGTGACAACAGGGTGACCAGAGTTAAGTACAAGACAAAAGAACTCACACTTATGTAAAGTTTGTGATTTTGCCAAGTGATTTTCACACATTACATACCATTTAAATTTGAAGGAGTAGATCCTCAAATTTTAAAATCCTAATTAGGCAATTTTAGCTGAGCATAATATTTACAGTAATAGTTAAGTACAGAAAAAGGCACATAAGATCTTATGTGCCCGTTTTCCAGAGGTCTTCTTGAGACCTCATACAACTTAAACAACAAGAACTACAGTTTTAGTCTATGGGACCACTAAGAAAGAAAAAAACAGGGTCTGTTTGTGAAGAGAGAAAAAGCTGAAGATTCTGATGAGGGTTCATGATAGGGAGATTTGGGTAGATGACAGAGAAGAGAAAGTTGGTTGTTTCTTCTCCTATGGATCTTTCCTTTTATAGCTTCATCTGTAAATGTGGAAAGGCTTTGTCCTCTGTAACAAGAAGATTCAGACCAGATGGCAGGGGCCTGCTGGAAAGATATTGATTGATGTTGTAGCATTTGAACAATCTGCCATTTGGGTGAGTATGTGGGGAATGCTACTACACAGAGCTGTGGTTGGATCAACTCCCTGATTATTGTAAATTTTTTTTTTTTTTTTAGTAGAACATGTTAGTTATTTTTTGAAGAGAATATAGTCCAGAGGGGAAAAGCCTTTCAGGAATAGTAACCCCAAAATACCATGTTAGGCAATGTGTCAAGAGTGACACATGAGGCCTACAGGTTGGTTCAGACCAGTTGACCAAGTGGAGGGCAGGGCAATATAGTTTGTTCTTCAAGTACACTTGTCAGAAACCATAGAAGACCTATTTGATCCTTACACAGGTTATTCTTAGAAAATCTAGATCCATCAGTGTCTTAATTTAGGCTGCTATAACAAAAATACCATAAACAGCGTAGCTGATAAATAACAGAAATTTATTTCGTACAGTCCTGGAAGCCGAAAGATTAAGGCAGCAATAGATTCAGTATCTGGTAATGGCTTTCTTCTCAGCTCATCAATGGCCATCTTTTTACTGTAAGCTCATGTGATAGAAGAAAAAATGGAACCCTCAGGCCTTTGTTATAGTCACTAATAGCATTCATGGGGGCTTCCTGAATGACCTAATTACTCCCTGCACATGCCAATACTATCGCATTGCTGATTAAATTTCAACTTTTGGATTTTGGGAGATGCATACTTTCAGACCATAAGAGTGAGGCTAAAGTATCCAGTGAATCTCTTCCCTTTTCCAGTTTGCTTTGTTTATGTGGCAATGGCAGGAAGGGTAAAATGAGTTCAGTACATGGATGCTTCAATGCTTGATGCTACCTCAGACATTTCCATGCCTCCTGTCTGTATGTAACTTGTGCAACTCCCAGCTTTTCAGAAAAACATTTCCCATTTACATTGGCAAGTAATTGTTCTGTTGTGTCTAAGCTGGTTTCATTCTTGAAAACAGAAAGGGAAACAGGCTGCTTAGGGCAGAAAGGAGGGGGAAAAAAGGAAGAGATAATGGAATTCAACTCTTTTGTTACACAGCTATGGAAATTGATGGGGACATGTTTAGAAACTTCTGCAAGGTGCTTAGAAAAGAAGCATTCTATGAAATATGGTGTGTTTCATAGTCTCTGGAAGCAATTAGTCTGACTTTGCAAGAACTAAAGAAGATAGAATGCAGACTATAACTGATTTTAATCTTAAAAGAACAGTAGATACAAAATTCTACTATGTTGCTAGTATTTACAGCAGAGATGGGATGATTTATGGGAGAGGTTGTGGCTTAGGAAAAATGATTCATTCATTTATTTAATAAATATTTCTAGAGTATTTACTGGCCAGGAATTATTTTATATATTCAGGATATAGCAGTGAATGGATTGGATAAATATCTCTGGTACTTTGCAAAAGATGATCATCATAATTCCCTTCTAATGTGTTCACTTCTTCTGCGATGTGATTTTCAGCTTCTTCCATCAAGATATGGCTATAGAAAATTACTAAGAAAATAGATTTTAAGCATTCTCAAGATACAAAAAATGCTAAGTGTATGAATAATGTATACTTTTTTTTTTAAAAAAAAATATAGGCTGCTTTTTTATACCTTGAGTTTATGATGCTTCGGGACAACACTGCTGTGGTGATAATTCTGATGATGGAACTCAAGAGATCTGTACTCTACCTGCTCCTTTGGAACTCTGCCCAACTGTCATGTAAACAAGCTTGGGCTCATTTGCTGGAGGCTGAGAGACCAGATGGAGCAGAGGAGTCATTCTAGTTGAGATTCTCTTGGGCCAGTTATATTCCAGTTGATGTAGAGCTGACTACAGACACAAAAGTGAGCACAGCCAAGAGCAGAAGAATCTCCCAGTTTCATTCAATCCAAATTACAAACTGAATAAATGGTTGTCATTTGAAGTCACTAAACTTTGGATAATCTGTCATACTGAGAAGCTAATGAACACAATCTCATATTTTAAGGAGTTTACATTCTAGAAAGGACACATAAAATAAACAACAACAAAATACACACATACACACACATTCGCACACAACTAGAAAAAAAATTAACTCAAGTAAAATATATAGGAGTACTGAAAGGGAGGGGAAGGATGTTGCTATTTTTTGCAGGCTTTCAGAAGATGGCTTGAAAAGTTCCCATGAATTAGAGGTGCAGTAAAAATGAGCACTTGAATAAATAAAGCTTAAGAAATATCATGCAATTGTTATGGTTTAGATGTGGTGTCCTCCAAAATCTCACGTGTAAGACAAGGCAAGAAGATTTGGAGGAGAAATGATTGGGTCATAGCCTTAACCACCTAATTAGTGAATTAAACCCTTGTGGGATTAACTGAGTAGTAACTGGAAACAGGTGGGGTGTGGCTAGAGGAAATGGTTCATTGAGGGTGTGGCTATGGGGCATATATTTTGTATCTGGAGAGTGCATACTCTCTCTCTCTCTCTCTCTCTCTCTCTCTCTCTCTCTCTCTCTCTCTCTGATTTCTGATAATGATAAGAGCTGCTTCCTCCACCACATTCTCCTGCCATAATGTTGAGGCTTCAGGAATGGAGACAGCCTTCTGTGCACTAAGACCCCTGAAACCATGAGCCCTCAAATAAACTTTTCCTCTTCTACAACTGTTCTAGTCAGGTCTTTTAGTCACAGCAGGGAAAAAGCTGTCTAAAACAGCAATTTACTGTGAAAAGTAAAAAGAATTTATTTCAAATAAGAAATAACAGGAACTTGTTGATTTGGGGATTTGTATACTGCAATTCTAGGGTTTTACCCATTTCCTGATCAGAGACTCATTTATATTAAAAGTATTAGTATTCAACCATTTCATGATAATGCTCAGCCAGATCATAGGCAGACCTAAGTGAGGTTTTATCAAATTGCATATATTCCTATGACCCTGAAACTCTAGAATGTACTCTACAGTGTAGAAAGCAAATAAGATCAGTTTAACTCCCTAATATGTTAAATATTGCCATTTTGGTATGTTGTATAGTTTTATTTTTAAAACAGCTTTACTGAGATGTAATTCCTATTCTTTACAATTAAGACATTTAAAGTGTACAACTCAAAGGGTTTTTTGTACATCCATAGAACTACACATCCATCATCACAATTGATTTTGAAATTTTCATCACTGTCCACCCCCCAAATAAATCCTGATCCCTTAGCAGTCAGCCCTACTTTCCATTGATCACTGAATTCTAGGGATCAACTGAATTCTAGGCCAAACACTGAACTACTTTCTGTCTTTATGGATTTTCCTTTCTGGACATTTCAGATAAGTGGAATCATATAACACATGGTGTTTGTAACTGGCTTCTTTTATTTAGTTCAATGTTTTCAAGGGTCATCCATGTTGTAATGTGTAGTAATACTTTATCTCTTTTTATTGCCAAATAACATCCCATAAAAATATTTTAAAAATTTATTCATTAATCAGTTCGTGAATATCGGGATTGTTTCCACTTTTTGGCTATTATGAAAAATACTGCTTAAACATTCATGCATAGGGGTTAGGGTTGTGGCTTAGTGGCAGAGCACTTGCCTAGCATGTGTGAGGGACTGGGTTTGATTCTTGGCACCACATATAAATAAATAAAATAAAGGACTATTGATAACTAACAAAAAAATTAGAAAAAAAAACCACTCATGAATAAACTGGGTGCAGGGACACATGCCTATAATCCCACTAGCTCAGGAGGCTGAGGCCGGAAAATCACAAGTTTGAAGCCAGTCTCAGCAACTTAGCAAGGCCCTAAGCAACTTAGTGAGACTCCAATGTTGCTCAGTGGTTAATCACCCCTGCGTTCAATCCCTGGTATGAAAAAAAAGTACATAAATTTATGTGTGGGTATATATTTTCATTAATCTTGGTTATAAACCTAGAAGTAGAATTGCTGGATTATGTGGTAACTCAGTGTTTTAACTTTTTGAGAAACCTCCAGAGTACTTTTATAGAATAGTTGTTCCATTTTAAATTTCCCAGAATAAGAGGATTCTAATTTCTTCTAATCCTCCTTAATACTTATTATTTTCTGTTTGTTTGTTTGTTGGTAGATATGTGATGGGTCTTAAGTAGTATCTCATTGTGGTTTTGACTTTGCAGTTTTCTTTCTTTTTGGGGGGGTGGGGGGAGGTGCTGGGGATTGAACCCAGGGCCTTGTGCATGAGAGCCAAGCACTCTACCAACTGAGCTCTATTCCCAGCCCCTGACTTTGCATTTTTCTAATGACCAAAAATGTTAAGCATCTTTTCATGTGTTTATTGGCCATTTTCATATCTTATTCAGATACATGGCAATTCAAATTCTTTGATGATTTTAAACTAGAAAATCTTTTTTATTATTGACTTGCAAGAGTTCTTTGTTCTGGATATTAGAGTCTTATCAGATTTATTGTTTTCTACTTTTTTTCCAAATTCTTTCTCCAGAAGATCAGGAACAATCAGGATGTCCACTCTTACCACTTTAACTTTATACTGTAGGTTCTAGCAAGGGAATTGGGCAATGAAATAAAATAAACCATCCATATTTGAAAAAAGAAGTAAAGCTATTTCTGTTTGGAATTGGTATTATGTTGAATATAGAAAATGCTAATAAAAGATCTATTAAAATAAACACTTTTATCACGACTTCAAAATATAAGGTCAATATACAAAAATTATATTTTTATACACTAACAACAATCAACAATTTGAAAAAAAATAAGAAAACAATTCATAATAACAACAAAAAGAAGAAAATGACTAAGAAATTATTGTTAAAATAAATCACACTAAAAATAAAGAGAAAGACACTCCTATCCATAGATCAGAAGATTTAATACCATCATTATAACAGTATTCCCTGTACTGATCTACATATCCCTATTAAAATCCCTGCTGCCTTTTTTTCTGAAATTGAAAAGTTGATCTTTATAACTCATATGGAATTATAAGAGACCCAGAACAGCTGAAATAATTTTTATTAGCACATTTCATTGATACATAAATACATGTGACATATTCATACTTTCACAAAACATATTTTGCATCATTTCATTCCTTAATATTTCCCATTTTCCTTCCCCCTTCCCTCCGCCAATCTTCATCTAATATATTGGTTTCCCTTCCATCTATTCTAATTGATACATCATAATTACACATAAAATAGGCTTTATTGTGATATATTCATATAGCATATAGCATGATTTGGTTGATTTTATTCTTGAAAGAAAAAGAACAAAGTTAGAAGACTCACATTTTCCAATTTCAAAACTCATTACAAAGCTATAGGAATAAAAGCTAGGTGGTGTTGGCATAAAGATAATCATACAGATCAGTGGAATAGAATTGAAAATATAGAAGTAATTCCTTTCATTTAAGCTCAATTGATCTTCATCAAGGGTGCTAAAACATCAATGGGATAAGAATAGTCTTTTGACAAATGGTATTTGTATTAGTTGGCTTTTCATTACTATAACAAAATTCCTTACACAAGTTACTTAGGAAGTAAAGATAAGTTTTCTTATTTTCCTAGTTTGTTCAAAGTTTTCATCATGGAAGGATGTTGGATTTTATTAAACGATTTCTCTGTGTGAATCTGCATTCTGTTGATTATGGTTTATTATATGAATTTACTTTAAGAAATAAAACCAAATTTGCATTCTTTGGATAAATTTCACTTGATAGTGTTATATAATTCTTGATATGTTTCTTTGGATTTGATTTGCTAGTTTTTTTTAGGGTTTTCATCTATACTCTTAAGAGGTATTTGTTGTTTTTCTGTCATTGTTATATCTTTATTTGATTTTTGTCTCTGTATAATACTAGATTGTCTATACTTTTAAAATAAAGACTAGGCCTGACATGTGCATATGGCTCCTGTGTAATGATGACCTGTGTATGCACATGTACAGATTTGACCATGCATCAAAGTGTTGGCTAAGTCTTGATGCCTTTCAGCCCAGTAGAGGATCTGGGTAGGCCTCCATAATCCTAAAAACAACCATAATAATTACAAATCACAGAGACAAAAGTGTTCATACTTTCTATCTGATTAAAATACCATATTATGGTTGAATAATGTATGAGTCTGCTTGTGCTTACCAATGTCTGAGACTTTTTCTTCCAAGCTGCACAGCTAATCTACATTTTCCAATTTCCCTTCTTTTCAATGTATTGATGAAGCTGGTTTTGGGCTAGTATAATATGTGCATAAGTGATATCACTGTTTTGAGAGTTATACTGGAAAACTTCCAGAGTGACTTTCTTTTTGCTATTTGGTAGGAAGAAGATTCCATGGCCCTAGAGAAGATTAAGACCACAGGTTTAAGGACTGGATATATGAATTTCTATGTGGAGTACAATTTCATTTACCACAGTATCCACCAACCAGCCTTGGACTATGATAAGAACAGAAATGAAATCTGAGATTAATTTCAGCAAAGGGACATTTTTGGGTTGTTTGTATAGCAATTACATTACCCTAATCAATACAAAATATACAGAAGCAATATTTTAGACTAAACATTTCAGCGTCCTCTCAGTGATGTTGTACTAGATAGCTGAGGTAACTTCCAATTACTTTTTTATTTTGTTAAGGTCACAAATGTGCTGGTAGCCAATGAACAAAGACCAAGATGTTGTATCTTCAGTATATGCTCTGAACTTTACTGAGAAGCCAAGAGGAAGACTTGTGACCCTCACTGATGCCTTAGTTCAGACACCTAGTGTTTCTCTGGGTTAATTTTATAGAGTACCTTTATAATTATGTGCCTAGGCTGCATGCTTGGCTGTCCTTTGGGTTTCAGGAAAACAATGAGTAAGTAGGCACAAATTATTAAAATAAAGAAATTCCTTTATTCCGTCATGCTTTCCCTATTAGTCTCTGAAAATGTACACTGCATAACTCCTTTCTAAAATCTTTGCATTAGTCAGCTTTTCATCACTATGACCCAACATACATAACATGAACAACTTAGAGAAGATTTATTTTGGTTCATGTTTCAGAGGTTTCAGTCCATGGTTGGTCGGCTCCATCACTTTGGGCCTAAAGTGATGCAGAACATTATGGCAGAAGGGTATGGTAGAAGAAAGATGCTCCAATCATGGTAGCCAGGAAAGAGAGAGTAGAAGGGGTCAGGGACAAGATATAGTATCTAAGGGCATGCCCCAGTGATCTACTCCCTCCAACCATGCCCTGATTGCCTACAATTTCCACCACCTCCCTGTAGTACATATAGCTTTTAGTGGATTAACCCACTGATGAGGTCAGATCCCTCATAATCCAATCACTTCCCAAGAGCTCAACTTCTGAATCTTGCTACATTGGAGACCACACTTTCAACACATAAGAGTTTGAGGGACATTTTAAATCTAAACCATAATAGTCTCCTATATACCTTTTTTAAAATTTCCAAGCAGACTAACAATAATGATGACACACAGAAACTTTTATCATTTAGAATGTAAGAGCAGAGTGTTCTAAATTCTCTAATAAAGATATTGCTAATTGACATGACATTCAAAAAAACAAAATAACCATAGAACATCTCATGCTTTAGTTTATTCCCATGTTTATATTATGTATGTGTGTATATATATATATGCATATATATACACACACATATATACATGTATGTGTATATATATGCATATATATTCACACAAGGGAATGAAATGATGTAATTTTAGTTGTACCATGTTTTTCTAGTAATAGTTTTCTACTTGCATACATTTGTACATGTAGGTGGATGATAATAAGAGGATAGATATCCAAGAGACTTCTTCAGTGTTTACATGAGATTATTCAAGAGTTTTCGAGCACAATTAGATATTAATTGCAGTTAGAATAGCTTAGCCTAGCATAAAGGAGAAAGGGCTGAAAAGGGAGGAATTAACAGTAGAGGAGTGCAAGGAGTTTGGAGATTTTGGAGACTGATCGGCTGTGAAAAGGGCCATTAGGAAGAATCCTACATTTGGATTGGGGAAGAGAATGGAATAGACTAGAAATAGCAAAATTAAGAAAAGAAGGTGTTAGTTCAGAAGCAATAGAAGGTCCTTGATGAATTTTTAGAATTCAATTTCAAGAGTAGGAAAAAGAAAGAAAACAGACTGCTGAGAGGTAAGGGAGCAAACGAGGCCATACAACTGTTGCATGTTGAACACTAGCCTTAAAGTGTATGTTATTAGAAGAATGAAAGAGAAGAGTTTGGTAATATCAATGGTTATTTGTCTTCTTTTTTCCCCCTTCAAATAAATTATGTCTGTAGATACTAGGAAAATGGAAACAACAGAGGAGGTAAATTCAAGGCCAGAAGAACTTGAAATTCTGGTGAATAAGAGGTAATTGAAGGAGCTAAATATTGAGGAAGGCAAGAGGTTGAAGGGTTAAACTTTGAGGCAGGAACATTCTGTGAAATAGGAGATGTGTGGAGAGGGAGAGATATTTTACAGCTTTTGGGAGGAAAGAAGATATTTGATGAGGACCATCCTGTCAGTGGTTTTGAGTTGCCTATGTAGAAGGATGCCACAGATGATGAATCAAGATTAAAGCACCTCTGGACTGGAGAACTGTGATCTGGGATCCAGGGAAAAGAATAGAATTGAAGGTTGCAGCAGTATTTGTTGTAAGTTGTTTTGGAGTTTGACTTGGAAGTTACAGGACATGTGATGTCTATTTCTGGCTCTCCTGGCCTGCTCCTCCACCATCTTTGGCATGATTCAAAGTTGAAGAAATGATGAAACAGAGCATGTGGGTACCTTCCAGGCCTGGCAGTTGCTGATTAATTTCACATAACCATTGTCTCTCTAAGGAGCTATAGGAATGTTCTTTCATTACTGGCACTTTGACAAAGAGGAAAGAATATGTGCCTTATGCTTTTTAAAAGTAAGAAGTAAGGGACAGCAGAATAAAATAGGCGTCACTATCGCTGTGGGTATATACGTGACTGCATGACCAATGTAATTCTGCAACCTGTACACTCAGAAAAATGAGAAATTATATCCCATCTGATTCAAATGTATGATATGTCCAGATCATTGTACTGTCATGTATAACTAATTAAAACAAATTTTAAAAAAAGAAGTAAGGGAATAAAAAATAGGAGTGGGGACAATGACTTCTGTTGGGTAGATAGGATCTAGAAAAGCTAATGTGACTAAAATTGTACTGGTGGCTTGGTAAGAGCAGGATGACTGAACTGTCAGCCAGCTATGGTTATACCTAAAGCTAGGCAGTCTGGTCATGTACTAAATTAGATCCAAGGGAATAACTGACTCTTAGCTTATTTAGCCATTCATCCCCACCTCTTCCTATTACCCAGTCCCGTTCCTCTGTTGTTGTGTCTCTCATATATGCTTCTTCCATTAAAAGAGAGAGAGAGAGAGAGAGAGAGAGAGAGAGAGAGAGAGAGAGAGAGAGAGAGAGGGAACAACAAAAACGTATGTATTGCCATTCTAGATTTTATTTTAGGTTTTATTTATGCCTCCTGATGGCACAACTATTCTAGCTTCCTAAATTGTTCTCCATTCCTTTCTTTTCTACTTCATCCATTTCTTCCCATTATGTCTTGAGTACCACTGTTAAATCAATTTTTCTATTATGGAAAGATCCCCCATATTCCAGTTTGTTACCTAAATATGACCAATTCTTCTAACCTGGTGCTAGGATTCAATGGGATAAATTCTGGGGACAGCAAAAATGTCTGCTATGAATTCACTACTGAAAGAATATTATTTAATCTTTACTCAAGGGATAACTTTGATTGGGACATTCATTGGTTTTGTAGTTTCAGAGCAGGGAGAAAAATACTATTTAATATTAGATGTAACCCCCAATTTTTAATCACATGAAATAGAAGACAGAGTTAAGTGGAACTTTGCCATTTTAATGGCCTTTTTGAATGCCTAAGAGAGAAGAGGACATTTACAAATGATCAGTGTCCACATGATTGAGCTTTTATTTTAAAGAAATAAGATAATGTAGAAGAATTAAGAATGCGTTTGGTTAATCAGTAAAATTAGAAAATGTAGTACCCATCAACCTTTCTCCCTCCCAGTCTTTGCTTTACCCTTTGCCTGACCTTGATGCAAATCACCTTTTTCCTCAGTCTCTATCTCTCTCTTTCAGGGGTAGACAGACACTCTCTAATCTTTGGCTCTAGTCATGTTGGGTAATGATATTTTCTTCTTTACTGAATTTTAATCTTGAAAGTGTTATCTTTAAATAATGGAGACTTCAAAAGCTGACTTTAAAATTCACAAATTATCAAGAGTCCAGACAGTTATTCTTTGTTTTAAAATGGTTAAGCCTTAGTCATCTCAAATCTACACATTTCATTGGTGCTATCTAATAACATTGTAATTTTTTGATTTAGTCAAATATTAATGTTTAAGAAAAATATTAATGTTAAATTAATTTATCTCCTTATTTTGCCTGTCCATTTTAATGACATAATATCTGATCATATTTGAATATTCAATTGATGTGAATTTCTACTATCATGTTCTTATCTTGATGGGTTTTTTTATTTGTACCTTTTCTTGATGCTTGATTTAATATGCTTACTACTTTTAAAATTATACTATAATAATCTCTTGTGTGCTAATAATTGGTTTGGAAGTTTGATCAATTACTTCATGATAATTTACATACACATACACACATATAACTTATAATTTGACATAATTCAATGTGTCTTTATAAATTTTGGTACACTCTCAATAATATAATTTTCACATTCATATGCACAAAATAAACTATAAATCAGTGGATCTTAGGTGGGACATGTGGCAATGTCTAGAGTCATTCTTCATCTAGTGGGTGGACTTAAGAGATGTAATTAAACCTTCCAGAATGTGCAGAATAGCCCCCACAACAAGGGCTCAAAATGTCAGTAATGATGGATTTAAAGAAATTCTCTAGTAAAATGGGTTTGTGATCACCTTCTCATGTGTCAGAGCAAAAAATTCTAAGGTACTTTTATGGCTAGCAAAGAAGTAACACACACACTTAGGAAGATTCTAAGGACAAAAATGCCATAAACTTCACTTTGATTTTGTGATGCTTTTTAGCTTTTCTGGAAGCTTTCACACATAGAATGTCATATAATTCTTGCATTATTCCTGTGATATAGAAATGGAAGATTTTCAAATAAATACAATTTTCTTAGACATGCAAAATTATATAGAGAATTTCAGTGATAATACTAAGGTTACATGCTCATTAGTGATCCCTGTCCTCATTATGATTGTAGGAGTAAAATAAGAGGCTGACATTCCTAGGAAAAATCAGGCAAATACTGCTGGTGTACAAAATGTTCTGCTCTTTCCTTTCTTCTTATCTCCCATCTCCTGAGTAATATGAAAAATCCCAGAGGAGTAATTTTACTTCTATCTATAAACACTAATAATCTCATGTCATCATTTCAATTAAAGCATATTTCTTTATTGATATAAAATTAATCACTTATGTTAACTTGAAATTTACATTTAACAGTAATCATATTATGCAATGGAAATAAATCTCAAATTGATCTTATAAATTCTACTAATGTAGCTCTGGTAAAACTGAAGCATTTCAAGCAATATGGACTTTCCACGTATTTCCTTTGCAAGTTCTAAGTCATAATTTCTCACTTAGTTGTTGAATAATAATTGAGTTTATGACAGAATTCCATTAGACAGGATAGAGATTGATATGAGACATGGAACAACCATTGATGCCTAATCTGTGGTATGAACCTTGGATAATGGCATCAATGATATCCAGAATGGTTACCACAGAGGACAAATCCACTGGCATTTATGCTGTTTTGGCTAAGATCTTATAGCTCTAACTTGGGGATCACTAATATTATAAAATAATATCTTTTATTTTAATAGTTGAGGTAATTAATTATAAACAAAATACAGCTGTAGTCTAAATGATCTTTGTAAATATATTCAGTATTCAGAATACATACCATTTAAGTCCTCTCCAGCAAATTTTAAAGGACTTTGAAAGTGAATGCATAGGGGATTACAAAGCCATTCATCCTACTTTGACATCTTGGCCATCTGTCAGTCAAGAGTTTCCTGAAATTTACAGATTGGAGTAAAGGTTTGCTCTCAATATATTTACTGAGCTTTTGCCGAATACCTAGCAGTGAGGATACACCATAGAGGCAGAGTGGCTTCATACATGTTTTCTTCAGTTAAGCATTTATTAGGTTGTAAATTCTGAAGTAATCCTAGAGAGGTATAGATGGCCCAGCTGCAAAGATAAAGGGACTGTCATTGATGAATAACTAAATACAGAGGAGACATTCCTAGGAATTTTCAGCTTGGTGGTAGATGAGCAGAAAGCTGAGAGAAAGGTTAAGAAAATAAGGAAAATCAGACGTGAAATTATCCCCACAGAAATATTTTCAAGCTATTTATTTAATAGAATGGCTAGAAAGTGAGCTGTCTTAAAAAATACCAACATACCTATTGAAGTAGTTTGTTCAAAATAGAGGAGTTGGAGGAATCAGTAGGATGGGAAGAGAGGCACCTAGCACTAGTTTGCTCCTCCATAGGATGGAACCAATGCAGCGAATGTGTAACTGCATGAGGTGGTGAGTGGCCTTGGGTGAGCACTGGATATTGACAGCAGAGGGGAAAAACAAAACAAAACAAACAAAAAAATGATGAAATCCAGAGGCTAGAAAAGAATAATAAAGCAAGAAAGCAGTATACCCCAATACCTAGGAGAATAACACTCTTCCTTCCAAGATGCTAGTGGTGAAAGAGAGTCAAAGTTTGACATGAAGGCTGCACCTTGCAAAGAATCAGCTTAAATAATTAAGTGACCTAGTGTCTGCACAGCAAGTTAACTTTACAGAAGAATTTTCTACATCTTTTAGCAGCCTCTCAGAGGGCTGTAGCCAGTAACCATCTTGAAAAGTGTTCTATTGTTCATGGAGTTGTGGGCCAGAGGCTGGACTCAGGGGTGGTCACTTGTCCCAAACAAGTGGAAAAAGTAATGGTGAAAGTCAGGAAAGAAATGTTAATCAATATAGGAAGAATAACCATAGTGGGAAGGAAAAGTGAGATTACGCATCTCACCCCTATCTTTGGAGGGCTGACAGTGACTATGAGATTTTACAGAAAGAGGAATAAGGGCATAGGTTGGGGGTTTGGATAATTGGAAAGTCTGCATGACTGGCAAAGTAGGTGATCTTGGTTAGGCATGTCCCAATCCATCGTTATCTAAGAATTGATCAGGAGGGAGTTGTCAGTGATAAGAAAAGTTCTCTTATCTGAGGAATAGATTCAATTCATCATGATATATTTATTGATCAGATCTGTTGTTCCTGGAGTCCAAAATGATACGGAGGAAAGAAGACTGAAGCAAAATATAGGCTGAGGTGCCACCTTTTTTTAAAAAAAATCCTGCATTAAGCTACTCATTGGACATTTTTTTCAGGCTAAAATGAAGAGTCTAACTCTTTGTTAGACTATTGTCAGAGACTATGCTGCTTTGATGTATGGAAGAACCAGCATAATCAAGTCTTGAAGTCCCCGAGGACATGTGCTTCACTGACTGGTTAGACAACACCACAGGACAGTCTTGGCTTGGGGGCATGTCTCTGACACAGACATGCTGAGAGTTTTATGTTGTGAGGAGCATGGACTATGGCAGGTAGGGGGGTGGAGGACACTGCCCTCTGGATTTAGAAGAACCTTTATGTGGCTTGTGGTGACAGCAGTTGAGTGTAGTTTTGCGTGGAGACCAGCTCTGGGGGAATTGGGATTGAGGGTGGCAGATCCCTTGGTTTCCATATCTCCCCTCTAGCATGGAACTTGGTGGTTCAGTTGCTTTCCTCCACCCTCTGAAGCATTTAGGAATCCACTGGGGATTAGGCATTTGCCATACCCTAGGTACAAATATTAAAACCCTCCAAAGTGAATATACACCCGAACTGCCTTGTATTTTGCCCAAACTCACCAGGGAGAAAGACTCATGAGAGTTGTGGCATTTGCTATAATTTTGAGTTCACAAACTAAAACCTCTTGAGAGACTATGGTATGCCTACCATTCCTCTTTAACCCATTCAGTTAGAAGTGCCTAGCACAGCCTGCATCTGGCCCTAACTCATTTGGTGAGAGCTAATAGGTATTTCAACAAGCTGTAATCATACCCACTACCATCTTCCATAACTGACAATTTCCAACTTTTGCAGACCCAAAGAAAAGATTAGATTGGCATAACCCATAATCATTCATTGTCATTTGCATTTCTGAGCACCTTTGTGGGGAAATTTCTGACTCTTTTAAAAATCCATTTATTCTATCTTTTAATCATTTACTTTTAATTAATTATTCTTTTCATGTCTATTTTATCTTTTTTTTCTATTTATTCTCCTTTTTTAAAATTTATTTTTATTTCTTTATTATTTCCTTACTTATTTCTACTGCTTGTATTGATCCCAGGGCCTTGGGAACAAAGGGAAGGTACTGTACCTCTGAGCTACACTCCCATCTCAACTGAGAGGCCTTAAGCCCAGCTCTGGCCACAACCCGACTACAACTCTGGTGCACACTTCTCCTAAGCAGAAAGGGAGGACATAGCTCCAAGCTGTAGACCCTTCCCCAAGCAGCCACAGCTAGGAGGAGGCTAAAGTCTTCATTCTGGGAAATCATACCCTTTAGTAGATGCAAAGAAAATAAACACAATATTTGCCAACTTTGCATGTATCTGGATCTTCTATATGGACAGAAGCTATACCTGTTCAGATCACAAAAGACTGGTAAGATGGAGGATTAGGCTCACAAGAATGTGCTGCAATTCCAGCTCCCATTTCTCCCCATGAAGCACCTATATATTGAACAGTCTCCAACACAATTGGTTGTTCCAGTTGTGATGAAGGGCATGAAGAAGAAAAGATCTTCATGCCCTTCAACACAACTGGAACAACCAGTAACAGAGCTATAATCAATAGTCCCTGTGGAAATTTCAACTCCTGATAGGGACCATAGTAGGCATAACCACAGAGGGTGCATTCTGCATACTATTTTTTCCTATACCACATCATCCCTAAGTCTTCCCATTCTTACAAAACCTGCAGAGACAGTGGGTCTCTCTGACTCTGTGTTATAACAATACAGCATTACAATACAAACAAATACCCCAAGACACATTAGCAGAAGAAAACTGCATACTGAGAAGTCCACAAGATAAAAACAGAATAGATGCCATCCCATCAAATGTGTAAATCTCAACATAGAAACACAAGAATTACAAAAAAAGGTAATATGCTTTCTTCTAAAGTTTATAATTCCATAGAGACAGATTCCAAAGATATCAAAGTAGATTAAGTACCAGAAAAAGAATTCTAAAGAATGATTTTTTGAAAGCTCAATAAAACCTAAGAAAACACAAATGAATAGTTGAACGAATTAAGGAAGACAATGCAAGATATGAATGAACAATTCAATAAAGAGAGATTTTGAAAAAAAAACAAACAGAAATCTTGAAAATGAAAAGCTCAGTGAGCAGATTAAAAGAACTAAGTTAAAAGTCTCAATAACAGACTAGATCAAACAGAAGAAAGAATTTTACAACTTGATAATAAGTCTGTCAAAATACTACATTTGGGTAGCAATAAAAAAAAACATAAGAAAGAATGAAGAGAATATAAAAGATCCCTGGGGCATCATTCAAAGATCAAACATGCCTATTCTGCATGCAGAATGGAGAAGAACCACATGCTGATGGCATAGCAACTATTTAATGAAATATGTCGGGATGCAGTACCTGTAATCCCAGCAGCTCCAGAGACTGAGACAGGAGGATCATGAGTTCAAAGCCAGCCTCAGCAAAAGTAAGTGGCTAAGGAACCCAGTGAGACCCTGACTCTAAATAAAATACTAAACAGGCTGTGGGATGTGGCTTAGTGGCCAAGTGCCTCTGAGTTTAATCCTGGTACCAAAAAACAAACAAACAAACAAACAAACAAACAAACAGCAACAACAAAAACCCCGCAAAAACAAAAACCCAAAAATTATTTAGCAAAATAATGGCAGAAAATTTCCCATATCTTAGGAATGACATGGGCATTTGGATCCAGGAGGCATTTAGAACCAGATAAGAACCTCTTCACAGATATTATAGTTAAATTGCCAAAAGTACAGAATAAAGAGATTAATATTGAAAACTGGAAGAGAAAAATGCCAAATCACATTTGAAGGCAAACCCATTAGACTAACAGCAGAGTTCTCAGCAAAAACTCTAAAGGCAGGGAGGGCATTGTGTTAGTCAGCCTTGTGTCACTGTGACAAAATACATAAGAAAATAAACTTAAAAGAGGAAATAATTATTTAGCTCATTATTTCAGAGGTTTTATAAAAATCCAACATCCCTTCATGATAAATCAGGGACAAAAGAATTGTACGTCAACATTATAAGGCTATGTAAATGGCAAACCCCTATAAAACATCATATCGAATGGGAAAAACTGAAAGAATTTTATCTAAGATCAGGAGTAAGATGAGGGTATCTATTCTAAACCCCCTCTTTTATGTGGCACTGGGGATTAAACCCAGAGGTGATCACCACAGAGCTGCATCTCCAGCTCTTTTAATTAATTTATTTTTTATTTTGAGACATGGTCTCACTAAATTTCCCAGGATAACCTCAAACTTGCAATCCTCCTTTCTTCCTCCTGAGTAGCTGAAAACCCCTGTTATTCAATATGGGACTAGAAATTCTACCCAGAGCAATCAGGCAAGAGAAAGAAATAAAAGGCATACAAATAAGAAATGAGGAGGTTAAATAATCCCTCTGTTAGATTATATGTTTCTATCATAGAAAATCCTACATACTACACCAAAAGACTATTAGAAATGATGAACACAGTAAAGTAGCAGTATAAAAAATGAATATACAAAAATCTGCAGCCTTTATACACATCAATAATAAAGAAATCAGAAAAGCAACCCCATTCACAATAGCCACATACACAATCAGAAAGAAATCAGGAAAGCAACCCCATTCACAATAGCTGCATACCCAAAAATAAGAAACCCAGGAATAAACCTAACTAAGTATGTGAAAGACTTTTATGATAAAAATAACAGAACACTGAAGAAAGAAACTGAAGAGAGATTAGAAAGTAGTAAGACCTCCAGATTCATGGATTAGGAGAGTTAATATTAAAATGACCATCCTACCCAAAGCAATTTATAGTTAAATGTTGTTTCTATCAATGTTCATGACATTATTCACAGAAGGAGAAAAAAAAATCCTAAAATTCTTGTGGCATCACAAAAGACCCTGAATAGCCAAAGCAATTCTGAGCAAAAACAACAATGCTGAAGGCATCACAATACCTAACATGCTAAAGATCCACAGTGACCTCTTTCCCTAGAAAGATGGAATAGAAGATCTAGAAATAAATCCTTACATCTTCAGTCAAATGATTCTCAAGAAATGTAACAAAAACACATATTGGAGAAATGATAGTTTCTTTGACACATGGAACTGAGAAGACTGGATATTCATACATGGAAGATTGAAACTAGACCTGTCTCATCTTGCACAAAAATCCACTCAAAATGCATCAAAGACCTTAATGTAAAACTTGAAACTACTAAAAGAAAACATAGAGGAAACATGTTGAGAAATTGGCCTAGGCAATAATTTATTGACTAGGCCTCCAAAAACCCCAAGAAACAAAAGCAAGTATCAACAAATGGCATTACATCAAATTAAAAATCTGCACAGTAAAGGAAACAACAGAGTGAAGAGACAAACTATAGAATGGGAGGAAATTTTTGCTAGCTACTCATCTGGCAGAGGATTAACATGAAGAATTTATAAAGGACTCAAAACACTTAATAAAAACCTCATTAACATTCTAATCAATAATTGAGCAAGCAATCTAAATAGACACTTCTGAAAAGATGACAAATGGCTAATAAATATATGAAAAAAATCTCAATATGTTTAGCCATCAGAAAAATCCCAAACTACATTGAGATTCCATCTCACCCTAGTTAGAATGGCTATCATCAAAAACAAACAACAAACAAACAAAAATAATAACAACAACAACAAAAACCACCTCACAAAAAACCAAACAAACAAAATAACAAACACTGGCAAGATTGTAAAGGAAAAGGAACACTTAAAACACTGTTGGTAGAAATGTAATTTAGTATAGCCACTATGGAAAATAGTATGGAGGTTCCTAAAAATAGAACTTCCATATGATCCAGCTATACTACTACTGGGTATATATCTAAAGGAAATAATGTCAGAATACAAAAGAGATACCTGCATGCTCATGTTTATTATGGCACTATTTACAATAGCCAAGATATGGAATTAGCCTAAGTGCCTACCAACAGATGAATGAATAAAGAAAATATGCTATATACCCACAATGGAGAATTATTAAAGCCATAAAGAAGAATGAAGTTCTGTCATTTTCAGGAAAATGGATGGAACTAGAAGACTTCAGTTTAAGCAAAATAAGCCAGATACAGAAACACAAGTGGCACAGTTTTTCTCTTTTATATGGAAACTGGAAAAAAAGTACTTGAGAATAGATTATGGTTTGGAAATGTGTGCCAAGAGCACATGTGTTGAAGGATCAGGTCTCAGTGAAGCAATGTTCAGAGGTGGAGCCTTTGGAAGATAATTGGATCAGGAGGGCTCTAACCTCATCAATGGATTAGTTCATTCCTAGTTTAATAGGTTGTTGGGAGAAGGTGGAAACTTAGGAGTTGGGACCTGGTGAGAGGAAATACTTTTTTGTTGCATGACAATGAAGGCTGTATCTTGCCCTCAGCCCCTTGTACTTTCTCTCTTTCTTTGCTTCCTGGCCACCAATGAGGTAAGCAGTTTTGCTTTGCCGCTCCCTTTCCATCATGATGTTCTGCTGCAACACAGGCCTGGAAACAACAGTGACAAGTTACCATGAACTGAAATCTATGAAACCATACGCCAAAACAAATATTTCCACCTCATAAGTTTATTATTTCAGGTATTTTGTCATTGAAACAGAAAGCAAACACAGAATAGAAAGGGGACTATTGGGGACTGGAAGGGGGTGAAGGGATGGGAGAGTAGGAAAAGGGTGAGTAGAAATGATCAAAGATTGATATATGCATGTATGGAGATGCCACAGTGAAACAACTAATTTGTACAATTAATATGTTAATAATTACAATAATAGAAAGGAAAATAATAATCGAGGAATTATTTGCAAACCATTCTAACTGTTCTTAATCCTGGCTCCATGTTCAAATTACCAAATTTTAAACATTTGGAAGATGCACACCATCACCTAGAGTTCTGATTCATTGGGTCTGGAATTAGGCCTGAGAAATTGCTATTATAAAGGCAAACGAACAAACAAACAAAAGCTCCATGGTTAATTTAAAAAACAAACACTGGCAAGGTTGTAAAGAAAAAGTAATACTTAAATACTGTTGGTCAAAATGTAATTTAGTACAGTCACTATGGAAAATAGTATGGAGTTCCTAAAAATAGAACTAGCCTATGTATTCTATGCTTTGGGAAAGAATGAACAGGAAAGGGCCAATATCACTTTACTCATTGTCTCCTTACCCTTTGGAGTCTGTGGGACCCAGCATAGCAGTAACTAGGAGAGTCAAACAGAACAATAGAGAGTCAATGGCACTGTTCCCTAATTTATTGAGTGGCCTTTAAGGGATACCCTTGACTAACACACTTTAAGGACAACAAGTTAAAACTCAGAAAAAATAGAAACTAAATTACAGAAAAAATAGAAACTAAATTAAGGCAGACTTAAAATAAGGTGATTAACAATTAAGACTATTTGCATCAATTTATAGTTTTGTGATAGAGATGACTTCTAGAGATGAAAATATGCTATTTACATCAATTTATAGTTTTGTGATAGAGATGGCTTCTAGAGATGAAAAGGTAAATGCTGTTTTCTGATAACCAGGAGGAGGCCCTGTCAGTGGCAGAATATTGACTGCTCAGAGTCAGGAAGGATACACACACATACATACATGCACACATGCATTGCAGAAATCATGCTCACTGAAGGATAAAGAAGCTTTCAAATCTGGGTTTGTGAGTGATAAGCCATGATAATGGAGTTGTAGGATGAAAAAAAGGGATTGGTTTATATAATAAATCATACAGCAACTCAAGAAAACAAAGGAAATTATAATGAAGAACTGGAAGATAAATTGGTGGTCATTTTGATAATAACTATGATTCTGTTCTCCTGATGTCCTAAACCTTGTACAGACTTCTTTTTAATCATTGGTTATAGATGTGAGCTAAAATAGGTGGGGCAATTTATTTAAATTGTCATGTTTTTTAATAGGAATGTACTTAGACATGCAGATTTGACAAAACTATATTCTTGGAGGGCAATTTAGAAGTAAGTTTTAAGAGTTAGATGATTAGACTAAGCACTGTATCATAATGGATGGTAATTTTCTTCAATTATCACTGCCCTTGCTATCTTATATAACTGATAGATTTGCTGTTAGAAGTTGATTAGATTGTTCCTATCATGCCTAAAATCTAATTTGTTAAAGATAAAAATGGAATACTTTAAAATTATATGAGAATTTTCTAGTTTCTGATGGTCATTTGAGTTCCCACATTTAATCCTCACCCTTCAAAATTGTTAACATAATCAATTGAAAATACAAAACATTGTAAAAATATGATCCAGAAAGATGTCTTTTACTTCAATGGAAATGGAGATAAGAGGTTCTGTGAAAAATTCCCCTGAACTGCATCTCTGAAACTTACTTCCAAATGGAAACTGAAGTGTTGGGTGCAAAGTGGGAAGTAAATAGAAACCAAATTTCAACTCTGACTAGGACTTTGAAAAATGCACTGGTGAATGAATCCATGGCATTAGGAAAAAAAAAAGAATGATAACATTCCTTATTACTGAAAGCCTGATGACAATGAATCTTCATAATACAGTTGATAAAAAATAAATTAGTATAAATTTTCCTGAAGGAAAATTGGTGCTATATATCATGGACTTCTAAATGTGTGTACCTTTCTTTTAGTAATTACATTTTTAGAAGTTCTGTGGAAATAATCACATCTGATCATGTATTCATATAGATGCTCTCAACAGCAGTGTTAATAACATAAAATCTGGGCAGAGGTCAAATGTTAAGTAATAGGAATTTGGGTGAGTTTTTTATAGTGATAGATACAATTCAAGATAGTAATTCAAGGTGATATATAAGCTCATAAGTGTTGTTTTTGAATGGTATTAACAATATATTGGTAAGGGATGAGAAAAGAAGTTTCAAAATATTTGTACATAAAGAAATATTTGTTCATATAAAGAAGATAAAGTCTTAAATATTTATATGTTAACAATGTTCATCTCTCTGGGGGTGGGGGTAAGGATGATTTCTTTCTTTTAAAAAAATTCTATAAATTTTAATAACTTATGTGACATAAAATTAATGAAAAATTTCATTGGCCATATTTAATTGCCTTGCATTAAGTGAGATGATCTTGGCTTGTAAGGTTGGTAGGACTGGATTCAATAAATAAAACAAGAAGTTGCTCATATGCAAAGATGAATGATTCATGAGAAAAAAATGAAGGAATTGGTATAATATGACCTTGTTTTCATATTAGAAGAAAGCTACAAGATTAGATGAATGGTAAGTTAGGAAGATTTCACAAATACCAATACATATCCATAATCTGTATGTAATGAGAATATGATTAGGAAATTATTGTGGTTTTTTTGATCAGTGGAGAAAGGAAATATAAATAGAATTTTAGTTAATTTATTCCATTTAAGAAGAATTAAGTGAAGAGATGGGCAATGAGGAGAGCAGGGATGAAGCTATTGGCCCATGCTAGATTCAGGGTGAGGGAAGACTTGTCAGCATAGTGGCCAGGAGACCATTCTGGGAAGGATCAGAAACACTTAATATACCAAAGAGGAGAGATTCCTGTGTTTCAAAACTGGAAGGTTGAGATAAGGAAAAAATATTCTGGAGAAAATAAGAGATAAAGATTATAGAGAAGAGTTGTCCTTTATAGAGGTGAGGAGAAATAAAATCCACAGTAGATATGTTCTGAATTATTAATGTGATCCATTAATCCATAATGCTGCCTGTAGTCATTTGTTGGACATCACATGAAGGGACACTTTGACATGTTTTGTGTTACTGGATTTAAATCCCCATGACTCACCTTTTATTTTTCCTCAATTCATATGCCACACTCTGGTTATCTGGTCATACTATTGACTATAAGTTCTTTGATATCCCTCCTTAACTTGATCCACTTTTCAAAGAAAAGTTTCTCTTCCAAGGTACACAGGCCACTGACGATGCTATGTCTCCCTTCTGCATTCCAGGCCTAAGGCAACTGGGGTCATTTCCTTCCCAGTTAAAAAACTATATTTTCTAACTCATCAGTTTTGCTTTAATTAATTTTCTGTATAGATTTTATTTCATTAATTTTTGTTGATCATTTCCTCCTTTCTGTTTAATTTCTGCTTATTTTTCTAGTCTCTTAAGGAAGTAGCTTAGATTATGGATCTTACACTATTCTTTTCTAAGATAACCACTTAATGCTATACATTAACCTCTAAAGACTGCTATCAGTCTATCATACAAATTGTGACTTGTTTTATTTTCATTTTATTTATTTAAAATAATTTAAAAATATGCTTCAAGGTTTTCTATTCTACCCCAATGTATTTAGAAGTGTCTTGTTTAGTTTCCCACAGTTTGGGAATTTCCAAGATATTTTCCTATTACTATTTCTAGCTTAATTCCATTATGTTTGAGAGCATACTTGATACAACTTTTATTCTTTCGAATCTGTTGACATTTTATTTCTTGCCCATAACATTGTCTATCTTGGTGGATATTTTATATGCACTCAGATGTGTAAATTGCAATTGCTGAGTCAATAGAGTTTAAATGTCAATATGTCAAGATGGTTGATAGTGGTGTTTAGGTCTGATCTATCCTAACTGATTTTCTAAATACCTGTTTCCTCAATTATATAAATAATGATTTATCAGTTCTGTCACTTTCCACTTTATATAATTTGAAGATCTGTGCTATGTGCCTACACAGATAGGATTGTTAAATCTTCCTGGGGAACTTACTTTTCCATCTTTATGTGGTATCTGTTTTTGTTTCTGATCATATTCCTTGTTCTGTACAGATATTTTATCTGTCTCACTGGGAGCAGGGGTCCACGCCTGTAATCCCAGAGGCTTGGGAGGCTTCGACAGGAGGATCCTGAATTCAAAGCCAGCCTCAACAAAAGCAAGGCACTTAGCAACTCAGTGAGACCCTGTCTCTAAATAAAATACAAAATAGGATTGGAGATGTGGCTCAGTGATCGAGTGCCCCTGACTTCAATCCTCAGCACCTCCCCCCAAGAAAAGATATTTTGTCTGTCTCATAGTCATATAACTGCAGAAGCTTTACATTGCCTTTGTAGTAAGATGCATTATTTTCCATCCTTTTACCTCTATCTGTGCCTTTATATTTAAAGTGGGTTGCTAGTTCACAGCAATTAGATCTTATTTTCTAAAAATACAATGTGAAGTTTTCTCTCTTTTAATTGATGTTTTTAGGCCATTCATATTTTTGTATTTATTGGTACAGTTGAATTAAAATCTACCTTTTGGATAACTGTTTTATATTTGTTCCATCCTTACTTTTTTCATCCTTTCTAGAATTAATTGAGCTTTTTATTAATTGTTATTTATTTTCACTATTTCCTTATTATTCCTCCTTGTTAAGTGTTTTAGTGGATCCCTCAGATTTATACCATGTAAATCTATTTTATCACATTTTACCTGAAAATAATACTCTGTTTCATGCATAGTATCAAGATCTTACAACAATTTGATTCCAATTTCTTTCTCCCATCTTTTGTGCCATGTTTTCTTTTTTAATATTTTATTTTTTAGTTGTAGATGGACACAATATCTTTATTTTTATGTGGTGCTGAGGAACCAACCCAGGGCCTCGCACGAGCTGTGCTGTGCAAGCGATTTACTGCTGAGATACAACCCCAGCCCAGTGCCATTGTTTTCTTAATTTGACTTTGCATATGCTATAAACAAATAATGCCCTGCTACTATTTTTGCTTAAGAGTCATCTTTTATAAGATGATAAACAATTATAGGTAAGAGAAAATAAATTCTCTATACCTTTATTTATTCCATTACTAGTAACACCTAAAGTACTTTCATCTTTGTGTGTGGGTGTAATTTCAAATTTCTGTCAAGTATTTTATTCCTTCTCCCTGAAAAATCTTTTAACATTTCTTTTAAGCCTACTGACAATTAATTTTCTTTGTTTTTGTTTTTCTGAGAAAATTTTATTTTTCTTTCATTTTTTAAAATCACTTTTGCTAGGTATAGACTTCTGTTTCAGTTTTTTTTTTTTTTTGTATTATACGTAAATCACTTCATTTCTCCTGTTGTGATTTTTATCTGCATTTCCCTGTAGGTCTTTCTTCTCACTGCCTTCAAGACTTTTCTCTTTGTATTTCAGCAGTTTATATATGCTAGATTTAGGTTTATTTTTTCTTTCTCCTCCTCCTCCTCCTCTTCCTTCCCTTCCACCTGCCCCTCTCTCCTACGTTCCTGGAACTTTTGAAATGACAGGAATCATTTTTGGTTGTCAGGCCTTGGATAAATGCTATTGGAACCTTGTGGTTCTGAACACTCTGCTATGAGGAGCGATATTTTAGAGTCTTTAGCTAATGCACCCAAATTATTGTAAATTACTTACATGATAATTCCAATATCTGTGTCTGAGTTTGAGTCTGGTTTTGTTGTCTCTTGTCAGCATGACATTTATTCTTGTCTTCTTACATGCCTCATGGTTCTTTGTTGAAAACTGGACTTCTTGTGCAGGACAGTAGTGATTGAGGGAATAGTTTTTGTGCATGGATATAGGTATAACTTTCCTTTCTCTAAACTTTTATGTGAGGATTTGAGTTAATCCAACTGTAAATTGGGATTGAGGTTTGTTGTTACTATAGTAATATTTTATGCATCACAGACTTCCAATGCTTCTAGAAATATCTTCTGTTTAGGATAGGGCTGGTTTTTCCAATGGGTTTTTTCAAAGCCTGCTTGACCCTCAGTTTTGGGTCTTCCTATATGCTGTGGCTAAAAGAAGGTTTATCTCTCCCCTCTTGAAACTATTAAGGAAACATTTCACTGTCTGTTCAAAGAGGAATGTTTAGCCAGCTTTTTTGCTGCTGCGACCAAAAGACCTGTCAAGAACAATTTGAGAGGAGAAAAAGTTTACTTGGCACTCATGGTTTTAGAGATCTCAGTCCACAGATGATCAGCTCCAGATCATGCCAATTTAATTTCCCATTGGGACTATATGAAGTGTCTGTTCAAAAAGGAGAGTTTCTCTACCTAAGTCTTCACCTTCTTTATGGAGGTCAGAGAGGAAGAAGCAGAGGGAGTCACCATTTTTCTATCAACTCAGATACTGATTAATTGTAAACATGGCTGAGAACAGCTCTACAATAGGTGAAATTATAAATAAAGTTTGAGTTAGTTTATTTTAACATGCATTTAAAAAAGAAGCTAAAAGGCCAGACATTTTGGCACACACCTGTAATCTCAGTGACTCCAGAGGCTGAGGCAGGAGAATGTTGAGTTCAAAGCCAGCCTTAGTAACCTAGTGAGGCTCTAGGCACCTCAGTGAGACCCTATCTCTAAATAAAATATAAAAAAGGGGCTGGAGATATGGCTGAGTATTTAAGAGCCCCTAGGTTCAATCCCCAGTACCCTGTCCTGAAAAAAGAAGCTAAATGTTTTTGTTTCTCTTAAAAGTTCCTTCAGTCATTTGAATTCTTAGGCATTTTCTCATTTTCTGATGTAATTTGGGAATTTCCTAACTACCTTTTCCATCTGTCAAAGTTCCTCTTAAGTTCTGAGTTAAATTCCTATACCTTCTGGCATCATTTCTAATCTCCCCAAGTCTGGCAATTGTTCAATCACTCTTGAGATTGCACATGAAAGCTACCATTTATTCATTTTTTTAAAGCATAAGGCATGTGTGTTATATCTGAGCTATGTTTAAACACCTATCACACACAGGGCTAATGTCTTGTGCTTTTGTTCCCTTTGTTATTTGATGATAATCAAACTATAAACTCCATATTGTTCACTTTGTTATTCTATGATAATCAAACTATAAACTCCATAAGAAGAGGTCCATATTATTTTCCCTTACTATTCCGTATCCATATTGTTTCCTACTGCTTGACATAGTTGGAAATCAATAAATAGTTTTTGAATTAATGGATGAACAAATAGATCTATTATAAATTTAGTATAGCAGGGTCACCTTCTGAGTCATTATTGTGCTATCCCCTCCCCCGGCCGCCCCCAATTCAGCAACCTGATAAGTAAGGAAGGAAATAGTTCTTTTCTTCTCTCAGGAGAGTATTCAAGCCTTTGGATTCCTAGGGCCTGCATTTTTCTTCTCTACAGAGGGTCATCCACTTTAGTGATACTGCCAGCCTGGTATGGAACTTTGGGGGAACAAAAGTCATTAAAAGGTTTGTGTGACCAGTTGGGATTTTTTTTTTTTTAAAAGCAATTAGAATAATTAAGTTAAATTTTCTTAAAAGGAAGAAGAAGGAACCAATCTGGGTTTATAGTATGGAATGGAGAAAAATTATGTAATGTGTATATTATCTCCCAGGAGTGAAAGGTTTTATCCCTGCCCCCAAGAGTAGGGTCTCTTGGGAAGTAAAGGCTGAACCCACTTAGATGCTACAAGTTTGAGTGTCAGGAGCCTGAGGAATAATGCCTAATAGGGCAGAGCTGTGGCTACAGGGGCAGGAAGCCCATCAGGAAATAGAGTTTGCTGACTTAGGTCACAGAGGGCACAAGAGCTTGGACAGACGGTGGAAGGTAAGTGTTCCTAGTGACATGGGTGGCCTCCAAAAGCAAGTGGCAGCCACAGCCTGGGGCTTTTCCCTGGTTGAGAACTGGAAGACAGGAAGTCAGTTTTACCTGTTTGCCTACATATCAACCTATCTTTGCAGTCGTAGGGAGAGTGCAGAGTCCAAATGACTGGTATCAATCTTCCTGCCAATATTAGTGGGAGGAGTCTAAAGTTACTTCTAATTAATTTGAAGAAAATTAAAGTATATAATATGGGGCTGGGATTGTGGCTTAGCAGTAGAGGCTCACCTAGCACATGTGAGGCACTGGGTTCAATCCTCAGCACCACATAAAAATAAATAAATAATATAAAGCTATTGTGTCTAATTACAACTAAAAAAATAATAAATTATGTAATATAACATGGACCTTGTATATCCCATGGCAATCCATAACTTATATACTTATGATCTTGATTTCTGCAGTCATATCTACCAGGACTCCAAGGTTGGGAGCTTCTTATACAAATCTATAGTGATTTTCATCTAATAAGTCATTTGCATGCAAGAAAAACACTTCAGTTTCTAGTTTAACTTTCAGTCTGGGAATACCAAGTTGTCTGTAATAATTCTTAAGCTTTAATGCCTTTAAATTATTGTTGATAACCTTATTTTCCTTCTTTTCTGTATGGAACAGTATTGGGTGAATGTATGCTTGGCTGTGTCACCATTTCCACTGCAAGGCATAATTTTCATTAACAATGTGTGCTGTGGGGGTGTTTGAGGAAGTGTTCTTCTAAGCTTTACATTTAACTGAAAAAAAAAATGCCGGAAGGCCAGCTTTTGTTTTAGACCAGCTTTTTAGTTTAAGATTAAATTACTTTTAATTTCCTTGTTGAATATGTGCAAATTACATTTTGGATGTGTGAACAGTGGTGTGTAGGTAAAGTTTTTGATAGCATCCTTCTGCAGAGTTTCTCTTCGTCTTTATTCCTCCCCTGCTCTCTGACAATTAAATAAATAAATCTATGCATTATTGATTATAAAGGAGTTTAAACTGGCGTCTATAATGAAGAGCAGGGTACAGCTGGATTAAATTTGTTTTTCTCTCTTTCTCTTTGGAGCACATTGCTGGTTATCTCTATACTGCTACTCTGTTCCAATAATGATCTAAAAAGAAAAAAAATGTTGACTGGGCAAAATTTATGAAACCAGCAAGGACTTTAAGAAACATAAGAAGAATTCTGTTGGATTGTGTAAAGGTTTTTTCCTTCCAATTGAGAGCATGAAACAAAGAATAATTATTATCTTACCTGCCTGTAGATAGTGACACTTAATGAGGTCCTCAGACCCCATAACAATTGCATTCTCCAAGATAATCTTTAGTAATCTTTGGAAGCACCAGAAACCTCATTGCTTTTCAAATTTGATTTGCTGGTATTTTCTCCCCTTGCCTGTTTCAGGCCTGAAGGTGGGAACAGTGCCTTGTCAATTAGTCTTGGCAGGCTTCAGACCCCCAGCTTGGTTCTCTTACCCCTTCTCTCACCTGTGTGAACAGTCTCTTTATTAATTTACCCTCAAAATCTCATTTGAAATTGTCTTGTGTTTCCTTCCTAGACACTGAATGCTAAAACACTAAACTTTTTCTCCAAAGATTTGGTTGATGGGTTTGTAATATTGACCTTTGGATCTACTCTGAGTTTATAGCTCTTTTCACATAGCTTCCTGGATGGTAAGTGGTAATTTTACAAAAATGATTTAGCATCAATTGGAGTCCCATTTCCAAGAATAAGTGTTAATGTGTTGAGCTGGATTATCCTGAGTTTGAAGAGAATAAAAAGAATGTAGACTATCAAAATTTACCTAACTAAATTGGCACCCTGTCCCTGGTTCATTTTGAAAGATACCCAGGCAGCAAGTTTAATCCTAATTAATTGTTCTGGGTCAAATTAGGATCTAGATTTAGGCCTGAGAGAAATCCAGTAAGAAATAGTGGTCCATTTTAGGAACTGTTGATGAGCAAAGATTCCATCTCTGTTTGATTATAGGTCAGACAAATACTGGGTAGTCCATTAAAGCACCACACTGATTCTAATTGCTGCCTAGAGCTTTTCAAGAAACCTGCACCCTTAATATCCGGCCTCAGAGTTTTGTGAACTGTCAAACATGGCAGATTTGGCACCAAATAGCCAAGAGAGGTAGGAATAGTGGAGGTTGGCATCCTACTCTGTAATATTGCTTTTCTCTTTATTTTATGGATTAATTCCAAATAAAAACAGGGGGTAGATGGTTGGTCAAGCTTTGTTCATGTTATATTAATGTTTTGAGTAGTCTTGTCTTTTTTCTTAATATGAAGGATAGGAAGGGAAAGAATTAAGGGGCACATCATTTCATATTTGGCAAGGAATGAAGGCAGAACACATTGGAGGACTTTCTTATAATCCTTGAGAATATTGGTTATCTCAAGGAAGTCTCAGAGAAATAAGAATTTTAAATAAAATTCATATAGATATATATGGAGAGACTTTGAATCCTTTATATTTTTATTTGTTGGGGAATAAAATACCCTGGATTCACTACTAACCAATATTTATCAAAAGTTCATAGAGCATGTTGTGAAGCTGTGTGGTCAAGCTACTCTTCTAGATGCCATAAAATATATTCATGTTTTGTCAGACAAGAAAGAGCTGCTGCTTCTACTAAATCATTTCAGTATCTGTCTCTCCCCAAAAGCTTTTACTCAACTAGAGTCTTTTTTTTTTAATTGTGTTTTTATTGACTTTCCTTGAGAGGCATTGTTAGAAGCATCCCTGAGTATCTCCAGATTACTGTTGTTTGCATTTTCACACAATCTTCTATGTGAAGAATCATGGGGAGGATGTCTGTGTCTCAGGATTTAGTTTTAGGAATACCTCCATGTGTCTGCCTAAATCTTTTTTTAAAATAACCTATGGAAACCATGAGTTACATAACTGGTAGTTTTTCTCTCTGTTATTTTGGCTGTTAGACTATGAGTTAGGGTCTGACCTTCTATCTCTAAGCAATAAACTTTCTGTTCTAACTTTACTTCTCAGCTTTCTCTTTCGTTGGTTTTATTATCCTTTTTCTCCTATTACTGGACTCAAAATTTTTCTTTTTTATTCTATCATATTTATAGTTGAAAGATACCTTAAATTTCTTTTTAAACATAATAAGAGTATAAATAGAAAATTAGGGCCACCATCTTGGACAGCGGAAGTAACCACCGCCACTCGCCGACAGATTGCAACAACAAACAGGTGTGTGTCACCCAGCTCAGCCCCCATACATAGGGGGATTTCGCTTAAAATCTCTCCTAGACTTTCAGGGGGAGGGACTATCAGAGTGAGCCTGCATAAAGACTAAAGGAGAGCTAGAGGCACCTGACCCTCAACCCCCCCCCCCCATCAGCGGCCAAAACAAAACCTGTCTAGCCAGCGCTGGGGAGGGGCAAGCAGAAAAAATCAAAACCATAGAGTGCTGGGGATCCCAAAAGCCAACGGTGTGACCCCGGAGATCCAGGCTGTCTGATTCGCGCGGCCTGCCCCGAGGCTACAGAAGGCGTGGCGCCCCAGAGAAGGGGTTAACTAGTCAGCAGGGAATTAAGTGGCTGCGACATGGTGGTATCCCACCAGCCAAGCCCAAGCCCGCACTGACCCCCGGGCTGAGTTCGGGATTGTTGGCGGGGACGGAAGCGGTACAGCCCCACCCCCCACAAGGGACACTCCACTAAGGTAACCAGCGGCCACCATCTTGGACAGCTGAAGTAACCACCGCCACTGTCCGACAGATTGCAACAACAAAACAGGCACAGAGTACAGTTTGAACTGCCGAGAATCATCACTGAGGGGAAATCTGGTCTAGCAGGAGAAACCAAGGCTAGCAGGAGAAACCAGGAGCCTAGAGGCAAGGCCCTCGCGACTGGGCAGCTGTAAACTGCAGGCCCACCGGCGACAGTTCACCCACTGCCCGCGTAACTTGGCGGTAGGAGAACGCCCTCCCGTTGGTGACGGATCACCTGCCCGCGGCCTGTGATACTGGGCGGCTGGAGTCTACCCGCCTGCCACGACCGGGAGCTGAAACCACACAGAGACAGTCCAGTCACACCCCCCCATTAGGGCACCCCAGCAAGGAGACTGGGGCCCGTCATAGCAGAGTAGTGTCGTCACTGGAGCTCGAACGTCGGAATTCCTTCCCAGCGGAATCCACGTTAGCAGTCATACTTCAACAACACAAAGGAGAGACATCAGAGTAATACAGAAACAAAACAAATCTATAGAGGAGAGCAGAAACACGACAATCAAAAAGAGCTGGAAAGTAACGTGGACAACATGAGAAAACAAGGGAAAAAAGGATTACAAACAATGCAAGACTACTCAATTCTACAGGAGGACATAGAAACTTCAGAAACAGGTATAGGGAAAGAACTCAAGGCATACCTAACTCGAATGGAAAGGAATATTAGAGAAGACATGAGACAGCAAGTCCAAGAAATAAAAATATATTTTGAAAATGAATTAAACAAACAAATTCAAATGGCAAAGAACGAGCTCTACCAGGAGATAGAGATATTAAAAAAAAATCAAACAATAATCCTAGAATTCCAGGAAACTATAAACCAAATTAAAAACTCAAACGAGAATATTACAAATAGACTTGATCAAGTAGAAGTCAGAACATCAGATAATGAAGACAAGGTTTATCAACTTGAAAAGAATATAGTCAACACAGAAAAGATGCTTAATTCCCACGAGCAATCTATTCAAGAGATATGGGATGTCATAAAAAAACCAAATCTGAGAGTCATAGGGATAGAAGAAGGCACAGAGATTCAAACCAAAGGAATGGACAGCATATTAAATGAAATAATTCTAGAAAACTTCCCAGAGATGAAAGATGGAATGGATTGCCAAATCCTGGAAGCCTACAGGACCCCAAACATTCAAAACCATAATAGACCAACCCCAAGACATATAATTATGAAGATAGCCAACGTACAGAACAAGGAGAGAATATTAAAAGCTACGAGAGAAAAGAGGCAGATTACTTTCAGGGGTAAACCAATAAGGTTAACGACAGATTTCTCATCACAAACTTTGAAAGCGAGAAGATCCTGGAATAACGTATTTCAAACGCTGAAAAATAATGGATTCCAACCAAGAATACTATATCCAGCAAAATTGAGCTTCAAATTTGACAATGAAATTAAAATCTTTCACGACAAACAAAAGCTAAAAGAATTTGCAGCAAGAAAACCAGCTCTGCAAAGCATTTTGAACAAAACACTACAAGAAGAGGATGTGAAAAATAGTGCCCAAAACTAACAGCAGGAAGTATCTCAGTAAAGGGGGAGGAAAATAACCAAAAAGCAAAACTAACCAAACTAAAATAAATAAATAAAGAAGCATGACTGGAAATACAAATCATATCTCAATTGTAACCTTAAATGTTAATGGCCTAAACTCACCAATCAAGAGACATAGGCTAGTAAACTGGATCAAAAAAACAAATCCAACAATATGCTGCCTTCAAGAGACTCATATGATAGGAAAAGACATACACAGGCTGAAGGTAAAAGGTTGGGAAAAATCATACCACTCACATGGCCCTCGGAAGCAAGCAGGAGTGGCCATACTCATATCGAATAAAATCAACTTCAAACCTAAGTTAATCAAGAAGGACAAAGAAGGTCACTATATACTGTTAAAAGGAACCATCCACCAACAAGACATAACAATCATCAATTTGTATGCACCCAACAATGGAGCTGCAACGTTCATAAAACAAACTCTCCTCAAGTTCAAGAGTCAAATAGACCACAACACAATAATTATGGGTGACTTCAACACACCGCTCTCGCCATTAGACAGATCCTCTAGACAAAAACTGAATAAAGAAACTATAAAACTCAACAGCACAATCAATAATCTAGACTTAACCGACATATATAGAATATATCAACCATCATCAAGTGGATACACGTTCTTCTCAGCAGCACATGGATCCTACTCAAAGATAGACCATATATTATGCCATAAGACAACTCTTAGTAAATATAAAGGCGTGGAGATAATACCATGCACCATATCTGACCATAATGGAATGAAATTGGAAATCAATGATAAGAGAAGGAAGGAAAAATCCTACATCACATGGAAAATGAACAATATGTTATTGAATGATCAATGGGTTATAGAAGACATAAAGGAGGAGATGAAAAAATTCTTAGAGTCAAATGATAACACAGACACAACATACCGGAATTTATGGGACACAATGAAAGCAGTTTTAAGAGGGAAATTCATTTCTTGGAGTTCTTACCTCAAAAAAAGAAAAAACCAACAAATAAATGAACTCACACAACACCTCAAAAATCTAGAAAAGGAAGAGCAAAACAACAGCAAATGTAGTAGAAGACAAGAAATAATTAAAATTAGAGCAGAAATCAATGAAATTGAAACAAAAGAAACCATTGAAAAAATAGATAAAACTAAAAGTTGGTTCTTTGAAAAAATAAATAAGATAGACAAGCCCTTAGCCACGCTAACGAAAAGAAGAAGAGAGAGAACTCAAATTACTAACATACGGGATGAAAAAGGCAATATCACAACAGACACTACAGAAATACAGAAGATAATTAGAAAATATTTTGAAACCCTATATTCTAATAAAATAGAAGATAACGAAGATATCGATAAATTTCTTAAGGCATATGAATTGCCCAGATTGAGACAGGAAGACACACACAATTTAAACAGACCAATAACAAAAGAAGAAATAGAAGAAGCCATCAAAAGACTACCAACTAAGAAAAGCCCTGGACCAGATGGGTATACAGCGGAGTTCTACAAAACCTTCAAAGAAGAATTAATACCAATACTTTTCAAGCTATTTCAAGAAATAGAAAAAGAAGGAGCTCTTCCAAATTCATTCTATGAGGCCAACATCACTTTGATCCCAAAACCAGACAAAGATACTTCAAAGAAAGAAAACTACAGACCAATATCTCTATTGAACTTGGATGCAAAAATTCTCAATAAAATTCTGGCGAATCGAATACAAAAACATATCAGAAAACTTGTGCACCATGATCAAGTAGGATTCATTCCTGGGATGCAAGGATGGTTCAATATACGGAAATCAATAAATGCTATCCACCACATCAATAGACTTAAAGACAAGAACCACATGATCATCTCGATGGATGCAGAAAAAGCATTTGACAAAGTACAGCATCCCTTTATGTTCAAAACACTAGAAAAACTAGGGATAACAGGAACTTACCTCAACATTGTAAAAGCTATCTATGCTAAGCCTCAGGCTAGCATCATTCTGAATGGAGAAAAATTGAAGGCATTCCCTCTAAAATCTGGAACAAGACAGGGATGCCCTCTATCACCACTTCTATTCAATTTAGTTCTCGAAGTACTAGCCAGAGCAATTAGACAGACAAAAGAAATTAAAGGCATAAAAATAGGAAAAGAAGAAATTAAACTATCGCTATTTGCGGATGACATGATAATATACTTAACAGACCCAAAAGAGTCTACAAAGAAGCTGCTAGAGTTAATAAATGAATTCAGCAAAGTGGCAGGTTATAAAATCAACACGCATAAATCAAAGGCATTCCTATATATCAGCAACAAAACTTCTGAAATGGAAATAAGGAAAACCACTCCATTCACAATATCCTCAAAGAAAATAAGATACTTGGGTATCAACCTAACAAAAGAGGTGAAAGATTTATACAATGAAAACTACAGAACCCTAAAGAGAGAGATAGAAGAAGATCTCAGAAGATGGAAAAATGTACCCTGTTCATGGATAGGCAGAACTAACATCATCAAAATGGCGATATTACCCAAAGTTCTCTATAGGTTTAATGCGATGCCAATCAAAATACCAACGGCATTTCTTGTAGAAATAGACAAAGCAATCATGAAATTCATATGGAAAAACAAAAGACCCAGAATAGCAAAAGCAATTCTAAGCAGGAAGTGTGAATCTGGAGGTATAGCGATACCAGAGGTCAAACTGTACTACAAAGCAATAGTAACAAAAACAGCATGGTACTGGTACCAAAACAGGCGGGTGGACCAATGGTACAGAATAGAAGACACAGAGACTAATCCACAAAGTTACAACTATCTTATATTTGATAAAGGGGCTAAAAGCATGCAATGGAGGAAGGATAGCATCTTCAACAAATGGTGCTGGGAAAATTGGAAATCCATATGCAACAAAATGAAATTGAATCCCTTTCTCTCGCCATCCACAAAAATTAACTCAAAATGGATCAGGGAGCTAGATATCAAATCAGAGACACTGCGTCTGATAGAAGAAAAAGTTGGCTACGATCTACAAATTGTGGGGTCGGGCTCCAAATTCCTTAATAGGACACCCATAGCCCAAGAGTTAACAACCAGAATAAACAAATGGGACTTACTTAAACTAAAAAGTTTTTTCTCAGCAAGAGAAACAATAAAAGAGGTAAATAGAGAGCCTACATCCTGGGAACAAATCTTTACCCCCCACACCTCTGATAGAGCCCTAATATCCAGAATGTACAAAGAACTCAAAAAATTAAATAATAAGATAACAAATAACCCAATTAACAAATGGGCCAAGGACCTCAACAGACACTTCTCAGAGGAGGACATACAATCAATCAACAAGTTCATGAAAAAATGCTCACCATCTCTAGCAATCAGAGAAATGCAAATCAAAACCACCCTAAGATACCATCTCACTCCAGTAAGATTGGCAGCCATTATGAAGTCAAACAACAACAAGTGTTGGCGGGGATGTGGGGAAAAAGGTACACTTGTACACTGCTGGTGGGGCTGCAAAATGGTGAGGCCAATTTGGAAAGCAGTATGGAGATTCCTGGGAAAGCTGGGAATGGAACCACCATTTGACCCAGCTATTGCACTTCTCGGACTATTCCCTGAGGACCTTAAAAGAGCGCACTATAGGGATACGGCTGCATCAATGATTATAGCGGCACAATTCACAATAGCTAGACTGTGGAACCAACCTAGATGCCCTTCAATAGATGAATGGATAAAGAAAATGTGGCATCTATACACAATGGAATATTATGCAGCACTAAGAAATGACAAAATCATAGAATTTGCAGGGAAATGGATGGCATTAGAGCAGATTATGCTAAGTGAAGCTAGCCAAGCCCTAAAAAACAAATGCCAAATGTCTGCTTTGATATAAAGAGAACAACTAAGAACAGAACAGGAAGGAAGAGCATGTGGAAAAGACTACAGTAAACAAAGACGAATGGGGGGAGAGAAACGGAGAGAGAAGGGAAAGCATATGGAAATGGTAGGAGACCTTCAAGGATACATAAAATTACAAGAGGCTATGAGGGGCAAGGGGGAGGGAAAAAAAAGGGAGAGAATTGAACAACAGCAGGGGAGATAGAGAGGGAAGATGGGAGGGGAGGGGAGGGGAGGGGGGATAGTAGGGGTTAGGAAAGGTAGCAGAATACAACAGACACTAATATGGCATTATGTAAAAATGTGAATATGTAACAGATGTGATTCTGCAATCTATATTTGGGGTGAAAATGGGAGTTCAAAACACAATTTGAGTCTAATGTATGAAAGATGATATATCATGAGCTATGTAATGCTTTAAATAATCAATTAAAAAAAAAAAAAAAAAAAAACTATCCCAAGCAAAACAAAAGCCAAACAACAAAACCGGAAAATGTCTGCAACACCTACAACAGACAAAAGGTTAACCTATTTGAATATAATGACCCTTCAGAGATTCAGAAAAAAAGAAACTAAAATAGAATAAGTATTCTATTTGAAATATGAAAGCTGAAAAGGACAAGAATAAGTCAAATACCAAAAATAAAATAATCTGGTTCACAATATACATATTTTTAAAAATTCAATTGTATTACCATCAAATAAATAGAACTTATAACAAAAAAAAAAAAAAAGAAAATTAACAAGACAGCGAGAAATTTTTTCTCTCTTTTTAAAGCATTTATCTTGAGAATCATTTTAGTGACTACATAGCCTCAAAAAATAATGTGTACCAAAATGTAAAGTATTAAAATAATTAATGATTTTGCATGGTCACATAGCAAAAAATAAAATAATAAAATTGCTGCTCATTTGCTTTGTTAATTCTAACTAGTTTATGCGATTTAATCCAAACCTTAAAAAGTAGAATCATCTACAAGTCTGGAATTTTACTCAATTTGAGAAAAATCATTTGGTGACATTAGGGTTGTTGAAAGGAAGGTTTCTTTAGAAAAAAAGTGTTGAGGCTAAGGAATAAACTTGGTTGACTAGAATTTTTAGTGCAATGTTCTCTTTTGAAAACAGTTAATATGGTAACATGTTTATTAAATTATTAACGAATTCACACCTATAATTGACTTTTAACATTTAAATAGTCATTCAACACAGAAATGTGCCTCATTTATCCTAATGGAATATTTTGAATCACTAGAAGGTAAGATACTTGGACTTGATTGGAATTCAGACTTCCAACAGAGTTTTAAAGTCTTAAATACTTGATACTTAAAAGTATAAGATGAGGCAAATCACAGAAAATTAATGGACAAATGGTGAAATGGTTTTAATATCAAGTTTTACAGGATTTATTAATATTATTTATTATTACCATGAGAGATAAAAAATTCTGAATGATTCATTTAAATATGTAATTTGTTTCACACCTTCATGTGAAATCCTAAGGTTTTCATATTTTTAATTCCAACAGGGTTCCAAAAAAGCTACACCCACAGACTAAAATAATTCAGGCCTCAAGGCAAGCAAACAAACTTGAATTCTCTGACCCTTAAGAAAGCAACACTTTGACTGGAGATGTGGCTCAGTGGTAGAGTGTTGAGTGTTTGCCTAGCATGTGCAAAGCCTTAGCCCTGGGTTTGATCATCAGTACCAGGAAAAAAAAATAAAACTCTCATGTACTTATGAACTTATGGAATTTATGGCATCTTCCTATTGCACATTCTCAGTGGTGGTTCTTTTTTTTTATAGATAGATCAAATACTTTTTATTTATTTATTTTTATGTGGTACTGCTGAGGATCTAAACCAGTGCTTCACATGAGCTAGGCTAGCACTCTGCCAATGAACTATAGCCCCTGCCCTCTTAGGGGTGGATCTTGCACTCGTTTTCTCTCTATGGACCATCCTTATTATTTGTTCACACAAACATCTGCTTTACTCATGGCTATGAAACATGATTGAGATACCAAAAACAATGACCATTTAATCCTGTCTGTATCCACAATGGCTGAGTAGCTCAAACAATTAGGCAGTAGAGCTAAACCCCGGTGACATGCAATTCACAATATATGCTAACATAGAGCATATGTTGTAGCCTGCATTAAAATAAAGTTCTGTGCACCTTGACCTATTTTTTTATTTTTATTAGGATTGGAAAAGCTTTAATCATGACTCACGGCATAAGTTGTGGTTCCAAATTTTGATTTGTAGCAAAAACATCTTGTAGAATGTTAATAAAAGCAGAATCTAGAATTAGGAAACAAGAATTAAAAAAAATAATGAAAAAACTTGCTACTTGAGTTGAGTTTTCGCTGTGGTGGTGGGTGGTGGGGGTGGGGTTTGGTATGGGCATCCAAGTTTACAAAGCATGAGTGATAGTTTAGCAGAGACCATACACCTGACTGGTAGTCTCCCAGTCACCAAATGTTTCAGATCTGAAAACAACGGAGTAGATAATACTAATAATGTGGTTCCTCTTAGCCTTGCAAGGAAAATGGGGAAGGAGAAGTCTGGGTTTGTATTACTGAAAGAGGAGAAAGAGTCCAAAGAAAAGAAATCAAGAAGAAAGGTGGGAGATCTAAGGGACAGAGTAAAAAACAAGGAACCATGTTTCCCTGAAAGCAAAGAATTCAATTGTTTTCCTCTACTGAACACTCTGAGCATTTTGGGGTCAGAAACTCTCTTGAACCTGCCCTATCCTTGGAGTAAAGGGCAAAGTCATGTTTACCTGGCTCCTAGAGGGCAATATTAGGTATCAGGGTGTTTCTGCCAAACAAAGGAACACCATTATGTTCTTTACCATCCCCCAGTCTTGGGTAAACAAAATCTTATATTTTGAATCTATTAAACATTGGGTGCTGTAAATAGAATCAGAATCAGTCTTGGGGATTTTAAAAGTGATAGGATTAATTTTAGGTAATGTCCTTTGAGAGTCCTTTACCTGTTAAATATGAACTGCTTTACATGCATTTATTTGTAACTCAACCCTCTAACATATGTATATTAGTATTGCTGAGATTCATCATGACATAATGCTTACAGGTATGACTTTTGGGCCTTTCCTACGTGATCTTGAATTCTGGCTATGTCATTTACTACACTAGTTGTGTGAGTTTTAAGCATATTTCTTAAATTTTCTGTGCCAAATTTTCTCATCTGTAAATTGGGAATAATAGGAATAGTGTCATTGTGAAGATCAACCAAGTTAACATCTAAATATTTAAAACATTCATAATTGACTGGTATAAGATAGATATAATACAAATTATATGTTATTATTTTTTTTCAGTTTTCAGATGAGGAAACTAAGAAAGTAAAGTTATTTGTGCAAGACCATATAAACAGCTAAGGAAAGACTTGGTTTTCATACCAAATTATAATAGTCTTGTCTCTGTTTGGGCTGTTGAGCTCATTGTGAAATGGCCAGAGACTTTCAGGTTGACATAATGTATTAGATATTCTTTGTCTCTACAGATGTGGTCTGCAGCCTTGCCATACTGCTGTCTGACCCCAAGAGGATGACAAGTCTTAACAGCATCATCAGATCCCCTTTCTTCTAGGTTCTGCCGATGGGCAGCCATGACAGAGATCAGAAGGAGGCAATAGGTTACAGGGGAGGCAAATATTTTCTCTTGATTTATTGCTATATGGTGGCCTTGAGCTGGCTGTATTGTACCTTTTTGGTATGGTAATTTTGGTGGATCAATAGATTTGCTTAAAGCAAGGCTTGTGATATGACAGGTTTGGGAATAGCTATTCTTTTGTTCCACTATTGCTGTACAAATGTAGAAGGAATCATCTATAACTTCAGTAAAGAAACAAAGCAGAGGGAGGAATCCCAGGGCAGATACAGCTTTAAGTCTTGCCCTAAGTGTTCTCTTGTATCTGTCCTTTACTCTTCCAAAATTGGAAGGAGTGTAACTCCTGATCTTGCTCCTACAGCCCTCAGATATGGCCTTTCTCTGTATGCCTTGGATGGAGTAGGATAGGAAGTCATGTATTTTTTACCTTAGGATTGAAGACTTTTTTCCTTGGTCTGGACTCCTACAACTCCTTTCTGTGGCTTTCAGAGAAAGTCCTGATCCACTTGGAGTTGGGGGAACTACACAGAGCATATCACATGGTCTTGAATGGCTCACAGACTCTCTTTCCAAAACACCACTGGTCCACATCTTTATGAAGAAAGAGTTTGCTCACTGGCATTGTAACTGCTGATATTTTATTGTTCTTGATAAATTTAGATAAATTGATACAAGGTTTATTAAGCTAGTGGATTAATATACTTTATTGTTGAGAAGACATCAAATGAACTGGGCCCTGTCAGAGCTCATGCCTATGAATGATTTATGCTACCTGCAATCAATCAATCAATCAACTTTCATTTGGGAGTTCTACCTTTAAGGGAAATATGAATATAGTCTAATTGATCAAATCAGGAGTGATGCCTTAAAAAAAAAAAGAAATAGGCATGATTTGAAACTTGCAATGCTGTGATATTAGCAAATGAGTGCTTGGTTATTAGTTGAGAATCAGGGTCCTTATTGTGTTGTAAGGCAACTTTGGATGAGACACTCAATGTCTGGACATTTTCTGCCTTGCCCAAGGCCTTGCCTTTTCTTTTGCCTTGCCTTGCCTGAGATGTTGAGGATTTAGTGATAAAATAACATAATATTTATCCAGTGTCTACTGTCAAATAGAATGATAGAAAAAAATATAAAATACTCATGTTTTTACCTTTGGGACTTAATTTTCTCATCTATTAAAATGGAAAATTGGATTCAATAATTTTGTCAATCTCTAAATCTGGTGACAATTATGGCCACTTACCAAGCATTTATTAGCTGCAGGCAATGTGTGTGTGTGTGTGTGTGTGTGTGTGTGTGTGTATATATATATATATATATATATATATATATATATATATATATATATATATATATTATATAATTATATATTATCACATTTAATTTTTACAACTATCCTGGAAAAGGTGTACTTTAACTTCCACTTTAGAGTGAAGGAAACCAAGATTTAGGAATATTTAGAGTAACTTTCTCAAAGACACATGGCGAGAAGAGAATGAATCTAGGCTCAATGACTTTAGCCGCTACCTTACACTTCCTCTGAGACTCTATATCCTGGGTTGTTGTGTTTGCCTTGTGAAATACATTTGATCTGTTCCCATATATCTATCTACCACTCCTTATTTTTTACTTCTTTCAAACCAACACTATCACTTCTAGTCAGTGATAGAAGAGTTTGAAATTGCTACTTGTATTATTAATCTAGACCAAGTTTTCTCAACTTTAGCACTATTGACATTTTAGTTGAGGTATTCCCTGGGGGGTGCTGCTGTGTTTATTCTAGGATGATTAGAACCATTCCTAGCCTCTACTCACTGGACATTAATAGTAACTCTCCACTTGTGATAGTAAAAATATCTTTAGAAACTTACAGCTGACATTGCCTCTGTTTGAGAACGGCTAAGCTTGACTTTATTGTGGATTGATAATTTTTTTTTGTATTATGTGAAGCACTTTGGACACTTGATAATGCTTATAGGGCTTATATAACCAATGAATTAATGATTGCAGAAACCTCTGATTTTCATATTGTTTAAGTCATGACTATTACTGGAGATATATACATGAGGGAATTAGGTGAATGCAATCAGCTTTTATATTCTTTGTGATAGATTGTGTAGAGTATCCTATGACTTTTTTCCTAGATAAGTTATATATGTTCATGGTAATGTCACAGGCCTGGAGTTAGGTGACCTGGCTCTAATGCACAGGTCTGCTGCTACTCTACAAAGCATTTAGCTTTTGGGGAGCCACAGTTTCATTATTTGCAAAATGAGAAAATTGGGCCAGATGATATCCAAAGTCCCCTTTTGCTGTTATAACTAATGATTTTATGTCCACATACTGAATAACTCATAGGAAAATTAGTTCTTTCTGAGAACATTGTAGTTTTGAAAAAGTATCTCTTTATTCAATTACATTGGCATCAATAAATGCTGCCCTCCTCCTCGTTTATTCCTAGAGTTTCTTAAAAAAATCTTCTTTCCAGATATAAATATTAAATATCACAAGTGAAAGGCTTCTTGTCATAAATGCAAACTTGGAGAGTTTCAACTTAAGGAAATTAGAGAAATTTTCCAGTTCCTTTCTATCTTAGGCTATAGTTAGCCTAAGAAAATGTAGGAATAGTGCTCAAAACCAGGTTTCTGTTTGGGCTTCAGAAATTTTATTTGGAAAGACTTCCATTACGGAAAATCCAAACAGGTTGGTCTTTCTTTTTTTTTTCTTTTTCAAAATTTTATTTTAAAGAATTTAATTGACATTTAAATTCAAGCTTCACAACATGATGATTTGATATAGATTACATAATGTAGTGATTATCACAATCAAAATCAGTACCTCCATGACCACCCATTCTGTATATTAGTTTCCCAGAAACTTTTTCATCTAATAACTGAAAGTTTGTGCCCTTTGACTAATATCTCCCCATTTCACCAATCCTGAGACCCTGACAACTGTAATTCTGTTATTTTATTCTAAGAGTTCAACCTTTTTAGATTTCACATACAAGTTAGATTATGTGGTATTTTCTTTCTGTGTTACTTAGCATAGTGTCCTACAGGTTCATCAATGTTGTTGCAAATGACAAAATTTCCTCCATTTTATGACTGAATAATGAACTTTTGTGTGCGTATATCCTACAATTTCTTTATTCATCTGTCATGGAGAGTTTTTCTTTCCAGATCTTGGCTATTGTGCACATAATGCTGCAATGAATAGGGATAAAGATAACTTTTTGAGACACTTATTTCATTTCTTTGGATATATTCCCAGAAGTGGGACTACTGGATCATATGGTAGTTCTATTTTTAAGATCTGAGGAACCTCCACACTGTTTTCCATAAAGGCTATACTAAGCTTCACCACCAATTATTCTTTCTCATTTTTTTTTCATAATATCCATCCCAATGGGTATGAGGTGATATCTCATTGTAGTTTTTATTTGCATTTTTCTGATGATTAGTGAGGTTCGGCACCTTTTTATATACCTGTTTCCCATTTACATATCTCCTTTGGAAAAATGTCTGTTAAGGTCCTTTTCACATTTAAAAACTTGGATTACTTATTTGCAACTGAGTTGTTTGAGTTCATATATACTAGAGATACTAACCTCTTATTGTGTCCCATTCCATAGATTGCATTTTCATTTTGTTGTTTCCTTTTCTGTGCAGAAGCTTTTTAGTTTGATGCAGTTCTACTTTTGTTTATTTATGCTTTTGTGCTTCATACTTTTTGTGTCACATTCAAAAAATCATTGTCAAGACTGACGTCAAGGAGCTCTCACCCATGTTTCACTCGAGGAGCTTATAATTTCACATCTTAAATTTAACTCTTAACTCTAATTAATTTCTAGTTAATTTTTGCATATGATGTAAGATAAAGGTCCAATTTCTTTTTTTCCTTTTTTTGCAAGTGGATATCTAGATTTCCCAACGCCATTTATTGTAGAGGGTTTCCTTTCCCCATTATGTGTTCTTGGCACCCTTATCAAAGATTAGATTGCCATAATATTGTCTGCGCCTTTTATTGTGTTCCACTGCTCTAATTGTCTATATTATTTCAATTACTGAAGTTTTGTAGCATGGTTTGAAATTACAGAGTATGATTCCTCTAACTTTCTTCTTGCTTAAGATGGTTTCCTTTTCCTCTTTCTTTCTTTTTTTCCTTTCTTTCTTTTTAACTAAAATCAGTGTCTTTTACAGTTCCATATAATTTTTGATAGGAATTGCATCACATTTGTAGATGAATTTGGGTATTTTATAAGTAAGGATGTTTTGGTTTGTTTTATATGCTCTGTTACAAAGTTATAAAGAAGAGAGCAGCAAGAGTTGGGAAACACTACCTGGATTCTTTTGTGTTGCCTCACAGTTGCGTTAATTAAAGATTCCATTGAAAACATTACCTTTAGAGAGAAAGATACATAGCAGCCATCAGACTATGATGCAGAAGGAACTTCAAGAATAATAATGCAAGGTGGAGGTCCTGTTAGGGTCCGTGTTTCTGTGCAGAGCAAGGCTCTGCCATGGAGATTGTGCTTTATGTTATGGGGATCAGTGAACATGCTCACATTCATTTCAGGAAGAGAGACCACTCCCGACAATACTGCTGATTGGACTAGTAAAAACTTTGTCAAAGACCTTGTCATTGCTCTTAAAGGACATCTTTACCTCTGAATGCCCAAATCTCAACTGACCACAAACTTTCATCTGTTATTTCTTCCTCTGTGTGACTTATCAGTGGCATCACATTCACTCATGCCAGAAAATTGGGTGAGTTCTTTGATTTTTCTCTTTTCCTTTCTCTAAACAAATTATAATAACAACACTGTCTTACTTTTTTTTTTTTTTTGCTTACTCACAAATGGGCTTACTTCTGTTCATCTACTTAATCCAGGGCACAATTACTATTTGCCTGGAATATATCACCTCCTAATAGGATTCCTAACCACAGTTGTTTCCTCTCAAGTATAGATTCTATACTGAAATTACAATTATGTTCATTATATACCTGCAATACCTGCAATCTCTTGGTGATTTTACACTGCCTGCAGGCCTCCTAGTGTGGTTTTTAAGGTCTGTCATGGTCTAGCTTGGGCTTATGCCTCCAATGGCACTTCTTATCACTTCTACCTTCTATTATGTGCTAGGGCTACACCAAAATGATTTCAGTTGTTTCACATTTCTTCTCCTTTCCCATGGCTCAGAAACTATAAATTAAACATTAACTGTGGTCATAAATGTAGGAATATTTAGTCATTGAATAAACAGCTATTTGCAAAGCATTTATTAACAGGCCAATTTATAATTTAGACATTTCTGGTTGAGTACACAGAGAATCTGTGGTTAATTACCAAAATATGTACCTCAAGACCATTTCTTACTTTTACCCTCTTCTTGCTCTAATCCAAGTGTATCAAAACAGAGGGATGACTTTCTAAAGGTACATTTTTATTTTATTTTTTCTTGGTGAAAATCAGATTAAGGAGATATTCTGAAGTAGAAAAACCTGGCCTAACTTTCCAGTTGAAACTACTTATGGATAAGGCAAACTTTTATGTTTAAACTGGTCAGAGATAATTTGTAAGTTTGTCAAGTTGTGGCATGTGTGAAAATTAAAGAAAGGGAATGAGGAGGGCAAAGCTTAGTGATGAGGAAGATAAAAGCCACGAAGATCAAGGTATGGGTACAAAACTTCCTTGAAAATTAGTTTTATAACAGAGGGATTAAATTCTATACTCCTATAAGTAGAAGGACATATTCATTTTTATTGATTAGGAAACTGAAGCCCAAAGAGATTAAATATATTTGTCCTCACTACATGGCAGGTGAGTGGTAAAATTGGAACACCATTTTGGCCAGAAGAATGTGGATTTCTCAGAACATTTTAGATCTTTCCTGTCAAGGTTTTCTTTGACAGTGGAGTGTCAAAGAATTAATGTGGTTTGCCAGAGAGCACAAGGGAGAAGTAACTACTTATCGAAGAGATCAATAGCACACTGGAAGCCTCAAGGTTGAGCTGCCACCAGCTTTCTGTTGATGAAGGACTGTCAGAATACTTTATTGGAGAAAAGACATGCCCCCAGTCATGCTGATTTGGTACTGTCTGTCAACAGATAGTGGAAGGAAATTAAAGCAGGTACAGATCTTGCAGTTCTGATGTGAAGGAGTAAGGGAGCCAGAGTGAAAGGTAGAAGGAATAATTTCAACATGACCATCAATTCCTTCACTTTTGAGATAACTCTGATGTCAGAGACGACTTTGGCATAAAGAACCCAGGCTTTTCCACTGGAACTTAAGGGAAGTCAAGCTTGAGGTCGTATTTAGAAACTTGGTGGTGAACTAGGAAATAGAACCACAGTCTAGAAAATGACCATTGACAAATAAATTATATCTTCCATCTTTTTTAAATTGGAGTATATTACAGGATACTTGCAAAAGCACCATACTATCCAATCCACCCCATCTCTCTCTCATCTTGGTATACCAGAGAGGTAAACATCAAAGTCCCTTGGAGCCTAGTTGAATTTTTCCAGGCCAAATTCTTTTTTTTTTTTTTTAAAGAGAGAGTGAGAGAGGGAAGAGAGAGAGAGAGAGAGAGAGAGAGAGAGAATTTTTAATATTTATTTATTTATTTTTAGTTCTCGGCGGACACAACATCTTTGTTGGTATGTGGTGCTGAGGATCGAACCCGGGCCGCACGCATGCCAGGCGAGCGTGCTACCGCTTGAGCCACATCCCCAGCCCCAGGCCAAATTCTTAAGGCCTCTTTTACCAATTCCTCAGAGTGTGCCAGGCAAGTATCTTTTGGCTCAGTATCTTTCTCTATTAACTATCATTTCTTTCTTGTACGCTCATAAGTTTGTGAGGAAGAAAAATTTCTCTTGAGAGAGCTTTGGTTGTGCCAGTTTTCTCTCAATTGCCTTATTTTCACCATGACCAGTATAGGACAGATAAACAGCAGCAACAGTTCAGTGTTTCAGGGACTATAATGGCAACATTAGGGAAGAATTGAAGGCCTTGGATGGATGAAGAGCAAATAATCATAGAGAAGGTTACTAATCAGATTCTGACAAACTTCTCTTTCACATTCCTCCCTTCATATCCATGAGATTGAGCAGTTAAAATGGACAGAGAAAAATGAAAAGACACTGCCATGTAGGGTTGTATAACATGAAGCAGATTTGCCTGTGAAGAGTGGAGTGTTTAAATCCAGAATGACACATGGGTAAAGAGTCCTAGAGTGTGACTAGCTCTTTGACAAGGCTTTGACCTATCCTGAGGTTAGCTATTATTAACCAAAGTTTCCAATACACTCAACAAAATTAGCATACATAGGACAAATTAAATAAGTATAAATAGAATCTAAGCATCATAGCAAATTTGAATCTTTCAGGATATTGACTATTTTCATCATATACTCCAGAGATTATGTTATTAATTCTACAATATATGGAAGATTTAAAGATTACTAAAAGAAAGCAGGAAGAAATATTGAAAGGGTAAGCCAAGAAGAAGCATTGGAGATGGCAAATGGAATGGTGAAAATAAAAACAGAGAAGGAAAAATGTAAACTAAACAGCAGAATGGATATTTTCAGAGAAACTCTCAAAAAATATACCAAGAATTAAGGGGTAGAATATATAATAGAAGTGCCAAGGGAATGGAAGACAGATGGAACCATCTCATAGAGTGTAACACAGGAGAGAGAAAAGGAAAAGCCATATACTGTTCACTTAAATAAGAGAAAACAGAATAGAAAATACTACAGATTTCCAGAAGGAATGTGTAGAGCACCTATAAAAAATAAACAAGAATGAGGTTGCCATCTCAACAGTGATCCCACTGCAACAATTTCTAAAATGTTGAAGAAAACAACTTTGAATTTAGAATTGCATATCCAACAAAACTATCATTAAAATATGATGGCAGAAAATATACTTATAGGTGTATAAGACTAAAAAAAGGCTTTCCAGGAAAAATAAGTTCTTGGAAACACTTAGAAGAAGTTATCAAGACTGCTAAAGAAATAATCTAGAATGATGTAGGATATCCATAGCCCAGGGATTATCTGGGGTTGAGTATATGTGGGCATTGAGTAAGTTAAGTTGTGAAGAAGATTTTTCCCTCTGAATGTCTTCTATACAGCTTGATTCAAAGGATAATAGAAAATACTTATAAAGTTGTCCAAGGTAATTCAGAAATGTTATTTGGAAACACTCAAATTTAAGAATTAAGTTATACAGTAGGGTGTTTGTAGGATATTTGCATTTCCATTGGATAAGGAACAATATTAAGCAGTCTGGAGTTTGCATTGGACATATGTGTGTGTGTGTGTGTGTGTGTGTGTGTGTGTGTGTGTGTGTGCATATATATATTGTTCATGGACTTTTATTTATGCGCAGTGCTTAGGATCAAACTCAGTGCCTCATACATCCTAGGCAAGGGTTCTACTACTGAGCTATAACCCTAGCCCCTTGGAGAGTACTTTTAAGAGGCTAGAAGTGTTTACCATTTAAAGGCCTGTCCTACCAGCAATGTATGAGTGTGCCTTTTCCTCCACATTCTCACCAACACTTATTGTTTCTTGTATTCTTGATAACTGCCATTCTGACTGAAGTGAGATGAAATATTAGTTTTGATTTGCATTTCTCTAATTACTAGAGATGTTGAACATTTTTTGATATATTTGTTAAATGATTGTGCATCTTTTTCTGAGAAGTGTCTGTTCAGTTCCTTAGCCCATTTATTGATTGAGTTGTTTGTGGTTTTTTTTGTGCTAAAATTTTGAGTTCTTTATATATGGAACACTGGAGATTAGGGCTCTATATGATGTGTGTGTGGCAAAAATTTGCTCCCAAAATGTAGACTCTCACCTCACTTCATTATTTCTTTTGCTGAGAAGAAGCTTTTTAGTTTGAATCCATTCCATTTATTGATTCTTAATTTTGTTTCTTGTGCTTTAGGAGCCTTGTTAATGAAGTCAAAGCCCAATTCAATATTATAAAGTCAAAGGACTTAAAAATAGCATACCACAGTGAAGCAGCCACATGAATATTTATAGCAGCACAATTCACAATAGCCAAGCTGTGGAACCAACCTAGATGCCCTTCAGTAGATGAATGGATAAAAACTCTGGTATATATACACAATGGAATATCACTCAGCAATAAAAGAGAATAAAATGATGGCATTTGCAGGTAAATGAATGGAGTTGGAGAATGTCATGCTAGGCATATGAAATGAATGCAGGGCTATGGCTACTGAAGGCTGCCAGTTGACTGCACTCCTCATGGAAGGTTCTCTCTCTTTCTCTCTCCCCTCTCTCTCCCTTTCAAAGATTTTTAAAGATATTTTTTTAGTTGTAGATGGACACAATACCTTTCTTTATTATATGTTTTTTTTTAATGTGGTGCTAAGGATCGAACTCAAGGCCTCATACATGCTAGGCAAGGGCTCTACAATTGAGCCACAACTCCAGCCCCTCCCTTCCTGCCCCCCCAGCAGGTTCTCTTGAAGAAGGCTCTGAGCTGTGCAGCTCCCTTATAGCTTATAATGCAGAAGACTTTTTTAAATGGCTACTGTAGATGCTTTAAGAAATGCTCTCAGTTAAAATAAAAATCTATGAAACTCTTAAGTCATTAGTAATAATAAGAAAAATGGTTTTTTTATTCTAAAAGCCAAAGATTAACATCATCAGGAACTTTATTATCCATAGAAAAATTTTTTTATTCTAGTGGAGATGATGGAGATTCACAATATATCTACATTTTCTTGTGTGGTTCCCTTGTTACCAAAAATCCCATTTTTAAAAGCCTGACTAGGCTGTGGTGCAGTAATACCCTTGCTGTCAACATTACTATTATCTAATTAAGAATCATGAAAGAAACTGGGACTATCAATTGGTGGTAAACTAATAGAAGAGAATATACTCTTACAATTATCATCTCTGAAGGCATACAGTTTAGTATCCCCTTCTTTAAAACGTGATATCTTCATAAAGTGAAGTAATCCTTACAGAAACATCAGTTAATTTGTTTACCATTAGGTACCTTGAAGTCTTATTAATTGTCATTACTGGTCCAGTGCAACTTTCTGACAGTACACATGAAACTTGATTTTTCTACCCAACACCCTTGTTAGGAAGGCTAATCCACACCTTTCCCTCTGAGATCATCAGCTATGTCTTTAACAGGTGCAGGCATGTATCTGGGGTTCTCACATGGCAAAGCTGAGATGGTAAGTAGGGAAGCCACAGAAGGAGTTGAGGAGTTTCATTTTTGTGTATATTTGAAAGTTTTTATTCATATGTCAGCGTAGTGGCCTTGTGGACTTACTAGTTGCTTACTGTGATAGTTTGTGAGGAGATAATTGAAGACAAATTCTTATCAAATGATCAGGCTGAAATAGCCATTTGCATCTCAAGCTTACAAAATTTGTATTGCAGTCTCCCTTTGGGATAACATCTGGAGGGCCTGTTGCGGTTGAAGATAGGGTGCTGGACTGCACTGGGAAGTGCAGTATTGCTGCCCTTCCTGGCACCAGGTACTATCCTCAGGTGAAAAAAAATTAGGTGAAAAAGACAGCATCTGGGAAGTTTTCAGTTTTTCTGGTGCATTTCATTAGTATCATGAAAACCAGCTCAGTGCAGTGAGAGAAGAAAAATGCAAGGCAGACTGGTAATTTTGTAGTTTGTCCTCCCACCCCACGCACAACCTCTGATAGTGCTCTACTAAGGGAGAAGTTTTTACCTTGCAAATGTTCTTCTATTAGGTTGTGTGTAATTGCAGGAAATTAAAAAAAGTCCTGTTTATGAATAGTGGTTTAATTAGAGCAGTTACAAAACAAGAACTTAATTGTTGGGATATGGGAGTTTGGCTTCCTAAGGAAGCATAAATTCATTTAATATGTGGAACAACTCTCTATATTGGTATTAATTATGTTGAATCTAAAAATCATTTTTCCTTCCTTAGTTAATGATATGAGAATATGCTTCTATAATTTGTTTCTGTGTTCTTCGGTGTACCTAGAATTAACATCGATTTGAACTGCATTGCACTAATTTATTTCCTTCTTAAGGGAGGGGAAAACAGAGGTAAAATAAATCACAAAATTTTCACCTACAAATATTAACTCCCAATTTTGAATTTGTGCCACTTAATGATTTCTTTTCAGCCATTCTCCCTAGGTGCTGAAAACTCCATTTCCATTACTGTTTTCTTGTCAGATAGCAAAGTATTTCTAGAAATGGCAAAGAGGAGCTAGAGATGAGAAGTTTCCCATCATAGGAGACATTAAATAAGAAGGGGGTTGAGTTGGGGGTTTAAGCAAGAGATGGTGATTGAATGAAATAAAATCTGAGCTCTTTTATTTTTTATAAAGAGAGAGTGAGAGAGGAGAGAGAGTGAGAGAGAGAGAATTTTTAATATTTATTTTTTAGTTCTCGGCAGACACAACATCTTTGTTGGTATGTGGTGCTGAGGATCGAACCCGGGCCGCACGCATGCCAGGCGAGCGCGCTACCACTTGAGCCACATCCCCAGCCCTGAGCTCTTTTATTTTTGCAAATCATTATATGAAAGGTACTTACCTTCATCAGAATACACTTATTTCTTCTTTATCCTAGACTCTTTGAATTAACTCTACCTCCATCTTTATAAAGCTAATTTCGAATTAAGTCTAATAGGCATTTGTAAAATACTTGATGTGTGCAAGACTATATGTTAGACACTCTTGAACAATCAAATTAACTCTGTTGTATATGTAATGTAAAACTTTGTTAATTTAAAATTTTTTCTTTTTCATAATTAAAACTAAAAAAATGCAAAATAACAAGAGAGTGAAATGAATTGTATGCAGTGCTTCTGATTTCAAAAAAAACTTATAATTAAGAATGATGGGTAGTTCAGAATCCTTTCTTAAAATTTGTGATGCTTTGGTCATTTCAATCATTCTAGCAGCTCTTTAACAATTCTGTATATTGCACAAAATTTGTCATGCATACATTTTACACATGGGTTAGGACTTAAAAATTAATACTTAAAATAATAGGTTGAATAATAAAATGACCTAATTAAAATGACTTTTATTCTTTACATAAATACACTATACTAAATACAATATTATCTTAACCACTAGGTACTATGCTGGAATGAAGGAATTATTTTTTAAAGCATAAGGTTTCAGGTTATAGGAAATCAATATACATTTATTTCAATCTACAATTTTCTACATGGCACAATGAATACTTCTGGTTAGAATAATGACTTTGAATCTCTTGAAGAGAACCTGACTACATAGAGCTTAAATAAAAGTCATTATTAAAGGTAGAAAGTTAACTACAGATAGAAAATCCTTCCAAAATAATAGGTAAGTTAAATGGGTTTTATGTTTAAAACTTTTTATTTCATATTAAATTTATTGGAATACTTCATCTTTACTATTTTGAATAGACATGGTTGCAGTTAATATCTTGTGTTATTTACATCAATTCTGAGTTACATCTATATCTGAGTTGCATCTATATGTAGTGTTAGCAATTTGAAGTCTATGACAAATGTAACTGACTAGCAAGAAGGTGTACAAGTGGTAAATATAGTTGGCTCAATTAACTTTTTTTTTAAAAAAAATATTTATTTAGCTGTAGATGAACACACAGTATCTTTATTTATTTTTATGTGGTGCTGAGGATCGAACCCAGTGCCTCACACATGTGAGGCAAACACTTTACCACTGAGCTACAACCCCAGCCCCTCAGTTAAGTTTTTATACCCCATGTAGTTATTACACAATAGAATTACCAGTATTTTATTGAACTATCTTTTATTGATTTATTCAGTATTTATTGATTTACTCAGTATTTATTGAGCACACAGGACATGAAAGCATGCCAATAACAATGCAAGTGTATCTGGAGTGGAGGAAACTATAAAGGAATGTGGTGGTTATTAGTGATGTTTATAAATATTTACCATTATCAGTTTTCTGGGAATAAGGTGAGATTGGCCTTCCTTACCTCTTTTAATACAAGATATAGTCACATGATTTGTTTTGGCCAATTAAATGTGAGCAGAAATGTCATGTTTCACATTCCTGTGGAAGCTTTAAGAGCTGGAACATGATTTACCATGCTGTTTTCCCAATACTTCAGCGATTGTGCAGAGGCACATGGAAAGGAATACTTCATAAATTCAGAGTCCCTGAAAGTTTACATGAAAAGAGAGCATCTTGTTATCCTATGTTGGATATAAACAGTGAGTCTCAAGCATGTTTCTTTGCAAAGCTTCTTTCAGATTATGTGGTTACGTTTGATCAGCATAACCCAGCCTATCTAAATACTGAAATTGGTAGTAGTCATGGATATTGCCAAAACAGAGTCTAACTGTATGGCATTGACTTTGGGACTGGGTAGTGGGAAACTGTACTTGGAGTCTGGAAGGATAAGCTATGGTGCTAAAACACTTGGTAAAACTCCTGACTGTGATAATTTGAAAGGCAGATCATAAACTCAGTAAACTTACAGCTCTCGGAAAATAGGTTAAGAAAATAGAACACGAATAGCTTGTTGGCTGCATTTAACAAGGTAATACAAGAAACAGATGATCTTAAAAAGGAATTGCCATTTTTAAGAAGAAGAATAAAAGGATACAGAAAGAGTCTGAAAATTCTGAGACTTTCAGGTATGAATTATGTGATTTTTATTTCACAATCCTAGCCAATAAAACAAAAAAAAAAAAATGAAAAGGCCTTTGAACAACAAAGTCTGATTGAAACAGCCTTAAGGTAAGAATCAAATCAAAGGTATAACTGTCACAACCATTGTTTAAAACTCTGAGTGGATTAAGGTATTTCAGGACAAAGATCCAATTAATGTTGTAGGACCCCCTAATTTCCTTTTCATGAGAAAAAAAATGCTCAAGTAAAAGACATCAAAGTATAGGTCTGCTGAAAGGCCTAACAGATCCATGGTTCCAGCAACTAATTACAAAAAGAGGTAAGGAGGCACAGGAGAGAGAAAACAAAAATATCACATTTAAGAAGAATCATAGATGTGGCTGGTGGTCCATGGATCTGACTTCAATCAAATTGATCAGAAATAGCTAAGTATTTAATATTTTTTTTTTTTAAAAACAAAACATCACTAATCTGGATGAAATCCAGCCTGCCTTGTTCATGTATAAAACTATCTGAAACACCTTGTCATCTTCTAAGGTATATTTTCTCCAGGGTTAATTACAGCTATAATTAAGGAGGACAAAAGAAGAGGAGAACCTCCTAGAGACCACAGTCTGAGGTCACAAAGAACAAACCCAACCAGGGGTCAGAACTGGGGCTCTCTAGAAATATTCCTTACCTCTAGGATAAGGTATTCTCAAATATATGCCTAGTGGAATTTGAGAGTTTTTTAAAAAATTATTTATTCTAATTTGTTATACACGACAGCAGAATGCATTTCAATTCATTGTACACATATAGAGCATGGTTTTTCATGTCTCCGGTTGTACACAAAGTAGTCACACCATTTTTGTCTTCATACATGTACTTAAGGTAATGAAGTCTATCTCATTCCACCAGCTTTCTTACCCCTGGGCTCCTTCCCTTTCCCTCCCTCCCCTTTGCCCTATCTAAAGTTCCTCCATTCCTCCCATGCTCCCCCCACAACTCCATTATTGATCAGCATCCACATATCAGAGAAAACATTTGGCATTTGTTTTTTTGGGGATTAGCTTACTTCAATTATCATAATATTCTCCAACTCCATCCATTTACCTGCAAATGCCATTATTTTACTCTCTTTTAATGCTGAGTAATATGCCATTGTGTGTGTGTGTATGTGTGTGTGTGTGTGTGTGTATATATATATATTAAATACTTAGCTATTTCTGATCAATTTGATTGAAATCAGATCCATGAACCACCAGCCACATCTATGATTCTTCTTAAATGTGATATTTTTGTTTTCTCTCTCCTGTGCCTCCTTTCCTCTTTGTGTGTGTGTGTGTGTGTGTGTGTGTGTGTGTGTATATATATATATATATATATATATATATATTTATTCACCTACTGAGGGGCATCTATGTTGGTTTCACAATTTAGCTTTTGTGAATTGTGCTGCTATAAACATTGATATGGCTGCATCACTATAGTAGGCTGTTTTTTAAGTCCTTTGGATATAGACGGAGAAGTGGGATAGCTTGGTCAAATAGTGGTTCCATTCCAAGTTTTCCAAGGTGTCTCCATGCTGCTTTTCATATTGGTGACACCAATTTGCAGTCCCACCAGTAATGTATGAGTGTGCCTTTTCCCCACATTCTCGCCAACACTTATTGTTGTTTGTATTCTTATAGCTGCCATTCTGACTGGAGTGAGATGAAATCGTAGAGTAATTTTTGATTTTCATTTCTCTTATTGCTAGAAATATTGAACTTTTTTTTCATATGTTTGTTGATTAATTGTTAACTTCAGAGGAGTGTCTGTTCAGTTCCTTGGCCCATTTATCAATTGGGTTATTTGTATTTTTGGTGTTATGTTTTTTGAGTTCTTTATATATCTTAGAGATTAGCGCTCCATCTAATGTGCATGTGGTAAAAATTTGTTCCCATTTTCTGTAGGCTCTCTCATCACTTCATTGATTGTTTCTTTTTCTGAGAAGAAGCTTTTCAGTTTGAATCTATCCCAATTTATTGATTCTTGCTTTTACTTCTTGTGCTATAGGAGTCTTACTAAGGAAGTTGAGGCCTAATCTGATGTGATAAGGTTATGGCTGCAATTTTTATCCTCTTAGGTGCAGGGTCTTTGGTCTAATTCCTATGTCCTTGTTCCACTTTGAGTTAAGTTCAGTGCATGGTGAGAGATAGGAACTTAATTTCATTTTGCTACAAATGGATTTCCAGTTTTCCCAGCACATTTGTTGAAGATGTTATCTTTTCTCCAATATATATTTTTGGCACCTTGGTCTAAGTATAAAATAACTGTATTTATGTGGGTTTGTCTCTGTGTCCTCTATTCTGTTCTCTATTCTATCTGGACTACAAGTTTATTTTGGTGCCAATGCCATGATGTTTTTGTTACTTTTTGCTCTGTAGTATAGTTTAAGGTCTGGTATAGTGATGCCACCTGATTCACTCTTCTTGCTAAGGATTGCTTTAGCTATTCTGAATTTCTTATTTTTCAAGATGAATTTCATGACTGATTTTTCTATTTCTATGAGGAATGTCATTGAGAGTTTGATTGGAATTGCATTAAATCTGAATAGTGCTTTTGGTAGTAGGGTCATTTTGATAATATTAATTCTGCCTATCCAAGAACAAGGGAGATCTTTCCATCTTCTGAGGTCTTCTTTAATTCCTTTCTTTAGTGTTCTGTAGTTTTCATTGTAGATGTCTTTCATCTCTTTTGTTGAGTTGATTCTCAAGAATTTTATTTTTTTGGAGCCATTGTAATTGGGTTATTTTTCCTTGTTTCTTTTTCAGTGGATTCATTGCTGATGTATAGAAATGCCTTTGATTTATGGGTGTTGATTTTATATCCTGATACTTTGCTGAGTTTATTTATTAGTTCTAGAAGTTTTCTGGTGGCATTTTTGGATATTCTAGGAATAGAATCATATCATCTGTCTAATTGCTCTGACTATAGACTGTCAAGAACTATGTTAAATGGAAATGGTGAAAGAGGGCATCCCTGTCTTATTCCAAGTTTTTAGAGGGAATGCTTTCAATTTATCTCCATTGAGAATAATGTTGGTTTGGGGCTTAGCATAAATAACTTTTACAGTGTTGTGATATGTTCCTATTATCCTCTAAGAAGGTTTTAGTCTGCTCTTTAATGTCTTCTGTAATCCATTGTTCATTCAGTAGCATATAATTTAGTCTCCACATGTTGCAGTAACTTCTATTTTGAATTTTATAATTGATTTTAAAATTAATTCCATTATGATGTGATAGAATGCAGGGTAGTATCTCTACATTTTTGTATTTGGTAAGAGCTTCTTTGTGGCATAACATATGGTCTATTTTAGAGAAGGTTCCATGTGCTGCTAAGAAGAAAGTGTATTCACTCACAGATGGATGAAATATTATATTTATGTCTGTTAAGTCTAAGTTATTTATTGTATTATTGATTTCTGTAGTTTCTTATTTTACCTTTGTTTGGAAGATCTATATAGTGGTGAAAGAGTTCTTAAAAGTTACCCGGAATTTTTGTGTTTTGGTCTATTTGAGTCTTGAACTTGAGAAGAGTTTGATGAACATAGATGCAATAGGTGAGCATAGATTGTTTGGAGCATATTATTTATAATTGTTATGCATTGTTGATGTATGTTTTCCTTAAGCAGTATGAAATGTCCTTCTTTATCCCTTTTGATTAACTTTGGCTTGAAGTCTATTTGATATGAGGATAGAAATCCCTGCTTGTTTCCTTAGTCCCTGTGAGTAGTATATATTTGTCCATTGTTTCACCTTCAGTCTGTGGATATCTTTTCCTGTGAGATAAGTCTCTTGAAGGCAGCATATTTTGGGGTCTTTTTTCTTGTAATCCAATCTGCAAGTCTGTGTCTTTTTTATACATTTATTTATTTATTTTTGTGGTGCTGAGGATTGAAACCAGTGCCTCACATGTGCTAGGTAATGCTCTACCACTGAGCCACACCTCAGCCCCTAGTCTATGTCTTTTGATTAGTGAGTTCAGGTCATTAACATTCAGGGTCCTTATTGAGATGTGATTTGTATTCCTAGTAATTTTTTATTATTATTGGTAATTTAACTTGACATGGTTTCTACTTTGTTTTTTCCTTTAGTGTAATAGTAGTAATAGAGCAGATTAAACAATAATGTTTTAGTGTAATAGAGCACTAGAGATTTTAGTGTAATAGAGCAGATTAAACATAATGATTTTCATTATTTTCTTTCATTTCCTCTTCATGGAATATTTTGCTGAGGGTATTCTCTTTTAAAAAGTGTATGCTTTCTAGTTGTAAATTCTTTTAACTTCTGTCTATCATGGAAGGTTTTTTATTTCATTATCAAATCTAAAGCTTAATTTTGTTGGATATAAGATTCTTGGTTGGCATCCATTTCTTTCAAAGCTTGGCATATATCTTCTAGCTTTCATAATCTGGGTTAAAAAAATCTGCAGGTATCCTAATTGGTTTTCCCCTATATGTAATCTGATTCCTTTCTCTTGTGGCTTTTATAATTCTCTCCTTATTCTTAATGCTAGGCATTTTCATTATAATGTGCCTTGGTGTAGATATGTTGTGATTTTGAACATTTGGTGCCCTGTAAGCCTCTTGTATTTGATTTTCCAATTCACTCTTCTTGTTTAGAAAGTTTCCTGATATTATTTCATTGAAAAAATTATTCATTCCTTTGTTTTGTAACTCTATGCCTTCCTCTAGTCCAATAATTCTAAATTATCTTTTTATGTTATTCCATAATTCTTGAATGTTCTGCTCATGGTTTCTTACCATCTTTACTGAATGTGTTCCTAAGTCCCTCTGTGGTTGATGGTCACTGGGCTACCTTGTCACGGCAGGTAGAGATGTGGAATCAAGACACAGATTCCGGGAGCTGGTGAGAGAACTGGCTAAGACCCACCTCAGGTCATCATCCAATAGCTCAGTTTATTTTGGGAATGCACACAACTGTTATGGGGTTCAAGTGAGGCATGCCTGTCAATCATAGATAAGCAAGACAATATCCATAAGCCAATCATCTTCTGCCTAATGTAACTGCACTGTGAGGAAACTCTAAATATTGCTGTCGTGGTGGAAAGCAATCTGGAAGGGTCTTTGGCCCTTACAGAGTCAGGGGTTTCATGCCCTAAAGCCCCTGACTCTCGGTTTCCTGGCCTGGTAGTTTGGCAATGTTAACCACAAGTGCTGAGGATGTGGTTTCACCCCATCCTTCAGGTGCTCCTGTCAGGCCTGAAGGAAGGTGGATATTTCAAGCACTTCCAAGCTGCTAGTAGCTGCCAGCTGTGACTGAAAGTTATTCCAACACTTTACTGTGTGGTTAACTTTATTTTCAAGATTATATATTTTGTCTTCATTGTCTGAGGTTCTGTCTTCTAAATGATCTAATCTGTTGGTGATGCTTTCTATTGAGTTTTTAATTTAGTTTATTGTTTCCTTCATTTCAAAGATTTTTTTTCAGAACCTCTATTTCCTTATTGAAGTAATCTTTTGCTTCCAGTGTGACTCTTTATCAAAATGCTTTTTTGCTGTCTGTATTTTCTCTCTTATATCATCCTTTAATTCACAGAACATTTTAATTATGTACATCCTGAACTCCTTTTCATTTCTCTGTTGTGCTGGACATAGATTCTAATAATGTAGTGTCTTGGTTTGTTTGGGGCTCTTTCTTTCTTTCTTTCTTTCTTTCTTTCTTTCTTTCTTTCTTTCTTTCTTTCTTTCTTTCTTTCTTTCTTATGTTTGTCGTGAGTCTTCCCTTCTAGCACTGTGGATCTGAGATGTTACAAATTTTACCCTATAGGCTTATAGTGTCCCTGCAGGGTTCCAATATCTCTCCTTTAAGAGAGAGAATAATGCTAACGGAACCCAATACAAACATTATGCAACCTTAAAACAAATACCTACTATTAAAACATTCACAATATACAGAAATATACAGAAATGGTGAGTTTAATTATTTAATTATTATCTACAATATAAACAGTAGGTTTGCAAAAGGGTCTACAGTTTCTGATGGTGGACAGACAGAACCAGGAGTGGAGTGTGGGATGAGATGTTAAGGAGGTAGGAGGTGAGAATATAGTGTTATTAGATCCCCAGGAAGCATAAAGATGAATCTAAAATAGTTGACAAGTAGCAGGAGGACAGAGATAAAGTGATTTTGGGGAGACAACCATGTGGAAAGACAATAGAGATAGTATAAAAATCAAACAAACATAAAAAATAAGAAAAATTAAAAATTATATAAATAGGAGATAAAAGAATATAAAATACAACTCAAATATACTATTCAGATATCCCAGAACTCAGTAGCCAAATTCATGAAAAGTGCTTCGTTTCACAAATGTTGAGGATTTGAGGGCAAGAGAAGAGAGATAAAAGAAGAAAAAATAAAATAAAATTTTAAAAAGTCTCGAAGGAAAATACAAGGATTGTTTTGTTGGAGTTTAGTATCTTTTCTGCTTCTATTCTTCTTCAATAGGTGGGGTTGTCTGTTCTTTCCTGGTATCTCCACCCTCAGGATGATGAAGGTTATTAGGATAGGAGGGTTGTTCTTGGGGCAGAGCTCCTGGAGGTGAGGTATAGCACTTGCCAGTTCATGATGGGAGGCTGCACCCCAAAGATCTCCTTTGGGGCCAGTTGCATGATGTGGGCACCTGGTCTTCTCTCCTTACGTCACTTGTAGACCTAACAAACACTGGCCTCTAATGTTGTTTCTAAACTGTATCTCACTCACCCCCTCCCTTTCTGCTTCCCAATTGGGAACCTCTTTCTCTAGAGGTCTTGTGGGTTGCACTCTGGGGGCTGGGCACCTGTTGCAGAGAGCTGTTTTGTACTGGGCAGTTCAGAGCCAGGCTTTTCAAGCTGTAGCCCATCTGTATAGTTGCAAGCACTGTGCCAGGTTAGTGGCTATAGAGGAGAGGGAGCAGTTGGGGACTATAAGTACCTTGATATTGCTTCTATCCCTAGCCAATGTCTTGAGCTGGGAGTTGCCCCAACTAATGATGGTGACAAAGGTGTCCCAAGATGGAGGCAGCTGCTTTCAGAGATAGGGTGCCGGGTCAGGTAGGGCCAGGTGTTGGCATTGGGCAGCATGTTCAGAGAAGCAGCTTAGTGGTGTGCAGTGTTGTGGTTGGTGGCTCTTTCCAGATGCTATGCAGTGTTCCCAGATGCAGGGTACCATGTGTAGGGAACTATGGCAGTAGTTTCAATGTCCCAAGTGGAGGTGACCAGGGGAGCCCCATGTTGGTAGATGAGGGCCTACATGGGAGTGGCAGCTGAACATCCTGTGTGTGGGCAATGGCTGGGTGTCCTGGCTGGGAGCAGTGGTGGGATTCCAGTGGAGGAGCAGCTGTTGGGGGTTCTCTAATAACTTGCAGAGAAACAGTATTTTCACTACTTGAATCTCAGGTTACAAGGTGATACAGAATGTAGCCTCCCTCTAGCCTGCCATCTTGGACCCACTGATTTGGGAGTTTTTAAAGGACAACTATCTTATGGGTTTTTACATTTCTTCTGAGTGGAAGAGCTTATTGAGGTTTTCCTGACCCTTTTTCACCATTGCATATTGATTGCATTGCAATCGATACACTCTCCTTGAAGTATCTCTCTCTAGATAGGAGTCATGTAGGGCCTGTCTGAAAACCACACCATCCTAGATTCTGGGTTTTAAGCTTGATGCTAGTTATGGATTATATTTTTGAAACTTCTCCTTTGTGGGTATCATCAAATGTTTTATAAATGGTCTTCCCATTTATAAATAAACCAAATATTTGATGTTCAGAAAGAATACGGTATACACTAGTACTGTTCATAAAAGTTTCTCTCCATCTTCCTGGAACATGCAGGATTATGTTTTCTCATTCACTATGAAGTTAAGAATGTCTTTACAATGTCTTTTGATCAAAAAAATGTGAGCAGAATTGGCTTGTGCAACTTCTTGTCACAAGCTGTATAAACTAATCTAGGATTTTCTACTTTATTTCCCTATTGCTGCCATGATTGTGAAGCATACCCTGAAATTAATGCTTCAATAAGTTTGGTTCCCTGAGTGTTGTGAACTTAATTGTGTCAGTCTGCCTATATTTGAAGTAGGTGAGTGCTTAAGGTTAAATGATGTGATAAATTTGGGTCCCAATCTCATGTATTAGTATCGACATAAGAGCCAGCAGAGTTTGCTTTCTTTCTCCACCATGTGAGGACACAGAGAGAAGGTGGTCACCTTTACTGGAGGGTGAACTCTCACTGGAACCAAACCTCATAGCACTGGACCTCAAAATTTTAGCCTTTAAGGCTATGCTATTTCACTGTTGCAGTCTGAACTGGCTGATACGCTGAGTGAATGCAATGAGTGAACTTCCTACCATTCAATATTAGACATATGTAATTATATATTATGAAATAAGTCTGTTGTGATAAACACTAAGATTTGTATATCCAACCGTGTTTTTGACATCTCTACTTGGTTACTTCATGAGCACCTCAAAGTTGAAATGTCTTAAACTGAAAACTTGACTTGACTTACTTACATTCTTATTCCCACTCTTCTCGATTTTAATACTACTTAATAGCACAAAATAGTAGTATAATCTATCTGATGGATCAAATCTTAACACTGGGATTATCTTTGATCCCTTGCTATCCATCTTCTCCTATGTTACACCCATTGACAAATTCTGCTGTTACTGTCTTCTAAAAACACTTTGAACTCATCAGTTTTTTTTTCTCACTCCACAGACCCCTCTGGAACATCACTATTATTCCTTGAATGGATTACTACAATAACTTGTAATTGACTTACCCATTTGACTCCTATCTTTTCCCAAAGTATACTTTATATGAAACCAGGAGTTCTGTATAAAACCTGAGGTCTTTCCCTAGGAATTGCTGGAACCAGGATTTGAACCCAGGTTCACTTTCTGTGATCTGTTCCAGGGAACAGTGACACTTTCATTCTTAACTATTGTTCACTTTGATTGGCCTGATCCTTTCTCATGTGTTTCATAGGGTCAACTTCTATCACCATTTAATCCCACTTCAAATATCATCCTCTGAGTGATTATGGAATTCAAGCAGCTCTTGTTTTCTTCTATCTCAGCAGTGTTTTTTCCCCTTTCAAAGTGTTTATCACCATTTGCAATTATATGTTTATTTACTTATTTTCTTTTTTTCTAAATTTTTATTGGCACATTATGGTTGTACATAAGGGAGGGAATTGTTGTTACATACGCATACATGCACAAAATATAACAATATATACATATTTTCCCCTTTTTTAGTATTTATTTATTTACATCCAACATAGTATAATTTCTCATTCTTCTGATTGTACATGATATAGAATTCCACTGGTCATATAATTATATATGTACACAGGGTAATAATGTCTGATTTATTCTACTATCCTTCATACCTCCTTACCCCCTCTTCTCCCTTCTCTTCCCTCTACCTCTAATCTACAGTAACTCTATTCTTCCCTAATCCCCTACCCCCCATTATTGTGAATTAGCATCCACATATCAGAGAAAATATTCAGCCTTTGGTTTTAGAGGTTGGTTTATTTCATTTAGCATGATATTCTCCAGCTCTATCCCTTTACCAGCAAATGCCATATTTCACTCTTCTTTAAGGCTGAGTAATATTCCATTGTGTGTGTATGTGTGTGTTCCACAATTTTTTCTATTCATTCATCTGTTGAAGGGCACCAAGGTTGATCCCATAGTTTAGCTATTGTGAGTTGAGCTGCTATAAACATTGATGTGGCTGTGTTACTGTAATGTGTCAATTTTAAGTTCTTTAGGTATAAGCCTAGGAGTGGGATGACTGGGTCAAATGGTGGTTCCATTCCAAGTGTTCTGAGGAATCTCTGTAGTGTTTCCATAGTAGTTGCACCAATTTTCAGTCCTACCAGCTATGTATGAAGTGTACCTTTCCCTCCACATCCTCGCCAACATTTATTGTTGCTTGTATTCTTGATAATTGCCACTCTGACTGGAGTGAAATGGAATCTCAGTGTAGTTTTGGTTTACATCTCTCTAATTGCTAAAGATGTTGAATATTTTTCATATATTTGTTGATCTATTGTATTTCTTCTTTTGTAAAGTGTCTGTTTATTTTCTAGTTAAATGGCTGGTAAACTCTTTCTGCTTAGGGTCAGAGGGTAGATCTTCTAGGCACTTTGGGTTATATGTTCTGTACTGCAACTGCTCAGAAAGTCAAGGAAAAAGACATGATTGTGTTCCAATAAAATTTCATTCAGAAAAGACGTGGTGGATGCAACTTCTCCCATAAGACCCTGGCTTCATTCTTCCATTAAACTGTAAGTGCTATAAAATTTCAATATCATGGTCTCTTTGGTTTCTGTGTGTCCCAGAGTCAACACGGAACCTGGCACACATGGTTATTTAGCACATATCTATTGAAGGAATGAGTGGCAGGCAGTGTAGCATCCTACTCTCCTTTGAAGAAGGCTGCATTGGCTCAACTCAATTGCTCAAATAAAATTTGACATTCACATTTCATCTGACTCTGTTTTAGAATCAAGTTGACATACCAATATTTAAAAAAAATGAACATGGCTAAGTTATAGATAAAGGAAGGAGAGAAAGAGTCCAAGAAACTTCATCAAGATATGATATCAATGCCTCCTCTTTTCTGCATGAAACATAAATTAGTTGCTGTAGTCATCACCTAGTTTATCCTTCTGATCGGTTGAAGTGGATTCCCTTAAGATTGTATGCTTTTGATTATAATCCTTTTTAGCCTTGATATTTTCCTTTTAACTGCTCTATATTCAGTTTTGGACAAATAAAAATCAGTGATTCATTTTATATCTATGTGAGGAGGATAGGAAACCAGGCATATGTGAGTAAAGCAGTAAAAGATAGTGGTATGGATGAGTTCTCTAAAAAATCAGTACAATATAATGTATTTTCTAAGATCATGTTTTGATGGTATCTCAGCAACTTCTAGCTGATCTCTTCTAATAAGTTTTATGGATAATCATTGCCCTCCTTAATGTAAGAATGCTCCAGGAACACTTGTTTATGTCTGAGGAAATCTCCTTTTTAATATTCTTAAACCATGGAAAGGCAAGTAGAACTTGGAAATATTCTAAATTCATTTTATATATATAACACATTGGATCCTTTAAAATTTAGGAAAAAATAATCTGAAAGTTTATTCAACAAATACTTATGAAGAGACTATCATGATATTTAGGGAAAAGGGGTAGTATCTACCACAAAAATTCCCCATCATTTTTCGGTTGCTGCATGTTTTCAATTGTCTAAATTGGAAATATATTTCCCACTACTTCTAAAAGTGATTTGACTTATAAGTTGACTCTTAACTAAAAGTGAGCAAAAACCAGCTTAATTCTGTAACGTTGTAAACTCCCCGTCTCAGATCAAATTAAGAAGAAGAGTGCCAAGTTAGGTGTGAACACTGTACTTTGGGATATTTCTTAAATCCATACGTGAGAGAAATGAATAAGCTGAATGTTCTAACCTTTCAAGATTTTGGTTTGGCCTGGTATATTCTCTTCTTTTACCTCATTCTTCAAAAAAGTCTTGGCTTTGCATATTAGATCTTCTGAGTTTTTGTTGATACAGCATCAGGAAAAATACCACATAGAAGAATGCATGTGTGGGCAAAACTTGTGAACTTAATTTGAAGAAGAGTAGGAGAGAAGGATGAGGGAGAAGCTGGGGTGTTTGTGAGATGTAGGTGGGAAAGGAGTTTTCAAAAGATTAGGTGTATCTACAATTTTTAAAAACTATGAGTAAAATCCTGAGCCTTTGTAAAATTACTCTTTTGCTTGCTGGCTGTTTCTTTGTTTAATAAGGGTGCTGCTAGGTGTGTTGGTATCATGTGCATGAAGGTCATAAACATCACACATCTGTAAACTGCATAACCATTATGCCTTCAGAGGAGAAGACTACCTCCTCTTGTATTATCTCCTTACCTATGTTGGTTGAATACTTTTAACACATGACATATCCATAGTCCTTTTAGTGCAGTACAATATGTCATGGCTACATTACTTTCTGAACTCTATCCATCGTCAAAAGTTTCTGATATAACCTGGAAAACAGATGACAACAAAAAGAAGCTTTCCTTTGTAAGAAAATCTCACAAATTGTAGGCCGTACTTGGTAAAGTTCTTAATTTTATTTAGCATATTTTGACTGAATGATTGTGAAATAGGAAAAAAAAAAGTTTCCTTATCTACATGAGGCCAAATGAAAGGAAATGATATAAATCAATGAATTCAGTGCCAGTTTCTCTTTAGTTACAAACAATTTATTCTTTTACCATATTCAGTATTGGTCAGCCACTTGTAAGATTTATTCAGTCCACATTGTGTCTAACTTGAGAAAGGTCATGGGGAGGTTGTTTTTATTGGAGAAATTAAGACGTCTGAATTGCTTTTCTAATTCTGAAATTATGTCGCTCTCTGATGTGGCTCAGAATGATTTATATGTTGGGAAAAATGACCTCTGATGTAGATATTTCCAAATGAAAACTTAAAACACAATGGCTCAAAGGATCTTAATACCTTTTCTAAGTGTCATTAGAGGTCTAGGATATATTTTGTATAAAAAACATTAAATTGGACAATTTAGGGAAGCAGCGGAAAACATTTCTTAAATTAGAACTGTACCAGCTAGTTGAGGGGATATGATGAATGCACTGGTACTCTGCTGCCATGATCATATCCAAAAGATCATGTTTGGAGCTTCAGGTCTTCCTCACTTTCTATCACCACCTTTATCACTATCACTGCCTAAAGAATTTGAAATTTCCACTTGTTGAGTCATGAATAGATCAGCAGAGGAGCAGCAGCCCTTCCATCTGAAGGTCTTACTTAAAGTATGCAGATGACTGGGGAGGTTTTCTGGGACTTTTTCCTTTTGGCTCAGTTTAATATATCAGGATAGTTGATTCAGCTTTAGTTCGTGAAGGGGATGACAGAGATAAGCAAGAGAACTTGGAGTGGGGACAGTCTGGGAAATCACAAGTCTATGACTGTGTATGAATTCTTCCTGTTGTTGTCCAGGCCAGGGAGAGAAACCCCAGGCTGTGGCAACGAAGAGGCTTTCAGAAGGAATAACAAGGATGTTGGTGGTGCCTGAAGGGCAGGGTGGTTGACGAGGTTAGGCAAGAGTTGTGTCCTGAAAGTTAAGATGGAGCTACATGAAAGGGCTTGGAAGGCAGGCCAGGGAGCTTCGATTGTCCTTTAAAGAATGCAGGGAAGGGGAAGTCTTTGGAGGTCGAACCAGGCAATGATCAGATTGATGTTTAGACACATTAATCTAAAGCTGAAAAGAAAATGAATTAAAAATGGAGAAGTGTTTTAGATTTTTGTTGACCCTGGGTTCTCAGCTTGAGGAAACATCAGAATCACTTGGAGAGCATATTCAAACATGAGTTGCAAACACCTTACCCCAAGAATTTCAAATTCAGTGAGTCTGTGGCAGGGCCTGAGAATTTGTACTTCAAGCAGGTACCAAGACGATACTGATATTACTCATTTAGGGGAATCCTTAAGGACCACTGTCCTAGATCATTGTTTTTAAAGCAGTAGATTTTGATATGGTTGTTTCTGGCAGAAGCAATTTATCACCATCTGTAGTGACTAAGGAGTTCCAAAAATAAATGGATAGGTCTTATTCCCATTTGCCCAATATATTGTCCCCCAATACATTTAATCTTGGCCTACATCATAATTTATTTTAGATTGGATACTCTCAGCCTGTTTTTGTAAGATCATCCTTGATTCTTTTAACTAAATCTCAGACATTGCCTCTGTGATTCTCCAGGAGTAAAGTGATTTAATCTTTGCCTTGTAATTTAACAGGCAACATTATAAAGCCACAGATCCAAATAATTCTTTAAATCTCTGTCTGGTACATTTGTCATTGTAACCACTTAAGAACTATAATGTTTGTCTGTCTTCAGTTGCTTTTATCAAACCTATTATTATCCTAGGTCATCAGCCTAGAAATTTACTATTCCCATTTAACGTGATTTTCCTTTTCTAAATCTCAGTATTGGTGACACAGTCCCATGAATTCACTGTTGGGCATCTCAGTAAAATTTAAAAAATAGTTTCCAAAATAGAGTTGAGAAAAGAACCAAAACAAATATATAAGTAAGGACAGTGTTAATGCTGGAGAATATTTCATGGCTGAAGAGCATAAATTGCTTTAATACTCCTTGCATAGAGACAGCTAATGTCAATAAACCATGCATGCATTCAGATAATTATTTTATTTATTTAACCAATCAGAGAACTTGGGGATGAGAGAGAGGAAATTTACCAGGAAATGGAAAAGCCATGTTGATGCAGAGATGTATTTGTTATGGAAGCTCCTGTGACCAGAATAATAAATGAAAGTTTGACCCTGCAACCCATGATCTTTCTAATATGGAAAGAATCTTTTTGTAGCTTGAGGATTAAAAAAAAAACATTCTGTAACTTTCTCTTCTTTTGAATTTTATGAATAACAAAAATACATTTTCATATTTTCCTTTCAAGCCTGGCTTAATTTTTTCAACTTTCTTCCAAAACTCTGGAGTTCAGGGGGCTGGGGATGTGGCTCAAGCGGTAGCGCGCTCGCCTGGCATGCATGCGGCCCGGGTTCGATCCTCAGCACCACATACCAACAAAGATGTTGTGTCCGCCGAAAACTAAAAAAAAAATAAATATTAAAATCTCTCTCTCTCTCTCTCTCTCTCTCTCTTTCTCTCTCTCTCTCTCCTCTCTCACTCTCTCTTTAAAAAAAAAAGTTATTTGGTGGTGCCATTTAAAAAAAAAAAACTCTGGAGTTCATTTCCTCACTAGCTGGCCATCTCTGTGGTCCTCTCCAGCACTCACATTCCTTATGTATGTACTTGCCTCTGACCCCTCTGAGCTCAGTGGAATCAGAGCAACCCACTTTATAACCTGGTTCTATCCTCATTGTGATATATTTTCCATTTGCTTGAGAGAGGAATTAGCCCGGTGGGGAAAATGACTGAAAAAGGCTTTTAAACACTTGCTCCCTTAAAATTGGTCTGAAAAGTTCTGATTTTGCGACTTCTGGCTTTTCATCTAAATACTCCAACAGAGAACTGTACACAGGGGGTTCTCAGTAAGAATAGCTGATGATCTGTCCTCATCCCTCAAATATGTCCCGCCATTGAGGCAGAAAGATTTGCCAATACATCAAGTGGAACTCACACAAGTAGGTAATAAGAGCTGTTTTGTGGGTTTGGTTAACATAGCAGTCAGTTTGCTACAAAGGCATTCTTGTGACCTAAGTCCTAACCTCCACACTCTGGGGACATTATTTCCCTATTAAGGAAATATGTTCTTAGATAAGCTTGTTTCCAGGTCACTGTTCTTCACCCTTTTAAATCAACATGTGCTTTGTCTATGGATCAAAGCTGTGGTTTCATTATTTTCTAAAATTTACATATGTATGTAATGTGAAGTCGTCTGCATTGTCTGAAGTCCACAGATCATAGATTAAAAGCCTCTGCTGTCTGAAGAAAATCCATCATCCTTTGAAATCCCAAGGCATTTTAATAGGAGATATCTGTACCTGTGTTTTCTTCTACATATGTATGACTGAGGTTGTAGCTGAAAAATAAGAGGAATAAAAATGTTTTTTTTTTTTGCCTAGTTTTTTAATTGAAAAATTAGAAGCTACAGCAACTTGCATTATGATGTGATAGAACTATACATTTATCTTAAACCTTGATTTTCCTTTCTTGTAAATTTCAAGGGGAAAACCTAAAATAGAAACAAAGGGTGAGTATGTGTATGTTTTCCCACTTGGCAAATTTTTTATACAATCTAAGTCATCCATCATCATGTCATAGATTCAATAGAATCCTCCCCTTTAGAGTTTTGCCTGAAGGTTTTCTGTGTAATTCTCAAAATAATGGATTAGTTAAACCCAGAGTAGCTTATGTTGTAGATCATATGGTGACTGAAAGCTTTTTTGGGGGACACACATCTCTTCTAAGATCAATATTGCTTCTTCCTTGCCTGATCATGTGTATTTTTCTTAGTTTTCCATTACCTGTACTCTTTAGCACATAGGAAACAGCTAATTGTGTTACCCTTTTATTATTATTTAGAGACTTTCTATATGGCAGTGCTTCTAAAGATAGGGTACACATTGGAATTACTTGGGGAGCTTTAAAAGTATTAAAGCTTGGATGGGTCTTACTCATTAATCATTAATCTTAATCATTAAGATCCTGATTAATTCGTTGGAGGTGTGGCATAATGCTGGAATTTTTAAAGTATTTAAAAAACAGTTTTTAGGGGGACCTAACATGGCAGCCAGCGAGGAGGCAGCATTTTCAATGCCTCCGCAGTAACGGGATCAGAGAGACCCATTAATGCACCTACATGCGAAACTTCTAGCAAAATTCCTCTGAAACGAGCCCTGCCGAGAAATACATCAAATAAATTTATTGGAGTAAACAGTAACTCAGCAGTCAAACAGAACAAGAAGCAACATGAGCAGTATGAAAAAACAAGGAAGAAAAGGAGTACAAACAATGCAGGACAGCCTAAATATTCAGGAGGACCTAGAGTCATCAGAAAAACGGTCATATAAAGAACTCAAGGAACACCTTAGACAGATGGAATGGAACCTTAAAGAGGATACAAGACAGCAAATTCAAGCAGCGAAAGAACACATTGAGAATGAATTACATAAACAGATAAAAGAAGAAGTTAAGCATCTTTATCAGCAGATAGAGATTATAAAAAAGAATCAAACAATAATCTTAGAAATGAAGGAAATTATAAACCAGATTAAAATCTCAAATGAGAGTATCACTAATAGAGTGGAGCAAGTAGAAGCCAGAACGTCAGATAATGAAGAAAAAATATATCATCTTGAAAGAGTCTAGCCAACTCAGATAGGCTGGTTAAAAATCACGAGAGAAACATCCAAGAGATATGTGATAACATAAAAAAACCAAATTTAAGAGTCATCGGGATAGAGATTCAAGCCAAGGGAATGAGTAACCTACTAAATGAAATAATTACAGAAAACTTTCCAAAATAAAAAAGGAAACAGATATACAAATTGTAGATGCATACAGGACACTGAGCATACAAAATCACAGTAGACCAACGCCAAGACACATTGTTATGAAGATATCCAATATACAGAACAAAGAGAAAATATTAAAAGCCACAAGAGAAAAGAGGCAGATTACATTCAGGGGTAAACCAATAAGGTTAACAACTGATTTTTCATCACAGACGCTGAAAGCGAGAAGATCCTGGAACAACGTATTTCAAACACTGAAAGACAATGGATGCCAACCAAGAATTCTGTATCCAGCAAAATTAAGCTTCAGATACGACAACAAAATTAAAATCTTTCAGGATAAACAAAAGCTAAAAGAATTTGTAGCCAGAAAACCAGCATTGCAAAGCGTCTTGAGCAAAACACTACACGAGGAAGAAATGAGAAACAATAACCAAAGCCAACAGTGGGAAGTACTTCAGTAAAGACAGACGGAGGGGGGAAAGCTAATCATGGAGAAGCAAACTAAATTAAAAAAAGAGAGATAAATAATCAAACATGGCTGGAAGTACAAACCATATATCAATAGTAATTCTAAACGTTAACGGTTTAAACACTCCAATAAAGCGACATAGTCTGGTAACATGGATTAAAAAAACAAATCCAAAAATATGCTGCCTCCAGGAGACACATCTGACTGGAAAAGACATACACAGGCTAAAGGTGAAAGGTTGGGAAAAAATATACCACACACACGGTCCTCGCAAGCAAGCAGGGGTGGCCATCCTCATATCGAATAAAATCGACTTCAAGACTAAGTTAATCAAAAGGGATAAAAAAGGACATTATATACTGTTAAAAGGAACCATTCAACAACAAGATATAACAATTATCAATATTTATGCACCAAATAATGGTGCTGCGAAGTTCATAAAACAAATTCTCCTCAAGTTCAAGAATCAAATAGACCACAACACAATAATTATGGGTGACTTCAACACACCTCGCTCACCATTGGAGAGATCCTCCAAACAAAAGTTGAATAAAGAAACTATAGAACTCAATATCACAATCAATAACCTAGACTTAACTGACATATATAGAATATATCAACCATCATCAAGTGGATATACTTTTTTCTCAGCAGCACATGGATCCTTCTCAAAAATAGACCATATATTATGCCATAGGGCAACCCTCAGTAAATATAAAGGGGTGTAGACAATACCATGCATTTTATCTGATCATAATGGAATGAAACTGGAAATGAATGATAAAAAAAGGAAGGGAAAATCCAATATCACATGGAAAATGAACAATATGTTACTCAACGATCAAGGGGTTACAGAAGACATAAAGGAGGAAATAAAAAAATTCTTAGAGATAAATGAAAATACAGACACAACTTATCAGAAACTATGGGAAAGCAGTTTTAAGAGGGAAATTAATCGCCTGGAGGTCATTCCTCAAAAAAAGGAAAAACCAAAAAATAAATGAGCTCACACTTCATCTCAAAGCCCTAGAAAAGGAAGAGCAAAACAACAGCAAATGTAGCAGAAGGCAAGAAATAATTAAAATCAGAGCGGAAATCAACGAAATTGAAACAAAAGAAACTATTGAAAAAATCAACAAAACTAAAAGTTGGTTCTTTGAAAAAATAAACAATATTGACAGACCCTTAGCCATGCTAATGAAGAGAAGAAGAGAGAGAACTCAAATTACTAATATACGGGATGAAAAAGGCAATATCACAACAGATGCTACAGAAATACAGAAGACAATTAGAAATTATTTTGAAAACCTATATTCCAATAAAATAGAAGATAGTGAAGACATCGATAAATTTCTTAAGTCATATGATTTACCCAGACTGAGTCAGGAGGATACACACAATCTGAACAGACCGATATCAATGGATGAAATTGAAGAAGCAATCAAAAGACTACCAACCAAGAAAAGCCCAGGACCGGATGGGTATACAGCGGAGTTTTACAAAACATTTAAAGAAGAATTAATACCAATACTTTTCAAGTTATTTCAGGAAATAGAAAAAGAGGGAGTGCTTCCAAATTCATTCTATGAGGCCAACATCACATTGATTCCGAAATCAGACAAAGACACCTCAAAGAAAGAAAACTACAGACCAATATCTCTGATGAACCTAGATGCAAAAATCCTCAATAAAATTCTGGCGAATCGGATACAAAGGCATATCAAAAAAATTGTGCTCCATGATCAAGTAGGATTCATCCCTGGGATGGAAGGATGGTTCAATATACGGAAATCAATAAATGTTATTCACCACATCAATAGACTTAAAGATAAGAACCATATGATCATCTCGATAGACGCAGAAAAAGCATTCGACAAAGTACAGCATCCCTTTATGTTCAAAACATTAGAAAAACTAGGGATAACAGGAACTTACCTTGACATTGTGAAAGCTATCTATGCTAAACCTCAGGCTAGCATCATTCTGAATGGAGAAAAATTGAAGGCATTCCCTCTAAAATCTGGAACAAGACAGGGATGCCCTCTATCACCACTTCTATTCAATATAGTTCTCAAACCACTGGCCAGAGCAATTAGACAAACGAAAGAAATTAAAGGCATAAAAATTGGAAAAGAGGAACTTAAATTATCACTATTTGCGGATGACATGATTCTATACCTAGAAGACAAAAAAGGGTCTACAAAAAAACTACTAGAACTAATAAATGAATTCAGCAAAGTGTCAGGATATAAAATCAACATGCATAAATCAAAGGCATTTCTGTATATCAGTGACAAAACTTCTGAATCGGAAATGAGGAAAAACACCCCATTCACAATATCCTAAAAAAAAATAAAATACTTGGGAATCAACCTAACAAAAGAGGTGAAAGACTTATACAATGAAAACTACAGAACCCTAAAGAGAGAGATAGAAGTAGATCTTAGAAGATGGAAAAATATTCCCTGTTCATGGATAGGCATAACTAACATCATCAAAATGGCGATATTACCAAAAGTTCTCTATAGGTTTAATGCAATGCCAATCAAAATCCCAATGGCATTGCTTGTAGAAATAGATAAAGCAATCATGAAATTCATATGGAAAAATAAAAGACCCAGAATAGCAAAAGCAATTCTAAGCAGGAAGTGTGAATCAGGCGGTATAGCGATACCAGATTTCAAACTATATTACAGAGCAATAGTAACAAAAACAGCATGGTACTGGTACCAAAACAGGCGGGTGGACCACTGGTACAGAATAGAGGATACAGAGACTAATTCACAAAGTTACAACTATCTTATATTTGATAAAGGGGCTAAAAGCATGCAATGGAGGAAGGATAGCATCTTCAACAAATGGTGCTGGGAAAACTGGAAATCCATATGCAACAAAATGAAAGTGAATCCCTTTCTCTCGCCATGAACAAAAGTTAACTCAAAATGGATCAAGGAGCTTGATATCAAACCAGAGACAAGGCATCTGATAGAAGAAAAAGTTGGCTATGACCTACATACTGTGGGGTCTGGCTCCAAATTCCTTAATAGGACACCCATAGCACAAGAGTTAATAGCAAGTATCAACAAATGGGACTTAGTTAAACTAAAAAGTTTTTTCACAGCAAGAGAAACAATAAGAGAGGTAAATAGGGAGCCTACATCATGGGAACAAATTTTTACTCCTCACACGTCAGATAGAGCCCTAATATCCAGAGTATACAAAGAACTCAAAAAATTAGACAATAAGACAACAAATAACCCAATCAACAAATGGGCCAAGGACCTGAACAGACACTTCTCAGAGGAGGACATACAATCAATCAACAAGTACATGAAAAAATGCTCACCATCTCTAGCAGTCAGAGAAATGCAAATCAAAACCACCCTAAGATACCATCTCACTCCAGTAAGATTGGCAGCCATTATGAAGTCAAACAACAACAAGTGCTAGAGAGGATATGGGGAAAAGGGTACTCTTCTACATTGCTGGTGGGACTGCAAATTGGTGTGGCCAATTTGGAAAGCAGTATGGAGATTCCTGGGAAAGCTGGGAATGGAACCACCATTTGACCCAGCTATTGCCCTTCTCGGACTATTCCCTGAAGACCTTAAAAGAGCGTACTACAGGGATACTGCCACATCAATGTTCACAGCAGCACAATTCACAATAGCTAGACTGTGGAACCAACCCAGATGCCCTTCAATGGATGAATGGATTAAAAAAATGTGGCATCTATACACCATGGAGTATTACGCAGCACTAAAAAATGACAAAATCATGGAATTTGCAGGGAAATGGATGGCACTAGAGCAGATTATGCTTAGTGAAGCTAGCCAATCCCTAAAAAACAAATACCAAATGTCTTCTTTGATATAATGAGAGCAACTAAGAATAGAGAAGGGAGGAAGAGCAGTAAGAAAAGATTAACATTAAGCAGAGACATGAGGTGGGAGGGAAAGGGAGAGAAAAGGGTAATTGCATGGAAATGGAGAGAGACCATTACTGTTATACAAAATTACATATAAGAGGTTGTGAGGGGAATTGGAAAATAAACAAGGAGAGAAATGAATTACAGTAGATGGGATAGAAAGAGAAGATGGGAGGGAAGGGGAGGGGGGATAGTATAGGATAGGAAAGGTAGCAGAATACAACAGTTACTAATATCGCATTATGTAAAAATGTAGATGTGTAACCGATGTGATTTTGCAATCTGTATTTGGGGTAATAATGGGAGTTCATAACTCACTTGTAGCTAATGCATGAAATATGATGTGTCAAAAGCTTTGTAAGGTTTTGAACAACCAATAAAAATATAAAAAAAACCAGTTTTTAAATACTTTTCTGTTAGTGCAACTTAATTCATAGACTGGGCCATTGATAAAGAATAGAAGCTCATTTAATTTATTGTTCTAGAGACTGAGAAGTCTAAGAATGTGGTACTAGCATCTGGTGAGGGCTTCTTGGTATATCATAATACGGTGGAGGGCATCACAGAGTGGGACAGAGCAAGCATGCTAGCTAAGGTCTCTCTTTCTCTTCTTATAAAGCCACTAAATACCCACATGGGGGCCCACCCTCATGATCTCATCCAATCCTAATCATCTCCCAAAGACCCCATCTCCAAGTACCACTAACATGAATTTGGGGATTAAGATTCTAGCCACCTTAACTTTTGGGGGACACATTTAAACCAACGTATATCTACTGCATCACCTCGTAAGTGGAAGTAATTCCTATGCATATTTTGATTAGGAAGTTTTTGTGATATAAGATCAAAGATAATTTTAGTTTATTCTCTAAACAAATTGGAAAGGAAAAGCAAAAGAAAGGGATGTGTTAACCTTGGCATAAGAAATAAAGGATTCTACAATAAACTCATGCCCTGACACATTGAGTGATGTCAATTTGCCCATTATAAATAGAAATTCCATTCACCCCTAATCTATATTGCTACATTTATCCCTTAACATACTGCCCATGAAGTAGGTGTTGGAACTATTTTTATTTTCCCAATAAAGTAATCAGCCTTCAGAAGAATAAGCTGTCAGAAGTCACACAGTAAGCAAGTCATGGAATTGGAATTAGATATGGAATATTGGCATTAGTGGCAAAATAATCAAGGATAGGGCTGGGGCTGGGGTTCAGTGGTAGAGTGCCTGCCTAGCACATGTGAGGCACTGGGTTTGATCCTCAGCACCACATAAAAATAAATGAACAAATAAAGTTTAAAAAAAGATAATGAATGACAGCTTCCTGCAAATAGAAAAGATGTATCTATCTTACTGGAGACTATGTAAAGTCAGGGGTTTCTTACAGTCCCAGGGTAGAGTACATGTACCTTTGGTCATGATTTCCTACAACTCAGCCATTTGAGTTTTATATCTTATTCATGCCATACCAAAAGGTAACCTGAATTATTTGCTTTTCTCTTTAAATTTTACTTAAATATTGATACAAAATTACAAAATCCATATGACCATGTATTAATTATGTCTGTTTTTCTAATATGTGTGAAATAAGTGTATAGCTATTAAAATAACAGCTGATTTATATCTTAGTCAAAATCTTGTCTGGAACCACCTTGCAGTGAAGTTCATACATCAAGACCCTGACTTTGGAGGCTGAAAGGGCTGTACTGCTGTTTGTGGATGCAGATCCAGTACTGAAACGAGAGTCTGGGAGTCTCTTTCACACCACTATTGCAAGTGGGATGATCAGAAGATTTAGCTGGAGGACTCTACTTTTCTTGACTTCTGAATAACAGTTCTCTGTGTTGCCCAGGTGACTCTGTACTACTAGCCTTTCAATAAGGCCTACAGTTAGCCTTTAAGAAAAGTTACCTCATTAAATGGAAATCTGTCTTTTGGTATCTGATTGGGTAGGCTGTATTCAAATCTAAGAGAAGATAAACTTCTCTCTTATTACAATAAATCAAGATTGTTTTTAAAAAGATACCTGACTCTACTTTAGTGACAAAGATACTTGAAAGTAGGTTGTTGTGTCCTGATTCTTACTTTCAACAATCTCAAGGTGAATTCAAATTTTCCCAATTATGAGTTCATTATATGTAGAAAAAAAATGTCCCAACTAAAGAAACAAGCTTGTAGATCCTGAAATAATGCCAGGAGAACAAAATAAAAACCTGAGCTTTGATCCACAACATAGAGAAAAAAATATGTCTGATTAAAAAAAAATTGCTAACCTTTTAAAATATGTCTTCTAATGACCATATCACTAAACAGCTGAACTGTTGCAGGGGAATGGCATAGCAGGGGTTTTATTTATTCATTTAAAGGAGTTCAGTCTCACTGGGTTATATACAAAGAATAGTAATCAAAAGAAACTCATTTCACATCTGTTCTCCTGCTGATAAACTATAATTGGTGACTGATTGCACAGAGTCATTTTCTTTCTTCTCTGACCTTTTTGTACTGATAACCTGGTCATTTTCTGCCAAGGGTTGGAACAGGACACATTTAGGTGGATAGTGTTTTTCCTTTACAGAGAGGAAGCACTTCCCTGACATCTTGAAATGTTTCTCATTTGCAATACAAAATGAATTGCTTTATGACAAAAGGAGAAAAAAGCATTTTTAAACAACGTTTCCATAATAGATAATCAACCACCTATTTGGCTGAAGATGTGATTATCTGTACCTGGATTTGCTCTAGCCTGAGTGATATGAGGTTCCTTACTTTTTCCCCCTGATGTAGTAATATTCAACAATGAACAAATATCATCTAAATCAAAACTAGAGCTGAAGGCAAATATGACCTGCCCAGTCTTTAGAGGGGAAAAGATGGCTGTCATCTGGAACTGATTCACTGGACCTGTGCACCTTTGAGATTTTACTTTCAATGGAAGGATAAAGGGGATGTTCCTGTTTTTGAAACTGGATAACGAGATTTCAGAGAACAATGGTTGTCTTCCTCTTATACTAACATTATATCCTATTTGAGAGAATTGTGCTGTGCCTAAGAAAGAAAAATCATGGTGTCCAGGCATGCTTAAGGCTTTTGCCAAAAAGGGAGTTTAGAGAGTGAAAATGAAGACTGACTACAGAATTTGAAATCAAGAAAGAAGGCCTTAAGACAAATTTGAAGTTGTTCATGACAGTTTAGGTTTTAAATTTTAATTGGTAAGCAGTTTGATTCTTCCTGTGTTGAAGATAGTCATTATGCTAGCCAGTAAAGCTGTTTCTGTCCCCATCTCAAGCCTGTATTTCCAGGGTACAGAGAGACCTTAGAACACATATGACAACATCTCTTCTTGTCACTTGCATAGTTTTGAATGAATATGTGAAATTAAAAATTAGAATACTCTTTTAATAAATTATTAGTGTCCAATACTTTTTAAAGTTATCTTTATTAGACTTTCCTTAATTGTCTGACCAATTGTGTCTATGATTTTTTTTTTTTTTTGTACTGGAGATTGAACTCAGGGGCACTCAACAGCTGAGACACATTCCCAGCCCTATTTTTTGTATTTATTTAGAGACAATTTACTGAGTTGCTTAGTGCCTCACTGTTGCTGAGGTTCAGTTTAAACTCGCAGTCCTCCTGCCTCAGCTTCCCCAGCTGCTGGGATTATAGGTGTGTGCCACTCTTGATTTTTGCTCTATTATCATTTTCACTCTTGATTGGTCAACATTGGAAAAGTAGGATTGGATAAGGATTTATCCTTTATATTTTAAAATTAATTATATGAATATATCATGTGTAACTATTATAGTTTTCTGATTTGTTAAAGTGGTCATGTCATTACATTTACTTTATTGATAATTAAATGGGTAATAAATTGTAAGCACTAAATTGTATATATTTTGTAGAATTATGACATCATTTTTTATAATACTTTAATCTGTCTATTATAGGATGATTTTCATTCCAGATAGGGCTCTGATCTCCCTCTTTATTCATGAGTTTGCTGTCAATCAGCTATTTTATTGACCTGTAATGAGAATTTACATTGGGTTTAATTTGTAGGTTCTCTTGGATTTTGAAGTTTCATTATTTTTTAAAGTTTATTTATTCTAATTTATTACACATGGCAGCATAATGTATTTCAATTCATGGTATACATATAGAGCACAATTATTCGTATCTCTGGTTGTACACAATGTAGAGTCACACCATTCATGTCTTTATACACGTATTTAGAGAAATGACGTTCATCTCATTCCACTGCCTTTCCTACCCCATACCCCCTCCTTTCCTCTCCCTCCCCTTTGCCCTAGCTAGAATCCATATATTCCTCTATGCTTCCCCCCATCCCCATTATGGATCAGCATCCACATATCAGAGAAAACATTTCACATTTGGTTTTGGGGAATTGGCTAAATTCACATAGCATTATATTCTTCAACTCCATCCATTTACCTGAAACTGCCATGATTTTATTCTCTTTTAATACTGAGTAATATTCCATTGTGTATATATACCACATTTTCTTTATCCATTCATCTACTGAAGGGCATCTATGTTGGTTCCACAGTTTAGCTATTCTGAATTGTGCTGATATAAACATTGATGAGGCTGCATCATTGTAGTAGGCTGTTTTTAAGTTCTTTGGGTATAGAGCAAGGAATGGGATAGTTGGGTCAAATAGTGGTTCCATTCCCAGTTTTCCAAGGAATTTACATACTGCTTTCCATATTGGCTGTACCAATTTGCAGTCCCACTAGCAATATGTGAATGTACCTTTTTCTCCACATCCTCACCAACATTTATTGTTGCTTATATCCTTCATAGCTGCCATTCTAACTGGAGTGAGATGAAATCTTAAAGTAGTTTTGATTTACATTTCCCTAATTGCTAGGGATGTTGAACATTGTTTCATATATTTGTTGATGGATTGTATATCATCTTCTGGGAAGCATCTGCTCAGTTCCTTAGCCCATTTATTGATTGGATTATTTGTGGTTTTGGTGTTAAGTTTTTTGAGTTCTTTATATATCCTAGAAATTAGTGCTCTATCTCATGTGCATGGTAAAAATTTGCTCCCATTCTGTAGGCTCTCTCATCACCTCACTGACTGTTTCTTTTGCTGAGAAGAAGCTTTTCAGTTTGAATCTATCCCATTTATTTATTCTTGATGTTATTCCTTGAGTTATAGGAGTCTTATTAAGGAAGTCGGGGCCTAATCTGACATGGTAGAGATTTGAGCCTACATTTTTTTTCCTATTAAGTGCAGGGTCTCTGGTTTAATTTCCATGTCCTTGATCCATTTTGAGTTGAGTTTTGTGTGTGGTGAGAGATAGAGGTTTAATTCCATTTTGTTGCATATGGATTTCCAGTTTTCCCAGCACATTTGTTGAAGATGTTATCTTTTCTCCAATATATGTTTTTTGACACCTTTGTCTAGTATGAGATAACTGTATTTATGTGGGTTTGTCTCTGTGTTCTCTATTCTATCCGGACTACAAGTCTATTTTGGTGCCAATGCCATGCTGTTTTTTGTTACCATTTGCTCTGTAGTATAGTTTAAGGTCTGGTATAGTGATGCCACCTGCTTCACTCTTCTTGCTAAGGATTGCTTTAGCTATTGTGGGTCTCTTATTTTTCCAGATGAATTTCATGACTGCGTTTTCTATTTCTATGAGAAATATCATTGGAATTTTGATTGGAATTGCATTAAATCTGTACAGTGCTTTTGGTAGTAGGGTCATTTTGACAATATTAATTCTGCCTGTCCAAGAACAAGGGAGATCTTTCCATCTTCTAAGGTCTTCCTTAATTTCTTTCTTTAGTGTTTTGTAGGTTTTATTGTAGAGGTCTTTTACCTTTTTCCTTAAGTTGATTCTCAAGTATTTTATTTTTTTTTGATGCTAATGTAAATGGGATTTTTCCTAGTTTCTCTTTCAGTGGAGTCATTGCTAATGTATAGAAATGCCTTTGATTTATGGGTGTTGATTTTATATCCTGCTACTTTGCTGAATTCATTTATTAGTTCTAGAAGTTTTTTGGTGGCATTTTTTGGATCTTCTAGGAATAGAATCATATCGTCAGGAAATAGTGATAGTTTGAGTTTTTTTCCCCCTACCCATATCCCTTTAATTTATTTCATTTGTCTAATTGCTCTGACTATAGAGTTTCAAGAATTATGCTAAATATAAGTGATGAAAAAGGGCATACCTCTCTTGTTACAGCTTTTAGAGGGAATTCTTTTATCTCTATTTAGAATGATGTTGGCTTAGGGCTTACCATAGATAACTTTTACAATGTTGAGGTATGTTCCCACTATCCCTAGTTTTTCTAGTATTTTGAACATGAAGGGTTCTGTGTATTGTTGAATGCTTTATCTGCATCTATTGAGATAATTATATGTTTTTATTTTTAAGTCTATTGATGTGATGAATTACATTTATTGATTTCAGTATGTTGAACCAAACTTTCCTCCTTGAGATGAACCCTATTTGATCATGGTGCACTAGATTTTTTATATGTTTTAGTATTCGATTTGCCAGAATTTTATTGAGAATTTTTGCAAATATGTTTATTAGAGTTATTGGTTTGAAATTTTCTTTCTTTAATGTGTCTTTGTCTGGTTTTGGAATTATGATGATATTAGCCTTATAGAATGAGTTTTGAAGTGTTCCCTCTTTTTCTATTTCCTGAAATAATTTGAGGAGTATTCGTATTAGTTCTTCTTTGTAGGTCTTGTATAACTTAGCTGTGTGTCTATCTTGTCCTGGGCTTTTCTTGCTTGGTAGACCTCTGATGGTGTCTTGTATTTCATTGCTTACATTCAATCTGTTTAACTTGTGTATATTATCCTGATTCAGTTTTGGCAAAGCACATGACTCTAGAAATTTCTTGATGACTGTGATATTTTCTATTTTAGAAAATATACATTTTGTATACATTTTCAAAATAATTCCTAATTATGTTCTGTATTTCTGTAGTGTCTATCATGATATTTCCTTTTTCATTATGAATGTTAGCAATTTGAATTTTCTCTCTCTTTCTCTTGATTAATATTGCTAAGGGTTGGTTTATCAATGTTATTTATTTTCTCAAAGAACCAACTTTTTGATTTGTCAATTTTTAAAATTGTTTCTTTTGTTTCAACTTCATTGTTTTCAGCTCTGATTATAATTATTTCCTGTTCTATACTGCTTTTGGTATTGATGTGTTCTACTTTTTCTTGGGCTTTGAGATGTAATTTTAGGTCATTTATTTGTTGACTTTTTCTTCTTTTTTTTTTTTTTTTTTTAAAGAGAGAGTGAGAGAGGAGAGAGAGTGAGAGAGAGAGAGAGAGAATTTTTAATATTTATTTATTTATTTATTTTTTAGTTCTCGGCGGACACAACATCTTTGTTGGTATGTGGTGCTGAGGATCGAACCCGGGCCGCACGCATGCCAGGCGAGCGTGCTACCGCTTGAGCCACATCCCCAGCCCAACTTTTTCTTCTTTTAAAGAATAAACTTCATGCAATGAACTTTCCTCTTAGTATTGCCTTCATAGTGTTCCAGAGATTTCAATATGTTGTATCAGTGTAAATTCACCTCTAATAATTTTTAGTCTCCTCTTCTATGTCTTTTTCAACCCATTGTTCATTCAATAGCAAATTATTTAGTATCCAGGTGTTACAGTAGCTTCTATTTTGTATTTTATAATTGATTTCTAATTTCATTCCATTATGATCTGATAGAATGCAAGGTAGTATCTCTATTTTTTTGTATTTGCTTAAGAGTTGCTTTGTATCATAATATATGGGCTATTTTAGAGAATAGTTCATGTGCTGCTGAGAAGAAAATATATTCACTTGTTGATGGATGAAATATTCTATATATGTCTGTTAAGTCTAAGTTACTGAATGTATTATTGAATTCTATAGTTTCTTAGCTTAGCTTTTGTTTGGAAGATCTATCCAGTGGAGAAAGAGGTGTGTTAAAGTCACCCAGAATTATTGTGTTGTGATCTATTTGACTCTTGAACTTGAAAAGTGTTTGTTTGATGAACATAGATGCTCCATTGTTTGGGGCATATATGTTTTTTATTGTTAAGTCTTGTTTCTGTATGGTTCCCTTAAGCAGTATGAAATGTCCTTCTTTATCCCTTTTGATTAACTTTGGCTTGAAGTCTACTTTATTTGATATGAAGAGGAACCCCTCCTTGTTTTCTCAATCCATATGAGTAGTATGATTTTTCCCAACCTTTCACCTTCAATCTTTCCTGTGAGATAAGTCTCTTGAAAGCAGCATATTGTTGGCTCTTTTTTGTAATCCAATCTCCATGTCTATGTCTTTTGATTGGTGGGTTTAGGCCATTAACATTTAGGGTTATTATTAAGACATGATTTTTATTCCCAGCTATTTTTGTCTACTTTTGGTATTTAAACTGACTTGGTTTCTACTTTGATTGGTTTTTCCTTTAGTATAATACCTGCTCTACTGGTTGTCATTATCGTTTTTTATTTCCTCCTCATGGAATATTTTGCTGAGTATGTTCTCTTTCTAGTTGTAATTTTTAAAAAAACTTTTGTCTATCATGAAACATTTTTATTTCATCATCAAATCTAATGCTTAATTTTGCTGGATATAAGATTCTTGTTTGGCATCCATTTTCTTTCATAGCTTAATATGTTTTTCCAGGATCTTCTAGCTTTTGAGTTCTGGGTTGAAATATCTGCCGAGTTTCTAATTGGTTTCCCCCTGTATGTAATCTGATTCCTTTCTCTTGTGGCTTTTAAAGTTCTCTCTTTATTCTGTATGCTAAGCATTTGCAATATAATATGCCTTGGTATAGATCTGTTGTGATTTTGCACATTTGGCATCCTATAAGCCTCTTGTATTTGATTTTCCAATTCATTCTTCATGTTTTGAAAATTGTCTGTTATTATTTCATTAAATAGATAGTTCATTCTTTTGTTTTGTAACTCTATTAACTCTAACCCTCCTCTTACCCAATAATTCTTAAATTTGACCTTTTTATGTTATCCCATAATTCTTGAATGTTCTATTTTTGGTTACTTATGATTTTCACTGTGTGGTCAACTTTGTTTTCAAGATTATATATTTTGTCTTCCTTGTCTGAGGTTCTGTCTTCCAAGTAATCTAATCTGTGGGTGGTGTTTTCTATTGAGTTGTTAATTTGGTTTATTGTTTCTTTCATTTCAAGGATTTCTTTTTTTTTCAGAACCTTTATCTCCTTATTGAAGTAATCTTTTGCTTCCTGTATTTGATTATGTAGCTCTTTATCAAAATGATCCTTTGCTACTGGTATTTGCTCTCTTATATCATCCTTTAATTCACAGAACATTTTAATTATGTACATCCTGAACTCCTTCTCTGTCATATCTTTTGTTGTGCTGGCCATGGATACTAACAATATAGTATGTTGGTTTGTTTGGGGCACTTTCTTCCCTTGGTTTTTTTTTTTTTGGGTTGTTTATGTGTTTTCCCTTCTAGCACTGCGTATCTGAAGTGTTATAGTTTTTACCCTATAGGCTTATAGTATCCCTGTAGGGTTCCAACACCTCTCCTTTAAGGGGGAGAACAATATTAACAGAACCCAATACAAACAATATACAACCTTAAACCAAATAGGTGCTATTAAGACATTTACAGTTTTGTCACAATATACAGAAATGGTGAGTTCAATTATTATCTCCAATATTAACAGTGGGCTTGCCAAAGGGTCTACAGTTTCTAATGGTGGACAAAGAGAGAACCAAGGGTGGGGTGTAGGATGAGATATTGATGGGGTAGAAGATGAGGATATAGAGATTTTAGATCTTAGAAATTATGAAAGAGGAATCTAAAGAAGTTGGTTAGTAGCAAGAGAAGAGAGAGAAGCTATTTGGGGGAGACAATAAAGTAGGAAGACAATAGAGTACAAAAAACAAACATAAATATTAAGAAAATAAAAAAACATAAAAATCGGAGATAAAAGAGTATACAACACAACTGTAATATACTATACAGACATCTCAGTCCTTCATAGCCTAATTCATGAAAAGTACTTGGTTTCACAAATGTTGATGATGATGATGATGGGGAGAGAGAGAGAGAGAGAGAGAGAGAGAGAGAGAGAGAGAGAGATCCTATGATTTTTTTTTTTTTTAAATCAGAATCTTTCCTGCTTCCCTTCTCATCCAACATGTGGGATTATCTGTTACTTCCTGGTATCTCCACCCTCTGGATGGTGAATTTTATTAGGATGGAAGGATGGTTCTTGGGGGTGGAGCTCCTAGAGGTGGGGTATAGCACTTGCCGGTCTCGGATGGGAGACTACACCCCAAGGATCTTCTTTGGAGTCCACTCACGTGATGTGGGCAATTGTTCTTACCTCCTCATATCACCTGTAAGCCTCACAATTAGTCTCTAATTTAGTCTCTGAACTGTGTCTCACTCATTCTCTCCCTTTCTACTTCCCAATCAGGAACCTTTCCCTCCAGAGGTCTTGTGGGCTGTGCTCTGGGGACTGTGCACCTGTCATGGAGAGCTGTTTTGTATTGGGCAGTTCAGAAGCAGGTTTTGCAAGCTGTTGATGGCCAGGTAGCCACAGGCACTGTTCTGGGTGTATTGGCTGCCAGGGAGAAGGGGAAGTTGGGGACTTTTGCCTTGATACTGTTTCTAAGCTTCAGTTGGTGCTCCAAGCTGGGAGTTGCCCAAAGTAAAGATGGCAATAAAGGTGTCCCAAGATGGAGGTGGCTGCATTCAGTGTCAGGCTGTCAGGTTGGGTGGGGCCAGGCAGTGGTGGTGGGCTACATGTTCAGAGATGCAGCACTGTGGCATGCAGTATTGTGGCGGGTGGCTGTCTCCAAACCCTGTATGGTGTCCCCAGTTGCAGGCTACTGCATGGAAGGGACTATGGCAGTGGTTGTAGTGTCCCAAGATGAAGGCAATTGGGGGAGCCCCACTTGGTAGATGGGAGTCCATCAGCAGTGGCAGCTGGAGTTCCTATGCAAGGGCAGTGACTAGATGTCCTGCGTGGGAACAGAGGAAGGATTCTTGTGCAGGTGGGTGGCCAGGAGTCTTGCATGGGTGCTGAGGCTGGTGGTCCTACACAGGCACCTGGAGGTCCTGCGAGGACAATTGGCCAGGAGTCCTGCACTGATGCTGAAGCCTAGAGACCTGCACTAAAGCTGAGGTCTGGAGACCTGTGTGGGCATGGTGGCCATGATTCCTGCATGGGAACTGCTGTCGGGAGTCCTCTAACCACATGCAGAGAAACAGTATTCCCACTACTTGAATCCCAGGTCACAGAGTAACACACAATGCAGCCTCCCTCTAGCCTGCCATCTTGGATCCCTTCAAAGTTTCATTAATTTAAGATTTTATCTTCTTGTATGTCTTTCTTTTGATATATTTTGCTCTTCATTTTCTAATGTCTTGAACACTCATTTATTTTCAGCCTTTATTGTTACATGATTTAAAAAACCACGTTTTCTTCGTGTCTCTATAATTGTCTGAGTTGTTCTCTCTCATCCTCTCTTTCTCTCTATTTTTAAAATTGTTTTCTAGATAATATAAAATTTGGTTTTGTTTCCTCCTTATTTCAGAGATTATTTAAGAGAAAAGGGTCACACTTTCCAAGCGACTCAGTTGGCATTTTTTAGTTGCCCTTTTTATTGTCTGTTTATAATACTTTGGATAATAATAATGAAATATAGCCTTTAAACCTAAAATTTTGAAGAATATTTTTTATCAATCACAGTTTAATTTTGTAAATGTTTTACCAATATAAATAATTTAAATTATCTGAAAATGCAGAATTCTTTTCTCTAATCTCTGTCTAGGTCACTTTCCCATAGAGTATACAGCATTTACTTTAGAAAACTCAAAATTGTAGATTCCTTCTCTGTTTCTACAACTCAGGAAAGCACCTGGGAGTCATCCCTTTGAAATGCAATCATCAAGGAATTTAGCATTCCTATCTCTGGTTCTCCATGGGAGGGTAGAACCCTACTTAGATAAGTACCAATTAGCAATCACAGATGGCCTAATCACCTTGACTAACCTCCTGCCTATGCCCTCTAGTGCTTTTCCACCAGCCCACTCAGCACTTAAAAACTCTTTTTTAGTGGAATTTAGCTCTGTCACTTCCCCTATTGCAGGAGTCTTGAATAAAGGCTTCATTGTCATTTCAAGATGTGCTAGGCACAATTTCTCTTTGCACTCAATACTTGTTAAAAAGGTAATATATTTCAGCTTGTTGATTTATTATTCAAGTTCTCTATACCCTTCTTTTTCTAGACTAGTTGAATCCTTTATAGTTTCTGAGAGGTGATGAAATGCCCATGTGTCCTTGCAAACAATACCAACTGGTTCTAATCTTTAGTATAGGAACTTTTTCTCTGCAGCCTATGGAATGAGGCAGATGCATTTCATTCCTACAAAGCATTTGAAATGATTATCCTAAGAATAATGAAATCCAACTTATTTTTCATAAATATAAATGTGTGAAGCAAATAGGAACTTGCAAAGTGATTTTTCATAGGTCTTACAATAAATTATCTACTGACAGGGCTAGGCCAAAACTCAAGTGTTCAAATTTTAGTCTGTCCTTTTCACTCTTACAGGGACTAATTATACTTTTTATGAGAAAGAGAGGAAAGTCTATTGCTTTGTATCCTCTAAGGGAAGGGAAGGGAGAATACTTGAATCATATTTGGTCTCTATTGTTTTTGCTAAGAGGCAGACTTGGAACAAATGTTGTGTTAGACAAATTTTTGTCATTGTGTCAAATACCAGAAGAAATCAACTCAAAGGAGGAAATATTTATTTTGGCTCATGGTTTCAGAGGTTTCAGTCCATGTTTGGCTGTCTCCACTGCTTTGGGCCTTAAATGTAGCAGAACAGCAAGGTAGAAAGTCAGAGGGAAGCTGCTCAGCTCATGATATCTAGGAAAGGGATGGGCTGTGGGAAGATTTCATACAAACACACACACATACACACACACATACACACACACACACACACACACACATCTCATTTGTCTTCCTCAATGTAAATCTTTACAGGGAGAGATTTGTGCTGTTTTATTCCATGCTCTGCTCTGTCCCCAACATCTAAAATAGTGCCTAACACAAAGTAGGTGGCAATGCTTATTTGTTGAATGAATGAATAAAAGAGAAAAATGCAATAATCATTGATGTGGCATATATATGGGGGGGGCGGGGAAGGGACACCAGACACAAGATAGAGCCCTCAGGGGCATACTCCCTCTGACTAGGTTCCACTTCCAACAGTTTTTACCACCTCCCAATAGTTCATTCAGATTATGAATTCATCAGTGGATTAATCCAGTTGTACCAGTTGGTACTCTCATGATCTAATCACTTCCCAAAGTCTCATGTCAGACATTGCTTGATTTGGAGTGCAAGCCTTCAGCACATGAGCCCTTTTGGGAACATTCTAGATCCAACCACAACACTGGTGAACCTACTGAGACAACAACTTATTTAACAGTGGGTTATGTTTCTCATAGCTCATATTTAGCCAATATTTGGCCTTATTGAGCCAATAAAGTGACAGATATCCAGTCAAATTGAATTTCTGATAATGAATATTTTTTTAAGTATAATTTATAACTCAGACAATGTTTGGGGCACATTAAACTGAAAGAATATTTAATGTTTAAAATTTAAATTTAATTGGACATCCTGTAGGAACTTGGGGGATAATTGAGACACATGAGTAAAAACAAACAAACAAAAATCATTTCAGACTAGTACAGCTATTCGAGCAAAAAGAAGAGATGTAGTCTGTCCTTGTAATTGTCAGAGTTTTTAATATAACACATTGGAGATCTTGGGTGTGTGGCATTTGTGAAGTTGGCATGTTTCCTTTTTCCAAGTTGCATATTAGAAAAAGAATCCTCATTAATAGGCCAAAAAAAAGGACATTTCATGATTTTATGCATTGGAAATAGAACAAAAAATATTGGGATCAGATCCTAATGGAAACTTTATCAAGTTCTTCTGACAATTCTTGAAATTAACCAGCTGATAATTAAGCTAATTAATGAGGATATGAAAACTTCCTTGATAATTCTTCCTTATAGTTAGAAATTTGTAGGTAAAATTTAAAGAGACAATAAAAGAATTCTCAACCGCCATGGAGCAAGAATTATTTTATTGTCTCTTCATACTTTACATAAAAATCCCTAACTACAAAGAAGAATTTATCAAGAAATCTGTGTTTTGATATGTTACTAAATTTGTTAGCATTGTTTGGGAGCATGAGATAATGCTTTATACACACATATCAATTTGCACTGCATGTTCCTGTTATGCCAGAAAATAAAAATGAATTTGTTGCTTGGGCAAAGATAAAAAAAAAACCCAGAAATATTCCATGATAATGTCTTCATAGAAATGTACATTTGACTATAATATAGTTGGCAATTTGCTTCCTACCTCTGCTCACTCACCTTAGGTTAGAGGAGGGTGGTGGGGTGGAGGGATGGGAAATGAGCTGAAGTTCTCTGTATCTGCAGGAAGCCAGAGGAGGCTTAGGCAGTGATTGCCTTGTGATTATCTGGAAATTTCTCAATTCTCAGTGCCAGCAATGTTTACGTAAACTTCAATAGATTTTGTGCTTTGGGGTTTTCTTATTAACTTTGCAGTAATAAGATCACATATTTTATGCAACTGATATTTTGGACCACATTTTGAACATTAAGTAGGGGTTTAACTGTACCAGGAAGCTCATGATACACAGACTACTTGATTGAACTTCATTGTTTGTCTGTGGGTAGTAAGTGAGCTTCACCAGATGACTATTGTAATAGCCTCCTCATTGGTCCATCTGCCTCTGCTCTCACCTCTCCTCTTTATTTTTTTTAATACTTCTTCTTTTTTTAACTAAATGTTTGTTTATTTAGTTTTTTTTTAATGTGGGTGCTGGGGAATAAATTCAGTGCCTCAAGTGCGCTAGGCAAGTGCTCTACCACTAAGCCACAACCCCAGCCCTCTTCTTCATTAACACAGCACTCAGCACAATTCCATTACAACACAATTAGATTTAATCTGTTCAAAACGTCACAAAAACTTTCCATCTCATTCATACACCTTAAGTCCCTGCAAAGTTCTCTGTGACTGCCGCTCACCCCTTCTCTGAGAACTTATTTCTTATTCTCCTCTTCATCACTTTGTTGACATCCCACTAGAATTCTCAGATCATATCCAGCATATCCAGCTTCCAGCTTTCTCTGGCCTCAGGATTTTGGTGTTTAGTTTTTCCTTTGTCTTAAATGCTTTCTTTCACTCTGTGTCTGTCTCTGTCTCTGTCTCTGTCTCTCTCTCTGTCTCTCTCTCTCTCTCTCTCTCTCTCTATATATATATATATATATATATATATACATATGCACATGTATATTGTATATGTAATGAAAAGTATACATATAACACACATATATGTATATGTGTAAAATGAACAAATTGCTCACTTCTATTAGATTTTTATTGAAAGCATCTTGTGGGGAACTTCCTCAAATGATCACCTATAAAATTTCAACATCATTCCCAGTGTAGCACTTTTATCTCCCTTCCTTAAGTTTTTTTAAACTTCCCACCATGTATTACTAACATATTCTATCTTTTATTTATTTATTGTTTGTCTTTCTCAATGTAAATCTTTACAGACACAGATTTGTATCTGTTTTGTTCCATGCTCTGTCCCCAACACCTAAAATAGTACCTAACACAGAGTAGGTAGCAATGCCTATTTTTTTAATAAATGAAATGTTCTAATCATTGGTGTGGTAGCCAAACCAGCAACATTGATATCACCAAGGAACTTGTTAGAACTGCAAATTGTTGAAGCTCACCTCTATCTACTAAATCATAGAATTTGAGAACCATTGCTCCACAATTTTTTCCTCATCCACACTTTGGTACTAAACACACAGTATCTCTTTTCTTTATGGAGTGAGGTTGATGGTTTTTCTGTATATTTATCTACCTTTTTGAAATTAGCTTGTTTAAAACCAAGTTGCTTATTTTATTTTGGTTTATCAAATGGAATTTATCTATTACTTAATGTTCATTCAACCAACTCAATGAATATAGTACATCTGTGAAGAATACAAACAGATTCAATAATGGCTATAGGGGAAATATCTATTATGAGGAAACTTTCAGTTTGGAGAAAGCATGCTCAGAAAAGTCATTTTACTAATTTATCTTTTCTTAAAGAAGCATCTACTTAAAAACAAAACAACTATCATATTAATCAAAGTGAAGATGGACATGAATTATTTGAAAAAATCATTAAATAAACAAATTATTTGAAAAATTTATTAAATAAACAAATCCAAATTTATTAAATAAACAAATCCAGATTTAGGTGAGGATAGTTTTTCCACAGGATATTGGTGAGGGGATAACTATTCCAACAGAAAGCATGTTATGTTTATCAGATCTACCAGTCTCAAGATTTAGGCAAAAAGGGGTTTTCTATAATAAGAAGAAATAAGAAAAGCTAGAAAGAAGTGGCTGGGGGAAGTGGGGCAGAGGTGATGAAAAGGTAGCAGGGGCTTGAGGGACAGTAGACCAGAGAATCTTGGATTCTGAGGCTGGCCTAGTCACCGAGGGGTCACTGAGGAGGGGGTGTATGCTGGTGTAGGCCAAAGGTGGTCTTAAGTTTCAGAAATCTCTGGGAAGGAGAGAACCAAAGTTTGGTTAAAAAGGATTTTGTTCTGACAGATCAGTGGGAATAAGTCAGCATAGCTAATCATTTTTGAGGGGAAGAATGGAAATTTAGAGGTCTATGTCTGGCCTTTTGGTAAACAAAAGAGTGGCATCCATGAGTCTTAACTAAGTCAAGTGGAGGATGGTGATTCTTTACAATAATTCATTTCCTTGAACACACACACAAAAATAGGGGGATTACTTAATCATTGCTCTTTTCTAGGATCACAGGGCTTATGTGAAATTCTACATTGTCAAAGTTAATGTCCAAAAATGAATGAGTTTTGGGACAATAAAGTTTGGGAATGTTTGGTATCCTCAGGTGACAACTACATTATTAGGAAGATAATGCTGGAATTTTTTTCCCATCTATGACTTATGTAATTAAAAAGTTTACACATAGAATGAGAAGCTAGACATGAGTTACATGTGTTAGAGAAATATAGTTGAAAACAAAACAAAAATCTCCTGCCAACCCATAAACCTACCCACAAAGGTAGAAAAAAGAAATAAACATTTTATTATTAAATGAACATTAAAACTGAATGTAAGGTGCATTATAGTCAATCCACTAAGAGATGAAAACACATAAAGAAATCTCGTTCTTTTGTACAGTTAAAGAAGGTATGATCCATTATATCCATGTTCTCAAGATAGAGATTACTAGTCCTCAAGTAAGAAGACATGAAAGAATCATTTTTTCATACGTAGTTCACTCTGTATTCACTTATTCATGGGGGTGACCATCTATGTTTACCATGTAGCTTTATCCAATTGAAAAATAAGTTTCTCATATCTTTATGACAGGTGGTAGTTTTGCAACTTGGAAATGATGTACCTTGACAATTAGGCCAGCAGCATCCTGTAGAAACTGGAAGGTAAGGACACTGTCTTCTTTGATGATTACTGCAGATAAGAAAAACAAACTGTTTTCTTTTACTCTTATACTCTTTTCAATACTTTCTGATACCAGATATGGGGGTTTCTGTGGACACCAACTGAGTGTCTTAATTCTATCACTTCTGACACTATCTACCTGGGGTTAGTGTATACCCCATAAATTCACAACCTGCTTTCAAGATGCCCTTCACAAATAATAGTCCTCAAGGTATTCACAACTTTGGCTATAAAGTGGAGTTTCCCATGACCCCCTCCTCTGGTTTGATAATTTGCTAGAATGGCTTAAGAAATTAGGGAAACCCTTTTCATTTGATTTATCTAATAAACATTTACATTTGTTATCATGTGGTAAAGAATACAGATGCAGGAACAGCTGTGGTCATTGAAAAGAATCTCACATTTTGAGCATTGTCAAATAACATTATAGGGAGTTTTGCTAAGACTACAAACTTAAAGTGTATTTTAAAAATACATTCTTGACATCCTAACACATTAAAATTATCTATAATTCTCTCTCTAGAGCTAATAACAATGATAATGGTGATGATGATCAAGTACCATCATTTTTTTCTCATTGCGCTAGTTGCTAACCATTGCATGTACTGCTTTATGTGTATTCTTTCTATGAGACAGGAGGGATAATTGTATATACTCTACATATGTGTACTATGAGAAAAGGAACACAAAAAGGTGTAAGTAACTTGTTCATGATCAAGGGGTTTAGTAGTGAGATTGAGACTAAGGCAGTCTTAACTATAAACTAGGCTGCCTCCTTTACCTTCATGGTAAAAGAGATAGTGCAAGTCACTGGTTTTTGACAAGAGTACTTGAGAACCTATTTTGATTACCCAGAGAGGGAAACATTGGTAAAATCTAATGCCTTGATGCAATCTTTGCCCCCAATAGGGAGAGCCTGAAAGGCTGGAGGAACTGTTATTTTCCTCAGTTTAAGAGCTCTGAACTTCTGAATTCAAGTAACCTAATTTGTGCACTAATTTACTCTTGATAGTGCAAATGTTTATTTCAGAAATCTAGGTTAGAAAATAGGGGGTAAAAATCTTGGGATAGGGGGTAGAAATCTTGGGATTTACCAAGATTTAGTTGTGCTTGCCTCAAAGCCCAGGGGTAGAAGGTATATTGTTGAGTTATATTAAGAATGAAATGGAGAAAGCAGAAGTAAAGCTCCTTATTGCTGGCAACCAAATGCCAACTGACAATGATAAATACTGGAAAAGCTGCTCCTCTGGCAAAATGATCAGCTCCTGAAAAAACAATACCAAAGGCAGGAGTCTACCTCCAGGGTTTCTCTAGGAGGGCATTTCATATCTTTGATTGTGTTTCTTTGCTCCTTTGATATCATCGGTAGACAGGGCTAGAGGCTGAAGAGATTCAATAGCATTTCCCCCCCCCATGAATAGCAATGAAAGAAATAATATTTAGAAATTTCATACTCTTATAGCTTCTTCTTTGGAAAAAAGTGTACATGAGAGGTTATATGAAATGGGGATGATCTTTACTCTTTCAACAAAGCACCTGGTTATTAATCATAGTTTTAAAATTTGGCAAGAACTTAGTAAGCAATCCCTGTGTTTCAACTGAATTATACTCACCCCAGACAGCTATCAATCATTTTCCAGACTTAAATGCCTCTCTTAGAATTTTGGCTGTCAGAAATCTCATGGAGAGCTGAGATATATGAAACCCTGAGTTAAATCCCCAGGAATGAACACACACACACACGTTTCATGGATTCTATTTCAGATGTGAGTTGATCTGGAGAGTAGCCATTTATTTGTTTATGCCTGGAGGATAGCCAACTGTTCATTATCTCATGTGAGATGAAGAACGGTAGAGTAGATTTCTAGGGCATTAGATTCTTACTGTTGTAGGAATATCTCTTCCTCCTCGTTTTGTTTCAGGTTACTTAGAAGAACCTTGATTAGAGCAGAGAATACCAAATTCACCAGAACATAAGTGCATATGATAACACATTGCTCAATGTTGAGTTCAGTAGTAATTTAAGTGCTTTAGTGCTCAATGTCATTAACTCTGTTGCCAATTGAAAAATTGAGGTTTGTAAGATTCTGATGTTTCCGTGCTTTGGACACTTTGTAAGTAGTGGAGATGATGCAGGAATGCAAAGCCATGGACTTCTCTGCTGTGGTCTTCCTGCTTCAGTACACCACAGTGCCTCAGACAGGGCACTGGGGCTGTTGACACTTCTTTTTCCCATAGCTACCAACTTCCTCTAGGGCAGGAAACATAGGAAGCTTTTAAAGCCCATTCAGTCAGGGCAATGCTAGTGCCTAGATGCTTAGTAGCCAAGGGCCAAAATTGAAGCCATGGTCTCCACTTCAAACAATATTTCTCAGCCTCTTCATCTGTTTCTACCCTTGCCATTTTAAAAATGGATTTTTAGGCTTGCTTTAAAATCCTTCTCTTCTCCCACTAAGTTTCTATGTTTGAAATGAGCCCTCTTAGTTTTTACATAGTACCTCTTATTTATCTTTCTGAGCCTCCTTCACTGACTGTTTTTAAATAGCTTCACATTGCTGTGGCCAAAATACCCATCAAGAACAACTTAGAAAAGGAAAAGTTAATTTGGCGCTCACAGTTTCAGAGTCTCTGTTCATAGATGGCTAGCTCCATTGCTCTGGGCCCAAGACGGTGTAGCACATTATGGGGAAGGGCCCAGTTGAGGAAAACTGCTCAGCTCATGGAAAGGTCAGGAAGCAGAAGTGGGCAATGGGCAACAGAGAAGATGCACCCTTCCAGGGTATACTCCAAACCACGTCCCACCTTCCTACAGTTACCATTCAATCAATTCATTCAAACTAGGCTGGACTGATTGTGGTTACAGCTCTCACAATCTGATCATTTTACCTCTGAACATTCCTGAATTAACAGAGAAGCTTTTAGGAGGACATCTCAAATCAAAATTATAACACTCCATCCCTGATCCTCCAAACCTTATATGCATCTCACAATGCAAAATGTATTTAGTCGACCCTTAAGAGTCCCATAGTCTTAACAGTTTCAACATTGCCCAAAAGTCCAATTCCAAGTCTCCTCTGAGATGCAAGAAAAACTCTTACCTGTTAGCCCCTGGAAAATTCAAAAGCAAATTATATATATCCAATATGTACTATTTAAAAATTCCTATTTAAAAAGGGAGGACAGAAAGAAGGGATGGGGCCAAAATAAGACTAAAACCCAGCCACATCACTAAAACCCAGATTTCTTCATCTGTAGCATCTACAAGATATACTCCCCAAAGGGCTTGGGCAATCCTGCCCCTTTGGCCTAGCCAGAGGCAGTGAATGTGGACTCTTTCTCTGCAGCCAGCAACTTTTTTTAGGTAGACAGTCCGCATTACTGGCTTCTTAATTCCCAGGGTCTCCTTTCCAGCTTTGTTTTAACATTTACATATCACCTTCTTGAGGGCAGCCAGAAGTGAATCAGACCCTGCTACACTTTGCCTGGCCTCCCAGGCCTTCCTTTGAAATCTTGATGGAATCCTCCATGACTCCTTAACTCAGCATTCTGTATTCCAGTAGAACTATCAGCATGTGGATGATTCCACGGTCTGCTGCCAACTCACATAGTACCTATGCCCCTAGAATCACAACTACAGTGGTGTCTGAGTATCTCTGAAGTTCAGTGTGGTGAAGCAACTTCCTAGGTCCCTGGGTGTGATTAGGTTGCCCTCATGGTATCTTCTCAAAGGAATTTTCTCTTCTACACCCAGTAACCTGTAGTGGGTATGGTCTTGCAAATCCCTAAGATGCCCTTTTGGCATTTTTTTCTATTGTTTGTGTGCAAAGTACTTAGCATCTCTTTAGGGGCTATAATTTCTTCAACAAGTACAATGCAATTAACCCCAGCTTTATATACACTTTCTGGTCAAATAGCAAATTTTAAAAATCCTTTAGCTATGCTTTCTGCTCCTGATTTTCTATAGTAAACATGGCTAAAAGCTACTAGCAGTATCCTGCATCTGTCTAAATGCTTTGCTGCTTTGAAATCTTCACTACCTGATAATTAGTCTATCAGTTTTAAATTTAGCTTCACACAAAATCTCAGGGGCAAATGGGCAAAATGTAGTCAAGTTGTTTGCTAGAAGATAATATGAGTAGTAGCTTCTAGTCTGATTTCAAACAGAGTCCTCATTTCCTCATGATCACAATCTGCTTTCATTTTGCTATTCTGGTCTTCTGACCTCCCACCTAAATCCCCTTTAAACCCAGTTACAATATTCTGAGGCTTTTCCAGATTGCATCGCTAAGCTTTTCAAAATTCCTTCCACAAACTAGTTCCAAAGGCTTATGAATCATACAGGTTAGTCAAAAAAAAAAAAAAATACAAAAATCGACCCCCACTTATCAGTACCAATTTCTGTTTTGTTTTTAATATTTATTTTTTAGTTGTAGTTGGACACAATACCTTTATTTTATTTATTTTTACATGGTACTGAGGATCGAACCCAGGGCCTCGCACTTGCTAGGCAAGCACTCTACCACTGAGCCATAACCCCAGTCCCCCAATTTCTGTTTTAGTTAGCTTTTCATCACTGTGACCAAAATATGTGACAAAAACAATGACTCACAAGGTCTATGGAAAAGATCTCTGAGGTCATCTGAGTTCCCTTTGCAGAGCCTGACAATATGTGCACATGTTCGTGCTGAGAGTGAACCTCCTTAGGCTTCTGCCACCACTGCTGACTTGATCACTACAGAAATTACATGCTCAGGATCCTTAAATACAAACAATGGCCATAAGTAAAAAAATATGTGGAAAATGAAATACCCAAGCAATATAAAAAAATTCTGATCCATTTACAACTAGACATATAGACTCACCATAGAATTAAATGCATTTAATAATATATGTGGAAAATCATATTTTTATATCTAAATCTAAGAACTGGAAGAGTGGTGACCTTTTATTACAGTATTAGCATAATGTCATGTGCTAATTTGTCTAGAGTAGATTTCAAATGTTCTCAATAGAAAGAAATGGTAAATATTTGAGGAGATGGATGTTAATTAGCCTGATTTAATCATCATACAATATATACATGTTTCATAGCATCACATTGTACCCCATAAATATATTAAATTATTTCTAATTATAAATAAAATTTTAAAGAAATCTATCAAATGACAAATGTGAAAAAAATCCTTAATGTAACTGAGAACCAGCAAATATTTTATTACCAAAAAGAAAATCTTTTTTAATAGCTATAAAAGTATCATTTTTACAACTGTGATTTTGAAAACATAGGTATATAAGAATTGATACTTTTTCCTTAAATATAATATTTTTTAAATGTTTAACTTAGTTCTAATTAGTTATACCTAATAGTAGAATGCATTTTGACACATTGTATACAAATGGAGCACAAATTCTTCTTCCCCTGCCTGTACATGGTGCAGAGTCATACCAGCAGTATAATCATACATGTATATAGGCTAATAATGTCCATCTCTTTTCACTGTCTTTCCCATTCTCACTCTCCCTTCCCCTCCCCTCAGTACCTTCTGCACAATCCAAAGTCCTTTCATTCTCCCTCCTTTCCATTATGGATCAGCATCTGCTTATCAGAGAAAGTATTCAGCCTTTGGTTTCTGGGTTTGGCTTATTTCACTTGGCATGATATTCTCTAGTTCCATTAATTTACCTACCAATACCATAATTTTATTCTACTTTAAGGCTGAGTAATATTCCATTGTGTGTATACCACAGTTTCTTTATCCATTCATTTGTTGCAAGTCATCTAGGTTGGTTCCATAGTTTAGTTATTGTGAGTTGAGCTGCTATAAACATTGATGTGGCTGCGTTATTGTAGTATACTGATTTTAAATCCTTTGGGTATAAATTGAGGAGTGGAATAGCTGGGTCAAATGGTGGTTCCATTTCAAGTTTTCTGATGAATCTGTATACTGCTTTCCATAGTGGATGCACCAATTTGCAGGCCCACCAGCAATGTATGAGCATATCTTTTTCAGCACATCCTCACCAACACATATTGTTGCTTGTATTCTTGATAATTGGCATTCTGACTGGAGTGAGATGAAATCTTAGAATAGTTTTGATTTGCATTTCTCTAACTGCTAGAGATGTTGCACATTTTTTTCTTATATTTGTTGACCATATTTCTTCTTCTTTGAAGTGTCTGTTCAGTTCCTAAGCCCATTTATTGATTGGGTTATTTGTTTCTTTGGTGTTAAGGTTTTTGAGTTCTTTATATATCCTGGATATTAGTACTCTATCTGAGGTGCATGTGGTAAAGGTTTTATCTCATTCTGTAAGCTTTCTCTTCGTGTTATTGTTTCCTTTGCTGAGAAGAAGCTTTTTTAGTTTGAGTCCATCCCATTTATTGATTTTTGATTTTTTACTTCTTGCACTTTAACAAAGAGTCTGGTTAAGGAAGTCAATACCTAATCTGAAATGGTGGAGATTTGGTCCTACTTTTTCTTCTATTAGGTGGAAGGTATCTGTTCTAGTGCTTAAGTCTTTACTTTGAATTGATTCTTGTGCAGGGTGAGAGAGAGGCTTAATTTCATTTTGCTACATGTAGATTTCCAGCTTTCCCAGAACCTTTTGTTGAATAGTCTGTCTTTTTTCCAGTGTATGTTTTTGGTGTCTTTGTCTAGTATGAGATAACTATTTATGTAAGTTTGTCTCTGTGTACTTTATTCTGTACCATTGATCTACATGTACATTTTGGTGCCAATACCATGCCAATACCAATAGTTTTTATTACTACTGCTCTGAAGTATAGTTTAAGTTGTGGTATTGTGAAGTCTCCTGCTTCACTCTTCTCACTAAGAATTATTTTGGCTATTCTTGGTCTCTTGTTTTTCCAAATGAATTTTATGATTGCTTTTTCTAGCTCTATGAAGAATGTCATTGGGATTTTAAAAGGAAGTGCATTAAATCTGTGTAACACTTTTGGTGCTATGGCCAATTTTGACAATGTTACTTCTCCCTATCCAAGAGCATGGAAGGTCTTTCTATCTTCTAAGGTCCTCCTCAATTGCCTTCTTTAGTGTTCTGTAGTTTTCATTTTAGAGGTCTTTTGTTAGGTTGATTCCCAAGTATTTTATTTTTTTGAGGTTATTGTGAATGGGGTAGTTTTTCTAATTTCTCTTTCAGTGGATTCATTGATTATGTATAGAAATCACTTGATTTATGATTGTTGATTTTATATCCTGCTACTTTGCTGAATTATTTATTAGTTGTAGAAGTTTTCTGGTGGCATTTTCTTGGATCTTCTAAATGTAGAATCATGTCATGGGCAAATAGTGATAGTTTGAGGAGTTATTTTCCTGTTTGTATCCCTTTAATTTCTTTCATCTGTCTTATTGCTCTGGCTAGAGTTTCAAGGACTATGTTGAATAGAAGTGGTGAAAAAGTGCATCCCTGTCTTGTTCCAATTTTTAGGGGGAATGTTTCCAATTTTTCTCCATTTAGAATGATGTTGGCTTGGGGCTTAGCATAGATAGCTTTTACAATGTTGAGATATGTTGCTACTATCCCTAGTTTTTCTAGTGTTTTAAACATAAAGGGTGCTATATTTGTTGAATGCTTTTTCTGCATCTATTGAGATGATCATATTTAAATCTATTGATGTAATGAATCACATTTATTGATTATGTTGAACCAACCTTGCATTCCTGAGATGAACTCCACTTGATTATGGTGCACTATCTTTTTAATATGTTTCTGTATAAAATTTGCTAAAATTTTATTGAGTATTTTTGCATTTGGTTCATCAGTGATATTGGTCTGAAGTTTTCTTTCCTGGATGTGTCTTTGTCTGGTTTTGGTATCAGGGTGATATTGGTCTTTTAGAATGAGTTTGGAAGGGTTCCCTCCATTTCTATTTTATGGAATTATTTGAGGAGTATTGGTTTTAATTCTTCTTTGAAGGTCTTGTAGAACTCTGCTAAGAATCTGTCTGGTCCTGGGCTTTTCTTGGTTGTTAGGCTTTTGATGACATCTTCAATTTCATTGCTTAAAAATGGTCTGTATAAATTGTGTATGTCCTTTTGATTCAGTTTGGGTAATTCATATGTCTCTAAAAATTTGTTGATGTCTTTAAAATTTTCTATTTTATTAGAGTATAAATTTTCAAAATAGTTTCTAATTATCTTCTGTATTTCAGTAGTTCCATGATGATATTTCCTTTTTCATCCTGAATTTTAGTAATTTGGGTTTTCTCTCTATTTCTCTTCATTAGTATAGCTAAAGGCTTTTCAATTTTATTTATTTTTTTCCAAAAAACATTCTTTTTTCATTTTGTCAATTTTGAAAATCATTTCTTTTGTTTTAATTTTATTTATTTCATTTCTGATTTCCAATCCTAACATGTTAGTGGGGATATTTAATCTCAATCTTTTTAGGGCCCTTTTCTGTGAAAGCCCAGAAGTTTATGTGATAGTCAGAGAAAGTGTTCTCTAACCTTCAGTTCTTCAATATTACTGCTGGCATTTTTCTGTAAACCTATCTAATCATTGATGGGTAGAGGATTCTCATGTTTGGGTGCCAGTATAGAGTACATAAAGCTTTCTTGGATGAGTCTGAAAGCTCTGTTCTCTATAAAGCCTTAAATTTCTCCAGCAGCAACATAAAATCTTTCCTATTAAGGTCCTGGCACTTCCCTAAGGCAACCGGATACAGGTCACTATTCCTGTTAGAACCCTCACAATTTTTTTTCCCCAAATTTGGGATAGTATCCTCTATATCATTTTTTTTGTACTGGGGATTAAATCCAGGGGTGTGCTTAGCCACTGAGCCACATCCCTAGCCCTTTTTTTACATTTATTTAAAGACAGTGTCTCACTAAGTTCCTTAGGGCCTTGCTAAATTGCTGAGGTTGGCCTCAAACTTGTGATCCTTCTGCCTCAGCCTTTTAAGCCACTGGGATTACAGTCATGGGCCACTATACCCAGCCTCTGTATCTATTTCTGTTTCAGTTTTTTTTGGCTCATCAAAGCTATACTTCAGGTACACATATATGAGAGTCTGAAAGAGAAATGGACTTCATATGACTGAGAAGAAGGAAGGACCCATTCATTACCTTCTTGAAATGTGGAGAAGAAAATATAAAACATAGCTTTTCTTTATTGTCTTCCTCCTACAGTAATACAAAAAGATCCTTATAAATATTTCCCCCACTGACATGAGGTATATGTAACAGACTATGGAAGGGGATTTTTCTCTGTTGGCTCTGGTTAACTTTTTATTGAAGGCGTATCTGAGGAAAGGTGTTAGATACATCCATGCAGACTTTGTTGAAATGGCCCAAATTGTTCTAGGAAACATCATTTATAGAAGTGTGTATAGAAGGGTATTTGAGAGTCATTCTCTGAGAATTCACAATGGTAGAATGCCTTATTGTTCTATTCTTTCTGACTTTTTCTTTTTAAAAATATGCATTAACACACCACATGCACAGAGTTGGTCTTTTGTATTCAACTATTCAACACACCCTCTAAACCTTATCTAGTTTCTGTTAACTGAGCAAACCTAGTAGAGACAGCATTTGCAGAAAGTGGACAGGACTTAGTTATCCTGGTGGTTCCTTGATAAGCTGCAGAAAATTTTAGACCTTGCTGTGCTCTCAGCCAAGAAAGCACTTAAAAGGTATCACTTGAATACTGAGAGTATGCAGACAGCCAGATGGTGATTGTCTGGTAACATGAAAAAGAAAAGTAGCCCTTGAAGGTAGGATGAGGTGAGGTCAATCATGGCTATGGACTGAAAAGCTAGATGAGTTTCCTGTGGGCTAGGTGGGTACTGCCAAAGACCCAGGCATGAGCAGATTAAGTACAAAATGTTTCTGTAAGCTTTTTATTTGGAAATCATTTAAAACTTACAATAATTGTAGTTTACTATGGAGAACTCCTGTATTCCCTCTACCAAGAACAACAAATTGTGAACATTTTGGTGTATTTGCTTTATCATCTGGTTTATTCAATTTCTTTTTTTTGTCTATTATCTCCCTTTCATTCTCTTTTTAAATATATAATTTCCCCCCCAGCCATTTGAGAATAAGTTGAAGATATCATATTCCTTACTTCTTATTGTTTCAGTATTTATTTTTATGTTCAAGGACATTAGTTCACACAATTACAAGTATCAAAATCAGGAAATTTAATATTGATAGATGATTGGCTTTGATGGATTTTACTTACATATTATCAGTTGTCGGTCATGTAATTTATCATTGAAATCAGGACAATTTTGAAAATGAAATGGGTGCTCTTAATGACTATGCTGGGAAAACAGGTGGAAGCCAAGACAGAGCTAAGAAAACTAGGATGAATGGACTTTGTAGGCTTGAATAGTCTGTTAAAGATCTGACCCAAGAGAGCTGCTATCAGAGGAATGAGGGATCAGAAAGGGATTGGAGGAGTCCACTGAGGGCAAGAGCTGAGAGAGTAGAGCAGCCCACAGGGGTCAAAGAGTTCAATGCCAAGGGTCTCAAGAATGCACAAGTGTGTTCAGTGTGAGAGAGCAGTATTCAGAAGCCTTCCATGACAGAGTGAAGGCAGCCAGGGAGGGATAGATAGTACCAGCTAAGGAAAACTGCTTTGTCCATTTTTATCTTAGACTTCTTCTTATGCTAAGCCCGGAAGAAAGTGAGGCAGTTTAGGGAGTGGAGGAAAAGTGGTGGGGCAAGATGAGTAAAAGAACGGCCTAGGTTCCTTCTTTGTGGCATTTCTTCCCCATAGCAGAGATTAGATTGTGACAGGGGAGGGAGAAGCCTTATTAGGAGGGGAGATTCAAGTTTGGAATTACATTGTACTAAACCTTTTAGAATAGAAAATAAAAATCATTAAAATACCTAAAACTAATGGGAAACATATGGGATGAGGAGAAAAATTCCACAGGCCATGTTTAAAGAAATTGATAGTTAAAAATAATAATGTTGTTTTCTTATTGTAACATATGAAATCCAGCATGTTCAATAAGCTGGCTGTTAATGTTCAAAAAAAAACCCAAACAAATCCTGAAATGTTGTCCTACATGAAATAGATTTACATTCCCTAATTCTTCTTTTCTCCTTCTATAACCCTCTGGAAAGCTATGCTTAAAATGCCTTATTATTCTATTCTTTCTGACTTTTTCTTTTATAAAATATGCATTTACACACCACATGCACAGAGTCGGTCTTTTGTATGCATGGATTTTTGAATCCATAGATTCAATCAAACATGGATTTAAATATTTCAGGTTAAAAGAACAAAACAATAAAACCCTGTATCTGGGTTAAGCATGTAAAGAGTTATTTTCTTGTCATTATTTCCAGAACATCACACAGTGTAACAACTATTTCTATAGCATTTATATTGTATTAGGTATTATAAGTAATCTAGAAATAATTAAAGCATATGGGAAGATATACATAGGTTATATGCAAATATTATACCATTTTATATAAGGTGAATGAACATTCTTAGATTTTGGTATCTGCGGGGGTCTTAGAACCAGTCTCTCACAGATGGAGAGGATATACCTATGTATTCTGTTCTAAAAGCTGCTTTGGTCACAACTTTAAAATATTGTTTATCTGACACTATATAGGCTTTTCATATTACAAAATACAAGAATCTATCTGACTGTAATGACATCCATTTTGTGGGTGTACCACGATTTATTCGACTAATTTAAAATTTTAAAAAAAGACAAATTTAGTTGTAGATGGACACAATACTTTTATTTATTTATTTTTAAGTGGTGCTAAAGATTGAAACTAGTACTTCATGTGTGCTAGGCGAGTGCTCTACCACTGAGCCACAACTCCAGCCCTGGCTAGTTTATTCTTGATGGCAATTTCTTTTCCATTGTTAGTGATAATAAATAACTTACTAAATGATTTATTTAGGATAAATCTTTAGAAATGTGTAGACACACTTCCCTAAAGGTCCTATCTGAAGTCGCACTTATAGTAAGCAGAGTGCCTCTTTCCCCACACTGTTATCAAAACTGTAGTGAATAATATGTAGCTATGAAGTACTTAGCCATTCACAAAGGGATCATAATCAGAAGAAAGACAGTATCATAACTCAGAATGAAATCATGATTTTTTTTCTGTTCTTCCTTCCCCTCCTCCTTCTTCTTTGCAAACAACTCTTCAAATTTAAAACCTGAATATTAATGGGAAAAGCAAACAAAATCATTTAAAAGTACTGCCAATGTTGAATATATTCAAAGCTTTCCAAAATTTGATAGCTGGATCTGAAATTGTTTTCCGTATGAATACAGCAATTTTGTTTCTGGCTGATCATGTGGATCACTCCAGAACCCACCTCCACTGTTGACTGGTTAGTTTCAGGGACATCTGTGTGAGTGGGATGTTAGTACATTCTGCAAACACTGCAGAATTATGCTCCTCAGGATTGTTAGTTTTATGCTTCTTTTGATATTATTACAATTCATTTCTTTTCTTTTTCTCTATGTTGCCTCTTTAAAGACTAAAATAATTATTAATTACAGTAAGGTTGGAACAGGAAAACTGTGGTCCTTTATGTAGCTGAGCACCTGGTAGCATCTCAACTATGAATTTGCACTCCATTTTCTTTGCTTATATGGTGAAAATTCAGATAATTTGTTTTCCTTATGATGCTGCATTGTCCACAGGTGGCATGTTCCTGACTTAATCCTTAGTGAAAATTATGCTTAAGTTCCCAAGAAGCATGTATTTAATAGAAAAGAAACACAATTCAGGTAACTGTGTAGGATGGACAAAGACCTGGCCTGCTGCTCCCATGAATAGGTCCCTCATCTGAAGCTCCTAAAGAAGTCAAATGCTCAGCTTGGAAGTTACTTTAATTCTTTGTGTCTATCAGAATCCATGTAGACCAACAAAAATAATATTTTTATAAAGTAAAATCACATTCTATTACAGGGCTTAAGTTTTGCAAAATAAAGTAATGATTTGTTCCCCTCCATCTCTGTATTTCTGAAAGCTGCATTGCCGGGGAATTATCTGTCTCCCAGAAGTTGCAACAAATATGGAGAGTAATTTTTATAGGTCAGGGCTTGTAGGACAGAAACAGTCTATGAAATACAGTACATGAGTTCTTATCTATTTATCACTTTAGCGTGCTCTTGGTCTGAAGTAAAAAAAAAAAAAAAAAAAATTAGAGTTTGCAAATCAGTGGCCAGCAGGCTGAGCTGGACTAGCCGTGTTTTGTTAGTCCAACATAGGGTGCCATGAACTGAGTGTGTGCATTGTCTACAGATTGGCCTGTTGTAATTCCAAATCTTCAATGTGATGGCTTTAGGAGATGGAGTCTTTGGGAGGTAATTTAGGTGATAAGGATGGAGCCTCATTAAAGATATTGCCTCTCATAAAAAGGAACCCCAAGTTGGCAATCTGCAACCTCACCTGACTCTGACTATGCTGGAATCCTTATCTACCAGCTTCCAGAACAATAAAAAATAAATTTCTATTGTCTTAAGCCACAGAGGATATATATGGCACTTGGTTATAGAAGACAGAATGAAGTAAGACACGGGGTTTTTAAATATATTGATCAGTCGCCAGGATTTTAAAATCTGGATTTTAAGTTTCTTTGGAAAACTGGAAGATCTTGTACTGCTAGGGTAACACTCCTACACAGTAATAATTCAGAATGGAATTATCACTGCCCTCTCTGGATGGAATATGGGTTTCACTCACTTACCTTTTGTAGATCACCTCCTTACCTTTTGTAGATCCTTGGATTTACAACCCATGGTAAATTCTGGGAAGGCAGAATAAATATATCTTGTTTCGAAATGAAAGAAAATAAGGAGATTCTATAAAATAGCTCAATTTGTTATGTTTTCCTCAAAGTCTCACATTACCTTTGAGTAAATGATTCTGTGTTCCACAACAAACCTTGATGAAGGCACTTTTCACAATAGATTACCATTGTCTCTTCCCCCAAGTCGGCCTTCTCCCATTGACTCTGTGAGCAGAAAGTATACCCTGATTGATGCTGTCATGTCACTGTGCCTGTCTCTGCATGTCAATCCCTGAATAACTGCTTTCTGAATGAATGAATGCCTAAATGAATGTATGAACACTTGCTCCATTCAGCTATTCAGGAAGACCTGAGTTTCTTAACTAAAGGAGATAATGTTGACTTAGGATGGATTTTTCTCAACACTTGATACTTTCTGGGTAGTTTGCATCATATAGAATTCTGAGTTGGTGCCATTTGAAGCCTGTATTACATATTAGAGTAATACTATTGCTATAGAACAGCTTTGTTTTTCTCTGAATACTGGAAATAACAATTCATTTTTGATCATCCTATTAAAATTAACACAAAACCTAACAAAAGCTCATTATTCCTGTCAAGTTTTTAATCATTACCTGACAAAAGAAGAAGCTGAAGTCATCCAAAAATATAATTTCTATCCTTCCTTTGGAAGAATGACATGTTCAAGTTTCTTCTCATTGTAATTTCAATTCTGTTTTTAGTCAGCACTTTATAAAAGAATAGTAAAATCTTCTCTCTGATCTCACCTTTGTGAAGAATGTAAATACAAAATGTTCAATGTTTTGGAACAGTTCTGATATATTTCTGCTTTAAATTAGGATTGTAAAAGCTAGAAGATGCCATATTCATTTAATCAAAGGGTAAATATCTTAGTGACTGCATTGAAAAGAAAGCTATTGAACAAATGGTACCTGAAGGAGGCTATTCTAATTGGAATTGTTGCATAAGAAAAGCAAAAGCAATTCCCTGTATGGAAAAGGCAAAGCTGATTTAATTGTCTTATTAAGGACAGGTCTATTGTGAATTAGCTTTTAATCATTTTATCACAAACTTTTAGAGTTGCTTTTAGATTTGTTTCTCACATAGAGACTGTGATGTTTCCATCACTCTCAGTTCATGCAGTTATCAATCACTTTGACATGGATATATTTTATCAGAGGTTAAATTTAAACTGTGGAATTACATGTATTGAATTCTATCTTGTGTGTCTTATAAAATTGGAAATAGTTGCATTTCTATTTGGGGAAATTATCGATTAAGGCATTTTTTTTAAAATAGAAAGAAGGTTAATACAAGGTCTGATTCTGAGAAACTCCAAGAAGATTGAATCATCTGGGAGTATTGCCCATTATAAGGATATCAGAGTCCTAATTAAGCAAGATGGTGTCTGGAGAAGTAGCAATGCATGTCCCAAACTCATTTTTTAAAATTCTGTATCTCTAAAAGCATATTTTTACATAATGTATTTAATAATCAAAGACTGCATATTTGGTATATTAATTATATGCAACTATTTTAACTACATATTATTTTAGAATATCATTAAAATAAAATGAATGCTTTAAAACAGAATTTATTTAGTGCTTATTGATTATGGAATACCACATTTTTCTTACAAATGTGATCCTCAACAAAGATTTGTCTCTATTTAAGGCATGAAATTTCTTTCCTGTTTTAGAATAGGAGTATCTCAAATTACACTTAAAATGTTGCTTTTATGTTCTTTGTTTGACTGTTTGGTGACAAAGGAGTGCAAAGGAAATTCATCCTACTCTCCCCTGGAAATGAACCTCCCATCAATTTCTTGGTAAGTTCCTGTGGTATTAAAGCATTGCAAATGTGTAGCAATTACTGAACCTGAGAAGTAGAGATTTTCCCCACACAAATATAATTTTATATTTCTTTAAAGACGATTTAAAAAAATACCTAACAAAGTGAAAGCCTACCAAGTTAATCTTCTCAGGTAAATTCTTGTTTGATGTGTGATCTCGATAGGAAAATAGGAGCAGCAGGCACATAAGGCCTGCTGGGATGTTCTGCTAAGTACTGGACTTCTCCTCAAAGAACCTTTGTCACAGGCTAGTCACTCTGCTTTCAGGACATTAGTAAACTTACTTCATGTCTCTCAGGAGGCACCTGGCTGTGGGCAAGGAGCATGAAGCCCACCTCCAGGGTCAGGGTATGACTTCTGGCTCAAGGCTGTGAGACAGAGCATAGGAAAAGGCTGCAAAGGGACTTTCTCCAAAGCTCTGGGCTCTCTGTTCCTCCTGCAAGTCCAGGAAATCTCTCATTTCTAAAGTTGAAACCTGAAAATCTTCTCATTTTCTCCAGATTTCAATTGCACCATTTGGCTGTGGCGGTGTGAGGGACGGTACAGCTCAGTGCTCGATGGAGATTTTCTAAGGGCTGGTTGTGATGAGAAGAAGGCAGTCCTTTTGCAGGCTCTAGAGGCACTGCCTCTCATTTCCCTTTCGTTAACTGTACTTACCTATGAAGCCAATTCACTGAGTCTCCTTGCTCCTGGATTATGGACTTGTATTTCTTTGGAAAGGGTGTTCTCAACCTCCAGATATCCAACTTCATCTTTATACCACTTAGAGCTTTCCCCAAACCCAAACAATATCAATGTTAAAAAAAATAAAGATACTAAATTTACTCTATACTGTTATGCTTGCAGTGATGAACGGATGTAGTTATAATAAATGCTAGTTAATCTAAATATATTACATTGACATTCTTCAGTCATAAGAATCACTGGGCTAATAGTACTATAAGCTACAAAAGGAAATATGTTTATCTATTTCTTGAGATTTTTTCCCTTTATTCTTTACATTATTACTTAATTTTTATTAATTATCACCTCATTCCTGGACTATCAAACTAGTTTTCAATTGATTCTCTTGTTGCCAGGTTCATCCTTATCTTCAACACCAAACCATTATGACATATGTTTTGAGATTAATTTTTCTGGAAAACTAGTTATACTACCTTTAGCAGTGCCCACTGTTCATCAATGAAGTAAAAAAAAAAAAAGCATATACTTACTAAAAGATAAAGTTTGGTTATACTGTTGTCCTGTTTATTAGTCTTTCTTGGTTTCACATTGCCCTGTGCATACAGTTTAAATGCCTTAAAAATGGTTCATCTGACTTATTTGGGCTGGTCCATGACTATAGCTCCTTTCTCCTTACTACATCCCAATTTCTCTGCATTTTGTTACAGTATCGTAATCTTTTGCACTCTCTGCACCCTCATCCTAAGGAAACAGAGAAAACAGAGTGAATTCATGATTTGGGCACTTGTATCACACTTAAAGATAAGGGATTTAATTGGAAAGAACTATCTGTAACCTGACTGTGTCACTCTGTTCCTACTCCAGCAACACTGAAGGGCATGCACTAGGTTTCTTATCTTGGTTACATGCCTTCTATCTGTTCTACCCAGATCTACCCCTGCCTTGCTGCTGGTTTTCTTTCAGTCTTATGCCTTTGTCATGCTTGATCCTGTCACAGAGACTTGCTGATTGCTCATTTTCAAAAGCTACTTCTTCCTCTTTATGCCTAGTTAATACCTTGTTATATCATTCTTTTTTGGAGGGAGGAGTACTGGGGATTGAACTCAGGGGCACTCCACCACTGAGCCACATCCCCAGCCCTATTTTGTGTTTTATTTAGAGACAGGGTCTCACTGAGTGGCTTAGTGCCTTGCTTTTGGTGAGGCTGGCTTTGAACTCACATTCCTCCTGCCTCAGCCTCCCAAGTTGCTAGGATTACAGACATGTGCCACTGTACCTGGCTTAGTTATATCATTCTTATTTTTCACATCTCGAATCATTTACTTATTCCTCAAGAAATGTCTGATCTGTCAGACAACATCAAATGTTCTTCTTTTTATTAAAATATTTTTTTTAGTTGTCAATGGACCTTTATTTATTTATTTAATTATATGTGGTGCTGAGAATCTAACACAGTGCCTCACACATTCTAGCAAGCGATTTACACTAAGCTACAACTCCACCCCAAACATTCTTCTTATATGCACCAAGAGCTCTATGTACATTGCCTTCATAACACTTTTTCACAGTAACAGTTTTGCATTTATTTTTCTGAGTATCTAGTCTTCTCCATAATACTACAAGATCCACCACATAATACTACAAGATCCAGTAAAGTAAGAACTATCGATATCTTTTTTAAAGCTCTGTCTGTGGCATCCAGTTAAGTGCTTGGTCATAATTGGTATGCTCAATAAATGTTTTAGAGTGAATTTTGAATGATAGATCAAAGTCATGTCTTTAGTGTACTTCAAATAACTATATTTTGATACAGAGTTACAACTCCTTTTCCTATAATATACATTAGAATAAAATATTTTATTAATGATAATATTTCCACAACAATATTTCTTTCTTTGTTTTTTTTTGAGTAATCAATACAAGTTAACCAGATTTTCTTGTGGCCTACTATCATCCTTCCTAGGGATAAGTAGGTTTATTTGACTTTTTTTTTTTGAGCTCCAAGTTGCCAAAAATTCATATGATAAGACTTTCCTATCAACGTTCCTTAAAAAATGTCATAAACATTGAAAACATGAGTATTGTTAAACAAATACCTAGAAATAGGAGGGAAACATTAACAAAAGGAGAATTCGTGTGCAAATATCTGGGTGTTCAAGCAATTCTGACATAAATAGCTTAATGAAGAATGATGATTCAAATGATTTATGCTTACCTGGTAGTTGATTTCAATCTTCTTTAATATTGAAGCTCTGTACTGTTAAATGCCATTTTAGATCATAGCTGTGCTTAGGTTCTTGGTATTTCCTGGGATATTTTCTTATCCTGGAATACTCTACTTTGGTGCCTCCACATTTATCCTTTGCCACAGATCCTTCAGATCTAGGAGAACAAAGCATTTCCTAAGGATCACTTTTTTCTGACATTACATTCCTCCCTATGAGCCATAATCCTTGTCCAATATACATGTATATTTTTTCTCTTTTGGTCTAACAGCTCCCTGGGATAGAATCATATCTAATTGTTTTGCTGCTGCTTTCCCAAGCATAAAGTCTAGTACATTAGGAATTGTTTAATTATTGTTTATTGAACGGAAAAATGAACTTCCTCTACCATCTGAGTCCAACTTATATCTCACACTGACTCGAAAACAAAATTTGCACTTCATTTCTGTGACATTCCATTTTCCTAAAATAGTACCATGTATTTGTTTTGTTTTTGTTACAAACTTCCTTCCATCGCCCATTTATCCTGGTCTATCCAACACAAACTCCATCCACTTCCATATACTTTTGTGTTTCCCTAGATAGAAATAAGCCATCTCTCTTCTGTGCCCACAAAGCAATTAGTTTGTCACATTTCTAAGGCAGTGATACCCTGTGCTACCGGCATTAATGAGTGGCTCAGCTCTTTCCATTTTGATTGTAAATTCTTAAGAGCACAGGTCATTTTTTGCCCTTCTATCTCCCATAATTTCCAACATAGTACCTTGCATTTAATACTCATGTCAGTCAATGTTGTTAAAATAATTAAATAATGGTCATTCCAATTAACCAATGTTTTTCTTGGTTTCATTACATAGTTTGTTTACTCTAGGCCTTTTTGTGCAGGAGATTATTTTATCTTTATCATAGTCTTAATAAGCAATTTTTTTTAACATAAATGTTTGGTCATCTGACTTAGAAACTCCCTTTAGATTTAATGGATAAAGAATCTTTAAGTGAATAAAAGTAGCTGAAACCCTAGTCATAAATCTCAGAAATGATAGAATAAGAATACAACCATTTTTCCTTATTTATAGGGAAAATACTGAGTGAAAACATTGATCCTAAAGCAGCATTATTGGAACCTACTCAAGAATTACTGAAAATAAATTGGGAACAGCAAGTGAATTGAAAAGTCAACATATTCAATTTCCAGCTAGTACGGGGCAAGACATATTTGAGAATGACCAGTGAGTGTGATTAGGAATTTAAAGGACTGAGAAAAAACCCATTAAAAATATTGTTAGTGAAACTGTTGGTTAAAAAGTAAGGAATTCCAAAAGAAATAGGAAATGATAATTCAGAAACAAAATGCACTTATACTTGGTTTTCCTCCCTTCCTGTCTCCCTCCTTTCCCTCTTCCCTTCCTTCCTTCTTTTCTAATTATGATAACAATGGGGAGGAATTAAAGGCTGTTTGAACCCCAAAATCACAAAATGGGATTGGATTACAAAATGCTTATTTACTCTTCAGTTTTCTTTCTACATTTCTGTTTAAACTAAATCAAGGAGAAGATTTAATTTAGTACTTATCACTACCTCCCAACCCACCACCAAGAGTTAAGTTCCATTAAAAAAATTAAATCATTTTTTGGTGCATTATAATTATACACAATAGTGTGACATATTTATATTTATATGTACACATAACACAATTTGGTCAATTTCATTCCCTCCCCCATCACCCAGCTTGCCTTCTTTTACATTACTGGTCTCCCTCATATTTTTATGATATCCCACCACCACTATTTTTTTTTTGTCTCTGGTTTCCAAATCTAAGAGAAAATATACAACCCTTGACTTTCTGAGCCTGATATCTTTTGCTTAACATAATGCTCACAAATTCCATCCATTTTCCTGCAAATAAAATAATTTCATTAATTATAAGTGCAAAAAACCCCAATTGTGTATATATACCACATTTTCTTTACGCATTTATCTGTTGATGGAAACCTACGCTATAAGTTAGCCATAATCTGTCTATTGTGAATTGTGAGGTATAAACATGGGCACGCACATATCACTATAGTATGCTAACTTTAATTCTTTGGAATAATTTCTAAGGAGAGGTATATCTGGGTCATAGGATGATTTTATTCCTTGTCTTTTGAGGAGACTTCATACTGATTTCCATAGTGATTGTGCTCAGTTAATCTCACCAACAGCATATAAGAGTTCCTACCACCATCCCCCGCATTCTCTCCAGCATTTGTTATTATTTGCATACATGATGATTGCTATTGTAACTGCAGTGAAGTGGAGTCTCTACCTTTTTAAGGAAGGAGGAATAAGTCTGAGGGGTAATCAGTGTCTCAAGTAGACTTGTATAACTTTGTTTTCATTGTACCTATTTTCATGGTATTCCCCCCCCCCATGGCCAATGATATTAAATGATTATTTACTGTTCTCACTTAAAATATTTATATAGAGATGTAAACCTATTTAAAGAGAAAAATTAAGTATGGGAGGCATCTGTGAAATTGGCTAAAGAGTAAGGCATTTGGGAAATATGCTACTAATCAACATTTTAATTATTTCAAGTTCATAGTTTTTAAAGGTGAAATAATGGCACACCAAATTTATTTATAAAAGATAATGTGTTTTACACTGTGAATAAAAAATACAAAATGATTAAGAGCTTTAAAATAGTGTATGAGAATTTAAAGAACAAGAACATTTAAGAAAGGATTGAGAAATCTTTAGAACTAGAATAATTTTGGGTCATAATAGATCTGGGGTGAGGTAAGAGGCCCCAGAATTGATATTCATAGATGGGGCCTTCATATTCTTAAGGTAAGAGAACTTTTGATAACTTCATATGTAATTTTTAATAAAAGCTAAATTTAAAATAGAACTAACATCAAGTGTTGTGATAATACTAAGAAGACAACTAGACATAAATGAAAGCATGAGACAATATAAATGTAAATTAATTTCATGGAAGGAGAAAATATACACACCATAACTATATATGTACATTTTTAAAATATTTCTCTTGGTTTCAAATTTAAATGTTTGGTAGAAGAATGGACATCAAGTAGTAATGTTGAAATTTGCTACAATTTAGCTGGTATTATTCACAGGTTTTCAAAGAAGAGTAATTATCATATATCAGAATGACAACTGTTATAGCAGATGCTCAATTATTCTCACCTGTTTTATGCCTACTTCCACAAATTAGTGTCTGGAGAAAAATTACAAAGTTTTTCAGGCTTCTGCCTACTAATATTTAGGATTGTCTGGGGTGTTTAAACAGGAATATTCAGTGACGACTACAGCTTCTTGTTCAGAAAGTCAAACTATCATTTTAATAACTATTCCACTATTACCCAGGTGTCTTTCAAGAAGGTCTAATTTGTACTGGCTACACCAAAAATGTTTACTTCAACATTAACTTTTCAATTTAATTGCTTTTCTAAGATGAAGATAGTAAGAATTATTTACATAGCAGGAGGAATACAGAGTTTATGTAAGAGCAGCGGTTAAGGTAGTGGGTTTCAGCAACAGATGGGAGAGTTTATTTTTTGATTACTAGCTGATTTCTTGCTTACTGATCCTAAGCAAGTCACTCAAGGCATCCCAACATCAATTTCCCTAGCAGTAAAATGTAAATAATAATAACTAATGTTTTAATGATTGAATATGAAGTATTTACACTGAGTACATGCTGTGAATACTTTAGCAAACTTAGCCATGATAATCAAAACAGTCAAGACAAACATAGAATAAATAGTAATGGTACTTTTTTTCTTAAGCGCTTCTTTATGTGAATGTTAACCACTGTGTTGATTATATCCTTTACAATCTCACTTTTACACAGCTTCATCTTTGAAAGTGATTGGTTTCTAGGGAAAACATTGCCTTCTGTCATTGCTCTGACAAAATCATGAATGAAAAAAATAAGTATCAAAAGCCAATAGTTTAAATATTTTAGGTGAGAGTACAGTGGCCTTCTGATTGTGAATTCAACCAACTACACAGATAGAACATATTTGCAAAGAAAAAATTACATCTGTACTGAATAGGCAGAGAATTTTCCCCTTATTATTCCCTAATGATAAAGTATAACAACTATTTACATAGCATTTATATAATATTTGTTATTTAAAATTATCTAGAGATGGTTTTAAGTATACTAGAGGATTGCACATGTTATATGCAAGTAACATACTCAATTATAAAAAGGACTTGAGCATTCTTGGAATTTGGAGTCTACAAGGGATCCTGGAGCCAATCCTCCATATTATCAAGGAATAACTTTATACTAAATTGTCTTCCTTAAAAGAGTCAAATGAAAGTTTTTTCATACACTCCAGTTCTTGGTTTCCAGTAAGAATAAGTTTTTGCTAGTCATTTTTTCCTGCTTATAACCATAAATGATACAATGATACATGGGGACTAGAATAAGATTGAATGTTTCCCATTGACAGTGTTGATTAAAAAGAAAACTTTTCAAGAAGTGAAAACTATTTCAGAAATATCTTCAAAGAAATTATTTTTAAATACATAAATTATTAGTCAGAAAGTTAATCTTTCCTTTTAAATTTAATTTTATTTTATGTGTTTTTAGATATATGTGACAGTAGAATGTATACATATGTGGAGTAAAACTTATTCTAATCAGGATCATATTCTTGTAGTTGTATATGATGTGGAGTTACCCTGGTTGTGTATTCAAATACAAGGATAGGAATACATCCAATTAATTCTACTGTTCTTCCTATTCCCCTCCCCCTCCCTTCTCTTCATTCCCCTTTGTCTAATCCAATGGACCATATTCTTCCCCTCCCCACCCTCCCTTGTTGTGGATTAGTATCCACATATCAGAGAGAACATTTGGCCTTTGGTTTGGGGGGATTGGCTTATTTCACTTAGCACGAGAGTCTCCAGTTCCGTCCAGTTACTGGCAAATGCCATAATTTCATCCTTCTTTATGGCTGAGTAATATTGTGTTGTGTTTATATACCACATTTTCTTCATCAATTTTCTTCATCAGTTCAAACCTAGGTTGGTTTCATAGATTGACTATTATGAATTAAGCTGCTATAAATATTGATGTGGCTGTGTCACTGTAGATGCTAATTTTAAATCCTTTGGGTTTTTTGGTGTTAAGTTTTTTGATTTTCCCTTCTCTCTCCGTTTCTCCCACCCCACTCGTCTCTGTTTAATGTTAATCTTTTCCTCATGCTCTTCTTCCCTGTTCTGATCTTAGTTGCTCTCTTTATATCAAAGAAGACATTTGGCATTTATTTTTTAAGGATTGGCTAGCTTCACTTAGCATTATCTGCTCTAATGCCATCCATTTCCCTGCCAAATCCATGATTTTGTCATTTTTTAGTGCTGCGTAATACTCCATTGTGTATAAATGCCACGGTTTTTTAATCCATTCATCTATTGAAGGGCGTCTAGGTTGATTCCAAAGTCTAGCTATTGTGAATTGTGCTGCTATGCTCATTGACATGGCAGTATCCCTATAGTATGCTCTTTTAAGGTCCTCAGGGAATAGACCGAGAAGGGTGATAGCTGGGTCAAATGGTGGTTCCATTCCCAGCTTTCCTAGGAATCTCCATACTGCTTTCCATATTGGCCGCACCAATTTGCAGTCCCACCAGCAATGTACAAGTGTACCCCACAAAATTACATATAAGAGTTTGTGAGGGGAAAGGGGGAAAAAAAACAAGGGAGAGAATTAAACAACAGCAGATGGGATAGAGAGGGAAAATGAGAGGGAAGGGGAGGGGGGATAGTAGGGGATAGGAAAGGTAGCAGAATACAACAGTCATTAATATGCTATTATGTAAAAATGTGGATGTGTAACCGATGTGATTCTGCAACTTGTATTTGGGGTAAAAAAGGGGAGTTCATAACCCACTTGAATCAAATGTATGGAAGATGATATGTCATGAGCTTTGTAATGTTTTGAACAACCAATAAAAAAAAGTTTTTTGAGTTCATTATATATTCTGGATATTAATGCTGTATGCACCTACGGGTGCATGTGGGAAAGATTTTCTCCCATTCTGTAGGCTCTCTCATCACATTATTGATTGTTTCCTTTGCTGAGAAGAAGCTTTTTAGTTTGAGTCCATCTCATTTATTGATTCTTGATTTTATTTCTTGTACTTTAAGAGTCTTGTTAAAGATGTTGGTTCCTAAGCTGACATGATGAAGATTTGGGCCTCTACTTTTTTCTTCTATTAGTGGGGAGCTGGGTCTCTGTTCTAGTGTGTAAGTCTTTGATCCACTTTGAGTTCAGTTTTGTGAAGGGTGAGAAATAGGTGTGTTTAATTTCATTTTGTTACATGTGGATTTCCAATTTTCCCAGTACCATTTGTTGGATATGTTATCTTTGCTCCAGTGAATGTTTTTGGTGCCTTTGGCTTATATGAGATAACTTTATTTATGTGGATTTGTCTCTGTGTCTTCTATTCTGTACCATTGGTCAGTCTGTCTGTTTTGGTGCCAATACCATGCTGTTTTTGTTTCTATGGCTCTGTACTAGAGTTAAGGTCTGGTATTGTGATGCCTCCTGCTTCACTCTTCCTGCTAAGGATTTTTTTTTTTTTTTTTTGCTATTCTGGGTATCTTATTTTTCTAAATGAATTTCATGATTGCTTTTTCTACTTCTATAAAGAATTTCATTTGGATATTAATAAGAATTGCATTAAAATCTGTATAACCTTTTCGGTAGTAACAATATTAATTCTGCCTATCTAGGAGCATAGGAGGTCTTTCAATCTCTTAAAGTCTTCTTATGTTATTTTCTTTATTGCTTTGTTGTTTTCATTATATAGGTCTTTCACCTCTTTTGTTACATTGATTCCCAAGTATTTTCTTAAGGGTCTTGTGAATAGGGTAATTTTCCTTATTTCTCTTTCAGTAGATTCATCACTGATATATAGGAACACGTTCGATTTATAGGTATTGATTTTATATCCTGCTGCTAGTGGGACTGCAAGTTTGTGCAACCACTATGAAAGTGGTATGGAGATTTCTCAGAAAACTTGGAATGGAACCACCATTTGACCTATCTATCTCACTCCCTGGCTTATACTCAAAGGACTTAGGACTTAAAATCAGCATATTATAGTGACACAGCCACATCAATGGTTAACCTCTCAACTCACAATAGATAAATTATGGAACCAACCTAGGTGTTCTTCAACATATGAACTGATAAAGAAAACGTGTTATATATACACAATGGAATATTACTAAGCCTTAGAGAAGAATAAAATTATGGCATATGCTGGTAAATGGATGGAGCCAGAGAATATCATGCTAAGTGAAATAAGCCAATCCCCCCAAACCAAAGGGTGAATATTTTCTCTGATATGCAGATGCTAATTCACAATAAGGTGGGAGGGCAGCTAGGGAAGAAGAGTTACTTTGGATTAGGTAGAGGGAGTGAAGGGAGGGGAGGGGTGTGGGTATAAAAAGGATAGTAGAATGAATCTGACATTGTTAACTCATACCAGTGTGATTCTACATCATGCACAACCAGAAGAATAAAAAAATATACTCCATTTATGTATGGTGTATCAAAGTGCATTCTACTCTCATGTATAACTGTAACAAATTAAAAAAAAGAAGAAAAAAATTTAAAAAATCTTGAGAAACATTTCTGGAATGACAGACTTAAACTCCTTCATAAAAGAAATAAGATTGTAGTAAAAATCTCATTTGTCAAAATCTGTCTTTTCAGGACTGTGGAAATAAATCAAAGGTTTTCAACAATTTGAGGACACTTATTTAAGAAAAATGACTGAATCTCAGAACAGTGAGCCTTTAGGCACTTTAACTTGGCCCATTTGTATGTTCTGTCTCTTCTGTGGCCTTAAAAACCTCAGCATTAGAGCTAAAGAGATGTGAAAATCAGCACTGAGTAGCCACTGTTAAGGACCAGAAAGGAGTTTGGTCTTCCAAAAAAATTATCTCTGAGAATTATTTGACCTGCCCAGTAGCTTGTGGAAAGTCCACATGAAGAGGCCTAGTCTTTGAACTGATTCAGAACTCACTGAACAAGTGAAGTCCTATCCCAAGGTCATTCACTAGAAAGTCAGATGCATTATTTAACAGTGCAGCCACCTTGTTGGCAATACCAATGGAGGTAAACACAAAACTACCCAAAGAGTTTGAAAGAAAAACTTTGGAATGAGGTGTCAATAGAGGGATCTGAAAAGCTTCTACATAATACTAGGGAACTAGTAGGTCATGTGCACAGATAGGTGTATGTTCAACAAAAAAACCGAGAAGGCCCAGTCTCTTACCCTTGACTGACTTTGAGTCTGTATACAAGTAGAGACTGAAAGCTACACCAGAATGTTGAATTACCCTGTGTTAAAGGCATACGTCAACTTACACACAGAACTCCTTGAAAAAGGGTAGGGACTTACTAATTCAAGACATTTTGGAAAACAAATACACATTTCTTCAAAGAAGATGTACAAATGTCTAACAATCACATGAGAAAATGCTTAACAACAGAACCTGAAAGTCAAAACCACAAATGACACAATGGGATTGCCAAAATTTTAAAAATATAATATATATTAAAGTAATTAAGGCATAGACTTATTGTGATTGCTTTTTTTTAAAAAAAATTTGTTCTTTTTAGATATACATGACAGTAGAGTGTATTTTGACATATTTTACATACACGGAGTATAACTTATTCTAATTAGGATCCTATTCTAATGGTTGTACATGATGTGGAGTTACATTGCTCATGTATTCATATAAGAACATAGGAAAGTTATGTCTGATACCTTCTACTGTCTTTTCCTGTTCCCCTCCCTCTCTCTTCCCTTCATTCCCCTTTGTATAATCCAATGAACCTCTCTATTCCCCCTCTCATTGTATGTTAGCATCTGCATATCAGAGACAATATTTTTATTTACAACTCAAGTTCTTTAACCAGATTTTATTCTCTATTTAATTTCTTCCCACATTTATCCCCCAAGTTGTCAAACTAACTAGCAGTCCAGTAGTTTGGAAGCAATCTCTACCCAAGGTTCTGGCCCCAAGCCCAGAACCAGGTCTCAAATGTTGGTCTAGATCATGCATCCTGTAGGGATATGAAGGATATTGACCTTATTTTCTGATCCAGAGGCTATGTATGACCCTGTCCTTTCACCAGTCTAGCTCCACGGCTTTTCAGAAAGCTCAGTGTAGGCAGAGACTAGCAGCATGTCTCAATGGCCCTTAGAAGAAGGCAGATTTTCCTCCTTTAGCTGCTGACTTTAAGCAATGAGCCTGGCCCTGGCCCCTCATCTCATTTAGAATTCTTTTCTTCCAGTTATCTATCTCTCCCTCACCCCCTCTTTCTTTTTATTTTCTTTCTTTCTTTCATTATTATTATTATTGGGTTATTATTATTATTAGTAGTAGTAGTAGTATTATAGCAATGGACTCTTGGCCACCACTTGCTGCTTCTAGGTGCCAGAGACCTGTGAATTTGACCTTTCAACTTTGCATTGTGGTTCTGGTTCATATAGATATTTATTTTGCTTTGGAGTTGGGCTATGTTTTCAGATATTTCATGTGATTTTTTTTTTTGTCTTACAACTGTTAAATATTTGAAGCAAAGGGAATAATTACCAAAAGTTTATAAAAACATTTGGATTAGGTTCTTCTTTTCTCAATTGTTCTCCCCATTTAGTTGTCTCGATTGGTATCTCACTGTAGGCCTTTTGTAGGAGTTGTACTGTGTCTGCCTGGAAGAGATGTTAGAATATTAATTTTAATATCACTTTGTTTATTAAAATACTAGAGTTATTTGGCTTGCAAGTTTGCATAAAGGATAAAAATATTACATAAAATGGCTGACTGATAAGGAATTTGCATTGTGTAAGTTCACAAAGTGATATAGATAGTGATATCATGAAATGTAATAATATATAATATCCAAGAATCAATAAATGGGAAGGATTCAAACTAAAAAGTTTTTTTTCTTGGCAAAAAAAAAAAAAAAATCTGTGAGGTGAATAGAGAGCCTACATCCTGAGAGCAAATTTTTACCCCTCACACATCACATAGAGCATTAATCTCTAGGGCAAATAAAGAACTCAAAAAGCTAAGCACCAAAAAAACAAATAATCCAATCAATAAATGAACAGACACTTCTCAGAAGAGGATATAAATTCAATCAATAAATATATGAAAAAATGCTAATCATCTCTCTAGCAATCAGAGAAATGCAAATCAAAACTACTCCTACAATATCATCTCACTTTAGTCAGAATAGCAGCTATTATGAAGACAAACAACAAGTGTTGGCGAGAATGTGGGGAAAAAGGTACACTCGTACATTACTGGTGGGACTGCAAATTGGTGCAGCCAATTTGGAAAGCAGTATGGAAATTCCTTGGAAATTTGGGAATGAAACCACCATTTGACCCAGCTATCTCACCCCTCGGTTTATAGCCAAAGGACTTAAAAACAGCATACTACAGGGACACAGCCACTTCAATGTTTATAGCAGCACAATTCACAATACTAAACTGTGAAGCCAACCTAGATGTCCTTCAGTGGATGAATGGATAAAAAAAATGTGGCATTTTTACACAATGGAATATTACTCAGCATTAAAAAAGAACAAAATCATGGCATTTTCAGGTAAATGGATGGCATTGGAGAAGATAATGCTAAGTGAAGTCAGCCAATCCCCAAAAAACAAATGCTGAATGTTTTTTTCTGATATAAGGGGGGAGACTCATAGTGGGGTAGGGAGGAGAGAGCATGGGAGGATTAGATTAATTCTAGATAGGGAAGAGGGGTGGGAGGGAAATGGAGGGGGAAGGGGATTAGCAAGGATGGTGGAATGTGATGGTCATCATTATACAAAGTTCATGTATGAAGACTTGAATTGGGTGTCAACATACCATATATACAAACAGACATATGAAAAATTGTAGTATATATGTGTATTAAGAATTGTAATGCAAAAAAAGTACATGTATAGTGGTATAAATTGACATGAACATACTTTATACACATAGATATGAAAAATTGTGCTCTATATGTGTAATAAGGATTGTAATGTATTCCACTGTTGTCATGTATTTTAAAAAATAATAAAATCAATTAAAAATACCAATTTTTTTGTTTTTGTCTTTTGTTTATGGTACTGAACAATTCCCAGCCCTTTTATATATTTTTTATATATTTTTTTATATTTTATATTTTATTTAGAGACAGTGTCTCACTGAGTTGCTTAGGGCTTCATTAAGTTGCTACAGGTGGCTTTGAATTCACAATCTTCTTGCCTCACCCTCCTGAGCCACTGGGATTACAGGCATGAGCCACTGTGCCTGGCTATGATATGTTTATATAGATATTTTATATATATATATATATATATATATATATATATATATATGTGTGTGTGTGTGTGTATAATATATATTATATATAATATTTTATATATATATATATATATATATATATATATATTTAGTTGTAGATGGACACAATACCTTTATTTTTTACTTATTATGTGGTGCTGAAGTATGTGTAATTATATGTGTGAATATAACTACTGAGTTGTAATCCCAGCCCCTGTAATATGGTTTTGATATTTGCTTTTTAAATAGTTTCTATTAAAGAAATGGAAATTCTGTCAGGTGCAGTAGTTCATGCCTTTAATCTTAGGGTCTCAGTAGACTGAGGCAAGAGGATTTCAAATTCAAACAGTGAGACCCTGTCTCAAAATAAAATATAAAAAGGACTGGGAATGTGACTCAGTCGATGAATGACTCTGGATTCAAGTCTTGGTACAAAAAAAAAGGAAGAAGAAGAAGGAGAAGAATAAGGAGAAGGAGAAGGAGAAGGAGAAGGAGAAGGAGAAGGAGAAGATTGGGAGGGGGAGGGGGAGGGATTGGAAATTCTTAGTGAAGGATACTTCATGGATTAATTTCTCCAATCTTGTTTGGAACATTTTCCTCCACCACATCTTTGCTTTGGCATACATTGAGCTTCTTTTCTAATTTACTCTGATATGCATAAAAAGGATTGTTTCTTTGTTTGAAAGTCACAATCTTGTGACTTTGCTTATCCTCTGTCATATTACAGTGTCTCCCAAGGATGCAGGTGACCTAATCTGAGAAATAGCTATTTTAAATAAAGATTAGGGGGAAGTAAACACTAGTCATTTAAAAACTTTTAAATATTTTAATAAATATTGATGTATAACTACCTAATAACTATGATTCTGTTCAGAAGAAGATAAACATAACTTCATTATTATTGTTGTTATGGTTATTCTTAATACTGTTTTCTTAATTTTTAAAATCCACAATGCAAAATTATTCTTCTCCATTGATGAACAAAATCTTGGGCAGATACAATTTAATATCTGAATTCAGATATTAAAAATCCAGTTAAGTCTTATTTTGTTGGTTTTGTGCCAAAAACTTCAATATTTTTTAATTGGAAGATTATTTAGTTCTGCCTTGACTTGGGCTTCAAAATGTGTGTATATACCACATTTTTTTCTGTTTATCCATTTATCTGTTGACGGACACCTGGGATGATTTTATATCTTGGTTATTGTGAATTGTGTTGTTATAAACATTGATGTGCCTATATCACTATAGTATGGTGATTTTAGTTCTTTTGAAAAAATACCAAAGAGTGGGATAGCCGGGTCATATGGTGGTTCCATTGCATTCTCTATACTGCTTTCTAAAGTGGTTGGATTAATCTGTAGTCTCACCAATGAGGTGTAAGTATATCTTTTACCCACATCCTTGTCAGCATTTCTTATTATTTATTTTCTTGATGATTGCTGTTCTGAATTGAATGAGAAGAAATCTCAATATAGTTTTGATTTGCATTTCCCTGATTGCTAGGATGTTGAACATTTTTTCATGTACTTGTTGGCCATTGTGTTTCTTCTTTTAAGAAATATCTGCTTAATTCTTTTGCCTGCTTATTTATTTGATAATTTGATTTTGCGTTAAGTTTTTTGAGTTCTTTATATATTCTGGACTTCAATCCCTTGTTGGAGGGGTAGCAGACAATGATTTCCTCCTATTCTGTAGACCATCCCTTCATGCTCAGAATTGTTTCCTTTGCTGTGCAGGAGCTTTTTAATTTGATGTTGTCCCACTTATTGATTCTTGGTTTTACTTCCTGAGCTTTATGGGGCTTGTTAAAGAAGTCAGTGCCTGAACCAATGTTTTGGATTGTTAAGCCTATTTTTTTCTTCAAGCAAATTTTCTGGTCTAATTCTTAGGGTCTTTAATCTACTTTGAGTTGACTTCTGTGCAGGGTAAAAGATAGGAATCTACTTTCTTCTACACATAATATTCAGTTTTCCCAGCACCCTTTGTTAAAAAGGCTATCTTTTCTCCAACATGTTTTTTCTGATACCTTTGCAAGTATCAGATGACTGACTGTATATATGTGGGTTTGTCTCTGTGTTTTCTATTATGTTCCATTGATATTCATGTTGTTTTGAGGCCAACACGATGCAGTTTTTGTTACTGTAGCTCTATAGTAACTTGTAATTTTTAAAAATATTTCTTCAATATATAAACATGTTTTTAATTTTTAGGAAACATTTATTTGAAAATAACTTTTGGATTAAAATGCTTTTATAAGCCTATCAATAAAATTAAACAAATTTGAAGTCAATCAGTAATTATATCAAGAATTCTTTAATTTCAATACTTTTATAATTAAAAGTATGCTAATTTGGATGAAAAATATGTTCACTCCATTTAAAGAATGTTCAGTTACATGAATCAAGTTGAATAATAACTCATTTGATTAATTTTTTCAAAAATAGACTAGTTTGTCTTTTTTTTTTTCCTGGTTGAATACTCAATTAACAATATTCCAAACCCATTTGACATGGGTCTATGTTGTACTTCATTCATCTTAATCTTCTGGTAATTTTGTGATCTTTATATTGTTTCTAAATAATACAAATGATTGCTTTGTCTGAGAATATCATAACATTCTTCCCTGAGTAGCTTAGACCACAGCAGTGTCCTTAGGTTGTTTTAATTCTAGAATGTACATGGTGTTCTAGGTAGCATGATGAATATAACCAACCTATTTGCTAAAATAATTTGTAATAAGTAAGCTTGTTTTTTTTTGCCATGACTCTACAGATTGATGTCTTACATTTTTAAAAATTTCCTTTGTTGTTTTGCTTGTCCATGTATTTCATTTTATATATATTTAATAGATATTTCAGAGAATACTTCAGACTTTTAATTAAATTTGAATATTTTATTTTTTTATATTTTTTTATTTGTACATGGACACAATACCTTTATTTTATTTGTTTATTTTTATGTGGTGCCAAGGATTGAACCCACTGCCTCTGGAATGCTGTGCAAGCACTCTACCACTGAGCCACAACCCCGGTCCCAAATCTAAATATTTTAAATTGGCAACTTGTTTTAAAATGTTTCAAACTATGGGATTTACACAAATGACAGATATGGGATAATTTTATTTTTTAAGTTTACCAAAGACTTTAGTCTAAAGGATCTCTTTAAATATTAGAGAACCCTCCTGAGGCATTACAAACAATATAATTTATAAATTTGAAAGTCACCTTTGAAAACATTTATTGCATAAATATAAGATATACTTATAATTATCAAGAATTATAGAAATAAATGGTGCTAAGAAATAGAAAAATGATTTTGACTAAATCAAAAACTGTCTAGCAAATAAATTTTGGTGCTCTGAGCACCAAATTGAAATAATTTTAATGAAGTGATTTTTTTTCCCCTCTGTCTTAACAAGAGTTGGTCAGGTATATCTCAAGAAAAAAATTAGTTTTAGATGGAATATTGAATTTCTATCTTACAATCTCATATTTTGTTCCAGTCCAGTCAATTTTAAATACAAAGTGGCTAAATGGAACTTTTCTCTTTTCTTTCCATAACACACTATAAAACTTGCTTTGTTTTGAGATTAAACATTCTGTTAAATTCTGTTTTCCATGATGGATGTATTTTGATGAGGTTTTGTTATTGTTTCAAAGACAAGTTCAAAGCAGTTTAATCTGCTTATACTTTTAGTGTATGTGATGACGGTAAGAAGTTATTAATTGGTAGACAAGTGAATGTTTACTTCCCTTTTTTTAACCTCTTTCTTTCTTAATAATAAATCTGTACACATATCTGTACAGATAGGTTGTAGAATCATTCTTATTTCTTGGGTAGTTTGGTTTTCAAGCCCAGCTGTCATAGGCTTAGCAAACAGTCTCTGTACTGATAATTTCATATACTCTAGCCTGAAACTACTCAAAATATAGTAACCATGGTGATAGGCACACTCTGTACATCTTCCCTCCTTTTATTTTTGTTATTTATCTTTTTGATTAATTGCAGTTAAGAATGTTTTCATTTGAATCTTGCTGCTGAGAATACCAGAATCTCATACAGTATTATACATTTCGGTTTATCTTCTGGAATAATAAGATGGTGATTTACTTTCCTCTTTTTTTTTATCATGATTGAAATAAGGTCAACATTAATGGAGATTCAATTGAATATAATTGTTTGGCCCACAAAATATGCTTGGGTCTTTTCTGAGGGCAAGTATTTGTAATTTCAGAATGGAAGGAAGCAGGGCTAAGTGATATCTGGAAAACAGGAAGAGGCAAGCTAGAGAGGAGTGTGCACTGCAGGGGTGAGGGAAGAGGAGGGCGACCCTTGCTGTGACCAACAACTCCCAGATCTGGCCTACTTCAAATGGCAGTGCTGGCCCACTGCCTAGCCCTGGATTTGGCCAAGTTACCCAGTGTGAGACAGGCGGCAACTCTGCAGGTATCTTCAGATCTTGTCTTCTGCAAGATTTACCCTGCCTTCCTCTACAATGAAACTGTCCATAAGGATAATTCATTTCCATACTCCATTTAGAAACATTCTGGGACTTTGAGGCAATAAGAGCCTTGTAATCTGGATTCTTCATTTCTCCCTAAAACTCCAAGTTAGAATGTTTGAAAAGCTGGTGCTTATTTTGACCTATATAAAATTAGACAATAAGATAACAAATAACCCATTCAACAAATAGGCCAAGGACCTGAACAGACACTTCACAGAGGAGGACATACAATCAATCAACAAGTACATGAAAAAATGCTCACCATCTCTAGCAGTCAGAGAAATGCAAATCAAAACCACCCTAAGATACCATCTCACTCCAGTAAGATTGGCAGCCATTATGAAGTCAAACAACAACAAGTGCTGGAGAGGATGTGGGGAAAAGGGTACTCTTGTACATTGCTGGTGGGACTGCAAACTGGTGCGGTCAATTTGGAAAGCAGTATGGAGATTCCTGGGAAAGCTGGGAATGGAACCACCATTTGACCCAGCTATTGCCCTTCTCAGACTATTCCCTGAAGACCTTAAAAGACCGTACTACAGGGATACTGCCACATCGATGTTCATAGCAGCACAATTCACAATAGATAGACCATGGAACCAACCCAGATGCCCTTCAATAGATGAATGGATAAAAAAAATGTGGCATTTATACACCATGGCGTATTACGCAGCACTAAAAAATGACAAAATCATGGAATTTGCAGGGAAATGGATGGCACTAGAGCAGATTATGCTTAGTGAAGCTAGCCAATCCCTAAAAAACAAATACCAAATGTCTTCTTTGATATAATGAGAGCAACTAAGAACAGAGCAGGGAGGAAGAGCAGGAAGAAAAGATTAACATTAAACAGAGACATGAGGTGGGAGGGAAAGGGAGAGAAAAGGGAAATTGCATGGGAATGGAGGGAGACCCTCATTGTTATACAAAATTACATAAAAGAGGTTGTGAGGGGAATGGGATAATAAATAAGGAGGGAAATGAATTACAGTAGATGGGGTAGAGAGAGAAGATGGGAGGGGAGGGGAGGGGGGATAGTAGGGGATAGGAAAGGTAGCAGAATACAACAATTACTAATATGGCATTATGTAAAAATGTGGATGTGTAACCCATGTGATTCTGCAATCTGTATTTGAGGTAAAAATGGAAGTTCATAACCCACTTGAATCTAATGTATGAAATATGATATGTCAAGAGCTTTGTAATGTTTTGAACAACCAATAAAAAAATATATTAAGCCCAGTCCTGTACATTGAAGCAACATAAAGTATATGCTATGTGTCTGAAACTCTGCTAGGTGTTTTACCCACTAAGTGCTCACAGGATTCATTACATAAATATTATATCAGCATTAATTTGGATGAGGAAAATGAAATCTCAATAGGAGAAGTAATGTTCTCAGGGCCATATGGTTAGTAATTAAAGGTGAAGGGATTCAAATTCAGATCTGTAACCCATGGGCAATTAAGGAACCTAACACTATGTTTTGAGTGTATCAGGTTAAGTAAAATAATCCACTAGCAGATTGATTCTTTGTACCTCAACCTTTTATGAAGCAATGGAATTGTAAAGTGAACACATCTTGCTTCTCGTTGTGGCTCAGCATCTTTTGGATTCTAAGGTGTTTAGTTCTTATGACCCTCTTCTTGTTCATAACCTCTCTAACCCTATGTACCTTTTCTTATATGATGCAAACCTGCTCTTTTCTTACCTCCATCAATTTATGTTTTGAGATCCAGAAATCCTCTCTAGACATCACCTCTGTCTCTTCCAGGCAGGATCTCATCCTTGTTTGTAATTTTTATGGTGCTCTTTTAAGTTCTAGAATCTATGACTATGTACAAATCTAGCCTCACCCCTCTCAATTCTAGATGCCTCTAACAGGTTGTTTTCCCTGCTTTCATGATAATTGAATCAATTAAAAATTCTGAATAGAGAACTTCATTTGAGCCTCAATTGGTTGTTCATTCATCTGTTAATCCCTCCTGTCATATTACACAATTACTTTTTATGTTTCTCATCCATAGTATATGCTTACCTACAGAACTGAGCTCAAGTGATGTGAACTTTCCTCATTCTCCTGGCTCCTTGGAGGCTACCTTATTGTCTATTTCATCTTCTCTGAAGCAGATACTACTGGTTGAAAGAAATAACAGGATTGAAGATGTCATGAAATCCTATGCTAAACCACATGGCTATCACTATGACATTATTAGTGGTCACTGCATTCAGTCAAACATAAAAGTGTTTTATGATACAAACCATTAATATTAATGTATCTTTTATCACAATAAAATAAGTCATGCAGAAAAATGTCTTGGGTGACTTTTTTACATTTAGAAATTTGAAACTTATTAAAGCACCCTTGTGCTTTTTATCTGTTTGGGTGTAATTGACAGATCATTTTGGCATTATTCAATAATGAGATGGCAGCCCTTTACATGATATGGTAGTTCATTTTTGTGGTCACATTATGTCTACTAAACTAAATATACTTTTACTGAATGTATGCTATGATTAATTATTATTTTAGAAGAGAAATGTATATTAGACATTCATGATGCACAAAAAGTTGCATAATGTTTATTGCAAACCTTCTGGGAACTTTCTTATAATATCCATCACTGTGCCTAATTCACAAAAAACTGCTTTTATCATAACATTTATCTTTGTGTGAATCTGTTGAATGCATTGGTAGAAACAAATGACCCAGACTTTGAAAAGCAATTTTATTACTTTCAATTTTTTTAAAAAAATATGGATAGTTAAGAATTATAATTTTTTAATATATTTTTTTTTAGTTTTAGGTGGACACAATATCTTTTTTTATTTTTATTTTTATGTGGTATTGAGGATCCAACCCAGAGCCCTGCACCTGCCAAGCGAGTGCCTTACCACTTGAGCCACATCCCTGGCCCCATATAGGTAAGAATTATGATGGCATATTTTCTATATTACTAGCATGGCTCCACTTCTAAAGAATAATTTGATGAGTTACTTTTTTATCCTTAGAAAATAGGCTAATCTGCTTCTACAATTAGGATTTTTAATAAATCAGAAAACGGAAACTGAACAATTTGAACGGGGAAAGTTTAGAGAATTGTTAGTACTTTCTCTTACATAAGATGAAATAAGAAAAAGAGTTATAAAGAGTACACTGGGTTTGAGGGAGAGTACCTAAAGAAAAAACTAACTTGGAAAGCCTCTCAGTCAGCTTCACATTATTACAATGAAATACCTGAGGCAACTAAATTATAAAGAGAAAAGGCTCATTTAGCTCATATTTTTGGAGGTTCGAAAGCAATGGCACATGCACTGGCAGTTTGGGCGAGGGTGGTAGAGTGTGCCACATCATGGACCTAACGGACTTCCCATTAGTCTCTACCTCAAAAAGTCCCCAGTGTCTCCCAGTATTGCCACTCTGAAGATCAAGTGTTTACATATGGACCTTTGGATGACACTACTCATGTTGAACCCATACTAGATAGGGAGGGATCCACTCCAAGGACGGGACACAGACTTTGGAGAGGATGTGTTTATAGCCTACTGGATGGGGAAGAAATTCCCTGAGTTTTCAGGTGTTCTGGACCAGAACTAATCCAAAGTTGGCCAGCATTTTGAAGTTTATTCAAGGTAATGAGGCTCAGAGAATTTGTAGACTCCACTAAGTGGTTGAGGTTTTGGTAAGGGAGGATAATGTCATAGTCTAAATCAGGTTACATATCTTCCTTTGTTGTCAGAGAAATCCAAGTTATTAAGGTGCAGTTTTTTTCTTTCCTTTCTTTTCTCAAACTCCTGCTCCTAATACTTCTTCTTTTGCCTAATTTTCTACTCCACACATTAAAAATAATATAGTAGAGACTTCTAAAAATATAAGAACTATATTGAAGTATTAGTCCACACTGAAGTTTAATTTTGCATAAAACAGTGAAGGGAATTACCATTTAAAGCCAGAATATACTTCTGTTAACCATCTCTATTTTCTCTTTACATCTACTTTCTCTTCATTGTGGATTGGTAATGTTGCCTTCCCCTTATTTGGGTTCATTAACTATTAAAAAATGTTATTGCTGCTTAGTCTCACTGATATGGTCTTGCAGGCTAGGCCAAATTGTTAATTCCATAAAATGTGTATGTGTGTGTTCATTATGTGCCTATTGCTATGAGAAAATTTTATCTTAAATATTAAAAATATTCTCTAGAAATACAGAATCTATATTTTTTGACCTATTAAAAATGGAAGGTGCATTAGGATTTTGAATGTTGATTCTCACTTTGGTAGTTTTGCTTTGTCAGCTGTCAAATTATAATCCACCCCAAGATTCCCATTTTATAGATGAGAAAATATGAAGTAGTTTGCACAGGTCATACACATGGTTGAAATGATGTTTTGATCATCTTCTGCCAGAGTTATTTTGCTGTTAATTCCCCAGATCAATTACTAGACCACTTCAAAATTGAATATTTGAGATTATCTGATAACTACTTTAATAAATTTTCAGTCTATGTGTTATTTATTCATATTTCTTTTAGTTATGTGAGTTAGATATCAAATATTGGAATCTAGTCCTGAAAATGAAGTATAAGATGAATGCATACATGTTTTTGCATATGTGTTAGGCATATAAGTATTCCATTCCTTTCTTTTCAGGAGGGACTGTCTTTTCCAAGTCTGGCTTTAAAAAGACTGAGTCTGTGTCTGAATAATTACATTCCTATTTTCCTATACTCAAAGGCACTGCCATAGCCATTCAGATGAATTCTTGAGTGACAAGGGATGAAAGCCATCTGTACCCAGCTCCGCCTCTTACATTAGGTACAGTTCAATAGCCATTTATTAACTCTCATTGCTCATTTTAAAGGTGAAACTTCAGATTAGCACACAAAAGCCAAATAAATTTGATTTCAAAGATGCATAATAGTGTCTGAATGAATTTCTCAGTGTTTATTGATGTGCCAAAAAGAGAAATAAAGAAAAAAAATCAGCAAATATAGGCTGAGCTGCCTTGTGTCTGTGGTGGGGATGTAAATCCATGCCCTAGCATCTTTGCTTCATTGCTTTCATTTTTAAAAGTTTTATGTGATGTCTTCTTTTTTGCTGGTTGCCAATGCAAGTTTATAATTTTTTTGTCAGATGCTTTAATTAAAAAATGTTAGCCTGAACAAGCCAGCTATGACTGTAGAAGATATTAAGCCATATAACGTAGATTGTATTTTTACTGGAACATGAACATGAATGTAAATATATTCTGGAGGCAGTTGGCCAGTGATGAGCTAAAGCTGAAGAATTTCTAGTCAAGTTCCTTTTTCCTTTTGCATACCATGGCAAACAGCCTCAGCTTCTATGTGTACTTGGTTTTCTAATTTTATCAATTCTTTCAGTTCTATTTTAGTTCAGGTACAGATCTTATCTTGACCATCACTATGTCCTCTGGGGCTCCTTATTAAAAAGTCAGTTTTCTCTATTGTAGCAACTTTTAAATGAAGGGTAAGTCAAATATAGTGGTTTGAGAATCACTAAAATTATAATTAAAAAAGCAAAACAATGCCAAAGACAGTATCCTTCCTTAGCAACAAATCCAAATTCATATGGTCCAACACTACATATCTGTCTGTAGTCTCTTCTCTGAGAATTCAGGCAAGAGTTGGGGTTGGTTGTGACTATTTTATTTGGTAACTTCCCTAGACCATGGTTCTGTGGTGAGTTCTCCCATGAATAATCAGTAAAATTCTGAAATGTAGGTTCTTTTGGTAAAGAACTGTTTCTGAGGGGATCCTGTAAGCATGGTCAGAGACCATGGAGGAGATGTGGAGCCAATAATCTTTGTGTTCAGTTTTTCATTTTGTCTAAAAGAGACAAAGTAAAGGAGGCAGAGAAAAAGAAAGAAAACATCAATACATAAATAAGCAAATGGCTAAACATTATGAGTGCTGGGACTTGCCAGTTAGGGAAAATGTATTTAATAGCATTTAACAGTTACACTTTTTCTATTTTTTTTAACTGAAGTCTCTTGATTGAAATGTCCACTGATTCCACTTTGACACAGTTGAGCAACACTGAAATACAGAATTAAGCACATTAAACAAGCATTTCAGTGTGTGTGTGTGTGTGTGTGTGTGTGTGTGTGTGTGTGTGTGATACAGAAAGATCAAATACAAAAGAGGAAAGCATGTATTGCCTCTTCATAGATTTTATACTTTCACAATTGTAAAATGTGACATGTTTCTCCCTAATTTTGAGTATTTCCTTATAATGTGGTGATGAAGTGATTTAGGTGTTTGGAGTATGTTGGATAACTAGTCTGACCTTTCAAGAAAATGCATATAGGCATATGAGTTTTCATTAGCTGAGTGAGGATATTTTAAGAAGTTGGAAGATAATTTGTCCTCATATACAGTTAAGAGTCAATCTTATTTGAAAATTTTACTGATTATTAAACTTGATTTTTAAAAACTGAGATCTGTTTATGAGTCTTTAAAGTGAGGGTTTCTAGAAATACTACTCAGATAATTTCACACCATATAAAATGGTTTTATTTTCTGCTTTGCAAAATATAAAACACTGATTGGTATACGATGCACATCAACTCTGATCTTCATCTGACTCATATGTTCCTTGATGGATATTTTTTAAAGGTTGGGAGCTGGGATACAAAACCAGTTGCTTTTCTTCTAATTTCTATATTATATTGCTCAAGTTTTTTTCCCCATTGTCAAAACTGTCCAAGAGATATGGTGCAACATATGGATAAAATGTTAAAATAAGTACATCCTTATATTTGTATTTTAAACATTGCCATTCTGCTATGGAAAATTAAAGTAAAACAAATTAGAAAAAAATAGAATAATTAAAAAGCAACAACAAAAGCCTCATTGGCTGGCATATTTAGACAAGATTTTAGGAGGCTTGGGAAGAGATTGAGAGGTTAGCAGTTTATATAAATCTAAGATTTCTATAATAATAGATATAACTGTAAAATTTCTGCAGCCTGAAAAAATGACCATTTATATCTCAAACATCTGTGGGTGTCTCAAGGTCCTCATCTGCAGTATTTGGATGCAGGATTGCCAGTTTATACTGAACTTGACTACAGTAGTTGAGCTCTCTATCTTGCTACCAGCAAACCAGCTATCTTCTTGGTGGTGTTAGATGCACAAGCCCCTTTATTACTTTTTTTATGAAACTCCATTAGCCAAAGCAATTGATATGGCCATGCCTAACATTAAGGGTTAGAGCAAAAGGTTTTGTTCCTGTTGTTTTTGTTGTTTCTTTGTTTCTGAATCTTCAGAGTTTCATGGAAGGAAAAGGCACAATTTAAAAAAGAATTTGGGCTAGAGGCAATGACCTAAGAGGTCTCTTGCAATACTTCCAACAAGGGATTTAAGATCAGACCAGGTGTGTTGTGATAGGGATAAATGGAAGGATTCTGGGTATATTTTGAAGGAGGAGCCATGGGGAAAATTAAAGATGACTTCCAGGTCTCTGAAATGAGCAACTGGAAAAACAGGATTGGTACTAACTGAGATGTAAAAAGTTGTAGATGAAGCAATTTGGAGAGAAAAAATAAAAAATACAGCCACATCAATGTTTATAGCAGCACAATTCACAATAGCTAAACTGTGGAGCCAACCTAGGTGTCCTTCAGTGGATGAATGGATAAAAAATGTGGCATTTATACACAATGGAATATTACTCAGCAATAAAAAAAAGATCATGGCATTTGCAGGGAAATGGATGGCATTAGAGAAGATTATGCTAAGTGAAGTTAGCCAATCCCCCCCCCAAAAAAAATGCTGAATGTCTTCTCTGATATAAGGGGGGTGACTCAAAATGGGGTTGGGAGGGAGAGCAAGGGAGGAAGATTACCTCTAGATAGGGAATAAGGGTGGGAGGGAAAAGGAGGGAGAAGGGGAATAGCATGGATGGTGAAAGGAGACCCTCATCACTATACAAAATACATGTATGAAGATGTGAATTTGGTGTCAACATACCTTATATACAATCAGAGATATGATAAATTATGATATAATGGTGTATTAAGAATTGAAATGCAAAAATAAATAAAAAACCCTGAGTTTTAAATGTTAAAAGACATCCAATTGAAGATAATAGATATGAGCCAAAGTAAGAAAATTTCTGGTCAAACACCTCATTTTCCTTATATGTACCACAGCAGAGGGTATCAGCTTCTATCTATGCTTATTTTGCAAATTATAACAATTCTTTAGAGTTTATTCTGGTTCAGATACAGATCATATCTTAGATACACTGTCTTCTCTGGGGCTCCTTACTTAACAGCCATCTTATACATGTTTATATATGTTTGGATCTACAGAGAAATGGTGGGGGCTACAGATATAAATTTAGGAATTGCTGTAATATACATGCCACATTTAAGCCACAAATTTAGATGAGACCAATAGTTGAGAGTGTATGTAAAGAAAAGAAAGAGATGAATGATATTTTGCCAATAAGAGGTTGTAACAAATATGATAAACTGCCCAAAGGGACTGAGACATGACATTCTTCTGAGTTTGTTGGTCTGTTTTTTTTTTTTTTTTTTTTTTTTAATGCTGACTCAGTTCTCACTGACTTGTGTTTTTGTGTACTTATAGGTTTTGAATTGGGATGTCATGTTTGGTGTGGTCTACTCTCAATAATTCTGTGCATCTTAATTCAAAATTTGTCCCTTTATCAAGGTTTTATGTGTGATTCCAACAGTCCCTCGGGGATTACACAGATTCTGTTTGCACTCTGCCAGTATTCTCACAGACCTTACCAGTTATTTGGGAAGGGTTATTACCAATACTGTAATGAAAACATGTTCCTTCTTAAAGTAGTAAACTGGCAATTTTAATCAGGATGACATTAATAGTTAATATGAGAATTGGGACCTACTGATAAGGTCAAATACAAAAAAAGAGCATATGTTTATTTTCTTTTGATTAATGCCCATGAGCCTAATAAGTTGCTTGAGAAAATTTTCTCCCATTTTCCACTTATAAATTTCAAGGATATCAAGAAAATAACCAAAGGTAATGCTCTTACTTAAACTATTTATCTGTTCTTTTGCTGCTGTTTGCATTTATGAGAAGATGCGTAATGTCTACTGACTGTCTACTTCTATTTATTATTAGGTGGGCATGCTGGGTACTGGTTCCCATGTACATTACTTCAAAATTGGTCACCTTCCATCAAACAGATACTACCAGGCCCATTAAGATGATAACTTTTCAAAGTTAATCCTAGATGTGACCCTAAGTCACACCTGTCCTTTCTCCTTTGCTTAATTTTGGTGTTTCACATTTTAGCCAAAGCTTGCCTTCAAATGTAAAACACTGTTGAGTCTGATTGAGAGGTAATTTGAGTGAGTTAGTTTGTGTTTGTATTTTGAAATATTTTACATTTCTGCATATAGTCTGTAATAAGAGCAGGAAAATGTACTTTCAAAGACAAGCAAATATCCCACGGTTTAAGTGACCAATATGATTGAAAAAACTAAAGCTCTCAGGCTTAATGGACTCTTCATTATATGTGAACAGCAGCCTGAAAGTGGGGGAAAAAAAGCATCCTTTGATCACATTAAAATGTCTGCAATAAAGCAAGCCATATAATTAAAGCCATAAATTTGATTATCATTTAGAAATCTTCTTTCCAATCTCTCTCAGATGCTAGAATTATGTATGTGTTTTGACTCAGCTTAATCAATTCCCCTGTTGGGTCTAACTCATTCCATTGTAGGATAACTCCAATTGTTAGAGTTCCTCCTTATATTGATGTACTCTGCTTCCTCTAACTCCTTAGTGCTTATTGATCCTAGTTCTTCTCTCAAAAATAGCACTGTCTGTAGAACTTTCTACAATAATAAAAATGTTCTAAGTCTGCACCATCTAATACGGTAGTCACTAGCCAAATGGGACTACTTAGCATTTGGAATGTGATAGTGTGACTGAGAACTATATTTTTAATGCTATTCAATTTTAAGCTTTTAAAATTTAAATTCTATTTAAAATTTTTTTCTAGATGACAGTTATTAAAAGGCACTGAATTATAGTTTTCAATCTTTCATTTCTAAAGGACAACTTGCTTCAGAACTTTATGGCTTCCATTACCCTTACTTTTCTCATTATACTTCTCTAGATTATGCTGCTTATTAATTATCTGCTAAGATCTAATGCCTATATCTGGTCACAGTAGCTCAGAATGGTCTTAACAGTCCAGAATATCCTAGACTCATTGGCTTACTTGTAGAGAACACTAAAAATTACTGCTGAAATTTATGGAAGTTCATAAATCATTATGCACTCCATGTTTGGTTGTTGATAAATCATTTCCTTTAGGTAAATCATTGGATTTTAGAATTAAAGGTATGTTTAGGACCATCTATGCACTGGTTTTCACAGTTTAATTTATTCAATGGACTTATCATTAAATGAAACTCTCACAAGAATAAACTCCTAATTCTGGAGCTACTTTGGCACAGAAATGGGGTTGCCTGGCCTGAACTGCCTACCTAAATACAACCCACATCTATGCTCCCTCTTTTAGAGTCTTTGAAAATTTCTGACTTAATCCAACCTACAGTTCAGATTCTAATAGAGTGCTGATGTGGGTTCAAACTAATACAGCCTGGAATCAAATCACTTTAATAAGTAATGAACTCCCCCACTTGCTTTATTTAAGGAGTGTTGGTGTCTCCCAGCAAAAAGGGGCAAGCTCAAGTTGAACAAACAATAGATGCTTAAATAGTTATTCATTTCACTCAGAGCATTTAGGATCATACTTCCTAGTAATAATTTGTGCCCTGATTTTATCAAGTGAATTAGATCCTTCACAATTATTTTAAGATATTAGATATTTGTTCTGTTTAGTGTATGTCATAATGGTTGGAAGTTTGGAAGTCTACCTATTGAACAATGTTTAACACCTTTTCCCTGTGTTTTACAACGTGTGGGTAAGGGCTGTTGTGGTTTGAATCTTGACTGTCCCCAAAAGCTCATGTGTTGGAAACATGGTCTTCAATACATCAAGGTTCAGAGGTGGAGATTTTAGGCAATGGCTAGGGCTCTGACTTCATTAGTAGATCAATCCTTTTGTTGGATTAATCTATTGGTAGCTAAAGGGAGTACTGGGTGGTTACTCTAAGTAGACAGGAGGTAGCTAGAGAATGTAGGGTGTTAGGGTCTGTAAACAAGTCAGGATGGTGCCTGGCAAATGTTAGAGTCTGTAAACAAGTCTGGATGGCGCCTGGCATTTTGCCAGAGGGAGTGGTTTGTGAAGTAACTCCAGGGAGCCATTAAGTGTGGAGATTCCTTATTGGTTGATTGCTGTATCTAGTTTATGCTAATTAAGATAAGCTATGTATTCAGCAATATATATACCCCTCTGGTCCTACAATAAACGGCTCCCACTCCTGCTGTATCAATGTTCACAAGTTGTTTGTCACCCCCCCGCCCCCCCTCCCTCCCTGATTATTTTGCTGCAGCCGGACTGCGGCAGTAGGGGTATAGACATGGATTATATCTGTCCCTGGATCCTCCACCCATCTTTGTTTTCTGGCATTTATGAGCTGAGAAAAGCTCATTTATGAGCTTTTCCACAACACCCTTCTACTATGATGTTCTACCTATCTCAGGCCCCGAGCAGTGGAATCAGCTGACCATGGGTTTAGACCTCTGAAACCATGAACTCAAATAAATGTTTTATCATCTAAGGTGTAAATGTTTTATCATCCAAGTTGTTCTTGTCATATATTTTGGTCACAGTGATAAAAAGCTGACTAACCCCAGGACTATGTGAGTTTCCAATCCTTCAAATACTTCTAATTGTATTTCTCAAATTTTGATTTTGCATAGGTATCATCTGGAGATCTTGGTTAAAAAAAAATGTTTCTGGCATCCATTCCTAGAGACTCTGATTTGGTGAATCTGGGGACAACTCTTAGGATTCTATTTCTAACAGTTCCCCTCCAAAATTTTGATAGCAATAGCTCATATTCACACTTGCCTATATCTTGGATATTAACAAAGAATGGAAAATTTATGGCTTTGCAATCCAACTTGAGACTTAAGAGTAGCAGGAACTTTCTTAAAAAAAAATCTTAACAAGACTAAAAAGTTTTTTTTCCCTACAACCTTTTGTACTCATGCTTTTTTGAAGTCTTATACAACATGTTTGTCATTAATGGGTATTCTAGTATTGTAGCCCTGCTCTCAGAAGCACAATTTTTCATTTTGCATCTGACCTTTTACATATCATTATGCAGCCTTTCAACCTCACTCAATGTGACCTGTCATCAGCTTGAGAGAAGCTGTCAGTGCTGCTTTGGTCCCGATATGTGATTGTGATGGCTCCCACATTATTTTTTTCTCAGCTTTTGTTCTTCTTCATTTCTAGACTTGTCCACATATTTCATTGAGACATAATAAAGAAAAATAACTGTTGAGATAATGAGGCTGAAAATTAATAATCTCCTTTAATAAGCTTTCTTTCTTCTTGGTGCCCTTTAATGAATATGTCTAGGATGTGGGTAGAGGAACCATTAAAAAGGCCATAAAGGGCTTTCTAATTACTTAAATTCTGGATGGAAGTCATCTCCAATAACTATCGAAAGTACACTATAACTCATGCTTTTTTAAACAATAAAATATCTGTAATAAATTTATAAAGGCTTTTGCTTTTTTCTATCTACACAGAAGGTAAATGCAGCACTATTTCCAATACACTGGTTTATTAATTTTTACCATTTAGATCCTATATTATTCAGGGGAGATTTCCTCTCATATGAAGGTGAGAAAAATTACTTGGAAATAGCAAGAAGTCTGTAATGACATAAAACCTGGGCTAATATCGCTAAAGTTCCATGTATTAGATTTGTGCTGGTCAGTTGTGTGGTAGCCACCAGCCACATGTTATTTAAATTTAAATGTTTTTTTAAATTAAACAAATTAGTATCTCAGTCACACTGGCCACACTTTAAGAACTCAATAGCTATAAGTAGCTAGGAGCACCAAGCAAATATAGAACTTTTTTTTTTTAATCAGAAAGTTCTATTGGAAAATACTACTTTAGATTCTCAGTCTACTGACCCTACTTGAGAAGGGCAAAAAGTTAAGTACCCTTTATGTAGAATGCTGATGTTATTTGCTTCAGGTGACCTGTTAGGTTAAAACAGACTTGAGAAAAATTGTATTCTAGAAATTTGTACTTAGGACTGTGTGCTGAGTGGCCCTGGGCCTGTGGTGAGTATGATGTGTTTCTGAAGAATGAGTATGTTTTTATCCTCCAATTGAGTTGCAAGTTTTTCTTCCCATAAAAGTCTATTGACTTCTAGGTAGTGGTTGAATATTTGAGGATTTAATACCTTGCAAATTTGCCTTATTCTTTTTTTTAATTGAAGTATAAAAATAGTTAATTTAAACTGTGTTTATAATTTGCTATATTTATTGCTTAAGAAATTTTGCAAAAACATGTATGGAATGATTTTCTATTTTGCAAAAATAATCACCTTTTGAAAAGCCAAGGTTCATCGTCGGAGATTAAAACACACACACACAGATAGCAGTGACAAAGATGAAGCACTTTACTGCAAGCTGGTGCTAACTTACATAGAAAGTGAAAGTTATCTTAAATCAGGAAGCTCCCAGGGCCAATCATAGTAAAGGTCAGGTTATCACCTAGGGTGCACCCACGCCACCCTGCATAAGATTCATGGGGATCACAAACTGTTCAGGAGGGCCAATTAGAAGGTTTTCAAAACAACTTGTTATCTGCCCACTGGCAATTTGCCCGCTGCCATGTTGCATTAGGGGCTCCTTATCTGAAAGGCCTAGGGAATTCTTAGCCGCCCACTGGCAATTTGCCCGCTGCCATGTCTGAAAGGCCCTGGGAGTTCTTAGGGAAACTCCCAACACCTTTTATATTAAACAAATAAATTTATTTTTATTTCTTTGCATTATGAAATTAATTCCTAAGATATAAAGACTCTTTAATGCAATTAAAATTCAATTTAGCCATTTGAATTTTTTGTTTTCTTAAGTTTCCATCTAAGAATATTAATTTATCACCATATTACTTCCAAAGCATATGGATCTATCCTCCACTGATGAAAGCTCAAATAATGCTTCCCATATCCTTACCAGACTTCCATTAAACTATATTCCAACTTTTATAAAAATGTCTGACTGTGAAAAGATAATTTTGGGAGACCCATGTTCAATTCTCTTCTCCCTAGGGCAAGAATGGTAATTCAGGCTCAACTAGTATGGGCATTAGTGTTCCAGTGGCCATCTTAGGTAGGATCACAATCTTAATTCTTATCCAAGCAGTCCTAATGTCAAAGAAGTAGTTAGTGAAACTAGGGCCAGAGGGTCAAACAGATTGGTTGGAGGACGATATTGAGTGAATTTCTAGGATACAGTTTTTAAGCACTGAGAACTTTAACAACTCATAGCTAGAGAACCAATTTGTTCAAAAGGTCAAGAATTGCATATATTCCTCCTAGATGACCAAATTCTGGCCTGAGATCAAGTCTTGCTAAGAGAGGGATATAGGTACTTAGAACGTATTATTTTTCACCCATTGAAAGATTTCTTTACTGAGGTGATTTTAATAGAGGGTACTATAAAATAGGTGACTGTATTTGTTACACAAGTGGTATTGAGTACATTGCTTTTATAGTATTATACCCTATCTAAAGTGTACTGGGTGAGAAATTTCTTTTTAGTGAAAGTCTTTAAAACTTTGCTAGTCCACAAATATTGCTTCCCCCCATCTTTTTTTTGTAATAAATAATAATAATAACAAAAAGTTTGAGGAATTGATGATGTCTCCTTTTCATTTGGCTTCTAGAAAATAAAGAATGAAATTCTTGCTACTAGTGGCTATAAAGATTGAACTTGAGGGCTAGTTGTTGGATTTGTCTCCTGAATTACTGCATCTTGTCAAATCTACCAATTACTGACTGATATGCACATAAACCACAAAATACCATTGCTCTATCACTGACTAGAAAAAGAGTAAAATGTAGATTTCAGGATCACCATTAGATGATCACCAAGTACTCAGCAAATATTCATGTTTCATGTGCTACCTTGGATATTCAGTCCATACAACAGGCAAAGATGGCTCTTGTTAGTGTAGCTGGGACTTTGAGTATATTGGAACAATGTTAAGGTCTTCAAGTTCATAGTCCTGAATTTATTGTGATACCAGGTTGAGGGTGAGTACTTTTTTCCATCCATTTCATCTGTATGGGTATGAGCGTGAATTGCATGGAAAGCTGGATCTAAGCAAGTTCATGGTTTTGCCCATGGTCTTGGCTATCTCTTGTGTTTGTTCTCACATTTCCTTAATCTTTCCATTAACAAACAGTTTCTTGTGGGCTTTGATTCAATTTTTGGATAAAAGCATTTCCCTGTCAATCTTTAGCAGATATTTCTAGGAGGCTTTCTATATGTGATTCAAAAGGTTCTGGTAGGACCAAGTCCTATTTGACACCAACACAATAGCACACCCTTTCATTGACTTTTTCACCTCTATTTCTGCAATATCCTTCAGTCTAATCCTGAGATTATTTAACTAAAACATTATTCATGCATACGTCTTTTCTTTCAGATTCTCTTAGGAAGCAGGCCAGACTAAACTATCAAATAAGTGCAGAATACAGGTGAGACTAGGATATATGCAATTGTGTTTAAGCTAAATAATGAGAAAAATAAAGACATTATCTTAGTCTCTTTTGTGCTATGATAGAATGCCCAAGACTGGGTAATTTGTAAAGAACAGAGCTTTATTTCTTGTAGTTCTGGAAGCTGTGAAGTTCAAGGTCAAGGAACAAACATCTGGTGAAGACTTTCTTGCTGCATTATTCTATGGTGGATGACAGAAGTGTGAGAAAGAGCAAAAGCAAGAAAGAACAAGAAAGAACTCAACTTGCTCTTATAACAAACCCATTCCTTTGATAGTGATATTAATCCATCTATAAGGGTAGCATCCTCATGACCTAAACACCATGTTTTAGGCTCCACCTTTCAACTCTCTTGCATGAAGCTTAAAATTCTATTACACAAACTTTAGTTTGAATACATTCAAACAACAGCAGACATCAAGGGAATGAGGGATGGTGACTGGATTGAGAATCATAATAGGATAATAATTGAGGAACTAATTGGGATGGATGGGAATTGATGCCAATCAATTTGGTCATAACTAAGTCTGGGGTATAACTGGAGGTACCCGACTAACGTAGGTGAAACTAGAGCTTTGAAAGACAGAAGGTAAAGAAACTAGAAAGTCTGAATATTAAAGGTCTCCCGTTTTTCATTTCATCTCCTGTCTTGAATTTTTTTCTGTGATTTTGGCTTTTGATCTGTTTTTTATTTTGGTTAATAATTTGTCATTATTCGTTATGTTTGTTAAGGTGTGGGATAAAATATTTATACTCATACATGTATAATAAATTCTCATTATTCACAATAATATTCTATAAAGTCACCAGAACATTGAATGCTTTCCCCTAAGGAAAATGCAGGGTTAGGCTCCTGAATGACTCTGGTCAGAATATTTTTATCAATTCAGAAAATATAAAATTGTTTTTCAGGGTTTCTGTTAAAAGATACAAACATATATTGTTTATTTATTGCCATTAAATCACAGTCATCTACTAGAACTAGTGTCTGGACAAAATTATCTAGCATACATATTTTGTTCATATGGTACACCATATCCTTCTTGTGACTGAGAACACAAGATAGCGATTTGGCACTGTGTTTAGGGGTAATTTCAAACAGAAAAACCACCAACAAATAAAACATAAAAAATGTTTAATTTTTTCATATTTAATGCCATAAAATGGACCATGTTTGCATATGAGAACTGAAACTACAAGGCAGAGCATCCCTTTACTGTACTTCAGCTGGGAATGGGTTCCTCAGTCAGCCCAAATTTTTCATCATCTTGTGCATTCACATAAATAGATGTAAATGATTGTGAAAGTGCCAAAGCTACTGATATTTTTGGAGTTACAAATAAATTTTAGCAAATCCATGAACTCACAAATTCAAAATCTGCAAAATGGACTATGTAGGTATGTGTACACATACATATGTGGGTGTGCTTATACGTAACAGAAAATTTCTGAAAATTGGTGAAGGGCTGTTATGATAACCCCAATGGCAGATGAAGGAGTCTGACTGCCATTAAATTCAAAGGATATCAGAGAAAGAAGATGATTCTGCATTTTGTACTCATCTGGTTGGAAAAAATGGACTTAAGAGGACAGCAAATACCTGAAGGGCCACATTAGCTGTACATAGTGGTAATCACAAGATTGCAACTTCTCTATGCTATTATCAATGAAGATGGTGTCTATTATGTTGAGGTTCCATATTTTTCATAACTTTATGGAGAAATTTATATTTTTCCAATTGTTATATAATCACTCAATGAAAGTCTATTACATGCAGACTTTCCTGACTAGCCATGGGGTGCTGGGGTTTTTGAAAAAGAAGCAGGTAGACATTATAAATTAAATCTGAACTAGACCTTTTTCAATTTCTAACTCCAACTATGGCTCCCTGGGAACTCCCTTATTCATTTATAGCTTTTCTTTTTCTTTTCTATTTACAGGAAGAGAAAATTTGAGATTTGTATAACCCTGAAGATCACCTTCCATTTCCATGAGATTTCCCTTCTCACTCCCTTTCCCTCCCACCTCTCATCCCTGTTTAATGTTAATCTTCTTCTCAAGCTCTTCCCTACCCTGTCCTTGGTTACTCCCCTTATATCAAAGAAGTCATTTGGCATTTGTTTTTTAAGGATTGGCTAGCTTCACTTAGCATAATCTGCTCTAATGCCATCCATTTCCCTCCAAATTGTAACTGATGTGATACAGCAATCTGTATACGGGGTAAAAATGGGAGTTCATAACCCACTTGAATCAAACTGTGAAATATGATATATTAAGAACTATGTAATGTTTTGAATGACCAACAATTAAAAAAAAGAAAATTTGAGATTTGTTCTAATCCTGTACCCTGACTCTATTCTTCTGTATTTGGTAATTTTCTGGGTGTTAAAATATTTGTATCTGTATCTGCCTCCAATTCACAGAGAAACTGATAATTTGTGGTGTATTTATATTGAATGAAGACAAAGAAAAACAAAAAAAAAGAATCATGTGTGTATCAGCAGAGTATCAATTATCTAGATAATATCAGAGGGTGTAATATCTGCATATAGTGGGATAGTTATTGAATTTTAAAGTTGTAAGTGGCAAGAGCCACAACTCAACCATTCCTCCCCTTCTATAGCATGTAACAGAGCCCCAGTTAAGAGTAGTTGATGATAACAGTGGAGGTGATTATTATACATCTCATGTTTTTATGGGCAGGTATGATCAAGGCTGCCTTACAAATGTTATCTCTATCAGTCCTCACAAGAGACCATTTATAAACAAGGGAATTGAGATCCAGAGAGTTTAAGTATTTTCGTCAAGGGTCAGATAGTTGGAAAGAAATCTTCATATGTCATAACTTAGTTTTCACATGGGATACACAAATTAATCATTGGCTTGCAACAAATCAATCCTTTTTCAAAAAAGAGAAAAATGGAAAGGAGAAATTTTGACCATAGAGAAAGAATATCTGCCAAACCATTTTTTTAACATATTTCACATCTGTTGCTGTAAGGAATAATAATAAAGAGGAGACAGAGACAAAGGGTAGACGTAGGGAAGGTGGCAGAGTGGCTCTTTGTCCAAGTGGCCATGTTTATTTATATCAATAGGTTATATTAGGTCATTAGTACCACAACCACATTATTGTTTAGAGTATCAGTAAGCTTGTTTTTGCAGTTACAATTCATAGTTACAATATGCAATGTTAGGAGCCTTGTGCCAAAGTCCATTGTCTGAAGTTACTGTTAGGCAAGCAGCTCCAGGAGCACCCAAGCTTGGTGAAACATTGTAGTTATCTAGCAAACAAGTTCTTTTATTCCCAGGAGCTATGTGCCTGCAATCAAGGTCCAGGCTTGATGAGGCTCTAACAGAAGCATATCAGGGCATTGCCATACTGGTTAGATATTGCACATATATTAGCTATATTATTGGATCCTAAGAGGATTACAGGGCATTCTAATGGTGGGAAACAGGGTGCCTGTTACCCCCACCCAGGAAGTTTTCTCTCTAGGGGAATGCTTCTACAATTCCAGGGTCAGAATCCTTACATGTTACTAACAAATCAAAATAGTAAATTCATGAATGTAATGCACCACTATATAGCATTTCATGGTGCTTAGTGCTAATGTATTCCTGCCTTCTGAATTAACATCAATGTATAATAGAATTACTCTTCCAGAAAACACTATATATAATTCTCTCTTCCTCCCCAAAGTTAATTAGGATGTGATAATAACAGTTCCTGTTTACTAAAGTCTGTTTTACACATTGTGCTAAGAGCTTTGAAAGCATAACCCTTTAATACTTTTAATAGTTTTATGGAGAAAGTGCTAGTTACTCATATGCACATACTGAGATTTAAAAATTAAGCTCAGAATGACTGAAAATTTTGTTCAATAGAACTTAGTTTGGGCAAGTGAAGAAACTGAAATTTTTACTTGCATTTGTCTTTCTTAACCCTTTTCTTTCATGAGTGCGCTATTAACTATTCTGCTACTGCATTGATCCTAACTTGGTAAGTATTTATTCAGCCTGTTTAATATTTCTGTATTAGTGTGGCAGAATACATGGACTCCTCCTCCCAGAAAACTTTCTGCTAACTGGGAATAAAAAATTATATGCAAGAAGAAATTGAAGAATAAAGAAGTGTTGGGCTTTATGAGTCTAAATGTGATAGATATTTAGGGAAACAACTGATTGGAACTGAACCCATCAGGAAGGCTTCATGAAGAAGTAAACTTACAATATCTTTTAGAAAGTGGATAAGACTGAGAAAAATCAGTGAAACAAGAGTAGTTTTTAGGAAGGGAGCACACACTATGAGTAAATGCCAAGGAATCAAAGAGTTAGGTGACCTGAATGACTAAAGGAAACAGAACATTCACTTAGTATATCTGCAGTATTCATTCTTCTGACATAGTAAATGTGTATTGAGTATTTACTAGGTACTGTGGACATGGCTGCCCACTAATGTGTAAATAACTGTCATGTACATTGGGGATATCTATTCATCTGTCTCAGGTAAGGTATCTATGCACCTATGCTAAAGATTTGGTATTGTTACAGTTAACAGTAAGGCATTTTTCTTGATTTTTGAGTGGAGAAGTGGTGTATTATTACTAACAGCAAAATGAATATTCATAATGAGAAGATTTGGGTTTTTGTTTCAGGTTGGTCATTAATCATCCACTTATCCTGTTAACTCCATTAACACTACATAAAATGGGAACATTGGCATCTCCTGCCTGGTTCATGGAGTTGTACAAGTATAAAATAATGAAGTACCTTTGAAAACTGTACAGAATGCAACTTATAGATATTAGGTAACAGTTGATTACAGGAGGCATATGTGGGAGTCTGGGCTTTGGAGAGGTTAGGCATTAGAAATATAATGTCTGACATGTAGTAATTTAGGTCAGAATAGTATGACAGCTTTAGGAACAGAAATGACAAGGAGAATCTGGAAGTCTTTCCAAAGAAATAAACACAAATCATGGAGTTTGATGACAGTTTAGATAATGAGTTATTTAGTTAATCACTCTTTATTCAATAGTTATTTATTAAGTATCTACTATGTGTCAGATATTGAATATACAAACTGCAAGTCACACATACTCTGTACGTTTAAGTGGATTAGTATAGGCATTTAACAAATCTTAACCTTCGGAGAGCAATGAAAATAAGCATAGTCTTATGAGAGCATGGAACAGGCAGAACTGAAGCCTTGAAGAATGTTTCTCAAGATAATGATGTTTAGGTTCAGAGGTGGAGCAGAAATGGGATTAAGATGAATGAGATCAAATCATTCTAAGAAGAAAATGTGAAAGAATTTCTCAAGGCAGGTGAGAACACAACACGTTCTACAAAATAAGGCAAGTCTAGTGTAGAGTCTCCTGTTCTTACCTAACTTTGCAGATGAGCTCAGTCTTGCTTAGTAGCAGTAAAGGCCAAGGAAGACAGAGAAGGTAGCTGTCATAATTCACAACAACCCAAATAATTCCCCAAGTTGCCAGACAAAGAAATTCTGAATAATTCTTAACCTAGTGCTGAAGTATCTTTCTTTGTAGCAATGGCAACTAGGCAGAACAGGTGAGATAACATAGATACAGGAATTTTATTTATATCAAATTCTGGGATTGGTGGTAGGTATAGCTTTGCAGCATCTAGAATGTCTTTCTTGTGCCCACAAATTCTATAACAAGTTATTTTACTTACAATTCTACATTTCATACTTTACCACATAACTAATCCCAAACAATTTCCCTAGTATTCTTTTAAGATGGAGCTAGATAGCCTTTATATTGTTTGGTCCCTAATTATATTAATCTCATTTTTCCCCTTGCAGTATGGTTTGGATATGAGATATCCTCTTAAAGATTAGGTGTGAGACAATACAGGAATGTTCAGAGGTGAAATGATTAGCTTATGAGAGCTGTGACCTCATCATTTGAAAGGACTACTATACTAGGTGGTAAATGTACACAGGTAGGGTGTGAGTAAAGGAAGCAGGTCACAGGGGATGTACCTTTGGGGTTTATGCTTTGTCCCTAGAGTCCTGCTTTTCTCTCTGCTTCCAGGCTGCCGTGAGCTGAGCAGTTTTCCCTTGCCTTTCCTTCTGTCACCATGTTCTGCCTCACCTGGGGCCTGGATCAATGAAGTCAACTGACCACAGACCTCTGAAACTATGAGCCCAAATAAACTTTTCTTCCTCTTAGCTTTTTTCCCCCCTGGCATTTTGGTCACAGCAATGCAAATCTGACTAATACCCTTACACATTATATTAATCCTAAATGAGGGCTCTGTAACCATGATGAGAAATGGAGCAGTGCATGTTTGTTTATGCTTAGTCAATACTGTACTTGACTAAATCCAAAATCTTTCCTTGATTTTTCATGCTTATGGTCATTAGACCATGAATATAATCAGAACTTCCTGTTTCTTATCTCATGTTCACCACCAATGTTGCGCCTCCTCCTTGTCTTGCTGACCAGGGAAACTTCATTGTAGCATTTAAAATCTTCCAAGTCAGGCTGAGGTTGTGGCTCAGTGGTAGAGCACTTGCCTGGCACGTGTAAGGTACTGGGTTTGATCCTCAGCTCCACATACAAACAAACAAATAAATAAGCTTACTTTAAAAAAAATATTCCTTTAAAAAACATCTTCCAAGAACTTTTGTGTATCTAAACATATCCTCAATTTTCAAGGCTTGGTATTACTTGTAATTTTGAGAGATTTAGTAAGGCAAGGATTAAAAGATATGCCATCGGATTACTTAGCCACTTTAGGTTGAATGCAAGAAAGGGATAAAATAAAGGAAGGAACACAACTGTTTTGAAAGATGGGGTGAGCTTGGCAGAAAGAACCAAGGAAGCTTTATTTGTTTGATTTTTCAAAATGTATACTGGGATAATACTAAAAATTCCTCCATGAAATCAGGCAAATTTAAAAAAATTTTTCACAGATATGTTTTCAGTTTTTGAAAGTAACTTAATGGCAAATAATTACAAACTATTTGAAGTTATAAAGTGTGTTTTGACAGGAATTAAATTTTTGAGAATAATGACTTTAATTAACTGTAAGAGAGCGTTTATTTTGAAAAGTCGCAGTGTTTGCCAGGGGGAGTTAGCTCTTAAAGGGTACACCCCAGGAAGGACTCTGTGCAGAGGGCTTGAGTTGTGCTGACTGTAAGATGGTGCATCAATGACATGAAAGGGAATGGAATAAGAAAAATAGACTTGATAATCATTAAAATAGAATAATAAGATCAGAAAAAAATCAGCCAGGTAAAAATTAGTTCCTTGTGATCTAATAATATTGATTAAAAAATAAGAAAATTGTATAAAAAATAAAAGAGGAAAGAACCAAAAAGCAGATCTGTAATTGCTGATGTAGCAGACAACACAACAGATATTGTGACCAATATTATGTCAATATATTTGAAAAGTAGGCAAAATTCAAAAATTCATAGAAAATATATATTATTAAACTTACAACCAATGGATTAAGGAAAAAGTCAAAGGGAAATTAGCACCCCTGCCCCATTACTGGAAATTGAATCCATGTGGGCTTAAAAACTAAGCCACATCTCTAGCCTTTTATTTATTTATTTATAATTTGAGACAGGGTCTTGCTAAGTTGCCTAGACTGACCTCAAGCTTAGGATCCTCATGCCTCCACTTCCAGAGCAGTTGGGACTGAAGGCATGTATCTACACACTGGCTGAAGGAGGACATTTTAAAATTTCTCAATGCAAATAATAATAGGGACAAAACATGATAAAACCAGTGGAACCCTGGCACTGAAGCAATACTAAGAAGGAAGCTCATACAATCAATATCTACACCAAAAAGACAGAAAGATTTCAAATAAACAATCTATCATTGTATCTACAGGAACTAGAAAAAAAATCGAAACAAAACAAACCCTAAATTAGTAGGGGGAAAGAAGAGATTAAGACACCAATATATCTTAATAGATTCAGAAAAGGTATTTGATAACATTTAGCCTCCCTTCATGATTACAAATGCTGAACAAATTAGGTACAGAAGTAATGTTCCATAACATAAGAGCATTTATAACACGCCACCAGCAAACATTATGTCAAATAGGGAAAATCTGAAAGTTTTCTTTCAAAGATATGACGCAAAACAAAGTTCAGACGATAGCAATAGAGCAAGAGAAAGAATTAAAGGGCATCGAAATTGGAAAAGAAATCAAATGGCCACTATTTGCAGATGATATGATTTTATGAATAGGAAATCCCAAAGGCTTTACACAAACACACACACACACACACACACACACAGACACACAATTAGAACTAATAAACCCAACAAAGTTGCAAGATACAAAATAAATGTACAGAAATAAGCAGGGTGGCTACATATCAGTAATGACTTATCTGAGATACAAGTCTAAAAAACAATCTCATTTAAAATAACTGCAAAAAATAAATGAGGGCTGGGGTTGTGGCTCAGTGGTAGAACACTTGCCTAGTGCACATGAGGCACTGGGTTTGATCCCCAGCACTACATTAAAAAATAAAATAAAAAATAAACAAAATAAAGATATTGTGTCTCTCTACGACTAAAAATATTTTTTTTTTAAAAAATGAAATGCCTAAGGAGAAATTTAACCAAAGAGGTGAAAAATTTCTACTATGAACACTACAAATCATTGATTAAAAAATTAAAGATAACACACACACACACACAAATGAGAAAACATTGTGAGTTCATGGATTGGAGGATCAATTTTTTTTTCCATTTTTTTATTGGTGCATTATAGTTGTACACAAAGATGGGGTTTGTTATTATATATTTGTATATGCACACAACAATAGCATCTGGCCAATATCACTCCCCAGCGCTCCCCTCTTCCTCCCCCTTTCAGCCCACTATCCCTTCCCTCCACTGATCTCCCTTTAATTTTCATGAGATCTACCACCACCTTTCTTTTCCCTTTTCCTCTCTAGTTTCTGCATATGAGAGAAAACATAGGCTACTTGACCTTCTGAGTTTGACTTATTTTATTTAACATAATGGTCTCTAGTTCCAAGGGAAAATCAATATTGTTAAAATGTCCATATTACCCAATATGATCTACAAAGATGGACTTATTACCAAAATATAATCATATTCTTCACATAAGAGAAAACTGTTTTAAAATTTATATGGAAACACACACACATACACACAAAGCCAAATCGCCAAAGACACTGAGCAAAAAGAGCAAAGCAGGAGCCATTACAATACCTGACTCGAAATATCTTACAGTGTGTGGTATCAAAACAACATGGTATTGGCATAAAAAAATAAAAGACATATATGCCAATGGAAAAGACTAGAGAGCCTAAGAGTCAACCTACTCATCTACAACCAACTGATGTATACATTTCAACAAATGTATCAAGAATATAATGGAGGATGGACAGTCTTTTCAATAAATGGTGCTGGGAAAACTGGGTATCCACATGCAGAAAATGAAACTAGATCCTTATCTCTCACTGGTTTCAAAACTTAATTCAAACTGGATTAAAGACTTAAATGTAAAACCTGAAATTATAAAACTACTACTAGAAGAAAATCTAGGAAATACTTCAGGACATTGGAATGAAGAAGGTTTTTGTGTGTGTGTGTGCAAAACTCTCAAAGCACAGAAAACAAAAGCCAAAAATAGAGAAACAGGATTATATCAAAGTGAAACTTCTAAACAGCAAAGCAAATAATTAACAGAGTGAAGATAAAGCATTGAGAATGTGAGAAAGTATTGGCAAACTATACTTCTGACAGGGGGTTAGTATCCAGAATTTATTCGGAACAAGAAAGACTCAATATAATAAAAACAATTAAAAATGGATATAGGTTACTAAGAGACATTTTTTAAAAGAAGAAAGGTATATGAAAAAGTGCTCAGCATTATTATGGAAATACAAATCAATATTGTGAAGAAATGTCACCTTGTCCCTGTAAGAATGAGTACTCCAAAAAAACAAAAACAAAAACAAAACAACAACAACAACAAAAAAAAAAACAAAACAAGGATTACAGGGACTGGCAAGGAGGTGGAGAAAAATGCAGGCTGTAGTGGAAATACAAACTAGTACAATCACTATGGAAAACACCATGGAAGTTCCTCAAAAAATGAAAAATAGAACTACTGTTTGATCTGCCAGTTCCATTACTAGACATATATTCAAATAAAATAAAATTTATATGTTACAGAGACCTCTGCATTCTCATGGTTATTGCAGCAATATTCCCAAAAGCCAAGGAATGAAAACAACCTAACTGTCCATCAACTAATGAATAAAGAAAATGTAATGCAGACTCAAAAATCAAGAAAGTACATAAATTAATTAAAAAATGAACTCAAGAAGAAACAGAAACCAAGAATCATACAAAATTGGAATTAATAAATTTAATTCATAGTTTAAAATATTGATATCAAAGACAACAGCCTCAGAAAAGATAAATTCTATACAAATGACTTTCAGCATAATTAAAGACAAGTAATTATTTTCATTTTAATTTATGAAGTGAGAATAACCCTGATAGCACAACTATATCAGGAAAAACAAAGTATACTCCAATTTATCTCCTAAGCTTAATTGTGTAAATGCTAACAAAATCTGTAAAGTTAATTCAACACTGCTTTAAATTATTCATGGTTTGATCAATTTTTTTAAAATTTAAGGACTATAAGATTGATTTTGTATGAAATAATCTATTTATATAGTCTCCCACATGAACAGATTAAGAGAGAAAAGCTATATGGTCACCTCATTGAAAGCAAAAAGAGCTTTGAGAACATTTAATTATGATTAATGATAAAACTGCTTTATAGCAAACAAAGAAAAATTTTGACTAAATTGAATAAGAGTAATAAAAAAAACCCATAAGGCAAATATTTTATTCAATTGTAAAATGTTAAAAGCATTTTGTTTCATTTCAGCATGAAGGCAAGTATTTCCATTATAGTCATTTTATTCAATATTGTACTCACTCCAGCTTTGCAAAATGGCAAAGAAATTAAATGACTGATGTAAGAGTACAAAGGAGGTATTAAAATTATTATTCTTTTTAGATGATATGCTTATTCACAAAGAAAACACAAAAAATCTCTAGAAAAATGGACTTGTTACCAAAATATAATCATATTCTTCACATAATAAAAAACTGTTTTAAAATTTATATGGAAACACACACACATACACACAAACCCAAATAGCCAAGAAGCTGAGCAAAAAGAGAAAGCAGGAGCCATTACACTATCTGACTTGAAATATCTTACAGTATATGGTATCAAAACAACATGGTATTGGCATAAAAAGATATTAATACAAAGTTTATCAGAATTGTTGTTGTTTGTCAGATCAATATATAGAAATCAATCGCCTATTCTGTAGACAACAGTCATAAAATACAATAATGAATTAATGTTCTCATTGTAGTAAAAGAAAACCATAACCTCTGAATTAATGTACAAAACATGTTGGAGGATATTTATAATGAAAACTCTAAAATATTGAAATAACTCTTAACAGAGAAGCAAATCAATTTCAATGGTAAGAAGATTTGATATCTTAAAGAGGTCAATTCTGCCCAAGTCTATTGCTTCAATGCAATCTTAGTCAATGTGTCCTTAAAAGTCTTTTTTATCTATGAAACATAACAAACAGGTTCTAAATTTTATACTTAAAGGAAAAAAAAAAATCTATCATAGCCAAGGTAGTTCTGAAGTAGTGGGTTTAGGGAGTAGTGGGATTAGGGAGAATTGCCCTACTGGCTTTTAACATTATGCTATTGAAATGGTATGTATTGGCAAAGCAGGTGGGAAAACTGACTGACTGAATAAAATAAACAGACCCAAAACAGACTCAGGTATACAAATAAATTTGACACATGACAGAGATATCATTGCAGATCAGCGAGAGGGGATAAACTGTTCGATTAATGGTATCAGAACAATTGGTTATTTATACAGAAAATTCAATACTCATACTGTCTTACAACTCACAATCAGTTTGGAATAATGACAAATATAAAATACAAAATGTTAGTCTTTTAAAAGAAAATATATGAAAATATCTTAATGATCTTAGAATATAAATGATTTTTTCAATATGCCATGAAGAACAGAAACCATAAAGTAACAAATTAGTAACTTTTACTAAATTAAAATTAAAAGTCATAAAGAAAATGATAATCTCAAAGTTATTAAGACTTTTTCATTCTTTAAAACACTAAAAAGAGAATAAAAAGAAAAGATTAAAACTGAGAGATGATCTGAGCAAGACACATAGCTAAAGAAATTACAATACAGAATATAAAGTGAAATCTCATGAATAGAAAAAAATACAAATTAAAATTGAAAAATAGGCAAGGAAATATGAATATATATTTCATAAGAGAGAAAAACACAAATAACCAATACACATAGAAATAGATACTCTGTGTCATTAGGTACCAAGAATTTGGAAACTAGAATCACAATATGATGCCATGTCACAAATACTAGATTATAAATAAGTTAAAAATTTGATGTGGCATGAAGTGCTGGTAGAAATATAGAGTGATACTACAATTTCAGGAAAGAATTTGACATTGTGTAGATAAGTTGAAAATGTACACAGTCTATAAACTAGCAATTCCATTTTTATGTATATACCCAAGACAAACTTTTTCATATGTATAATAGATGGCAATTATAAGAACATGTTAGAATCACAATTATCAGCCAAAAAAGGCAAAATGATTTAAAAATATATTTTCTATCCATAGTAAATATATTGACATTATATTGTGGTATACTGATTGTTTAGAATTCTAAAAACAGTGGAATGAACAAATTATAGATAGTTATACTTATAAATGAATACTCACCATGAGCATTCTATATTTACTGTGAATACCCAATAGCAAAACACTGAACGATATATATACTACTAATTTATAAAATTTTAAAATACGCAAAACTAAATGGTATATACATATGTGATTAAACTCTCAAGAAAAACATGAACACAATTATGCAAAACTTCAGGGTAGGGATTCTCTCTGGAGAATAGGAGAGTGGAAAATTGTGCAAAGACAAGATCACCTCCAAGGTATCAGGATGTTCTAACTCTTAAGATGGCTCATGGGAATACAAGAATCATGGAGTATGGGTATTTGTTTTTTATTATTATACTTTAAAATGACTATGTATATTATAAACCCACTTTTGGCATATATTTTAAAGTTACATACATGCATACATTAACCCTTCTACAGATAATGTCACTAAATCATAAGGCTTCAGTTAATGTCATAAAGTTCCAGTATGACAGTCCTCTTTGCTATGACCCAAATGGGTGCTTTGATGGGTGCTTTAGTCAACTTTCCATTCCTGTGACTGAAATGCTTGACAAAGAACAAATTAGAGGAGGAAAATTTATCTGGGCCTCAAGGTTTCAGATTTTTTTTTTTTTTTTTTTTGTCACCGAGGATTAAACCCAAGAACACTTAACCAGGTCTCACTGAGTTGCTTGGGGCCTCACTAACTTACTGAGGCTGGCTTTGAACTTGTGATCTTCCTGCCTCAGTCTCCTGAGCTGCTGGGATTACAGGCATGCACCACTGTGTCCGGCTAGGGTTTCAGATTTTCAGGCCATGGTCAGTGGGCTCCATTACCCTGGGCCTGAGGTGACTGAGGCCAAACTTCATGAAGAGGGTGTGTCAGAGGAAAATTTCTCAGCTCATGGCAGCCAGGAATCAGAGAGAATAATTGAGAGGATCCAGGGACAAGATATTTAATCGCTGAGGACACACAGCCAATGACCTACTTCCTCCAGCCACACCTGCCTACCTGCAGTTAACACACAAAAATTTGTTCAAATTATTAACCTATCAAACAGATTAATTCACTGATTAGGTTATAGCCCTTATATTCTAATCATTTTATCTCTTAACAATCCTCCATAATCACAACCTTTTTTTGAGGCAATATTTCATATTATCCAAACCATAAAAACAAGGCTTTGAATTTAGGTCATCATGAACTATCTATGAATAATCTTAGCCCAAGGGGCCATCTTTTCCCATCTCAAAATCAAGAGCCTGGCCTTTGGGGAATAACTGGTTCTCAAATACTAATGCTTGCAATCTTTTGCAGACATCAATATGCTAAAATGTTTGTATTGAAAGCTGGATTAAAACTATCCATACTCCTTGAAGATCTGAGATATAAGGATGTTTATGCCAGTAATAAAACATGCCTGAGCCTAAGTGTCCATGTTCTCTATATGAATCATTACATTGTAGTATCTGGCATGAAGGAATAACACCTTAGACTTAATATAGAGAATACCAGTATCTAAAACTTCCCTTTTGGAAGGAGCCTCAAAATACCAGGAGACTTACCTCTATGTTTGACATGATAAGGAGCCAGACAAAGGGGAGAGGCAGAAGATACAGGCAGGACAAGGGATATTTGGTAGCCTGTTGTGCCTGAGAATGTGAGAAGGAATAAACTCCATAATCTTAGATGTGGGTAAGCAAGTTTCCTACTTGAATAGGTGGAAAGAATAACATGAAGCAACAGATATAGGTCATCAGGAGAAGACAATGTTTGAGAATAGAGATGTTGTGAAAAAGTAAGCAAGAAGGACAGAAGTCAGTAGTAATGGTACAGATCTGTCCTTAGGAAGGATCTCTTTTAGCAGAACCCAGGGAAGGGTTGTGATGACTGCATTTATCCAAGTGAGTTTCAGTCAGGGAGTTCTGACAAGGGAAAAGAACAACAGAATGAAAAGATCTAAGTTGGAGAGGAGAGGATTGAAAACCAGAAATGAGAGTATGATTAAGAACAATTTCAAGAAGTTGTTGGATAGGAGGTCCTGATGATACAGAAGAAGTAATCAAACAAGCTTCAAGACTAGAACATTCCTTCTCTGATCCAGTTTCTTGTTCCACCACCCTACCTCCCAAAGCTATTCACCAGGGCTCCCCTTGAATCTTATTATCCTAACACAGTCACCCTGGGCAATCCCATCAATGTTCTCTGTTGCTACAATTCCCGGATATATATATATATATATGCCCCAGCATGGCCTTCCAACTCTTACACGGGTTGAAAATATCTTACTTTAAAATCCACAATCTGAAATGCTCCAAAATCCAAATTTTTAACAGTACCAACCTGAAACCACAAGGGAAAAATTCCACACCAACCTTCTGTGATGAATTAACATTCCAAACACAGGTGTACTAAAAATATTGCATAAGATTACCTTCAGGCTTTGTATGTAAGGTGTACATGAAACATACACGAATTTCGTGTTTAGACTTAGGTTCCAATCCCATGACATTTCATTATGTACTTGAAAATATTCCAAAATTAACAAAAGCAAAACAAAACTAACTCTTCTGGTATGAAGCATTCACATTAGAAACGTTCAGCCCACTTAACTGCTTATCAGGCTTCTTTTTCTATAGTGTTTTAAGAATCTCAAATGTAGCTCATCTCAAGATGCATTTTTCTTTTAACCTCTTCTTTCTGTACCTCTTATTATCATTAGTGGCAATGCTATCAACTCAAATCAGAATTCTAGAAGACATTTCAGATTTGTCCTTATGCCTCAGCTACCTTCTGGTGCGATCACCTGTGTCATCTTTAGTTGCTTAACATCACTTTTTTCTAACTCCCTGTTCTCCCTTTTCATTGCTATTGGTTTATCTCATGCTCATCATCTTTTTTTCCTGTACTGCTGTAATCTCCTGAGTATTATTAGCCTCTTGTCTCACCTTCCTCCAAACCACCTTATATGCTTAAAACTCTTTAATAATCCCACATTTTCTATATTAGAAAATATAAACTCCATAGTACAGCATACAATATCCTGCTCTATAGCCTGAACTACTTACTACCAAACACTCCAATCACATCCGCTTTCTTACTTTGCCCTTTCTTAGATGTTCTCAGGTTAGAAAATTCTTCCATTTCATATCATTTGATAAGTTCCATCCTACATCAAAACTCAGCTCACAGATTTTTCTTTGAAATATTTCTTGATTCTTTGAAACAGAATGAGTCATACTACTTTGTTACAAATTCAACACATATTTTAGCTTTGCATTTTCTTTTTTTTTTTCATCTTCCCTAACTAAAAGTCTATACCCATTACTATTTTATTTTGTTTTGTTTCCAGTGCTGGGGGTCAACCCCAAGGCCTTGAACAAGACTGTATCCATTAAACACTAACTTCCCATTCCCCCTTTCCTCAGCCCCTGGCAACTATCATTTAATTTTTGTCTGTATGAATTTGACTTTAGTAGATACAAAAATACCCACTCTTGATTTTCAGGAGTGGGCTCTTATATTGTGAATCTGCTGCCTTGTTATATATCTTTGCATTTTCTAAGTCATGTTGTGTTACGGCATTTGCATTTTCTAAGTCATGTTGTGTTACGGCATTTGTTTTCATGTCACCTGTTAAAATGAGCTATCTTAAAAAGGGAACAAAAACCTCGGAGAAAGTAATGTGTGTATTTACCTTTGTGTTAGTAGTTATTTATACATGTATAAACTCAGCAACTATTTGGAATTCATGAGATCAGAAATCCACATGTAACATTTAAGACTTATGCAAAATGGTGAGTTAAGAATGTGGCTCAGCGGTAGAGCGCTCACCTAGCATGTGGGAGGCCCTGGGTTCGATCCTCAGCACCACATAAAAATAAATAAATAAAATAAAGGGATTGTGTCCAACTACACACATGAACACACATGAGAAGTATGCATCAAGGTAGGGAAGGTTATGTTATGCCACACCAATCACCATGGAGTAAGGTGTGCACAATGCCCTCTGTTGATCTGGGTGCCTCCAGGACAACTTTTTCTCTGTGGCAGCATAGTAATCTAGGCGATGTAGGCACTTTAGCATCTCCATCTTGAATTGATGCTTCAGGATTCACCACTGCAGAAGTGAGCATGGAGGAATGTTCTTTGACTCTTAAATGCTTTTGTCAGTCCCTTTGAACATAGTTCACTGGCCATAGAAATCACATGAGCATGTATAGGACCCAGGGATTTGTAAAATTTTTCTATATGTTCAAGAGGGAGGAGAAGAACTACAGATATTAAGTATCACCTACCCTAACATGCAAATTTGCATTATGAAAGATCATAATAGTGTGACTGGAGTCAATCAGTAGGAGGTCAAGAAAGGATTTTGTGAAAATGGCTATTGAGCTGAAGTAATATGCAATCATCTACAAGGTGAAAATTGAATGAAAAAGCATTCTATGTAATAATGAGAAAATAAGGTGCACAGCAGCAGAGCCTATGGACATGACTATAAGAAGTGCTCTGTCAGGGGAGCAGAGAAAGGGACTGAGTGAGGGGGGAAGGGTGGCTTAAGATGGGGTTTCCAAAGCAAGACCTGTAGGACTTGTAGGCTGTGCCAGTGGGAATTATCCTGATAGCTGTGGAATTCTCTTAAGCACATGAACTTGGATTCTGGCATGCTTAGTATTTAGACACAGTTGAATTTGCTACAGAGCAGGAAACAGATGATGGTGATAAATCTGAGAGGTAAGAGGCAATAGTGGTAATCAGAAGACTCTTCTGTAGTTGGGATGAGAGAATAAAGGGGCTTACTATGAGAGTTGTATTAAAAAGTCAAAGTAATTCAAGTGGTACTGATGTTTAATTAGGATGTTTTCAATTTTCTGCTCTTCTGATAGTTGCTTTAAAATATCCCTAACATATGTGCTTATTTATGGTGACATTTTTCAGTATGATAGGATCATGGGAAATACTTATTGGACCAAAGAATATTCATTATTTTAATCAATACTGACACCATTTTGTTCCTCAAATGGTTGTAACAATAAGAGTTTCACCAACAATGCATATACATCTCTTCACCACACCTTCATAAAAATTAAAATGCTATCATTAAAAAAAAATGTTAAGCACCACTAGCCTTCCGTGTCTGGATTCTCCCTGTTGCGGAAGACCCAAAATGACGAGTTAGGCTCTCTCACTGAGATTTCTGGAGGGCTGTGTTATGTTTTTAGTGTGTAGCCAGGGCTGGGAACTGACTGTGCTATGGTTAGTTGAGGCTAGAAACACTATAATTCAGCATATAGACTCAAGGTCATAAACATTAACTTGGGAGCATGTGCCCCACCACCACCATTATGTAATCTGTTGGCATAGTGCCTTCTTTGTTTGGTCTGCATATAAAAAGGGCTTATGGAAATGGGGGTAGGGACTAAAATGGAACTAGCTGGGGGCTGAAGCTGAAGTTGGGGGCTCCCTAATGGCTGTGGCCACCACTGAATAAAGCATGCCTTCTATCCTAATTGCATTTTTTTTATTGGTTGTTCAAAACATTACAAAGCTCTTGACATATCATATTTCATACATTAGATTGAAGTGGGTTATGAACTCCCATTTTTACCCCAAATACAGATTGCAGAATTACATTGGTTACACATCCACATTTTTACATAATGCCATATATTAGTGACTGTTGTATTCTGCTACCTTTCCTATCCTCAACTATCCCCCCTCCCCTACCCTCCCATCTTCTCTCTCTACCCCATCTACTGTAATTCATTTCTCTCCTTGTTTTTTTTTCCCATTCCCCTCACAACCTCTTATATGTAATTTTGTATAACAATGAGGGTCTCCTTCCATTTCCATGCAATTTCCCTTTTCTCTCCCTTTCCCTCCCACCTCATGTCTCTGTTTAATGTTAATCTTTTCCTCCTGCTCTTCCTCCCTACTCTGTTCTTAGTTGCTCTCATTATATCAAAGAAGACATTTGGCATTTGTTTTTTAGGGATTGTCTAGATTCACTTAGCATAATCTGCTCTAGTGCCATCCATTTCCCTGCAAATTCCATGATTTTTGTCATTTTTTTTAGTGCTGCATAATACTCCATGGTGTATAAATGCCACTTTTTTTTATCCATTCATCTATTGAAGGGCATCTGGGTTGGTTCCACAGTCTAGCTATTGTGAATTGTGCTGCTATGAACATTGATGTGGCAGTATCCCTGTAGTACGCTCTTTTAAGGTCTTCAGGGAATAGTCCGAGAAGGGCAATAGTTGTGTCAAATTTTTGATCTTCTTCCATCTGCTGAACCCTGAATCTTTTTCTTGGGTCAGGGCCTCCACACGTCACTACCCATAATAAATTGTAATTTTTTTTTAACCTAAATACAACTATTTGAATCGATTACCTGGTCTAAAAGGTAGACACTATGGCTTGTGTTAGTAAAATTCAGGGAAAAATACACAAATGTTGCAGTTGTGTTTTAGCTATTTTAAAAACAAACTCTCCTACAAGTCAATACTATTAAATAAAAACCCATGTATTTTGGTAAGGACCATTTTATTTTATTTTATTTGATCTTTAGCATATTATTCACCATTTAATTACATTACTGCACATATTTGTTGCAATGAGAAGGAAAGAGTATTTTGTAATATCTTTCAATACTGCTCACAATTAGCATACATGGTGAATTAAATAATAGGAAATTAAGTACTTATAGATAAATAATAATAATAAATTTTCATATTATGTAGATAGCTTTGAAATTAATCGCATAATGTTTAAGAATGATTTAATGATATTGAAGGATGTTTATTGGAGTTCCTATATGGATTCAGAATACATCATTATTTGTTTTATGTTAGAATGACAAAATGTGGTCTCTTGCTATGTGAAAATGTATGACTACCTTCATTTTCCAAGAATGATCTTGATTTTGATAGTGAAGTGTATACATTTTGCCAAAATAATGAGTGAAAATAGATCTGGCCTTCATATGTACTTTTCCATATTACATGTGAGATTAAAACATATATGTATATATTACCAATCAGCCTTTTCTGTTACATATGCTTCTTGTGTGTTTGCTTTACCACTTTCACACTGTGATAACTATCTTTAAAAAAGCAGTCTGTGGTAGACAAATATATTTCATCCTGAGGTTTCTGAAGGTCACCTCTCTCAGTCCTGGTGGTAGGGAAGAGGATCGTTTTCCAGGCAGCTGAGTCCTTGCTGCTTTTATTCTTCAATTGCTAACAACTGATTCTGAATGTCATACGTTTTCCCTTATGATATTTTCATAGATCTCTTTTTGAGAAAGAGCCAGGTATTTCTGTTCATTCCAGGAAAGAAACCAAAGATATATATATGTGTGTGTGTGTGTGTGTGTGTGTGTGTGTGTGTGTGTGTGTGTAAAAGTGTCAGCACAGAATAGGAAACAACACACATTCACATACTGTGGAGCACTAAATATATTCCAGAAAGTAGAGCACCTATGCCTCTGTCTCACTCTTTCTACCCAACTATGTCCACTTTCATTTTCCTGAATTTGTATTATTCTTTTCTGCCTATTTTTCTACACTTTCTTCCTCTGTATGAAATTCCGCCCTCCTCTTATTCATGCTGTTGGTTCCAACTCAGCAATTATTTCTATCTCAAATGTCATTTCCTCAGGAAAGTTTTATTGGGTATTCCGGTGTCATTTATATTGTCACTTAACTACCACCAATAGTTTTTCATCACATCGTGACTTTTAAATTCCGTAATGATTTGATTCACACCTCTATCCTCCATTATATTGCAAATGCCCTGAGGTCAGATGGTGGTTGTTTTTATATATCATCTCATTCCCAGAACCACATATAGGCCTTAGCATCAAGCTGACCCTAAAGCCTTGCAATTGGCTTTACTTTAATATCAGATTGGGCCTGTTTCCATTGGTTCTATCTGTCTGCAGTACTAAGCTTATTTGTGAGCTGCTCTGAAGCTTTTTCTGTCTATTCATCTGACTTGTCATTGAGGTTGGTTGATTTTAGTGGGATTATAATCATTTAACCTCTCCTTTTAGTATTAAAAAACTTTGTCCATTTCTAATAATTGGTTATAGTGGTTCCTTGTAGATTTGCAGTGGACACCGCTAGGATCTATGAATTGCATTAGTTTTGGGTCCTTTCAGAACAGTTAACAGGAAACCTTGTCCAGGATGATTTTTTCTTTGTGTATCTCTAAGATCTATCACAAGAATCTCTAGATGGAGCTATTTAACCTCTTCTCTTATAATCTAAAGCCATGAGAAATGAAATCAGAGGAACATGCCCATGGTATTTATTTCTGTGATTCTAGGCTACAACTTTTAGTGATTCTTTAGCTGGGTATTCCTGATCACGTGAACTGACTTATTTCCTCTTTATCTTTTTCCTTATCTTGAAAGCCAGCTATGTCAGTAATGCCATATATAAGCAAAAATATTTCTTCCTTTGGTTTGAGTTAACTTATACAATTAACACTAACATTTTAACTTTAAACCATTATTTTCCTCAGAGAATTCAGGGTACTTTTCATGACCAAAGTAGCAAGCTTTGTTTTGTGGAATTGCAGATTTAAAGAAATCTGTACTAATAAACTAGCAAAACAAAACAAAACAAAAACAAACAAACAAAAAACCCAGTGAATATGCATTAAGCAGTGGAATAATTTTGGCTTTATTTTTAATTTTTATAATGAGCCAGCTAGGATTCGGTGGCAGAAAAATATTTTTAAATAATAATGATTAGTCAATCTTTGTTGATATATATAGTATCTATCTTACATATGTAGACAGATCTATGTACACCTAATAAATCTATAATCCTATTTATATATCTTAATTCTTACTGTATCCTAAGTTCTTTATCCATATTGTCATTTAATCCTCAATAAAAGTCTGTTTTTATGTAGTTACATGTAAGTTGAACAAGAAACATTATCCTCAGCAGTACTATTTATGTTGAGGATATACAAAGTATAAATTTTAGTTGACATACTGAATCTTCACTATTGGTTAAATTCCATATTTTATCACATATACCAGCTCAAATTCTTCTTTTGTGAAATATTACAGTGATTTTAAGCTTTGCTTTCTGAACAGTGAGATCCTGGAAGAGAGAAACTGTGTCCTGGTCATAGCATATCTCTATGTAGAACTGTTTAATCCAATATGGGAGCCACTGGCCACATGCGGCTAATTACATTTCAGCTTAAATCAATTAAAATAGGATAATCTTTAAAATTCAGTTAGTCACAGTAGGCACATTTCAATACTCAATAGTTACCACATGTGGTTAGTACTCTGCTTACTGGTTGGACATTGACCATTTCTGTCATCACAGAAAGTGGATATTGACAGCAATATACAGAATGGTAATTTGTCCATGAATTAGTTTGTTACTCAAACTGAAATATTTATTGACATACCTGCATTTAAGACATAGATGATATCTAGACATAGGGAATAAAGTAAAAAAGCAAAACAAAAGAAAAAACTATGATCTCCTGATGATTTTTAGTGTGTAGAGAAAATAGAAATCAAGCAAGCCAGAGTTAATGGTTGTATGATAACAATGCACTGTTACAATTTCAATGTAGAAAGTTTCATTTTAGAATTATCTTAATTGAGCTTATTGTTACTCAGAAGCACATTGTAGTGAAAGTATTTAACCTGCTTTTTTGTCCTGTGGCATAGAATAGTTATATTTATAAGCAGTGTTATTATCTGAGGTACAGAAATCTGTTGCCTTCTTTCAGGATCCATTAAAGGGATATGAACTACAGATCTTATAACTTTAAAAAATTTATACCATTTTCTGGCTGAAATATGTAGTGACCTAAACCACATTTCCCATGAGAAGTGGGAGGAAAAAGAAAACATTTAACATAGCAGGAGGGCCATTAGTGTCCTGCAGTAGAACTGAACATAAGCAAAATTTTGTGCTGGTTTCCTGTGCCCATAATCTTGGGTTTTAAAAAATTTCATTTGCTTATATTTTTTTTTTTACTCTTGCTTTACAGCCAATCAGTTTAGTATATGTTCTGATATCAAAGGCAGACAGGGAATAATAAAGAAGCATCATAAAGTCTTCTAGACCATTATGTTATGATATTGTGTTAATTATCTGAGAAGCAGCCAAAGTTCTATTGGTAAATACAGAGGATTCACTTATGCTATGGGCTGCACAAATAGATCACGCAAGTGTAAATTTTTCAGGAATTGGAAGTATGAGTATTTTAAGTCATTTCAATAGACTAGATTGTATCTTTGAGCAAGTGTGAAAGAGCATTTGTGCATGATTGCAATCTCTGGGAAAACTGTACCTTGAATGCATTTCCTCTGGCTTTGAGGAGTGACACTACTTACTGTACATCAGTAATTATGTCAGTAATGAATGACAAAGGGAGAATAGAGATGAAACAGAGGTCGTCAGTTTATAAAACTTGGGAACGTAAAACTCTGCAACTTGAGGAAAGAGAAAGTTTCACTTAAAACAAGAGGTTCATTTTACTTTTGAAATTTCAGGCTTCTAAGAAACAAGGAATCATTCTATAATTAAGGATGAAGAAGCTGGTGGTGATTTTTGCACTTCTTACATGGAGCAACAACCTGGATTTGTACTTTGGGTGTTTCTACAACTGCCTGTAGAACCTATAGAAAGAAAAGAAAAAGAAAATATAAAGACCACAGAATTTGAAATGGGACTAGAATTCTTTCTCTGTTTCAAGACAAGATTTTATTGATCTAAGCAGTTGAGAATGGCATCTGTTTGCAAACAATTTTGAGTGAGTTAGTGGCTCCAATCTTTGGTGGGCTGGATTTCATCCTTCAAGTATATGTACAGTTTTAATCATTTCTAATTTCTATTCATTTATTTTAAAATTTACATTCCTTATAGAAGATTGGTTAAAGACTACAAAAACACTAATGGAAAGATACATGTTAATAGAGAACATAAAGCAGTAGTTCTTTTCATCAGATCCATAATTGTATCCATCTGATTTAAATTTTTATGTACTACTTAAAGATATCTTTAGGAAAACAAAAATCATTGTTGAAAAGAAAAATTTTATTTATCTTCACTCTTGTTTCTTGGCACGAAGGAATGCTTTTGATATCTTCAATGGATTGTATTGTATGCAGGTTTTGTAAACAGCAATCTGAAATTTTTCTCATGCTATCTTTTAGTAACTTTGCATGAAAATTACAAAAAGTAATTCAGAAACCAAGAACTCAGAGTATCTTATAATGAAAACAGATTTTGCCCTCTTTTCATGATAAAATTTTAACTAATTTTCAATATATATTTGTATGTAAATTTGGCCTTTATGAACATAAAAAAGTATGGAATTTTAAGATTTACTTAAATCATAAATTATAGTATTTTCAAAGAGTAAATATAAAAAATGAGCATTTGTCATGAATATTATTCAAATATGTTAAATGAACTGTTAGTTTAATCTTTATTGATTTATTGATCTAAAAGTTTTAAAATCTTTATTGCAACACAAATTGATGAAATAACTTTAGAAATTTCTTGTGATGTGTATTTTTTTATATCAAAATTATTATGCATGAGTTTGTGAGTCAAATAATGTTAGAAGACAATTTAAATAACTGTCGACACTTTATTATAAGCATTTGATAATAGATTTTAAATTCTTTCTGTTTGCTATTTTCTGCTTTTAAAAAGACATTATTTAGTCTTCCAGTATTTAGTCTTGGGACAGAAGTCTCAAGTCTTGAGAAAGTTGGATTTAGCATTCAACATGTTTTGAAAACAATGCAGTCTAATTGCTAGAATCCAAAATTCCCTTTCATGTGGCTTCCACATTCTCTGGACACTCCTGGCTCCTTCTGCATCTGCACCTTGAAATACATACCATATCAAGAAATGAAAGATTATTTTAATTCTAATGTTTATTTTATGGACAAAGCATGATTGGATAGAAATCAAAGATTGCTCTGTGCATTTGTTGTTCTTGATGATGATTGGCTTTCATGCGCCCACACCCTTTTCTATTTGAGAGAATTTCCTAATTGTGGTGAAGAAATATGATCTATACTTTATCAGTTGGATATTTCTGCTCAGGACCTAACCAGGGTACAGAAATAACAGGGTGACTTAGAATTCATTCACAATTACATGCAGGGCAGTGAAGTAATTCACTGGCAGGGTAGTGATGTTCTGGGTCATCCTAATCCCAGAGTTCCCGGGGTGCAATTGAATCTCCCTGCCTTCCTTTGGATTTTTGAGCCTTGGTCTTGAAGGATCTCCATAGGTTATGTCAGCTGAACCATAGTTTTCTAATAGTTATCTTCTTTACTGTTTAAGATAACCAGCATCAGTGTCTATTGCTTGTAGTGGAAAAATCCCACTTGATACAACATCATTCTTAATAACTCAGAAGTAGTTAAACTATAGATTCTTTTTTTCTGGAAAATAAAATATGATGTTGACATCTCATGGAAATCTTATTTTCTAGGAAAACTTCATTCTGATAAATGTGGCATCTTAAGTGGTCATTTTTCTCAGTGGCTCTTGAAGGAAAGTTATAGGATTCTGAGGAGTCAAATGAAGAGGTGTGGTCTGATTCATGACTTCTTATCCACTGTCCTATCCTGGATCATCTGACAATCTGCCATCCTTCATCCTTGTAGAATAAATGTATCTGATAGCAAATGATGAAAACCTGCTTCCTAGTCTTTCAAAGCCCTTATATCATAAGAGGAAGGGGGAAAAAATCACTGAAGACAAGAGGAGAGCCATACATCTAGGGATTGCAATGCCACAATGAAACAACAATAACAATGTCTTAGCATTTATTTTGTGTTAATATTAAAGTATAAATATAAAAATTGACAGTTTATTTTAATAGTATCTAGAATTCATACTTTAAAAATCATTGATATAATATTTGATATATTTCAAATGTAAGAAGGATAAATCAATTAAAATGTTAAGTGAAAAGTTAAAAATATAAGAAATATAAAATTTAGATATTTATTAGTTGATGGTTTATGAACATTAGTATCAGATGAAATTTTGAAAAATACAATTATTTAAAAAATGATTAGACACTACCAAAAATGAAAAATATTTAATCATAAATATTGGAATATATTTATGGAATGATTCCTTTATATTGGAAGATATTATTTGATAGATATATAGAGAATATCTATTCTAATTGATAATAGAATATTTCTTGAATTTTTGAATACACATGATCTTGAACAACAAAGCAGATTATTTTCTCAAGAATGTATTATCTTGTGTTTTTCCAGCTGTGTAATCATCCCTTTCTTTCTGCAAGTAAGGAAAGGTTGAAGAGAATTGCAAACTTATGTCAAAATGACATTTTATCTTCAAATAATTCCAACTTGATGATTTTGAGATCTTTTTAGATGATATTTTTGGAAGCTAAAAACTTTTTATTAAAATCAAGCAGTAGTTTTTTTCCCCCAAAGAATTATTTCCAATCTGTGTTCAACCTCATTGTTGTTTTATCATGTACAGATAGATTCTTTTGCAGTTATCCATATCATTTTTGTACAGTCATGTACAGTCATGTTCATACCCTACTTGTTGAGAAATCTTTGACTCAGAGTAAGAATTATTCTTACAATAGAAGCTGTACTCTCTGGATTACTTTCACCTCTTCCCATTAAAGATTAAAGAGGTTATGGAAGAATACTTTTAAAAATGTACCTTTGAATTCTAGTGAAGCATAGAACTCTGGGTACATCTGGGAATATAAATGGTGGCAATTTCAGGTCTTTAAAAGGCTGAAATAATGGCATCACACCAAAAGATATATGGTATTTCAGGGGATAAAAATGGCATGGGATGCTACAATAACAAAAAATGTGTATTATGATCTCTAAGCAACACTGATTGGGCATCTCATTGGACTATGGATAGAAGAGTTAATACCAGGGTCATAACATCATGTCTCCAGGAGGGACATCAAGACCTACTCATATATTCCCAGAGAACTATTTTTAACCCTTAAAGGGAATCAAACCAGATAGATAATACCCTAACCAAGCAAAAGCAATTCAATGGTAATAGGAAAGTGTTTGAAGATAGAAAGCAAATGGTAAAGGTTTGCATTTTATATTCACCAAGGGAAGCATAAAAATAAATAATTACCCTCCACTCAGTGGAGTAGCATTGATGTCTAGGATATAGCATAGAGCCTATGAATCAACTAGCACTTTCAGAAGCTTTTTGTCAGTCAAGTTTCACACAATTGTTTTAATATGGTATAACAATACCTAGAAGGACTGCTTTTTTTTTTTTTTCATTTAGGAAAGAATTTTTTGAGATGCCCTTGAATCCCATACTATGGAATTAGAATTACACTCCTCTTGCTGTTTTGGAGAGAGTAAGGATGAAATGTACCTGGTAAATTGACATTCTAGCTCAGTGATATATAGAGTTTTTTTTTTTAACCATAGTTCTTATATAAATGCATTCTCAGGATCACATCTTATTCCTCCATTCTCTTCAAATCTTTTGAAACATTGATAGTTTTTCAGTTACAATTTATTCCAGTTTTGTTCATATGATGGTAATTGCCAGCTTCCAAGACTGCAATGATGTTTATGCTTCTGTTCATCATGTCAGATAACTTATCAGTTCACAATTGTCTACTGATTGCTATCCTTCTTCCCTTGAGCTACTGAAAAACTTGGATTTTAATATCCAGGATGAATTTGCACTTTGGAAGTTTTACAGTCTCTCATCCATGTTTAAATTTTCTTCTATTTTTTTACCCATTTATTTTTCTTGGGTTTTGTCACCCAAGTATTTATTAGAAAACAAAATAATGGCAGAACTTGAGACCACTGTAGTGTATGCAAATGCATCAGCTGAGGAAAGCATAGGTGATCCTTCAAGAGTAGAAAGCACTGGTTAATGTTTGCTTAACTGTGCTAACAATGAGAACATAAGCTATACTGCTCAATCTTATAAAGGATTTTGCATATTCAAATATGAAAATATTTGAGACAAATCACATTCTATTAAAATTAGCACTGTACAGGCACATGACTGATCCATGACAACCGGTAGGGTGCTCAAAGTAATGTCTAATTTCTCTTCACAGGGATTTCTGAAATCTAAGGTTCTGTGGCAAAGGAGCACTATCTCTGTTCTGATTCTGGCCTGGATTTACCTTTTTCTGCTCTGATCAATGTCTAATGGCATTTTTTTTTTTTGTCCCAGGCTATTCATGGTAGCAATGGGCCACCTCAGCAAATACTCTCTGATCACATGTTCTGTGTGAGGCAATGTTCTAGGCTTCAATGACTTCTGAAGGAATAATTCCCACATTTGGTCCACACTGTGGAAACCATTATGCTTCCCAAGAAGGCTAAGGATTTTACTGGTTAGGTCATTAACAGGTAGCCCACTGTCCTATGTAAAAGGAAAACCTTATAGTGTCAATACATGGATCAAGGGCAACAGATTTTTTAAAAATGTTATATTCTCACTTGGAATAGAGCAAACTGAACCCACAGAGTTTTAAAATGTCCCCCAGAATGCCTAAAGTCTGACAAACAAAAGAACACTTATTCCTTAGCCGTCTGTTAAGACATTAAAAAAGGCCTGCCAAATGAAAAGCAGCATATGCACACACGACAGCAAAATCTTGTGGAACTTGTGCTTGGCTTGACAGGAAGCAGTGCCAGCCTGGGCTTGATGCCTGTGTTGTTTGGTTCGTGGTTTCTCAAAGTGTCACAACAGAAGGGAAATCTTCAAATAGCAAGACCTTGTTAAGAACATCTTCACATTTTCCTGGTCACAGTGTAACATAATGCTTGAAATGATACCTTTTTATTTAAAAAAAATGTGGGCCCAGGGCAGTGGTGCATGCTGTAATCCCAGTGGCTAGGGAGGCTAAGGCAGGAGGATTGGGAGTTCAAAGCCAGTCTCAGGAAGAGTGAGTTGCTAAGCAACTCAGTGAGCCCTTTTCTCTAAATAAAATACAAAAACAGGGCTGGGGATGTGGCTTAATGTTCCAATGCCCTGAGTTCAATCCCCAGTACCCCTCACCCCCAAAGTGTGAATTCTTTACTTTAGGTCTTATAATGATCTTTCATACCTTATTAAAAAACACTATGTTTATAGCATTAGTACAACATCAAATGGAAACTAACTTTTAAAGACAAGAATTATAAGGTATGGTATTTACATTTTTTGCATGCCCTATCCCAAATGGCTCTTTTTGCTTGTTGTATTTGAATTTACCTGTGAATATCCCTAAATAGTGTGGAAGGAATATCAAAGAGAAATGTAATTTAAAATAATATATAGGTGCTAAGGTTGTATCATTGGTACAGCACTTGTCTAGCATGTGTGAGGCACTGGGTTCAATCCTTAGCACCATGTGTTTTTTTTTTTAAATATATACACACACACACACACACATAAAATAATCTGATAAAAATGTGTCTGTATATGGGGGACGGTTTCAGGGATATTGCATTCTTCCATGTAAATTTGTAGTGTTTCCAGTTTTAACATATTCATTATTCTAAGATACCCAGTAATGAATTGTATGCCCTAATTGCTTCCTTTACAAGATAATAGTTGCAGATTGTTATCACAAATGCCATTTACTCAGTGTCTCTATTCAATTGGTGAATTATCCTTACCTTGTACCTTTTTGGTAATTTCATTGCTCATTAACACCTCTATCAGGGAGAGAGTGGTAAAGTGCAAAAGTTTGAGATAAAATTCTCATGCTTTTCTTTTTTGTTGATATCCTTGACAAAAGATTTGGAAAAGGCTCTTATTAGCCTCTGACAACCATCTTGTGGAGGGGGAGGGGGGCACTATCTGTCACCAGTACCCAGCTAAACTGCAGGTATGTAGTTTGATTGCTTGTGCAGTGCTCCTTTAGAGGCATCCCTCACCATCTCTTTCTATACTGAAAATTCTCTGCCTACTGCCTGATGATGCTTTAAAAATAATTTAAAGAATTTCATTTCATAACCAGAAATAAGGCTTAACATAAGTCTAACTTGGGAATAGTAACAATGACAGGAACACAGACCAAAGTATACATTGTAATACCAGGATTCCTTCCTTAGGAGAGATATTAAAGAAGGAGTGTCTTTAGAATAAAAGAATAAAAACAAATGCAGTATATTAAGTAATGAGAAAGTAATCTTGTGCCAATATGGAAGACCAAGGGACATATAGGAAAGAGCAACCAGGCACAAAGAATTATGTTTACAATTGGCTCAGGGGCAGTCATCCTCACCAGTTTTGGGTAATCTAGAAACAAAAGTACTTTCCCCACAGTTCTGACTGTCAAAATGTTTGCAGCATATTTCCAGCATAAATTCCATGTATATATTAGATGTGTTGATTTTTTCTTAAGTCTGTTCACTTACTTCCTGGTTTGAAACTAAACTCATACAATGCCATCCCTTTAAAAAGTCTTATTATCAAGCAGAAGTACTCGTTTCCCTATGGTTATCTCATGAGAACATTGTTTGCATGTATCCTACTTAGTATTATAGAGATTGGGGCAGAATTGCATCATGGGTAATAATATATAAACTGTAGAAATAGATTTATTTTTGATTACTGACTTTGCCATCTCTAAGTTGTGTGACTTTGGACGTGTTACTTCTTTCTCCCTCCATTTTCTTGTGTATAAACTGGTGATAGCAATCCTGTTTCCTTAATTTAAGAGGATTAAATGAGACTATATCCAAAACATAGTTGGCACCAAGTTTGTCATATTTTAAACAATTAGGAATGACAGAATGAGTGGTAGTCTTCTAGATTGATAGTGATAATTCTTATTATGATGAGATATAAAGTTTTTTTTTTTTTTAAATCCAGCAACTATAAGATCCTTAGATTAAGGAACTATGCATTATTTATTTTTTTATGTGGTTGGAATTGCACATAGTACACAAATGTGCATTTAATTAATTTAGTAGGAAATGTTAAAATATTGAATTAATTGAGGATAGTTCTTTTAAGGGGGTAAAAATTACAGTCATAAAATATTAGAAAATACCATGTATCTGGGTTATTTTGAAATAAAAGATAATCTGAGTTGCTAATAAAGTCTTACCAAATATAAGTCTTTTGAATATCTGATTTCTTGATAACAATGATTGAATTTTCCAGATTAATTGATATGATGCAGCATTTCTGAAATGTTTGAAAAGAAATGGTTCATCTTGTAGTTTCAAAGTTTCTTTGCATATTTTCTTTTTATATGCTGTTTGTGTCAAAACCTTTATTTTTACTTTATAACTGAAAGGGATTTGGTAAACTTACTTAATAGGAACAGAAAAGATCTGGAGCTGTTTATCTAAAATAATAGAAGATTATGGGGAGAAAGTAGTATCAGTCTTCAAATAAATTTATAATGATGTTATAATGTGTGTTTAGTCAGGATTGTTTTGACTACAGGTGAGAGTAGATGCTGCAACTCAAGAAAATTTAAGAAAAAAAGGAATACATAAATTTGTATAACTGAAAAAAGCAGGAAGAAGATCTGCCTTCATACTTTGTTGCGGGGCAGGTTGCTCAGAAAACACACCAAATCCCAGTTTTATCCAAATTGAAGAGTCTTTATGTAGCCAACCAGTCGGCGACTATTCCCTACAGGACCCATAACTGTCTCTGCAAGGAACAGCCCCAAACCTGAGCATTTTAGGATATTTAAAGGCAAAAACCACATCTGGGTTGACTTAGCTGCAAGCAAGCAGGTACAGAAGCTGGATTGGGCAGTTAGTGAGACAATGCAATGGGTACATTGGTATTTCCCATGGGACTTTCCAGGTTGGCATAGCAGCAAGCAAGCAGAAGGGAAGTGGGTCAAAATGACCCTAGTTGAGTACAAGTTAGAGAATGGTTACTAATGTCTAGATAACCAATCTCTGACAAGGTACATTGCCCAAGAAAAATGGAAAGCAAAGAGAACAATTTTACATTGTATAAGAATAGCTCTGTTGTGTTGCCAAGTATGTTATGCTAGGTAACTATTAATGGGTACAGAGGTGGGGCTTTCCCATGGGAGAAGCATTTCTTACATGATACATAGTCTCAGAGTAAAATGGAGTCTGTTTGGTCATTGTCCATATAGCCTGGCCCATAACAACTTGGTTCCATATTTGAAAACCCAGATACTCTTTCTGTTCTTCTTTTATTGGCCCCATTTCCTGACAGCAAGATGGTAGCCTGAGACTCTCCACTTCCTAGTCTGCTGAAACAGTGAATGTTTTTATTTCTCAACAATTTAGAGCAAAAGTTCTGACCTGAATTGAGTTTTGTACTCTTTTCCTGAATTGGTAAGTATGTTCCTCTAAGTCCTATGAATCCATGTTTGAGTCTTAGGCCCACCCTGGGAGACAGTAGCAATCAATAAAACTAGATCCATATGTACTGAAATTTGGTTAGGGGTCATTCTCCATAGAAATTCCCAAGTTCTAAGTTCTGAGGAAAAGAAAAAGAATGGATAAGTACTATCAATTGGAAGAAATAGTTGTATGTCAGGTTTCAGTTCAGCAAAAAGAAGAATCTACTATTCAGAACTCACAAAGAACTAGCCCATCTAAAAAGTTAGATTATTGCCTTTAAAATTGTCTTCATGATTAGGTTTGGTGATCAAGTGTGACAGATGGGAATCTATGATTTTTAAGACCCATTTTTAGTCTGTAGGTTGTTCCTGGACTTCTTTCTTCAAGTTTAAATGAGATTGTATGCTAAGTATTTTTGAGGATAGGTATATAAAACATTATTACTTGCTTAATGAAAGCACAGGAGGTCCCAGGGGGAAGAACCCTCCTTAGAAGGCAACCTGCTTTATTAAGAATTCTGATAAAGACAATCTTGATGTTTGTCTAATGCTTCTTGTTAGTTAAGTGACAAAATATTTCTCTTTATGTTTATGCAAAAAAATTATGCAAAAATGTTGCTTTTTTGAAAAATTCCCAATTGAAGATAAAAGTAATATCTCTCTAGTCTCCAGCTTTATGATTATGTAACTTATAAACTCTCTAGTCTTTTAATTCTTTTGTGGTCTGAATGCCTATTAAAAAATACCGTTCTTTCCACAAAAGTGGGGAAACTAGAACTCTGAAAGTGTTGTGATAGTAAAAATGTACTGCTTTTGGTCTCTTAAGTTGTTTTCTATTCACAGGTATATATAAACAGGAAATGAGAAAAAGGAAGCAAAAATTATTGAGCATCAATAACTTTTCTCATTTAATCCTCCAAGTATCTTTAAACATAGCTATAATTAGTGTCATTAGCATATGAAAGACTCAAAGTTGATAAAGTTTTTGTACCTTTGTTGAGTTAAATTACTTGCCCAAATTGATCAAGGTCATACTCACCAGCTGGAAGAGCTACTTTCAAATTTGAATCTGGATTTCTTTTTTTTTTTTTTTTTTTTTTTTTAGAGAGAGAGTGAGAGAGGAGAGAGAGTGAGAGAGAGAGAATTTTTAATATTTATTTTTTTAGTTCTCGGCGGACACAACATCTTTGTTGGTATGTGGTGCTGAGGATCAAACCCGGGCCGCACGCATGCCAGGCGAGCGTGCTACCGCTTGAGCCACATCCCCAGCCCGAATCTGGATTTCTAAACCTACTCTCTTTTTTTTATCATACTATATTGCCAAAGAAAAGAAATGAAAAAATATGAACTTGTTTTCCACTGATCTCAGATAGTAGTACAAAATTCATTGTTTCCTATTGAGTTGATAGTTCTGTTTATCTTCAAATGCAGTTGCATGTATGAGAGGGATGGTACTACAGGGAAATAAGTACTCATAAAGCAAGAGTAGAAACCAGAATCGAATCCATAATTTAGTAAAATATATAGAAAAAAGCTGTATGCATTACATAGTTTGGGGAAATAATAATACTTTCTATAGGAATCAGCATCCACAATTATTACCTTATATCATCTCTACTTATTATTGAATTGGCATGGTCACATGCGCTTATCTTCTGAACCTTTATGAGTGAGCCCATTTAAAATGCCATATGGATTAAAAAAATAAAAGTAACTATAAGTAAATGGTGGAAAGATCAGTAGAATAGAGAAGGGAGAAGTGGGGGGGAGGAAAGGAGAGGAAGGGGAGGTATTGGGCCCTGAATTAGAAAAAAACACATTCCATGGTTTTATAATTATGTCAAAATGAATCCTATTTTTATGTATAACTAAAAAGAACCAATATAAATACATTTTAAAAAAGGAAGGAAATAGCTTGTTTTCAACTTCAACCTTACTGTGGATTTGTCATATCAATTTCCAGCCAAAGATTTTGTAGCATTTCAAAAGTAAAGAACATTGTTTATCACTAAATGTATTAGAGTTCATTGTAATATTATTTCTCTAGAAGGTTAATTGGCTTTCTTTCCCATAAACAAGAAGTGTGAATATAAAAAGGCAAAAGACTCTTAGCATTCAACTATAGGCTGTGTAGACTTCAGTTTCAAAAATAAGAACTGACATACATAAAATTGCAACTTCATGAAAATAAATTATTTTCTCATGTGTGAAAACTTTGGTGTATAGCTATGTTAAATGGAGGCCTGGACTCTAACTAGAATAATATTCCATGTTTGTATAATTATATCAAAATGGATTCTGCTGTCATATATAGTTAAAAAGAACCAATAAAAAACAAATAAAGGCCTTGGAGAGTTTTAAGGACACTAGGCTTGAAAAGGAAACATCCAGGCATAAGTAAGATCTTGGAGTGTCTTCCACTTGTCATATGTGTTCTTTAGAGCCTGCAAGAAAACTACGTATTTCATATTACATCTGATCCTTAGCAAATGGATTGTTACTGCATTAGAAATCTTATAGAATGTTTAAAAGAAGTTACAAATCAGTGGTGGTGTGCTCCACGCCTGTAATCCCAGCCACAAAGGAGGGAGAGGTGGGAGGATTGCAAGTTCAAGATAAGTCTGGGCAATTTAGTAAGACCTTATATCAAAAAATAAAAAGGGCTCGGCATGCAGCTCAGTGGAAGAGCACTCTGGGTTCAATCCCCAACACTGCAACAACAACAACAACAACAACAAACCAACAACTTTACAACTTGTTATGGGATGTCAAAAATTCTTATGATACCTACTTTGAATCTTGGGAACAACCTGCAGTTCTTATCTGTTCTTAGGTTTGATTATGGTTAATAGAAGGGGTAACATGTTCCTGGTTTGTTTAGTGGTATCAACTGTTTAAAAACAGAAGGAGCTACTTCTAAGTAATCACTAGGAGTGTGGCCTGGGTAAGGATGAATTATGACAAAGGGTCTAAATGGCACAGCAGAGTGTAGTATCAAGAGAATGGAGTTTGTATTTAGTTTGTGTTCTGCTCTGCAACTTTATGACTCCCTGACCTCAGGCAACTTCCTTATCTATAAAATGGAGGATAAAGTAAGTATATTGTAAAAATCAAAAAAACATAATATGTGGGTACAATAAATAGATAGTACTCTAACTTGATTAAAGTATTAAGAGAATTAGAAAGACCCAGAGAATTAGTGGAGTTGACCAGAAACTTTTCTAATAACAACAGCTATTAACCAGCTATGTGGATAAGTCTGTTACCATCTCTATATTAAATTAGATTGGGTTTAAGATTCCTTCAAGATATTTTTTTTCTTTTTTTTATTAGTTGCTCAAAACATTACAATGATCTTGACATATCATATGTCATACATTTGATTCAAATGGGGTATGAATTCTTATTTTTACCACGTGTACAGATTACAGGATCACATTGGTTATACATCCACGTATATACATACAGCCATACTAGTGTCTGTTGTATTCTGCTGCCTTTCCTGTCCCCTTCCTTTACCCCCTCCCCTCTCCTCCCCTCCCATCACCTCTCTCTATCCCATCTACTGTATCACATTTCTCTCTCTCTTTTTTTCCCTTCCCTCTCACACCATCTTATATGTAATTTTGTATAGCAATGAGGATCTCCTTCCATCTTCATGCAATTCCCCTTCTCTCTCCCATTCCCTCCCACCTCTCAACCATGTTTAATGGTAATCTTCTTCTCATGCTCTTCCTCCCTGCTCTGTTTTGAGCCGCCCCCCCCTTATATCAAAGAAGACATTCAGCATTTGTTTTTTAGGGATTGGCTAGCTTCCCTTAGCATAATCTGCTCGAATGCCATTCATTTCCCTGCAAATGCCATGATTTTGTTATTTTTTAGTGCTGAGTAATATTCCATTGTGTACAAATGCCACATTTTTTTATCCATTCATCTATTGAAGGGCATCTAGGTTGGCTCCACAGTCCAGCTATTGTGAATTGTGCTGCTATGAACACTGATGTAGTTGTATCCCTGTAGTATGCTCTTTTTAGGTCTTTTGGGAATAGTCCGAGAAGAGGAATAACTGGGTCAAATGGTCGTTCCATTCCCAGCTTTCCAAGGAATCTCCATACTGCTTTCCAAATTGGCCGCACCAATTTGCAGTCCCACCGCAAGATATTTTTTATTATTTTTAATGATCCTTTGAAATGAATTACGTTTGTTTTCATGTGTATATAATTTATACTCCTTTCATTTACATTTATTAAAAAGCATTTTATGAGCATCTGATTTTGCACAAGGCACTGCCCTAGTTACAGGGCCTTAGAGGTAGCAATCTTTGCCTTCAAGAATATCCTGGGACTGGGCAAATGAGGCATGTGATCACCTACAGCTCAAAGTCTTTCTAGCAACACGCCTTCCTGTACCAATTCACGAGGGGAATCCCCCTGCATGGTACTCAGTCCCTACTGTCTATTGCACATACATATTATGTTTTTTGATTTTTACAGTATAGTTAGTTTCTCTTCCTTTTTACAGATAAGGAAGTGGCCTGAGCTCAGGCAGTCTTAAAGTTGCAGAGCAGAACACAAACTAAACATAAATCCCATTCTCTTGACACTACACTCTGCTGTGTCATTTTGCAGGGTGCCGCATGGCTCCATAATATAAGAACTGATTTCAGGAACGAGAAAGTCATGGGATAGCAAGACAGCCAGAAATATTAAGGTGTAATGTGGAGAGGGGTGTCCCTCAGGCCCACTGGAGCCTTCTGCCGAGTCAATTCAGTGTATCACGAGGCTCTGAAGAAAAAGATGCTGTTCCCTAAGTGTGGCCCAGGAATGCCACATGCAGGGGGAAGAAAGGACAGCAGTCACCTCCAACAATACTCTGTTCTATGGAATACTGATTAACTGCATTTGGGTTGGAGATACAAAAGTGAAGCAATTTTGTGTTTTTAATATTTAAGGACAGATGTATGCTTTTAATGTTTTCAATTTCTTCTTAGAATGCTGATACGTGGATAAGTTTATCTGTCAGTTTAGAGTTTATTTTTCTATGGATACTATTAAATGTCTAAAATTGAAATTCTGGCAGTCTGAAATTCAATCTTGAAGAAGGATTCGTTTGGCACACTATAGAAAACAAACAAACAACAAACAAACAAACAAAAACACGCATTGCCTAATAATGGTCTGTTAACTTCTCCATCAGGAAAGTGTGAGGAAAGTTAATATTTTTTCAAGAATTTAATAAAGAACACAATGTAGGTTAAAGGCAAAAATTTAACAATATCTATGTAGTCAGTCTTGTCAAGTTTTCTAAGTTGTGGCCCTGGATCCTGGCTCTTTTCTCCATGTAAAGAACTTTTTTTTTAGTTGTATATGGACACAATATTTGTATTAGATAGTCTATAAATTGAACACAGATGTGGAGATAAGATTCCAGACTTTTAGAGTTTTTCTCCCCTTCTATATATAAAATGACTAGATGACTAGAATATATATGTGTGTATACGCACATACACACACCCACACACACACATGTACATATCTCTTTTAGATGGAATTATCCAAACTCTTATTATATTTGAGTGTCTGTGGTTAATGCTATTTGTTCTACTCAAAGAACATTTATCAGATACCATCCTAAAGGCTTTTTCCAGTGCTCTGAAGTCCTTTTGAATTTCACAATGACTTCGTGAGCATCATGGCTGAGCAGTGTTGTGTGTGTATGCTGAAATGTATGACTTGAATAAGGTCATGTGTCTTTGTACAATTGACTCCAGGCAAATTTTCTTTTTAAAATAAAAATAATGAAGCAATTTCCCTTTATGAGATTTGATGGGTTCATTTAAAGCTATTAGAGTATATCCCAAGAGCTTGGAAGACTTTCTATAGAGAACTCTCACCCAGTTCTCTCTCTCTCTCTCTCTCTCTCTCTCTCTCTCTCTCTCTCTATATATATATATATATATATATATATATATATATATATATGTGTGTGTGTGTGTGTGTGTGTGTGTGTGTGTGTGTGTGTATTTTAATATACTGGGAGCTTTTTTGGATATTTTCTTATGGAATGATTTGCATAAATGTCAGAACTAGAGGGAATTTTCTCTAGGAATTCAGTTTGAACCTGATTTGCTGATCTCTAGCTCAGAATAAACCAGTGATGTTGTAGCAATGCAGTTCTAATAGTTTTTTTTTAATATGGTTTAAAACACATTGAGTAGAGTCTATGGTCTTCTGATCTAAGAGGCTAAGCCAGTAAGGAGGTGAAGGATACAAGTATAGTTGGCCATGTGTATGTAGGTTCTACATCCATGGATTCAACCAAGTGCAAATAAAAATATATACGGGGAAAAAAAAGCATCTGTACAGAGCATTTCATTGTACTAGACATTATAAGTAATACAGATTATAAGTAACAGAGGTGATTTAATGTTTATTGGAGGATGTGTATTGGTTATACATAAATACTATGCCATTTTACATAAGGCACTTGAGCATGTACACATGTTGGGATCTTCGGGGTTTCCTGGAGCCAATCTACCAGGACACAGGGACCATTACACAAACACCAGACTGAAACTCTAGCTTACTTGACTTGCCAGGAGTTTTGTTCAGTCCGTTTCTAGGGACAACATTGTTTCTGCCTCTAGTTTATGTATTTTGTTTTATTCTTGAACACACTTTTATTTTTTATCACCCCCGTCTTCTTAATGATCTTAAAAAATATCATTTGGCAAAAGTATCACTAGTCTTGACTGAGCCCAGCTCTTATCTCCCAGTAAGAGAAACTATAAGGGCAGCATTTGCCTTAGATCCATTTGTCTTTCTGGAATTTCATATCTGTCCATTCAAATTCATCCCAGTACATCTGCCAGTCCTCATGCTGTGAAGCAGTTTCTTTACTCTCTGAGTCTTGAGGTATCAGGATAATAAGCAACTCTTGTTACCAGATACCTTTTTAAAGAGAGAAACTATTCATTTTGGAATTTCACAACAATAATTCTTATTCTTTATAAGAAAGAAATGTAAATATAAAATAACTGTATTTTATATTGAGATTATCTGTGTCATCAGATTGTTGAATCTGATTCTAGTGGGAGAATTTATAGGGCTCATGTGAAGGCTATGAAATGAAAATGTGCATCTAGTTAAATGTTGTGTCTTAGGAAAATTTTGAAGGATAGCTCAACAAACACAGGTTTGGAGATACTCAGAGTATGTATGCATTTGTAACCAAATCCCATAGGATTAGGAAAAATGATAGATTTTTGGCTCCGATCAACTAAGTTTGGCCAGTGAATGTATTTTAACTGTTGTTACTATATATGAAATACTATGAGTACTACAAAATGATGAAAGTATTGGTTTCTATCCTTAAGGAAAAATATTTTTTAAAAGTCTTTCATGGAACACTGAAGGAGTCTCCAAGAATATGTAGAAAAAGAAGAATTATGAGGAAGGGAAAGTAATTCTACTGTTAAGAAGTATTTGGGCATAGGTGGAGTTTAGTGTCAGCAGAGCTAACATAAAAATCTAGATAGTCTCAGAAACTTCTGGTTCATGTGGTCTGTGAGGATATAATGGAGGGCCCTCAGGCCCTCAGGAAGTAGGTAACACAGTGAGAGGAAGTAATGTATATTTCAGTCTTACTTTTTAAAAACAAATTTGCTAGTCATTACACTTTTGGGTATGGCTGAAGATAGCAAGACAGCCTGAAATATTAAGGTGTAATGTGGGCTTATTAATTTTATCATTATCTATTACTTCCTCATTATTTGCTCAATATTAGTTAGGTTTATAATGTATACCTTGGGAGCTTGTCACTGTTCATTTTGAAAAATCAGTTCAGTTTGCAAAATGGATCTGTTACAAAATTAATGAAATTTTAGAATTAAAAATGATTCATTCTAATTCCCAATTTTACTGAGGTCCAAAGAGACTGAGAGAAGAGACTACTCCAGAGACACATAAAATTTACTGCAGAGGAAGCAACAAATTGGTGTGAGGACTCTTCATACAGTACTGTTTCCACTGCTTCACATGATCTCACACCCTGAATGGTCATGTTGTGTGGCGGGCCACAAAATTGGTGATGTGTATGCCCCATGACACTTGCAGAAGATTTCTACTACAAAATAGTGTCAGCTTAAAGTGCTAACATAAATATTATTTGGGGCTATAAACTAACAGTAACATAAAACTCCACTTGAAAATGAGAGGGCTACTTTGCTGCTTATGGAGTTTAAACAGAAATACAAATTTATTTTAAGGAAAAAAAGATAAGTGTGCCTTTTAGCCTTTCTATCTACAGTTTCCCCCATCATCCCCTTCCTTTAATTCCACCCACACTGAGCCAAGCCCGCACTGACCCCCGGGCTGAGTTCGGGATTTCAGATGGGGAAGGAAGCGGTACAGTTCTATCCCCCACAAGGGAAACAAAACAATAGAGTGCCGGGGTTCCCAATAGCCACCCTCCACACCCAACAAACGGCAGGCCCAGAGTACAGTTTGAACTGCTGAGAACCATCACTCAGGGGAAATCTGGTCTAGCAGGAGAAACCAAGACTAGCAGGAGAAACCAGGGGACTAGAGGCAAGGCCCTTGCGACTGGGCGGCTGGAAACTGCAGGCCCGCCGGCGACAGTTCACCCACTGCCCGCGTAACTGGGCGGTAGGAGAACGCCCGTCCACTGGCGACTGATCACCTGCCCGTGGCCTGTGACACTGGGCGGCTGGAGACCGCCCGCCTGCCATGACCGGGAGCTGAAACCAAACAGAGACAGTCCAGTCACACCCCACCATTAGGACACCCCGGCAAGGAGACTGGGGCCCGTCATAGCAGAGTAGTGTCGTCACTGGAGCTCGGACGTGGGAATTCCTTCCCAGCGGAATCCACGTTAGCAGGCATAGTTTAACAACACAAAGGAGAGACATCAGAGTAATACAGAAACAAAACAAATCTATAGAAGAGAGCAGAAACACGACAATCAAATAGAGCTGGAAAGTAACGTGGACAACATGAGAAAACAAGGGAAAAAAGGATTACAAACAATGCAAGACAACTCAATTCTACAGGAGGACATAGAAACATCAGAAGCAGAGATAGGGAAAGAACTCAAGGCATACCTAACTCGAATGGAAAGGAATATTAGAGAAGACATGAGACAGCAAGTCCAAGAAATAAAAGTATATTTTGAAAATGAATTAAACAAACAAATTCAAATGGCAAGGAACGAGCTCTACCAGGAGATAGAGATCTTAAAAAAAACCAAACAATAATCCTAGAATTACAGGAAACTATAAACCAAATTAAAAACTCAAACGAGAATATTACAAATAGACTTGATCAAGTAGAAGTCAGAACATCAGATAATGAAGACAAGGTTTATCAACTTGAAAAGAATATAGTCAACACAGAAAAGATGCTTAAATCCCACGAGCAATCTATTCAAGAGATATGGGATGTCATAAAAAAACCAAATTTGAGAGTCATAGGGATAGAAGAAGGCACAGAGATTCAAACCAAAGGAATGGACAGCATATTAAATGAAATAATTCTAGAAAACTTCCCAGAGATGAAAGATGGAATGGATTGCCAAATCCTGGAAGCCTATAGGACCCCAAACATTCAAAACCATAATAGACCAACTCCAAGACATATAATTATGAAGATAGCCAACGTACAGAACAAGGAGAGAATATTAAAAGCTACGAGAGAAAAGAGGCAGATTACATTCATGGGTAAACCAATTAGGTTAACAACTGATTTCTCATCACAGACTTTGGAAGCGAGAAGATCCTGGAACAATGTATTTCAAACGCTGAAAAATAATGGATTGCAACCAAAAATACTGTATCCAGCAAAATTGAGCTTCAAATTTAACAATGAAATTAAAATCTTTCACGATAAACAAAAGCTAAAAGAATTCACAGCAAGAAAACCAGCTCTGCAAAGCATTTTGAGCAAAACACTACAAGAAGAGGAATTGAAAAATAGTGCCCAAAACTAACAGCAAGAGGTATCTCAGTAAAGGGGGAGGAAAATAACCAAAAAGTAAAACTAGCCAAACTAAAATAAATAAATAAAGAAGCATGACTGAAAGTACAAATATATCTCAATTGTAACCTTAAATGTTAATGGCCTAAACTCACCAATCAAGAGACATAGGCTAGTAACCTGGATCAAAAAAACAAATCCAACAATATGCTGCCTTCAGGAGACTCATATGATAGGAAAAGACATACACAGGCTGAAGGTAAAAGGTTGGGAAAAATCATACCACTCACATGGCCCTCGGAAGCAAGCAGGAGTGGCCATACTCATATCGAATAAAATCAACTTCAAACCTAAGTTAATCAAGAAGGATAAAGAAGGACACTATATACTGTTAAAAGGAACCATCCACCAACAAGACATAACAATCATCAATTTGTATGCACCAAACAATGGAGCTGCAACGTTCATAAAACAAACTCTCCTCAAGTTCAAGAGTCAAATAGACCACAACACAATAATTATGGGTGACTTCAACACACCGCTCTCGCCATTAGACAGATCCTCTAGACAAAAACTGAACAAAGAAACTACAGAACTCAACAGCACAATCAATAACCTAGACTTAACCGACATATATAGAATATAGCAACCATCATCAAGTGGATACACGTTCTTCTCAGCAGCACATGGATCCTACTCAAAGATAGACCATATATTATGCCATAAGGCAACTCTTAGTAAATATAAAGGCATGGAGATAATACCATGCACCATATCTGATCATAATGGAATGAAATTGGAAATCAATGATAAAAGAAGGAAGGAAAAATCCTACATCACATGGAAAATGAACAATATGTTATTGAATGATCAATGGGTTATAGAAGACATAAAGGAGGAGATGAAAAAATTCTTAGAGTCAAATGATAATACAGACACAACATACCAGAATCTATGGGACACAATGAAAGCAGTTTTAAGAGGGAAATTCATTTCTTGGAGTTCTTACCTCAAAAAAAGAAAAAAACAACAAATAAATGAACTCACACAACACCTCAAAAACCTAGAAAAGGAAGAGCAAAACAACAGCAAATGTAGTAGAAGACAAGAAATAATTAAAATTAGAGCAGAAATCAACAAAATTGAAACAAAAGAAACCATTGAAAAAATTGATAAAACTAAAAGTTGGTTCTTTGAAAAAATAAATAAGATAGACAAGCCCTTAGCCATGCTAACGAAAAGAAGAAGAGAGAGAACTCAAATTACTAACATACGGGATGAAAAAGGCAATATCACAACAGACACTACAGAAATACAGAAGATAATTAGAAAGTATTTTGAAACCCTATATTCCAATAAAATAGAAGATAGTGAAGATATCGATAAATTTCTTAAGGCATATGATTTGCCCAGATTGAGACAGGAAGACACACACAATTTAAACAGACCAATAACAAAGGAAGAAATAGAAGAAGCCATCAAAAGACTACCAACCAAGAAAAGCCTTGGACCGGATGGGTATACAGCGGAGTTCTACAAAACCTTCAAAGAAGAATTAATACCAATACTTTTCAAGCTATTTCAAGAAATAGAAAAAGAAGGAGCTCTTCCAAATTCATTCTATGAGGCCAACATTACTTTGATCCCAAAACCAGGCAAAGATACTTCAAAGAAAGAAAACTACAGACCAATATCTCTAATGAACTTGGATGCAAAAATTGTCAATAAAATTCTGGCGAATCGAATACAAAAACATATCAGAAAACTTGTGCACCATGGTCAAGTAGGATTCATTCCTGGGATGCAAGGCTGGTTCAATATACGGAAATCAATAAATGCTATTCACCACATCAATAGACTTAAAGACAAGAACCATATGATCATCTCGATGGATGGAGAAAAAGCATTTGACAAAGTACAGCATCCCTTTATGTTCAAAACACTAGAAAAACTAGGGATAACAGGAACTTACCTCAACATTGTAAAAGCTATATATGCTAAACCTCAGGCTAGCATCATCCTAAACGGAGAAAAACTGAAGGCATTCCCTCTAAAATCTGGAACAAGACAGGGATGCCCTCTATCACCACTTCTATTCAATTTAGTTCTCGAAGTACTAGCCAGAGCAATTAGACAGACAAAAGAAATTAAAGGCATAAAAATAGGAAAAGAAGAAATTAAATTATCACTATTTGCAGATGACATGATAATATACTTAACAGACCCAAAAGGGTCTACAAAGAAGCTGCTAGAGTTAATAAATGAATTCAGCAAAGTGGCAGGTTATAAAATCAACATGCATAAATCAAAGGCATTCCTGTATATCAGCGACAAATCCTCTGAAATGGAAATAAGGAAAACCACTCCATTCACAATATCCTCAAAGAAAATAAGATACTTGGGAATCAACCTAACAAAAGAGGTGAAAGATTTATACAATGAAAACTACAGAACCCTAAAGAGAGAGATAGAAGAAGATCTCAGAAGATGGAAAAATGTACCCTGTTCATGGATAGGCAGAACTAACATCATCAAAATGGAGATATTACCCAAAGTTCTCTACAGGTTTAATGCGATGCCAATCAAAATCCCAACAGCATTTCTTGTAGAAATAGACAAAGCAATCATGAAATTCATATGGAAAAACAAAAGACCCAGAATAGCAAAAGCAATGCTAAGCAGGAAGTGTGAATCTGGAGGTATAGCGATACCAGAGTTCAAACTGTACTACAAAGCAATAGTAACAAAAACAGCATGGTACTGGTACCAAAAAAGGCAGGTGGACCAATGGTACAGAATAGAGGACACAGAGACTAATCCACAAAGTTAAACTATATTATATTTGATAAAGGGGCTAAAAGCATGCAATGGAGGAAGGATAGCATCTTCAACAAATGGTGCTGGGAAAATTGGAAATCCATATGCAACAAAATGAAATTGAATCCCTTTCTCTCGCCATCCACAAAAATTAACTCAAAATGGATCAGGGAGCTAGATATCAAATCAGAGACACTGCGTCTGATAGAAGAAAAAGTTGGCTACGACCTACATATTGTGGGGTCGGGCTCCAAATTCCTTAATAGGACACCCATAGCCCAAGAGTTAATAACAAGAATAAACAAATGGGACTTACTTAAACTAAAAAGTTTTTTCTCAGCAAGAGAAACAATAAAAGAGGTAAATAGAGAGCCTACATCCTGGGAACAAATTTTTACCCCCCACACCTCAGATAGAGCCCTAATATCCAGAATGTACAAAGAACTCAAAAAATTAAACAATAAGATAACAAATAACCCAATCAACAAATGGGCCAAGGACCTGAACAGACACTTCTCAGAGGAGGACATACAATCAATCATCAAGTACATGAAAAAATGCTCACCATCTCTAGCAGTCAGAGAAATGCAAATCAAAACCACCCCAAGATACCATCTCACTCTAGTAAGATTGGCAGCTATTATGAAGTCAAACAACAATAAGTGTTGGCGGGGATGTGGGGAAAAGGGTACACTTGTACACTGCTGGTGGGGCTGCAAAATGGTGAGGCCAATTTGGAAAGCAGTATGGAGATTCCTGGGAAAGCTGGGAATGGATCCACCATTTGACCCAGCTATGGCACTTCTTGGACTATTCCCTGAGGACCTTAAAAGAGCGCACTATAGGGATACGGCTGCATCAATGATTATAGCGGCACAATTCACAATAGCTAGACTGTGGAATCAACCTAGATGCCCCTAAATAGATGAATGGATAAAAAAATAATGTGGCATCTATACACAATGGAGTATTATGCAGCACTAAGTAATGACAAAATCATAGAATTTGCAGGGAAATGGATGGCATTAGAGCAGATTATGCTAAGCGAAGCTAGCCAAGCCCTAAAAAACAAATGCCAAATGTCTGCTTTGATATAAAGAGAGCAACTAAGAACAGAACAGGAAGGAAGAGCATGAGGAAAAGACTACAGTAAACAAAGACGAATGGGGGGAGAGAAAGGGAGAGAGAAGGGAAAGCATATGGAAATGGTAGGAGACCTTCAATGATACATAAAATTATAAGAGGTTATGAGGGGCAAGGGGGAGGGAAAAAAGGGAGAGAATTGAATAACAGCAGAGGAGGTAGAGAGGGAAGATGGGAGGGGAGGGGAGGGGAGGGGGGATAGTAGGGGATAGGAAAGGTAGCAGAATACAACAGTCACTAATATGGCATTATGTAAAAATGTGAATTTGTAACAGATGTGATTCTGCAATCTGTATTTGGGGTGAAAATGGGAGTTCAAAACCCAATTTGAGTCAAATGTATGAAAGATGATATATCATGAGCTATGTAATGTTTTAAATAATGAATAAAAAAGTAATAAAAAAAAATTCTACCCACACTGGTCACCCACCCACCCTTCCTTCCTTCCTTCCTTCCTTCCTTCCTTCCTTCCTTCCTTCCTTCCTTCCTTCCTTCCTTCCTTCCTTCCCTTTCTCACTCTGTCTCCTTCCCTCTCTCCCTCTCAGCCCCCCTGTCTTATTTTAGAAACAGGAGGCTTTGTCAAAGGACAATGTATTATCTACTTGTTTATCAGAATGTCATAGAAGGGGAGATTTTTCTACTAAAACTCTGTTCTTAGTTCAGTAGAAAATATGATTTAAAAGTTTATGATCAAATAGTTTGTTGGACTTTTAGTCATGTTGCATTTTTTATCAACACATCTCAAATAAAATTAAAAAATTTTAAAACAGAGAAACAGTTTGTGCGTTTTGTAAACTATTTTTGAAATACAGAATATAGAATGAAAAGTGATCCCGTATTTACCATCCAGGGCATTTCTCGCCTACTCTGTCCTTCTCTGGGTATACTTTTGTATAGTGAAAATCCAATTTTAAAATAAAATTTAGTATCCTGTCTTTTCCATTTTGTAGGGCAACATAAATAGTTCCCTCATGTGAATATAAACTTGTCTTAATCTTATATCTTCCAATGGGAGTGTATTATTATATCATAAGTAACACAATTACTTAGCCATTCTCCTATTACTGGGAAATAAGAAAATTGATAATATTTTCTATGATGAATAAGATACAGTCACATCTATATGCATCATTTTTATTTTCCTGTTTAAAATTTTATCCTCAGACTAGAATTGTAGAATTGGGGAATGTAGGGGGAGGAGGGATGTGGCAAGGCTGGTCACTGAGTGCCAAGGTGCAGTTGGGAGTAAGCAGTTCTGTGTCTTACAAAGTAGGGTAACTATAGGTAACAGTGGTGCACTCTGTGTTTTAATATAATAGAAGAAAATATTTGAAATATTTTCACCATAAATATTGAAAGACATAGATATGTTTAACCTGATTTAAACATTGTACAATATATACATGTATTAAAACACCACATGGTATCCTGTCAATAGGAATAGTTTTTAAGTTTTAAATAATCAGTTAAAATAAATTTAATTTAAATGAAAAGAAAATTATCCTCAGACTAGAGTTACAAAAGTGGAATTATTAGTTCAGTAGGCAAGATTTTGCCAAGCTGCTTTTTTAGATAGGGTATGTCAATTTACAGTTCTAGTTATAGTACATGAAAGTGTTCACTTGTACTATCACCTTGATGAAAACCTGCTGTTCTATTGGGTAGAAAGAGTTTCATTAGATTAATTGTCCCTTTATATTTTTCACACTAACCTTCTCTGTGTGAAAATAAACAAAGTAATTCTCAGTCACTTATTTTATAGAGAACAACAGTCCTGGCTTAAGATGAAATCATAGAGTAGCTGCAGAAAAATAGCACTGCTTGTGGATTCTAACTGAGCCAGATACCAAGTCAACATATTTCATGAAGAAACTGATGTGCAGAAAAAAGTTCATGCCAACTTGATAAGAGCAAATTAAGGAAAAATAAAATGGTCAGTATACGAAGACCTCAGAATACAACAAGTAGACTGAGAATTAAATAATTGGGAGAATTATTTTATTAAGTATATATTTAGTTTTTTACTTATACTTCTTGTCTCTTAATTAACATTATTTATTGAATCAAGATTCTGTGTTATTAGAATAAAGAGGCCCGTTGGCTAGCTCTGCAGATCAGGGTTTATTCTTGGACTATCCCTTGAGGCATTCTTTCACTTCTGTTTTGTCTTGGCAGAACACAGCACAACACTGTAGTCATCTTAGAGATGTTAGATGACCTATTAGCAGTACGGACTCTGGAGAAGATATGAGTGAAAAGTCACATGTGTCCTTATCTCACCCCTCAAAGTCTCAGTTTTGTTAACTAGGAAGTTGAGGTAACAATAGGACCCACATCTTATTGTTGAGGGAGGACCTAGGGAGATATCATAAATGGTGACAGTGCCTAGTAACAGATCAGCAAATAATAGTTTTCACTGTTATCCTCTTCATCCTGCTCACTAAGCTCCTGCTCCTCTTTCTTACATCATAATCCTCCTGCTCCTCCTCATCATCACTATCCTCTGCTGCTCCTACTCATCACCGTCCTCCTGTCCTCCTGTTCATATTCTGCTCTTCTTCCTCCTCTTCATCATTATAATCTCTGACTCTCTGATGCTGTTTATGCTAAGAATTACTTCTCAACCATAACCTTGGGAAACTCTTTCAATTCCTTGCTTTCTGACATTCATGCATTGATCACTCTTTATCTAGAAGAAAACCGATAAAGTCTGGATGCAAGGAGTTTGTATGTCTGTGAGGGATGATTAATAATTAAGAAATCAGGATATTAACACTTAGAATGTTGGGGGTTCCTCATTATTTAATGGTTCCTCATTATTGTGGAGGAAAACCAGGGCAAGGGAGCCAGGGAAGCCAGAGGTGGCAATGGGGAGTACTTGGCTGGAAGGTAACTTATTATTTATGAAAAGTGGTAAAAATTTCTGCCAAATGTTATTTGACCTGTCTGAAACAGGATAAGAGTGAAGAAAGGAACATTTTCAGGAGAGGAAACATGCGTGGCAAGTTGAAGAGTCAGAAGGTGAGGCTGTGTGGCAGGAATAGACTAATCACAGGGAAGAGTCAAAGATGAGGAAGTCCAAAAGTAGGGTAGGGGACGCAGATTGCAGAGAGAAGGCCCTGCCAGCCATTGTTAGGGCTTTGATTTAGCTCCCAGGTGAGATGGAAACCCAGAAAATAGTGAACAGAGGAATGTCGGGTAAAGGTAGCAATGAGGACCCAATTGGAAAGGCTACTTCAATAACCAGGTGGGAGAAGGTGGTTGCCTGGACTTGGTGTTAGCAGTGGCCCTGTGGCAGACAACTGGTTTGGTTTAGATAAATACATTTATGACTATCAATATCTTTTTAATTCATTGACCTTATAAATAAGTTTAAAACTACCCAGTGGCCCATTCTTTTTTTTTTTTTTTTCAGCAGCTAGGCTTATTCTTGTATTCTTTTAGAATGCCCCCTTCAATATTTTTTATTGATAATACTTGTTTATTGTTAATTATTATCAAGCATTTTAAAATCCTTCTCTTATTGTCATTCTTCTTGCTTCTTCATCATCCTTAAATACCCTGTTCCCATTCCTTTAGGTCTCTGGGTTTTTCCTCCAAGGTTATCCCAGACTTGAAAACTTGAACACCTGAAAGCCCCCTAACACTTCTGGCCTTAGTTTGAACATGAACAGATTCTGGGAGACAGACTTCTTCCAATTCAACTGCAAGTTGTCCTATCTTGTTAGTGATTGCCTCTTGGATTCCAACATGATTACTAAGGCAAGTCACTATGTTAAATAGAGAAGTGCTTTACTATTTTGACAGTCCTGAGACTTAAAATATGTACATTGGATTGAATTTAAATGTGCTTAGATGTTTAAAGTGCAAGAATTGTATTATACGCCTTGTGATGAGACCTTTATAGTGTGTAAAAAACCCGTGGATATGAGAGGTCCTAGGCAGCAGGAATGTAGCCCTCCTCTGGGCAGGGTAATCAATGCCTTCTCCATTTGCCTATTTTTCTTTTTTTGCCATTACATATTTGACTCATCTATTTGTCTGCAGAATCCAGGTCTTATCATCTTTCCCCTGATGGTCTTTGGTACAAATTAGGTAACTAGCAGCTATATTTTGTTGGTGAATGCTTGTCAAATCAGCCACTTGCTCTTTCTCCTGCCTGGAAAGTTCTTTTTCCAGAAAGATGTAATTTATGTGCTCTTTTTATACAGGTTTCTACAGGACTATCATCTCATCTGAAATAATTTCCTTGGCCATCCTCTCTAAAATTACATGTGGTCACCACTCTTCAACCCTTCACTTTTATTTGTGTACTTGTACTAGTGTATTTACTTGTATATTTGTCCATTAGTAGAATGTAAGTTCCAGGAGGCCTTAGATGCTACCCCATGGTATACCCAGAACCTAGGCCTATGCCTGACTCAGAATACTGCTCAAGAATAGTATTGAATAAGTAGTGGAAAGAACAAGTGAGGCTTGTCTCCTGCTTTCAAAAGACTAAATAACAAGGAACAAAATATTTTACAATTACAATGTAATAACAGCAATTCAAGAAGCAGCTAGAAAAGATTTCCCATGTATAGGAAGGGGAACATCTCATTATTTGGGAGGAAGCAGAGGAGACTGAAGCTTGAAGGATGAGTTAGGATGTCTGCCCTTTTCCAGATCTCATCTACATTGTCTGTTTAGTACTCAATGCTTACAGATATCAGGGTCTGCATGTCCAGCTCACTGACCTTCCTCTGGCATTGTTCAGTGTGATTTTTGGAAAAATGGAAATTAATATTTTATGGATGATCATGATTTATTCCAAGGAGTATGAATAGTAACATCCCAACTGAATTTAAAAAAAGCCAAGTCTGAAAACAAAAGCATTTGAAGACTGCTCCCTCAGAATGGGCCTTAGAGCCTTTGACTATTGATAACCAAGCAGTCTCTATGGCTGCAGGTATGCTCACTTTGGGTTTATGAGTACAGCATGTACATGCACTGGGGTCAATGCCTCCCTTTGGGCATCTACAAAGTAGCTGGAGAAGAGATTGGGTGTGCTCTCTGCTGCTTTCATGGTTGTTAGGGGAAGGTAAGTGTTTCTGCAGGCTGTAAGAAAGCCAGAATCTCTGATTGGGTGTGAGTATAAATATTTCTTTTGAATCTGTTACTCTTGCTATTGCTAGTCTCTGGGAATGCTTGAAGAGTAGCACTCCATGTCAGAGATCAACTTGTTCATTGTGATGGAAAATGCTTCTGCTACTCTACAGACATTGGCAGGAATTCAGATTCTAGACAGCTGGTGCTGAAAAAAAAAAAAAAAAAACTGGTATCTTCTTTTTAACCTCAACTGTCATGCGTGTGTTTTGTTCCCTTTCTATTACTGGCTAAGTAAAAAACTTTAAGATTACCCTCTCAACATTTTATGCAACAAATCATTTGAAAGCAAAGAGTCAGAAAACACTTTTACTAATCCAGGCTCTGCTAATAACTATCTTTATGGCCATAAAAGCTTTCCAATGAAACCAGGTACTTTAAATTAGTGCACTAAACCACAGACTTCAAAATCAAAAAGCTTTTAAAAATTGGGAAAATGAATTGTGTTGGTCAACTTTGCATTGTTGTAACAAAATACCCTAGTGAAACAATGTAGAGGAGGAAAGATTTATTTTGGATCCGTTTCAGAGGCTTTAGCTCCTGGCCTGCTGGCTCCCATGTTTAGACCACTTATAGTATGTTTTGTGTCTTTCTTTGGGAATTTTCTAAGGAGCAGGGCTATTTCCTAGTTTGTACATGCTGAGGGGCACTTCTTCTATCTACCAGCCCTGGTTGTGGGTAGATTTTTCTCACTGAGTCCTGTTCCTGGTAAGACCATGGCATGCCTCCTACTTAAGATTTTTCTGATGCTGCACAATTTGAGGATTTTTTTTAGTGAAATTTGCAAACCTGTTTACAATGCTACCTTATATTGATAGCAACCCACCAAAGGATTCTGAAAGTTCTATCTGATGAAATTCTCCTGGGATTTTTGTGCACACATAAATCTACCTGCCCTTCAGCAGAGTTAGTGTGTGTTAGTATATATAAACATTCTACCATAAGTTTCTATAGACACTGAATTTTACCACTAAACTGTTCAATGTTTTGGCAGGAAATAAATGGCACATTCAAATTTGGGAATTGAGGACTATTTAATAGATAGGATATTTTCAATGATATGGATAAATAAGGAGACAAATAATAGCTGGTGCAGTATTGTGGGGCTAGTAACTAGTGGAGAATCATTACTACACAAAAGGCAAAGGAGAAAAGGGGGAGAAGTTACCTTGAGATAGTAGCTTTATGGAGAATGTTACCTAACAGGAACTTGGGCCTTCAGTATCAGGCCACATCAACATCTGCCAATGGGCAGTAGGCAGTGAGGTGAACAACAGTCCCAACCCATGCCTTCTGAATCTGCCAATAAATGGAACAACTCAGGTAACAAAAAATGCTCTAGTCATTTGGCTCCTACAGGTTGTCTCAGCTGAGTATTAAGTTTGTGCAATCCAGTATATTCATCACTAAACTTCATGTTCGAAGTTTCCCTTCTTTCCAAGCCTCAGTTTGTTCAGGCTCTGAGCCTGAAATGAAGAACATCATCATTTAGCTTCTCTTCCCATCACACCATTTTACCTCCTCTCTCTGGCTATTCCCAATACCTCCACAGGGGCGGGGGGGGGGGGACGGGGGTGGGTGGGTGGCAAGAGGACTCACAGAACAATTTTTTAAGAAAACTTTTATTTGTTTTAATTAGTTATGTATGACAGTAGAATACATTTATGCACTTTGATATATCATACTTAGATGGGGTATAATTTCACATTTTTCTGCTTGTACATGTTGTGGAATCACATTGATCATGCAGTCGTGTATATACATATGGTAATAATGTCTGCTTCATTTTACTATCCATCCTGTCCCCACATACCCTCCCCTCCTCTCCCTTCACTCCCCTCTACATAATCTAATGTGACTCTATTCTTTTCTAGTGCCCCCCTTATTGTGAATCAGCATACACATATCATTGAATAATACAACCTTTGGATTTTTGGCATTGGCTTATAAATAACCCAATTAATAAATGGGCCAAGGAATTGAATAGATACTTCATAGAAGAAGAAATACAATCAATCAACAAGTATATAAAAAATGTTCAACATCTCTAGCAATTAGAGAAATGTGAATCAAAACTACTTCTAAGATTTCATCTCAAGTCAGAATGGCAAATCATCAAGAATACAAACAACAATAAATGTTGGTGAGGATGTGGGGGAAAAGGCATGCTCACGGATTGCTGATGGGACTTCAAATTGGTTCAACCAATCTGGAAAGTAATATGGAGATTCCTCAGAAAACTTGGAATGGAATCATCATTTGACCCAGCTATCCCACTCCTTGGTTTATGCCCAAAGGACTTAAAATCTGCATACTACAGTAATGTAGTCACATCAACATTCATAGCAGCTCAATTCACAATAGCTAAACTGAGAACCAACCTAGGTATCCTTCAATAGATGAATGGATAAAGAAAATGTGGCATATATTCAATGGAATATTACTCAACTTTAAAGAAGATTGAAATTATGGCATTTGCCAGTAAATGGATGGAGCTGGAGACAATATTAAGATAAGCAAAATAAGCCAATCCCCCCCAAACAAGAACAATGGTATCCAAATAAAGTCTCCCACTTCTAAGGGTATCTTCAATTTCAACTTCTTAATAACCTTGAGATAGATGCATTAGGGAGTAAGAATGGCAAAACCAATTTTTGGTCTCCTCTCCTGCACATCCTGCAAGGAGGCTGAACACTTCACTTTGGGATGTGTGGGAATGTAAGGGGAAATGGTGACACTTTCTGCATGAGGCCTCAGCCAGGACCAAGGCAGAGAATCCTATGGCTCACATTGTTGGGCAATTTTTCAGTGGTCTCAACAATCCTTGTCAGCCTCTTTAGTTTAAATGCTTCATGTTCCAGGATGTTCCTCATCCCACTGAAGGTCTGGGACAGATCATGAATTTTTATTATATTGCATGTTTTTTTTTAGATGGATTAGTAAATTCAGATGACAAGCAGTGGCAATTAAGTGTTAAAGGCAGACAGTGGTATATCATGCTGTAAAGGAGAAGATGTTAGAAACTGACTGAGAACCTGTACTTGAATCATGGTTTCAAATGGGATCTCTTCCTAGCAAAAAAATATGTTGGTATTAAGTTGTCACTTTAGCATCAGTCCACCGCCCTGCCCCTCCCCCCGCCCCTTTGTGGCTTCCTTTTCTTCAAAAACTCTACCCTCCATTCTTGGGCACAGATGCCACACTGCCCAATGTGCCTAACCACATTTCAGGTAGAAAAACAAGGGAGAAATAGAATAAAGTTTGGATGCTTATGCTTCCAATCATTACATACAAGAAGTCACAGGTTCCTATTTCATGGACCAGCAAAAACCTGGGACAGGAAAAAAAGATATTTTCCTCTACTTGCCTTTGCCATAAGAATGAGACTAATCCTTGGTCTATAATCGAAGGACTTAAAAACAACATACTATAGTGACACAGCCACATCAATGTTTATAGCAGCACAATTCACAATAGCCAAACCGTGGAAACAACCTAGCTAGATGCCCTTCAATAGTTAAAAGGTTAAAGAAACTGTGGAATATATATACAATGAAATATCACTCAGCAATAAAAGAGAATAAAATTATGGCATTCACAGGTAAATGAATAGAGTTAGAGAATATCATGCTAAGCAAAGTAAGCTAATACTAAAAAAAAACAAAGGCAGAATGTTTTCTCTGATAAGTGAATACTAATCCATAATGGGGAGGATGTGTGGAGGAACTTTAGATGGGATAAAGAGGATGGGGGCATGGGAGGGGCTATGGGAGAGGGTATGGGAGGGGGAATGTGGATAGGAAAAATTCTGGAATGAGACAGTCACCATTACCCTAGGTACCTGTATGATTGCACGAATGGTGTGACCCTACTTCATGTACAATCAAGGAAGTGAAAAATTGTGCTCCATTTGTGTACAATGAAATGAAGAGCATTGTGCTATCATGTAAAACTGATTAGAACAAATAAATAAATTGAATGAGATTGAAAGGAAATTGAGGCATTTTTTAAAGGGCAGATATAAATCAAAAACCAGCAAATTGATAAGCCTGTGCATATTCAGAAAGGGAAATTAGCCCAGAGTTGTTGATTTTGAGGTCTTCATCTTTAAGAAAAGAATATGGGGGAAGGAGAAAGAGAAACTGACTTTCATATTTGGCTAAGATACATAGATCTTTCTCACCATTATTGAATAAATGTCCCCATAGATGTATTCTGATTCTCTAAGGTCACCTTTCCATCAGTTAATAATCTTAAACAATTTTGTCTCCTTTAGAAAATGACATTGTTTGGGGTTCTGGGAGTCAAAGGATACCATGGAGGTAATATCTCTATTTTCTCCTTTCTTCCTCCTCCCACATTTGCTCTTTACTCTTCTAAGCCCTCTTACATCATGGCCCCTAGAACAAGATGAAGATATGTGTGCTGAAGGATTGTATGTATGCAGATCTATGTAGTCTTGTGTTTTCTGTATTAATAGCTGGCTAGTGGATAGTGAATTATAACCTGTAAACTACCTTGAAAGCCTAAGAGGAAATTGCTAGGCATCAGGATCCTTCAAATATAGCATGTTGTCATTTGCAGCTTATATGCATCTTAGCCACAGTGGGAAACTTTTATATTCTTTTATATAACTTAGTAGTTTTCTTTCATCTGATAGTGACTGAACCTGAATTATTTCACTGTTTTTGACAGGATTTTTTTACATAAGCCATACAGTCTTATTTATTGTTGTAGAAGTCTTCAGTATGATATTTTACCTTTTCTCAATCATCGCTTTTGTTTTGTCATGTGTTACAATGGACTGAATTTTGTCCCTCCACAAAGTCATTTTAAAGCACTAACCTCCAATGTGACTGAATTTGGAGATAGGGTCTTTGAGATGATATGTATTAAATGGTCATAAGGGTGGGGCTCTAATCTAAATGAGGCTGGCACCCTTGTGACAAGAGACACCAGAGTTCACTTTCTTTTTTGAGAACATATAATAAGGTGGCTATCTGTACCCCAAGGAGATAGCCCTCACCAGACTCTGACCCTGATGGCTTCTTTTTTTAATAAATGTATTTATTTTAATTAGGTGTATATGACATCAGAATGTATTTTAATTCATAGTACACAATTACAGCACAACTTTTCATTTCTCTGGTTGTACATGATGTAGCATCGCACCACATCTAGGGTAATGATGTCCATCTCATTCCATCATCTTTCCTGCCCCATATACCCTCTCCATCCCTTCCTCCCCTTTGCCCAGTCAAAGTTCCTCCATTATTCCCATCCCCCATTATGGATCAGCATCCACTTATCAGAGAGGAGAATCAGCCTTTGATTTTGGGTATTTCACTTAGCATGATATTTTCCAACTCCATCCATTTACCAGCAAACACCATAATTTTATTCAATTTTAATGCTGAGTAATATTCCATTGTGTATATATACCACAGTTTCTTTATACATTCATCTATTGAAGGGCATCTAGGTTGCTTCCACAGTTTAGCTATTGTGAATTGAGCTGCTATGAACATTGATGCGACTGCATTACTATAGTGTGCTGATTTTAAGTCCTTTGTGTATAGACCAAGGAGTGGAATAGTTAGATAAAATGGTGGATCCATTCCAAGTTTTCACTGCTTTCTTGATTGGTTGTACCAATTTGCAGTCTCACTAGCAATGTATGATTGTGCCTTTCCCCCCATATCCTTGCTAACATTTATTGTTTTCTCTATTCTTCATGGCTGCCATTCTGACTGGAGTGAGATGAAGTCTTAGAGTAGTTTTGATTTGCATTTCTCTAATTACTAGATATGTTGAACATTTTTTTCATATATTTGTTGATTAAATGTATATCTTCTTCTGAGAAGTGTCTGTTCAGCTCCTTAGCCCATTTATTGATTGGGTTTTTTTTTTGGTGTTAATATTTTTGAGTACTTTATAAATCCTGGAGATTAGTGCTCTATCTGACACACATCTGGCAAAAATTTGCTATCAAAATGTAGGCTCTCTGTTCATCTCATTGATTGTTTCTTTTGCTGAGAAGAAGCTTCTTAGTTTAAATACATCACATTCATTGATTCTTGATTTTATTTCTTGTTCTTTAGTAGTCTTGTTAAGAAAGTTGAGGTCTAACCCAACATGATGAAGATTTGGGCTTACTTTTTCTTTTATTAGGAACAGCGTCTCTGGACTTGATTCACTTTGAGTTGATTTTTCTGCATGGTGAGAGAGAGAGGATTATTTTCATTTTACTGCATATGGATTTCCCAGTTTTCCCAATACCATTTGTTGAAGAGTTATCTTTTCTCCAAATAAATTTCATGATTACCTTTTCTATTTCTATAAGTAATGATGTTGGGATTTTCATAGTCACATTGAATGTGGATAGCACTTTGGGTACTTTGGCCATTTTGACAATATTAATTTTGCCTATCCAAGAGCATGGGAGATCTTCTTTTTCAATTTCTTTCTTTAGTGTTCTGTAGTCTTCATTGTGGAGGTCTTTCACTTCTTTTGTTAAATTAATTCACATTTTTTGAGGCCATTGTGAATGTGGTAGTTTTCCTAATTTCTCTTTCAGAGGATTCATCACTGATGTATAGAAATGCATTTGATTCATGGGTATTGATTTTATATCCTGCTACTTTGATGAATTTATTAATTAATTCTAGAAGTTTTCTGGTGAAGTTTTTTGGATACTCTAAGTATAGAATCATGTTTTCAGCAAATAATGATAGTTTGATTTCTTTTCCTATTTATATCCCTTTAATTTTCATCTGTCTAATTGCCCTGGCTAGAGTTTCAAGGACTATGTTGAATACAAGTGGTGAAAGAGGGCATCCCTGTCTTGTTTCAGTTTTTAGACAGAATGCTTCCAATTTGTATCGGAGTTCTCATTTTACATCTAAGAAGTTTTTCTCTGCTCTCTGGTATCTTCAATAGCAAAATGTTTAGTCTCCAGGTGTTGGTGCAGCTTCTCTTTTTAATTTTATTATTGATTTCTAATTTTATTCCATTATGGTCTGATAGAATGCAGGATAGCAAATACAAAAAAAAAAAAAACAGAGATACTAACAGTTGCTTTTTGGCAAAACTTATGGTTGATTTTGGAAAAGTTTCCATGTGCTGTTGAGAAGAAAGTGTATTCACTAGTTGATGGATAGAATATTCTATATATGTCTGTTAAATCAAAATTATTGATTATATTATTGAGTTCTCTAGTTTCTTTGTTTAGTTTTTGTTTGGAAGATCTATCCAGTGGTAAGAGAGGTGTATTAAAGTCACCCAGCATTATTGTGTTGTGGTCTATTTGGTTCTTGTATTTCAGAAAGGTTTGTTTGACATATGTAGATGCCCCATTATTGCAGCATAGATATTTATGGTTGTTATGTCTTGTTGATGTATGAACCTCTTAAGTAGTATGAAGTATTCTTCTTCATCACTTTTCACTTACCTTTGGTTTGAAGTCCACTTTATCTGATATAAGGTTGGAAAGCCCTGCTTGTTTACATGGTCCATGTGAGTGGGACTTATTTCCTCATCCTTTCACCTTCAGTCTGTGGATATCTTTTCCTGAGATGAGTCTCTTGAAGGCAACATATTGTTGTGTCTCTTTTTTTAAAATACAGTCTCTCAGTCTATGTCTTTTAATTGATGAGTTTAGGCCATTCATATTCAGGGTTATTATTGAAATATGATTTGTATTCCTGGACATTTGCTTTATTTTTGGTTTTTTACTTGACTTGATTTCTCCTTTGATTGGCCCTTCCTTTAGAGTAGTTTCTCCCTTTGCTGATTTTCATTGTTGTTTTTCATTTCCTCCTCCTGGAATATTTTGCTGAGCATGCTCTATAGTCCAGGCTTTCTCACTGTAAATTCTTTTAACTTTTGGTTATCATGAAAGGTTTTTATTTTCTCATCAAACCTTAAGCTTAATTTTGCTAAATATAAGATTCTTTGTTAGTCTATTTTCTTTTAGAGCTTGGTATATGTTGTTCCAGGATATTCTGGCTTTAATTGTTTGGGTTGAAAAATCTGTTGAGATATGAATTGGTCTCCCCCTGTATGTGATCTGATTCCTCTCTCTTGTGGCCTTTAAGATTCTATCCTTATTCTGCATGCTATGCATTTTCATTATAATGTATCTTGGTGTAGATTTGTTGTAATTTTGTACATTTGGTGTCCTGTAAGCCTCTTGTATTTTATTTTCCAATTCTTCATGTTTGGGAAATTTTCTGCTATTATCTCATTGAAGAGATTGTGCATTCCTTTGGCTTGAATCTCTGTGCCTTCCTCTATCCCAATAACTTTTATATTTGGTATTTTGATGCTATCCCATAATTCTTGGATGTTCTGTTCATGGTTCCTAACAATCTTCACTGTGTGGTCAACTTTATTTTCCAGATTATATACTTTGTCTTCATTATCTAGTGTTCTGTCTTCCAAGTGATTTAGTCTGTTGGTGATGCTTTCTATTGAGTTTTTTTCAGAATCTCTATCTCTTTTTTGAAGTAATCTTTTGATACCTGTATTTGCTCCCTTATCTCTTTGCTGGTGTGATAAATGCTTGCCTTTATTTGCTCATTTAGGTCATTATTTAATTAATAGACCATTTTAATTATGTTTATTCTGAACTCCTTCTCTGACATTTCATCAACTACACTTTCCATGGATTCTATTATTGTAGTATCCTTGTTTGTTTGGGGCACTTTTCTCCCTTGTTTTTTTCATGATGTCTATGTGTCTTCATTTCTTGTAGTTTGGATCTGAGGCATTACAGTTTTACTGTATATTCTTGTAGTATACATGCAGATTTTCTGTACTTCACCTTGGTGTTGGGCTTCCAGACCCTGCCAGTGTCCCAGGATGGATGCTATTTGCACCTAAAGGTGGTGGCGGTAATAGCAGAGGTAATTTGAGATAGCAATGGTGATGTCCCAAGATGGATGCAACCTCTTTCTGAGATGGGGCTGAAACAGTGGGCCTCACACTGGCTTTAGGATGCTTGTTCCCAGATGTAGCAACTGTAGGCCTTGTCTGTTGTCACAAGATGGAGGCTACTGTTGAGGGATGGGCTATGGCAATGGATGCAGTGTCCCAAGTTGGAAGAAGGTTAGGCCTGGGCTCCCACATTGGGACAGACCTGGCCCCAATCTGGACCTGGGCTCCCTCACAGGTGTCGGGGGCAGTCCTGGGCTAAGGCTTGAGCTCCCCTGATGGCTTCTTTATCTTGTACTTCCAGTCTCCAAAACTATGAGAAAACAAGTTTGTGTTGGTCAAAAGACCATTCAGAAGTATTTTGTAATGGAACTATAAGTACTCACATACAGAGGCATCATCTCTGCCTGCTTCCTCCCCCACAACTTTGCCTGTGGGGCCTGCCTCCCATTCCCAGAGAATAGACAACACATTTCAAATATATGGGAGGTTTCTCTTTATATATAGCCATGAGACAGGCAGCAGTGGTCACCAGCTGACTAGGCAGATTGTTTCAGATGTCAGTAAACAGCTTTATGTTTTAAATAAGAAATTAAAAATTAACATTTTCAATACAAAGAAATTAGTTAAAATGTTATAAAAACCACACATGGTGTCAGATTTATCATATTACTTTGAAAGAATATTCTAGGTGGGAATTACAGGCCATATAGCCTTCCCCAAAACTGTAGGAATTAGCTATGTTTTACATTTCAATATGAATTCAAAATAAAATTAAGATCAATAGAGTATTTCACAAGCTAAATCAATTCCATTGAGGAAAATAAAACCACCCTGGTCTTTAAAATCTTTATTTATAGTTTTGTTTTTCCATGATAGAGATAACATGTTTTTTCTTTAATTATATGACAATGATAGCTGGGTTACTTTAAAAAGTCCTTACTATGATACAAGAGAGTTTTCAAACAAAGGCATATGCATGAACACAGGGTGGAAATGGGCCAGTCCCCCTGAAAAGAAATTAGGACAGAGACCAAGAATTTAGAAGAAAGAATACCAACATTTAAATGTAGGCACAATTTTATAGATAAGTCATCTGAGCTAAGTCAAATAGATAAAATATTTATCTTAGATAAAATATCAAAAGTAATTCAATTACTCAGTGTGTGTGTGTGTGTGTGTGTGTGTGTGTGTGTGTGTGTCTAGTTACCTGTTGCAGAATAGGGTAAATAATGAAAGCTTAACCAGCACCAAAAATTAGTACGAACTAGAAAGAGTTACCTGTTTAATGTAGATTCTTACTAGATACAGAACACAGCTTCTCAGTTTCCTCTGCCAATACATCATTGTAAGAGCAAGATTGTTATCATGGACTCCAGAAAGGAGTAACTGGGGAGTCTGGTGGGTAGGATATAATATAGTTTATATCTGCAAGTAACAGGTCCACAGACTCAAGAAACACAGGCAGACTTGGAGATGATCATTTTCCTTCCTTTTATTGTCTCTCTTAGAGAACTCCCACTTAAGGAATATACATACCACATGACAGGCACTATTTTCATTCTTACACATACATGCATGAAGATTACACACACACACACACACACACACACACACACACACATACACATGCATCTTATTTAACCATCATATTTTTTTTATGTTCAATTTCACTGTCATAGCCAGTTCCACTAGCATGATCACTCAGCCAACTGCAATTCATTGGGCACTTACTATATGGGCCAATCCTTGCTGGATACTTTGTGATGTTATCTTTAATCCTTACAATGTGTACAGGTTTGGTATTACTCTCCATGTTTTCAAACAAAGATAGAAGAGCAACTTTAAACTTCCTAATGTCTTCATATGACAGATATATTATGTGTCTCCTGTTTACCAGGCAAAGTAATAAATGGATGATACAGTGGCAAATATGACACGTTCTCTATTTTCAAGGCCTTTGTGTTGGGGGTGAGACACATGAACAGGTCATGATAGAACACTCTTAAAGGGCACTGCTGAGCATGAACAGCCTATGTGGAAGGAGAGAGAACACTATTCTACTCTGAGGGGAACTGGAAAGGTGCTGAAGGGAAAGCTTCTGGACTTTGAAGGACAAGTCCTCATAAGTGGGATTAGTGCTTTTGAGCCAAGTATGAAAGATGCACAGATTTACAGGGACAGAGCTGGGAAGGGAGAAAAAAAGGACACAATCGAGGCATGCTTCTTTTTTTACTTGATGTCACTTTGTTTTTATTCTGTTTTCTAGGAGATTCACTCAACTTCGTCTTCTAATCATTTGATATTTTCAAGCTTCAACTAACAAAAACAGCATGGTATTAGCACCAAAATAGACTTGTAGACCAATGGTACAGAATAGAGGACACAGAGACAAATCCACATAATTATAGTTACCTCATATTAGACAAAAGCATCAAAAACATACATTGAAGAAAAGATAACCTCTTCAACAAATGTGCTGGGAAACTGGAAATCCATATGCAACAAAATGAAATTAAACCCCCATCTCTCACCATGCACAAAACTCAACTCAAAGTGGATGAAGAACCTAGGAATTAAACCAGACACCCTGCACCTAATAGTAAGAAATGTAGGCCCAAATCTCCATCATGTCAGATTAGGCCCTGACTTCCTTAATAAGACTCCTATAGTGCAAGAAATAAAATCAAGAACCAATAAATGGGATAGATTCAAACTAAAAAAGCTTCTTCTCAGCAAAAGAAACAATTAGGGAGGTGAAAAGAGAGCCTACAGAATGGGAGCAATTTTTTTACCACATGCACATCAGAGCATTAATCTCTAGGATATATAAGGAACTAAAAAATCTTAACACCAAAAAAATAAATAAATCAATAAATGGACCAAGGAACTGATCAGATACATCTCAGAAGATGATATACACTCAATCAACAAATATTTGAAAAAATGTTCAACATCTCTAGCAATTAGAGAAATGCAAATCAAAACTACTGTAAGATTTTATCTCACTCTAGTCAGAATGGCAGCTATTAAGAATACAAACTACAACAAGAGTTGGTGAGGATGTGGGGAAAAGGCACACTCATACCTTACTGGTGGCACTGCAAATTGGTGCAGCCAATCTGGAAAGCAGTATGGAGGTTCATTGAAAAACTTGGACTGAATCAACCATTTGACCCAGCTATCCCACTCCTTGGTTTATACTCACTTATACCATTTCAATAAAAATACTTGTTTATTTTAAAATTTGTACTTTTTTATTGTATTCAGTTTTTGTCTATTCTGAGAATATTCTATTTACACTGAATATTCTTTTTTAATATTAACCTCTTCTAACTTTTGTAGGCCAATAATTTTATTTCTAGCTAGAAATAAATTTATAATCTAATTTCTAATTTTATGACTAGCTAGAAATGTGTTTTACAGTTTAATTTGGAAATTATTATTTTTAAGAGCTACCTTTCACATTTTTGGAAATTTGGAGAAAATGAGATAAACCGCTGTGTTGGGGATCTTCAGAAAAAAAGAACCAATGAGAAATGTCCAAATCTACACATCTATCTATCTATCTACCACTAGTTATGATGGCTAGTTGAATTGACTAAAGAACCCCAAAGGAAAGACCCTATGCCACCAGGTATTTCTACCACATGGATACACAGTACATGAAAACCTGAGGCTGCATAAACAAAAAATTCTGAGCTATCTTTACATACACACACACACACACACACACACACACACATACACACATACTTTCTCTCTCAATAAATATATTCTGAATGTAAAACAAATGAGCCTAACAATGAAGTCACATCAGAATTATAAAACTTGTTGCACATTTGTCTTAATTTATTTTTGTGGACTAAAAATGACAGCCTAAAAAGTAAAAATTACTTTTTCTCAAATGAATTTTAAATATTAAAGAGAGCAAAAAAACTTTTAAAAATCAATTTTTAATAAAATCTATTATATTTTGCCAATATTAAAATTAATAATTAATTTGTGGTAATTAAAAAATTGAAATATACAGATAGCAGAAATAATCATCCTTGATCTTATCACTCAATGATACTGCTATCAGGATAATCATCAACACTCTGAATCACTTTCCATGCCCTTGAATTAGCACTCCCCTCCTCCAGGTTAGTGCAGAGGGAGGGAGACCTGGTTTTAGCCTCATTGCACTTCACAGTCACCAGTGTGGCCTCACCCTTTTGATATCACTTCTCAAGAGAGAAATTGTACTAGAGATGATGTTAATGACTTCTTTCAGTCCTCATTTTCTGAAAGCTTTTATATTACAGATAACTTCTGCTAGACTGATTATTGTCTATCAAGAGAAAACTGACCATGATCAGTTTAAGGGATTTAATGCTGGAGATAAAGCTAAATTCAGGTGGTTTTTGTTCTCTAATTTTCCTATCCCCAAGTGTTTATTTCTTATTTAGAGTGTTTCAGGAGAGACACACTCATGACCCGTGTGTGTGTGTGTGTGTGTGTGTGTGTGTGTGTGTGTGTCTTTTAAAGTAGGCTAAACATTATCCAGATCTTGACATCAAGGGACTAAGCTCACATTGCTAATCATCATGTCTTCCACCTAAAACAAGCTATAGTAGGAATTATTAATGAGCCATATCTTAAAATCAGCCTTACTTTGAGTTGAGGCAATGTGACTTTTCTAAGTGGTTGCTCTCTGGATTGGTCAAATTTGGGATTTGTGCTGACATCACTCTGAGGCAAACTCTTTTCACATAAAAACTTGCTTCAGAAGGTCAACTTTATGATACCCTCAATTTAGGGAATTTAGTACAAAATATCAAGTGCTGTACAACCTACAGTATTTCTCTAATAAAAACTTAGACCTTCATGTTTTAATGCTAAAATTTCAACAAATACAATCAAAGAAATAACATTCTTCTTAATTTTAAGAATGCAACATGGCATTTTAAAGCACAGTATGTAGCTTTCCTAGAATTTAATAAGACAAGGTTGAGCAGATGGAGCATAAAATGACAAGCTGTGTTCTAGTTTATTTTCAAAGCAGTGCTATTTTCTTGAGAACCAATCATTTAATTGGACTTTAGGAAACATCAGCAAATCAGAAATGTAAGAGAAGGTGCCAAGTAAATTAAGCCTTATTGCAAAACATTACAAGTGACTCATTTGAAACCAAAAGGCCTCTTAAGGAACTACTAATTTAGTTAATCAAGGTGATATGGCTTTAGAAACTAAATTATGCTTCAATGAGGTTCTGATGTGGCTCTAATCACTCCTAGAACATGTTTACACTGATGATAGAATTGCATTAGTAATTTTTCTTGGATATCATGTGATCCAAGAGTATGGTGACAGAAAGGAAGAGACTAAGATTTCCAAGTGAAATAACCTGTATTGGATGATGTATCAAGGCAAGTAGCTCAAAGTCTTTCCATGCAATTCTAACATGAGGTGTCAAACACATTTCCCCTTTCTTATCAACTTCAGTGGGAATAAGGAATTTCCCTTTTCTCTATAGTTTACATCACAAGGCCTGGGCAGTTTCTCCTGGGTGTTAAATATGCAAGGTCTACATGTGGAGGTATGGTGGGATAAATAAGAAGATACTGGAGAGGAGAAATTAAAAGTATTAAGTTTTGGGGGGATACAGGAGCATGCAGAGAACAAATTATCCTGCTGGAAGTTATTCTTCATAAGCCCCATTTCTTGCTTTACCAAGAACTAAAGAAGATCACAGAGAATTTTCTTTGTTGCTTGCACTTTTATCCTTGGCTATCATTTCTGCAAAATAGCTGATCCCAAAGTAAGTGCTATTTGAAACATTTTAGTTAAGATGTATGATGAGAAGACTTATGGGTAAAGTAATAGGGACCAATTACCTCCCTCAGGTAAACAACTGGCACAAAATGTATGAAACAACTGTGTTTAGACATTGGTCTATGGGCAGCATAGAAGAATGATCCCAAGAGAAGCAAAACAAATGAGGTGACCTTACAGCTGTTCCAGCTCACTACCTGCAGAAAGTATCTACCCTGTGGTAAAAGGAACAGGAACTAGAACAGAGCAGGAGAGTATGGGGAAGGAGAGAGAGAGAAAGAAAAAAGGAGAGAAGAGAGAGCCAGGGAGTAGGAGCAAACTGAAAAGATCCAGCAGGATGACTACAAATGCAGCAGCCCTTCTCATCCTCATTCTAGAAGGAAGCAATTTAGAATGAAAAATGTAGTTGAAGAGAAACATAATTAAAAGGAAAAAAAGAAAATTTCATATTAATATATTGCATTGTAGAAGAAAGAAGTTAACAAAAGGACAGATTGAATCAATCAAGAGGGTAGTCCAGGAAATGAAACACCAAAATAAGATGCAAAAATAATTTACAGAGTTCGGGGAATAACCAGGGATCCAAAATTCACCTTTACAAAGCAAAAAAGATGAATTAAAATCACTAAGCAACAAAGAAAACTGTATGAAAATTGAATTGAATTATTTCAAGGAAGAAAAGATTAATAGAATTCATGAAGACATAAGAAACAGATCAAAATAGTTGCATATATATATATATATATATATATATATATATATATGAAAAATTTTGTTGGTAATTATAGAATATAATACTTAAAATAATTTTTAAAAAATTAAAAATAAAGTCAGAAAAAAATCCCTGAATTAATGGCAACTGAATTTGGAGGTTGAAAGAACATTAGTTAAAGAAAAAATTGTTTTAAAATAATCAAGAACAAGACATGCTTTGTTTAAATTATTGGTGTTTAAAGAAAAATACATCATTCTTTAGGCATCACAGTAGAAAGTGCTGTCACCTTCTATAATGGAAAAGAAAAATATCAAGACAGCTTAACATTTTTTCACAAATAGCTGACCATTTTCTGGGAAAGAGGAATCCAAAAGTATTTTAACTTGCCAAGTTGTTTTTCATTTGTGACTGAGCTAAAATTCTCAAATAAGCAGTTTCATGGGTCATCATGTCAGCATCTTATATTAGTGAAAACTAGACAAGCCTATAAATGGGGACTGATATACTGTAGGTCAAAATTTGAAAGATCATGTCAGAATTTTGTGTGTGTGTGATATATATGTATCAAGCTAACAACTATGAAATAAAACATGCTCTTCTATCCTACCTTGGCATATATATCTTTTCAACAATCTGGAAGATGAGGTTTAAATTTGTAACTTTTCAACTACTTGGATTTCCAAAGCAGATCTTGGTTGAGAGGCAAGAGCCAGATTGGCCCCAGTAGACTTATCAACGTTTGATACCATCAGAGGCCTCATTTGCACATGTATGAAAATATTAGTCCACACATCTAAGCTCTATCTGTATCTTTGCAAATATTGGTCCCTTGGACACTCCTGGGATGTAAATATGGGGGCTTGTTATACCCTCAGGAGGTCAGACATGGGGAAGGTGCCTATGGAGGCCCTGGAAACAGGCTCAAGGTTGTCTGATTAGAAAATGTTGGGACCTGAGGTAACCAAAATGTGGTCTAGAACAGAGGTACAAGCATAAGGTTCCTTGAACCTGGAGATATCTTGCTCCGCGGGGAAGACTTGAGTTGGGTAAACTAGTGCAAGGCCCTTCAAAGTACAGGGGTTGGGCAGGAGCTCCTCCTGACCAGCTCTAGGTGTGTAGTAGTGGCTGCAGCACCCGGGAGTCCTCCTTGAAGAAAATAAATGGAATCCTGCCAACCAAGAGAAGAATGGAGGCTGTAATTTAAAAAAAAAATCAAACCAACAGTCATCTCCAAAAGATGGTAGAAGAGCACCTATGATGTTCAATAGTCAAAAAGAGACTGATCCAATAACTCTGTATTGGATCATTATTATTTTCTCTATTGCAAAAGGTAAAAGAGTGAATTCTCAAGCACATGAGAGTTCATAAAATACAGGAAATATGAGTCTTTCTTTAAAAAAAAAAAGAGAACTTTAATGTTTAATTCCAGTTGACTGTGACATGACAGCAGAAAAATGTGCTTAAGCAGACTGGAGGTTATCATTGTGTCTATTTAAATATAGAACCCACAGTGAATGAGGGGATTATGGTTATAGAGCAGAATACAAATGCTGTAATAAAAATAACTACATAGTCCAATATTAGGAGGTGGGAAGTGAAGACTGAAGTTTATGTAAAGGTGATAATTTTCTCACAGTTAAAAGCAGGGGGTCAATTACTCTGCCCTAAATTGAATCATGTTATTTAAAAAGAAATCATAACTATACACTTTTAATATTGTTCCTGGTCTATGTTTCTTACTTAGGATAAAGGAAATTATATATTGAAATCAAGAAGCATGTATTTAAAGTTTGGCAATTTCTTCAGCTCCCCTTAGATATTTTTCTTTTATTAAATGTAAAAAAAAATCTAATACTTTATTTTAGCAAGTACTGTGTGTAGGAAAATCAACTTTTATAAAATTATTTTCCTCTTTTGATTATCTTCCTACATCCATACTGATCTAATCCCTTGTTCAAATATTTATGTACCAATTTCTTTGTCTACTCTGTGATCTGTGAATCTTTATCAAGAGATTTCTAGAATAACAGCCAACCCCTTAATATCATCCTGTATGCTTCTTGGATATTTTTGGCTAATTTCTTCTTTATGTATATTTCTTGATTTCATTGCATTCTAATGAAAATGTATAGATTTTACAATAACAGAAAAGTCTTTGTTTGAGCCAGATAGGTTTGCAGATCATCGATTCAGAATTTTTTGGGTGAGTAAACTCCTGGTGGAAGCTGTTGGCAGAGGAGGAAGACAAAGGAAGAGAAAGAATTATAATGAGGAAAGGAGAATGGGATTATTGACATAATTGTCAGGAGCTGCTATCACACTGAAGGCTGGGCTTGCTTCCTCTTGGTACTCAGGGACAGATCAATCTGACTGCCCATCCTTGTTTAGAATTTCAAATGAGCCTCAAGGATTGAGGTCTAAGTGGAATAGTACCTGATGATACTTATGTTTAGCCACTTATACATGCTTGAGAAAGAATGCAGGATTCAAATACCAAATTATAGTGCAATCATCTCTTAGTAGGTCCTTTTGAGCTTGGATACAGAGATCTGTGATGGATAGAGACATGGTGAATAACAGGAGCACAGAGAACTCTGGAGAATGGAATGAGGGATTTCATTGCCCATGGGATCTCTGTAACACCCTTTCAGATTCTAGGGCAAAGTCTCCCAGATGTATTCTGCAATCAGTTCTCTTTTTCACTCTATAAAAAACAAGCTGAGAATGGAGATATCAGGGGAAAAGCAGAGGAACTGAAGGTCCTGGAACAGATTGTCAGGAGGCTCCTGGCTGATAGGGAATCACAGAAACCAAGAGACCAAAAAAAGACTTGGAATGAGAAAGGCAGAATAAAAAAGAAAATTAAGCCAAAGACCTTTGGGTTTAAATATGTAAAGTATGAGACTACTGCCAAAATAAGTTGGATTGAAAATTTCAAATGACATCTCTGTTCTTTAGATATCTACAGCTGGCAGCTCAATTTTGAACTGAAACTTAATTTCAGGAGTTGTTGAGATTTTTATAAGACATATTAGATTCAATCATTTTAAATCGCCATTTTAAGCCATTTCATCTGGTTCAAATTAATATTGATTCTCTGATCCCCCACTTTCCCCTGGAGTCAGTAGATTTGGGTGCAAGTTGTGTCCCAACCATATCCTAGTTGTTTGAACTCTGGGCAAACATCCTCTGTAAGATTCATTTTCCTTACTGAGAAAGTAGAAATAATAATATCAACTTCCTAGCATTATGGTAAATATTAAAGGAGTTAAGTTCATCAAAGGATTATCCCAGAAAGCATTTAATGGCAGCTTTTTAAATTTTTATTATCATTAAACAAATCTTGGTGTTACTCCCCTGCTTAAATTCCTTCTCTGACTTTCCATTGCCCTAGGGATAAAGTCGAACTCTTTGACTTGACTTGCAAAACCTTTCATAACTTCTGGCATTTGCTTATATCCTCAGCATCTCTTCTCGTCATTCCCATAAACATTTTTCATACTTGCCAAACTTGTGACAATTTGAAGTCCTTCCACTTCTCATCACATCACATTAACTCATTTCCTTAACATGGGACTAGTGTACAAAATCTGACCAAAAAGTGTCCCAGGTCATCTGCCTCCATCCCAGATGCCACCTCCTCATGGAAATCATTTAGACAACTCCTGAGCTGGGAGGGGTGGCTGGAGAGCTCCCATGTTTGATTGTATTTTGCCCTTAAGTTTGCTTGGTAACCTTTGTTATAATTATTTCATCCTTCCTTTTATTGCCTTTCACAGGATAAATATTTAACCTCTAACTAAACATTAAGATTATTCTTTTTTCCCTAAAGAATATCAGGGAAGAATAAAAAATTCCAAGCTTAATATGGAGGAAGAATTTTTCCTTTTATTTTTTGATGGATTTGGTTATGATAACACATAGTAAACAATAAATATTTTAATATTATAATGAAGCATTTTAGCACTTGCTGATCAACTAAAATATATTTAAAATTTAATTCCTTTGTGTTTTCTTGGATTTCTCTAAATAATAATCCATATCTGAATATACTTTTTAATTTTCATATACAACATACTCTTCTTGGGACCAAATTCTTATGTAAAATTTATTCTGATTCTGCATGTTGATGCTGGTTCTTGGATGCATTCATTTTCTGAATATTCATGATACTGAATATATATTATTTATTGAAATTTTTTGAAGTAATTTTTTAAAAATTCCTCACTAAACTTTGTACCCCTGTGGTTCTCAACTGTAGATTATATAAGAATTATCTGGGAGCTCATTAACAACACAAACTATTGGGTCCAATTCCTTGGAGATTCTGATCCAGGGCCTGTGGGATAAACACTTAATACTTGAATAACACAGCCTTGAGCAAAAGGCCTTCATCACATTTTTAAAAGGCTGCTGAGTACATTTATTCTAGTGCTTTCTAGTAATCAGTATTTCAGAGAGAAACCTGAGATCATTGTCCTCCCTATTCTGCTTCTGATCCTGTTATAACCCACTGGACATTGTGTTCCATGGGTAGATATAGAAAGGGAAGGAGGGAAAGAACCCAATGGTACTGATGTATTTCACTGATTTAATGGAAATGCATTCTAATCTCTTGCAAATAATTTGCTTTGGGTAGAGTCTCCTCCGCCACCCATACCAAGTCTTCATCTGTATTTCTGGAAAATGTAAGTCTGGCATCACACTAAAATAGAAATGTCAGGAAAATAAGTTTATAATAGCTTTCTTTTTCCTTAAAAATATCAATGTATTAAAAATACATTAAAATGGCACCATGGTTAGTTGAAATAAAGTTTGTCAGAATATGTATAGATGGATATAGATATAAACCTATATTTTATACTTACTCATGTCTTAAGAATCCTAACATCCTTCCTCTCTAACATCATCAGTATCTTTGAGCACTTGAATTGAAATAATAAAAAAGGTTTAATCATGGTTCTGTTATCTGAATTCTGTGTAACTATGGCCAGGTCTCTTAAGGCACCTAGCTCTTTACCTGCAAAATAAGTGGTTAAACTCTATATTCCTTTAAGGTAGTATATAGATGTATATTTTTGTTACATAATGAGATCTTGGGGCACTGAACGATCATTAACCATAAAAGAAGATATACTATATATATTGCTGTTATAGCAATAAGTGTAGTAGACTATAGTATATTTTAGAAAATTTCAACAGAAATGAAAAAAATGTTTAGGTTAATTTTTTACTTCAAGTTGTTTTTAACTAGAATCCATATGCCTTGCTAGAAATGTGAAGAGCATTTTTTTCTATTCAGTTTTGATTTATGAGATAGGTACTGAATTTGGAGTTCAAAAACATACATCCTTTTCCTTATTTTTAACAATTATATCTTTATCATTTATTTATTTGTATATGTATTAAAACATTTAAATATTCGAAGAAATTCCTATTTAGTTTAGAAATTTAACTTATCTGGAAGAAACATTGCCCCTCTCTCCCTTTAGTTAAAAAATTTGAATTTGTTTAGTGATACTGAGTTAATGAAAACATAGCATTTGGAATTTGTACAAGCAAACTAAATGTCCTAAAGCTTGTGATTTATGTAGTAAGTACTAACCTTCAAGTCACTAGAAATCCCAATTCTAGAATATCCCAGAAAGTTTGAAAAACAAACACTAGTTTGTACCATTGACTTGGTGATCCCAAGGAGCATTTGAGAGAGGACAATATGACATTAATAAAGACATTGTAATTTTATTCTGACTTTTAAGGATATAAAGAAGAAAGGCTTCTCACCTGCTGGGAGGTAAGCAGGATTCTAACAAGTGCTAAAATCTGGAAGCTGTGCTAATTTTGAGTTAGGAGCAGAAACATCTCTAAAAGTATTAGGATTGTGATCCAGCCATACAACAAAAATATGGTAAGTAGCTTTTATATAGCACACATTGAGGATACAAAGACAAATAAGTCCCAGACATCAAGGAGCTTGGTAAAAGACACTAAATAAATAAGAACAATAAAAAGATAGATGTAAAAATATATGCTTTAATAAAATCATGTTGGGGGGGGAGTATCAGCCTATTCTTTTTCCTTCCTTCCTTCCTTCCTTCCTCCCTCCCTCCCTCCCTTCTTTCCTTCCTTCCTTCCTTCCTTTAATGCTAAGCTTTCAATTTTTTGAAAAGATCCCTGATGTTAAATTGTCTAAGCCTGAGGATGCCTCTGTACTTAAGTTATTATGTGATGAAATGCAACCCAGCTGGACCGACTGGGAAGCTACTTTAGTGCTAAACTCTTGTGACAAGTGGCTGCACCTTAGTCAATCACAGCAGCTGAGCAGCAGTTAGAAGTAGCCAGCCAGCTGATTTAAACAGGCAAAATGAAGAGGAGCTGTGGCACCTTGTACGTCACTTCCGTTTTCTGTCCATAAAAGTCTCTGACTACAGCATATCTTGGTGTTTTTTGATTCTGCTCTGAGGGCTGCATATTCTAGACTCAAGTGTAAAAGCCAGTTAAGATCTTTCACATTTTAATTTTGTATTTTGATGCTGGTGATTCCAGGATTCCACCAAAGTCAGTGAGCAGACAGTCGTAAGGAATGTAATTAATATTTCTCGGGAATAGTGTTTGGGGAGGAAAGAAACATTTCTATTTGGGGTGATGCTGTTTCTTCAGTTAGCTCATATGTAGTTCTATCTCATTCCTTGTTGTATCTTTTCAAAGATTCTGCTTTTTTCCTACCTTAGGACTCCAGTTTTCTCAACCAGTTTTCAGCTACTATAAATCTAGTTAAAACTCTTTGCAAAGCCTATTGTACGTGTTAAATGTTAGACGGGCCATATGAAATTAACAAAAAGCTAAGGTTTCTGAAGTTGTAGATCAACGTCAAACTCTTGACTCTAAGCAGAGATTTCCTAATTAGGAACAGATTAAAAATTTAATGAGAACTGAAAAGAGCTGATACAAAACTAAAACATTGTAAAGAATAAGAACATGGAGAAACTGACACTAATTGAACAGCTTTTTTTTTTTTTTTTTTGCGGGGGGCTGGGGGGGCTGACCACTCAGAACTTTAGAAATGAGCTGTCTAGGAAACTTCTTCTTTATAAATAACTGCTGTGACTTTATATTCCCTTTCCAAAGCTTTTGTCATCTTTCCCTTTCCATGGGTTACAAACATTTTCTCTTATACAGGCTGGGTGTGATTGAGAGTTTAGCACTTGTTATTTTTCTGCCTAACATCAGCTATAGTAACATCTTTCCCTTTTACTGTGTACTCCAATTTACTGGTCTCTTCTATGAGTTCATTCCTATGCCTATCTATTGAAACCAGGGTCAACATGATATCAGCCTAGTGGGAAATCAAAGGAGAAAACTATTAAATGTAAAAACTGTTTTTAGTTTCAGCCCATTGCTCGAATAAGTTGGGATTATTCTTGGTTTCTCATGCTTTTTCTTGTCTTCTATATCAAGCAAGATCCCAAGTAATGCTTAAGCTCTTGCCACAGTGGCTATTGGTTTCTGCTTTAAGGCATATGACTTCCTCCTCTGACAAAGTTCTTCCTAATATCTCCATATATCTCAATATCTCACCTTCAACAAGCTGAAGTAAATGAAACCACCATAGCTGCCCACAGCTGGAGGTCAGAGTGAGCCCATTAGGCACAATACTCAAATCTGCTTTCCTCCACTTGTGCAATCATTACAAGCATCAGTAATGCAACCTGTGCTACTTACTATAAAGCGGCAACATCCTCATCTGTGAGCCTTCCTTCCCTGTGACATTTGGGTATGGTTGCCCTGAATCTGGTTTTATTGTGGGTGGTCATGGTGGTTTGCTCACTGACAACCTCCTTTCCTGCTACTAGATTTCTTCTTGTTCCAGTCCTGTTCTGGAATACATAATCCCTGGTCACAACTAAAGTATGCCTCTTTAGTCTTCCTTTTCATGCCATATCCTCCTAGCCCAACATTAAATGAATGATCCTTTCTTTTGAGGAGATTTCCTCTTCTATAGCTCATTGGCCACGTGTTTTTGCACCTTTCTACTGATGCTAATTTGACCATGAGACCAAAGTATACTTCTAATGATTCCTTTGAGTCTGAGAAACAGCTTTTCTAGAGAATATTCCAGAGACATACTCTTTACAGCTTTTTCCTGAACATTTAGGTTTGAAATATTTCCATGAACTTTGCTCTTCTTTGGTTTGGCAGATGTTACCTTTGCAATGTTTATTGATGAAATACACAAACTATGGGTTGAACTCTGTCTGAGGTCTTGAAATCAGTATCACTGAGGACCTACATAAATAAAAACAAACAACAAGAGGTAGCCATCTTGTGGGGAGTGGATTAAAGTAGTTATTTAAATCTATGGGCCTGAGGATACATGGCACAAATCTGAGGTTAACCCTAAATTACCCTTTCTAGTTAATATTTACTGTAGCCCTTGAGACTGTCTGAACTCAAATGCAACAAAAGGTCTATCTCCTAAAAACTGTTTTCTACTCAATGTTCTATGTGATGAAGATTAGATGATAGCAATCACTTATGCCTCCTACCACACTAGTTCTAACCTGTGGAATATAAACAATTATGGCAGATAGGGGCCAAAGAAGTGATTCTGATGACTCAGAACACCTGGGAGGTTTTGTTACAACACAGGTTGTAGGGTCCCCAGAGTTTTTTGGGTCTAGTAGGTCTGCCAGAAACAGAACTGGCATGTCTAATAAATTTCCAGGTAATGTTTCATGCTGCTGAGCTGGAGACCATACTTTGAGACACCTGATTTATTTTCTGGAAACAAGAGTAAAGCTGATCAATACCCTGGATTACAGTGGTCCAGGTGTGTGTGAAGTTTGTTTTGCTTCTTCAATTCAATAATCCTACCCTCTGACAAACAAGGTTCAGTATATCAGATTCAATCAATTTCACCCATCAGGGGGTTGCTCTCCTTCGTGGGATAGGAAGAGAATAAAATCCTAAAACTATACAATGATTTTTATCCTTTTCTGAGTGATTGTTGCTGTTTGGGGGATGGAGAAATATCAAAGTCAAGAGATTTTCTTGAATAGTTAAGAGCAGTAATCACAATTTCTTTTTATAAGAATTCAGTGTGGTACAACAATAGAAATAATTCCAGAGGAGCATAGAAATGCTATGAAGGGGAACATTGTCCTACCCCCTTTTTCTTTTGAATGACAGCAGTATGCTCCTGTAAAACTAATGTTTCTGTATTTACAGATATTACATTAGAGTTTAACAATGTGATCTTGGAGGTTACTTAATTTAAGCCCCTATTTTATCTAAAATATGGAAATGAGAGCAGGGTGTTTGTAAATAGTAAGTAAAATAATACTTTAAAATGGTGTTTACATTGCTTGGTCCATAACATACTTATTGTTCAAAACCATTCTCTCATTTCTCAATTATTGTAAATAATTGTTTGGATTTGTCTGGCACAATACAATTTCTTGGAAATTTCATGTTCTTTTTCTCTCCCTGAAATCTATCTTTGTATGTTTTCTTTCTAAACAATAGCTCTGAGAAATGTAGAGTACTTCAAACTGCTTGCACACTTGTGCTGCAACAAAAATGTCCTTACGTATTTTTGTTTGAGAATAATAGAACAAATCGCTCTGAACTCCCTCTTTCTGCCATTCCTGGAAGCTACCTCCTTATTAGAATAGACATGTTTTCAAATCTCTCAAGGGAAGCTTCTTATTATCCCATTCTTCAATAGACACATGGAGGAGAGGAAAGTTCCTATCACCACATAAAATAATCCCTCAGGTCTATCCTTGTTCTCTTCCCAACTGCTGCTGTTGACTTCTGATTGCCTAGTATTTTCCCATATTCAGAGAGCTTTGGAACTTGCCCCTTGCTTCTGCTCTACAGTGTCATCATGTCTTGAGTGCCCACATGCAGTTCACACAAGCCTTGAGCTTAACACTATCCAGGCTGCATCAATTTCAATGGTCATTCCATCTGTTCCATCTAGCCATCTACTCCAAAGTAGACAGACATTCAATCCTTAAGAACTTGCCTTCCCCAAATCTTAAGTTCACTGGAAATCTTGTTCCTTGACTCTACCATTCAGTCTTCTCTACCCTTCTGTTCTCCACAAATCTGATAAATAGACTCACTGCTCTCTGGCTTCTAGTTGGGTTTAGTGAATGGGCAATCTGATCAGAGAAGGAGATACAGAAAAAAAAATCAGCATTTATTCCCCTTAGACCCTCCATGCAGGACTGCTGTGGCTATTAAGAGGTCTTTTCAATATAGATCTTTTGTGTTCTAATACCTATTTCTTCCACCTAAGCCTTCATATTGAGGTGTGGTTAAATACCCTGATGTAAATCCCCTGTGAATTATGTGGTTTCTATACATCCTGTCCTTGCAAACATATTTGTGAACAGCTGCTTTATTAAACACTCTAATTATCCAGTGTGAGAATTCCATGTTTCCTAATAGGGACATTATTATCCTAGCCATTTTACTATTCCCAACATATCTAATTTCAAATTCCCTATCTGCCAACATATCAATTACTTTCCAATTTTTATTTTTTAAAAAATTGAACCTAGATGTTCTGGTCTTTTTTTTTTTTTTCTTATATCCTGTGAAACTCTAGCCCTGCAACAATCCAGCTTTCTGAAACTTATTTCTATATTGCAACACATTTTAAAAAATCAAACTACAAATTACTACAAATTCATGTTCTTGAATCTCAGGCTTTCAGTAACAGCCCTGTTATAACTATCTTACTGGCTATTTGAAATTCAATTTTCTCACTATGTTCAGAATTGGTCTAGCCTTCTAATTTATCAGAGGAGCCAAAACTCCAGTTCATAGTTCCCTAACCTATTCTCTGTCCACCTTGTCTTTCCTACTTTTGTATATATAAGGAAGGTTTTCACAGCATCACGGAAGACCCAACACAAAATGGCTTAGTTTCTTTATTGTCTTCAATGCTTGGGAGACTCAAGAGTAGGTCTAACTTGTATAAAGCTGAGAGATCACATGTCTTCAGAACCTGGTTCTAGCAGTCTCCTGACTCAACTATGCTGTCTTTTGACTCTTAACATTGTGATTGAAAGGGCCCTCTCCTGCAGCCTCTGGAATGACTATAGTTGCTTCAGATATCACTGCTTATATTCTTATGTAAATGCTAAAGGCTCTCCTTTCCCTCTAAAAGTTCTGGGCCTATCTCTAGTTAGCTTGAATTGAAGCAACTCTCCATCCCTGAACCAACCAACTTGGAGGATAGGCTGATTAGCTTAATTAAACTGATTTTTTTTTTTAATCTTAGGTTTTGTCAAAGTACTTGTGTAGTTGAAAAACACAAGTATCGTTTTATTGTCTTGTTATTGAGCAATAAAATGTGAAGCAACCCACAAAGTTACAATTATCTTATATTGAATAAAGGTGCCAAAAACATGTACTGGAGAAAATACAGCATCTTCAACAAATGGTGCTGGGAAAACTTGAAATTCATATGCAACAAAATGAAATTAAACACCTATCTCTCACCATGCACAAAACTTTCCTCAAAATGGATCAAGGACCTAGAAATTAAACCAGAGCCTCTATCTAATAGAAGGAAAAAGTAAGCCCTAATCTTGTGGGATTAGGCCCTAACTTTCTTAATAAGACTCCTATAGCGCAAGAATTAAAACCAAGAATCAATAAATGGGATGGATTCAAACTAAAGTTTCTTAGCAAAAGAAACAATCTGAGGTGAACAGAGAGCCTACATCCTGGGAGCAATTTTTTACCCCTCACACATCAGATAGAGCGCTAATTTCTAGGGTATATAAAGACACAAAAAGCTAAACACACACACACAAAAAAAAACAAATAATCCAATCAACAGATGGGCCAAGGACCTGAACAGACACCTCTCAGAAGAGGATATACAGTCAACAAATATATGAAAAAAATGCTCATTATCTCTAGCAATCAGAGAAATGCAAAGCAAAACTACCTAAGATATCATCTCACTCCAGTCAGAATGGCAGCTATCATGAAGACAAATGGCGAGGATGTGGGGGAAAAGGTACACTCACATTGCTGGTAGGACTGCAAATTGATACAGCCAATATGGAAAGCAGTATAGATATGCCTTGGAAATTTGGGAATGGAACCACCATTTGACCCAGCCCCTCTCCTCAGAACTTAAAAACTGCATACTACAGGGATACAGTCACATCAATGTTTATAGTAGCATAATTCACAATAGCTAAACTGTGGAGCCAACCTAGATGCCCTTCAGTGGATGAATGGATAAAAAAATGTGGCATATATACACAATGGAATTTTACTTAGCAATAAGAATAAATCATGGCATTTGCAGGTAAATGGATGGCACTGGAGAGGATAATGCTAAGTGAGGTTAGCCAATCCCAAAAAACAAATGCAGAATGTTTTCTCTGATATAAGGAGTCTGATTCATAGTGGGGTAGGGAGGGGGAGCATGGGAGGATTAGATGAACTCTAGATAGGGCAAAGAGGTGGGAGGGAAAGGGAGGGGGCAGGGGATTAGCAAGGATGGTGGAATGTGATGGACATCATTATCCAAAGTACATGAATGAAGACAGAAATTGGGGTCAACCTACTTTATATACAAACAACAGATATGAAAAATTGTGGTGTATATGTGTAATAAGAATTATAATGCAGAAAAAACAAAGTACATGTACGAAGACATGAATTGGTGTGAACATACTTTATATTCAAACATATGAAATTGTGCTGTGTATATGTAATAAGAATTATAATGCATTCCACTGTCATGTATTTAAAAAAAAATAAAATCAATTAAAGTGAAGTGTTGTGTCCAGTCATGAAGACTGAGGCAGAGACTATACTAAGGAACCTATTTGGGCTGGTTCTGCCCTTTTGAGGCCAGTATAATACCCAATGGAAATATTTCTGGGCCCCAAGTACCACACAGAGGAACTAGGTCATACTTGCACCTCATCTGGAGCCCCTGCTTGTGTTAAGCTTCCCTACAGGTCTCAACCATATTCACCCACAAGGAAAGGAATGAACACTTGACCAACAAAAATAGAAGTGTTAATACCATATCAAAGGGACTTCACCGCGGGAATTTTTGTACAATCTGACTTTATTCATAGAAATTACACAAATTCTATGGTATGATACTATCAAACTAATTTTCTTTAGTACTTTCATCCCAACCTAATTAGCAAAAGAAAATAAAAAGGGATAGTGTAATTGGGCTACAATAGTCTAGTTTCTCTGCTGTCTAGTTTATGTAGTGCTCCTGAAAACTTGATCAGAAAGTTGAATGGATCATCATTGTTCAGTCACTTATATGACAATAAATTAACATTGGGGGAAAAAAATCGGCTGTGGAGAACTCTTCAGTTTTGGATTGTAAAGTACAGCAGAGACCTTCAAGGAAACTTGGAGTTCTTATATTCATGTGTAAGCACTGAACTAAAGTATCTTGTTTCAAGAAACTTCAAAACATTTTAGGTTCTGTTATGTAAAATGTCTGTAATATTTTTCATACTGCCTGAGAATAAATATGTAAGGCTTTCTTTTGAATAGTTATCAAAATTGTGGAGTTCAACACACTTTCATCCCTCTCCTTCACTTCAACTCCCTTGATTTTGAAGAGCATATGCCTACATATTTTCTTGGTAGAAAGAAACTTAATTACAAAAAACTGTATTGTAATAGTTTCTCATCAAATTGAATCAATTACATAGTTTGCCACTTATGTAATTTTTTTTTTTTTGGGGGGGGAGGTGGCTTGGTTTCCTGTGTGAAAGTGAAAACCTTAATGATTTTTCCCTTTTCTCCAAAGCATAGTTAGGAAATTTTCTAAAAACTGATTGCATCACTGGTTTATTTATCTTTCTCCTTACTCTTATGGCTAATAGTTATCTGTGTTTCTAATTACAAAACCATGATGAGTGAAGAATGACTCAGGACCAATTCTTGGACTTGAGTGCTGACTTTGCCACTTAATATGAAATTTTTAGTGGTTGGATTTGAAAATTCCTGGTGATCAGCATAAGTCTTTTGAAACTGGCTAATGAACAAGCATTTAAAAAATCTTTTTCCCCAATTTTTCAGCCCAACCAAACATATTGGTAGTGAGTATGTTAACATCTCCAGTTCTTGGAAAGAAAACTTTTAAATTATCCTTTTAAAATGAAAGAATATTTGTTTCCTCTTTAACAAAGAAATTGTTTAAAAAATAGTACCAATATAGTGCAGTTTGGAATTGGCAAAATTCTTTCCTCATCCTGATCTCACTTTTGAGGTAAAGTGAGAAATATGGGTCTGAATTAAAATGCAGTCAGCTCCTGTAACTTGAAGTGGATGCACCGTTTTATAGTGAAAGGTCTTTAGGGCTGTTTCTGGCAACTGGCGTTATTTAGGTAATAAGAACTGTGGTAAAAATACTATAGTCTGAAGACACTGAGACTTCTTGCAAACATTGTTAATCACTTCAGATATGCTCTTGTTTACCTATGTTGAACAAAGCTCCATTTGCTTACAATCCTAATAGAAATGATTATTAACTGAATTCCTGGAGTGAACAGCATGCTGTTTTTGTGATGAAATAGATCTATTATCAAGCGAATACTGAATTGTTTTGTTTGAAAGATTTTTCAATTTTCCTTCTTATCTCTAGTACCTGTGTATCAGTAACAATTCAGATTAATTTACATTCTTCATTTTCCCTTCTTACCTCGAGTCTGGATTATGCATTGCAGAAATGTTGCTAGAGCTGTCCCAGCAGCTGCAGTGATTTGCATCAAATGACACCCCAGCAGCCAACCCTACTTCACAGCCTGGCAGTTGCTACTGTTGTTAACACCTGTCCCAAAATTGTTTTAGACAAACTCTACCCCCAAACCCAGATTCCTTTTTCTATAGAGTATTTTTAAAAATTAAACATAAATGCTAATGTAAGTATAGGCAAAAGGTATATTATGTGTATACATATAAAGCATGGACATGTAATATCTTTGTGTATATAAACTAGTAACAGGCAGAGATTTGGGTTGGAATAAAAGCTTCATCACTTTCCAACTGTGGCCCTTAGGCAAGAGACTCATTTCCCCTCCATCATAAGTATTTTTTAACTTTAAACCTAAGATGGCAAAAAAAAAAATTTTTTTTTTGCCATCTTAGGTTTAAAGTTTAAAGAAATTTCAGGTCATCTGTAAGGAATAGATAAAATATATCTAAAGCACCTGACAGTTATTGATACTATGAATGTGCTTAAAAATGGAGACCAACTTGGTTATTTGCAGCAGATCCACCTTCCCAGTTACCAGGAGCTGGGTGTGGGTGAAGGATTAGAGGGTAATATGCATGGTAAGCAGGATGGGAAAGCAGTTGGAGAAAGCTTATTACCAAAAAGTTTGAGGGTGAGAAAAATTGGTCCTTAAGTTCTTAGCACTGTTTTAGGCTGAGAGTATGAACAAAACAGACAGGATTCCTACCTACTTGGAGCTTAAGTTCAAGTAGATTTTTAGTTTTACCTTCTAGGTACCAGAGATTGAACCCAAGGATACTTAACCACATCCCTAGCCTTTTTTTTTTTTTTTTTTTTTTTTTTTTTTGACAGGGCTTCACTAAGTTGCTTAGGGCCTCACTAAGTTGCTGAGACTGGCTTTGAAGATGTGATCCTCCTCCTTCAGCCTCTAGAGCCAGTGGGATTACAGGCATGCCTCACTATGCTTGGCTTTAAGTAGACTTAACAGCCATAGTCCAGCTAAATCCCAAGAAATATTTCAAAGACGGCAATAATATCAGTTCTAAGCATTGAGGAAAAGGAAGGAGGATTTAGTCCTCAACAAATGAGATTGGATACAAATCCATAGATGTAAGAGGAGGGATGACCTGAGGGAGAGGGAAGAGGAAATCAAAGCCTAGAATTTGTGTGGGGAGAGAGTGTTGGGCATTTTGTCACCATGATGGAAAGCTGAGAACAACAATGGAGAACACTTATTTTGACTCAAGATTTTAGAGGTTTTAGTGCAAGATAGGTTGACTCCATTCTTCTGGCCCATAGGTGAGTCATGGTGAAAGGAAATGGCAGAGAGAAGCAGCTGACCTCCTAACAGCTGGGAAGCAGTGAGGAGAGATGGGAAAGGACCAGGGATTAACCCACTGAAGGATTCATAGCTGAATGTACTATTGGAAAATGGGTAAACTGTATGAGGTGGGACCTAGTTGTAAGGGGGTGGGTGGTGGGTCCTTTGGCTATATGCCCTCAGGGACTATGTCTTGTCCCTGGCCCCTCCTCTGCTTCGTTGTGTGCTTCCTGGTGTCATGAATTGAGCAGCTTTGTGTCACCATGCTCTCCCCGTGTAACGAACTGCTTTACCAGGCCTTTTTTTTAATTATTTTTTTTAGAGACTGGGTCTTGCTGAGTTGCTTAGGCCTTGCTAAGATGACCATGGGCTGAAATGAAACTCCTGAAAGCAGAAGTCACAACAGTCTTTCCTCTTCAGGTTGTTTTCTTAGGTATTTTGTAACAGCAACACAAAGCAGACTAACAGCTACAATTCAGGGGTACTTCTGGGCCTGTGTAGCAGCCCTGGCCAGAATCCATGCTCAATTCTGCCAAGATTTGTAAGGCTAGGGATCTGTCTTCTGTGCCCCTTGTCTTGTCATCATTACACAGAAGCATCGAGACAGGACCATACAGCAGGATATTACTAGACACGTAAGTATTTGTACATGAAACCAAACTATGAGGTTCAGGTGATGTTACATGCTAAATTGTATAAATTTATTATGGGATTTCAGGATGACATATTTGAAGTTTAAAGACATTCCATGACCTTGAATAAACTTGCCCTGGAAATATCGTTATTACAACCATTCTGTGAGGAAACTAGAGGTGACAAGAAGCCTCATGACATCTGGCATCCTTTGTGAAAAGATTCCTTGGGCCTAGCACAACAAAATATAGCTTGTATAGAAGGGCTAATTTGAACTGATTCTAAAACTCAGTTCTGATTAATTAACTACACTTATTAAATACAAAGGCTGGAGTGTTGAAGTCAAGAAATGTAATGGAAATGGGGCTTAAAGGTGTATATAGGGAAGTTAGCTTACCTTGATCTGTTCCCAACACATTTCCAGGAATGGCTGTCAGTGTAGGGTTTTCTCCAGGAGGTTGGGGGGAGGGGTGAGAAGAACCTCTTTCTAAAGAGCAGTGAGTAGTATGGGAGTTGATATTCCTGATCAAAGTATTTATTTATTTTAGAGAGTTTTTTTTATATTAGTTTCAGTAGACACAATATCTTCACTTTGATTTTTTTTTATTTTTTTATTTTTTTAATTGTTTGTTCAAAACATTACATAGTTCTTGATATATCATATTTCACACTTTGATTCAAGTGGGTTATGAACTCCCATTTTTACCCCGTATACAGATTGCAGAGTCACATCAGTTACACTTCCACTGATTTACATATTGACATACTCATGTCTGTTGTATTCTGCTGCCTTTCCTATCCTCTACTATCCCCCCTCCCCTCCCCTCCCCTCTTCTCTCTCTATCCCCTCTACTGTAATTCATTTCTCCCCCTTGTATTATTTTTCCCTTACCCCTCACTTCCTCTTGTATGTAATTTTGTATAACCCTAAGGGTCTCCTTCCATTTCCAAGCAATTTCCCTTCTCTCTCCCTTTCCCTCCCACCTCTCATCCCTGTTTAATGTTAGTCATCTTCTCATGCTCTTCTTCCCTACTCTGTTCTTAGTTATTCTCCTTATATCAAAGAAGACATTTGGCATTTGTTTTTTAGGGATTGGCTAGCTTCACTTAGCATAATCTGCTCTAATGCCATCCATTTCCCTCCAAATTCTATAATTTTGTCATTTTTTAATGCAGAGTAATACTCCATTGTGTATAAATGCCACATTTTTTTATCCATTCGTCTATTGAAGGGCATCTAGGTTGCTTCCACAGTCTTGGTATTGTGAATTGTACTGCTATGAACATCGATGTAGCAGTGCCCCTGTAGCATGCTGTTTTTAGGTCTTTAGGGAATAGACCCAGAAGGGGAATAGCTGGATCAAATGGTGGTTCCATTCCCAGCTTTCCAAGATATCTCCATACTGCTTTCCAAATTGGTTGCACCAATTTGCAGTCCCACCAACAATGTACAAGTGTACCCTTTTCCCCACATCCTCTCCAGCACTTGTTGTTGTTTGACTTCAGAATGGCTGCCAATCTTACTGGAGTGAGATGGTATCTTAGGGTGGTTTTGATTTGCATTTCTCTGATTGCTAGAGATGGTGAGCATTTTTTCATGTACTTGTTGATTGACTGTATGTCCTCCTCTGAGAAGTGTCTGTTTAGGTCCTTGGCCCATTTGTTTATTGGGTTATTTGTTATCTTATTCTATAATTTTTTGAGTTCTTTGTATACTCTGGATATTAGGGCTCTATCTGAAGTGTGAGGAGTAAAGATTTGTTCCCAGGACGTAGGCTCCCTATTTACCTCTCTTTTTGTTTCTTTTGCTGAGAAAAAACTTTTTAGTTTGAGCAAGTCCCATTTGTTGATTCTAGATATTAATTATTGTGCTATGGGTGTCCTATTGAGGATTTTGGAGCCCGACCCCACAGTATGTAGGTCGTAGCCAACTTTTTCTTCTATCAGATGCCTTGTCTCTGGTTTGATATCAAGCTCCTTGATCCATTTTGAGTTAACTTTTGTGCATGGCGAGAGAAAGGGATTCAGTTTCATTTTGTTGCATATGGATTTCCAGTTTTCCCAGCACAATTTGTTGAAGATGCTATCCTTCCTCCATTGCATGCTTTTAGCCCCTTTATCAAATATAAGAAAGTTGTAGTTTTGTGGGTTGGTTTCTGTGTCCTCTATTCTGTACCATTGGTCCATCCGCCTGTTTTGGTACCAATACCATGCTGTTTTTGTTACTATTGCTCTGTAGTATAGTTTGAAGTCTGGTATCGCTATACAACCTGATTCACACTTCCTGCTTAGCATTGTTTTTGCTATTCTGGGTCTTTTATTTTTCCATATGAGTTTCATGATTGCTTTCTCTATTTCTACAAGAAATGCCATTGGGATTTTGATTGGCATTGCATTAAACGTATAGAGAACTTTTGGTAATATCGCCATTTTGATGATGTTAGTTCTGCCTATCCATGAACAGGGTATATTTTTCCATCTTCTAAGATCTTCAATTTCTCTCTTTATGGTTCTGTAGTTTTCATTGTATAAGTCTTTTACCTCTTTTGTTAGGTTGATTCCCAAGTATTTTATTATTTTTGAGGATATTGTGAATGGAGTGGTTGTCCTCATTTCCATTTCAGAGGGTTTGTCGCTGATATACAGGAATGCCTTTGATTTATGAGTGTTGATTTTATATCCTGCCACTTTGCTGAATTCATTTATTAGCTCTAATAGTTTCTTTGTAGACCCTTTTCGGTCTGCTAGGTATAGAATTATGTCATCTGCAAATAGTGATAATTTAAGTTCTTCTTTTCCTATTTTTATGCCTTTAATTTCTTTAGTCTGTCTATGCTCTTGGCAGTGTTTCGAGAACTATGTTGAACAGAAGTGGTGAGAGAGGGCATCCCTGTCTTGTTCCAGATTTTAGAGGGAATGCCTTCAATTTTTCTCCATTCAGAATGATGCTAGCCTGGGGCTTATCGTAGATTGCTTTTACAATGTTGAGGTATGTTCCTGTTATCCCTATTTTTTGGAGAGTTTTGAACAAAAAGGGATGCTGTACTTTGTCAAATGCTTTTTCTGCATCTATCGAGATGATCATATGGTTCTTATGTTTAAGTCTATTGATGTGGTGAATAACATTTATTGATTTCCGCATATTGAACCAGCCTTGCATCCCAGGGATGAATCCTACTTGATCATGGTGTACAATTTTTTTGATATGATTTTGTATCCGATTCGCCAGAACTTTATTGAGGATTTTTGCGTCTAGGTTGATTAGAGATATAGGTCTGTAGTTTTCTTTCTTTGAAGTGTCTTTGTCTGGTTTAGGAATCAGGGTGATGTTGGCCTCGTAGAATGAATTTGGAAGAGCTCCCTCTTTTTCTATTTCCTGAAATAGCCCGAAAAGTATTGGTATTAGTTCCTCTTTAAAGGTTTTGTAAAACTCTGCTGTATACCCATCCGGTCCTGGGCTTTTCTTAGTTGGTAATCTTTTGATGGTTTCTTCTATTTCCTCAATTGATATTGGTCTGTTTAGGTTGTCTATATCCTCCTGTCTCAATCTGGGCAGATCATATGACTTAAGAAATTTATTGATGCCTTCACTATCTTCTATTTTATTGGAGTATAAGGATTCAAAATAATTTCTGATTATCTTCTGTATTTCTGAAGTGTCTGTGATATTGCCTTTTTCATCCTGTATGCTACTAATTTGAGTTCTCTCTCTTCTTCTCTTCCTTAGCATGGCTAAGGGTCTGTCGATCTTATTTATTTTTTCAAAGAACCAACTTTTAGTTTTGTCAATTTTTTCAATTGTTTCTTTTGTTTCGATTTCATTAATTTCAGCTCTGATTTTAATTATTTCTTGGCTTCTACTACTTTTGCTGTTATTTTGCTCTTTTTCTAGGATTTTGAGATGAAGTATGAGATCATTTGTTTGTTGGTTTTTTCCTTTTTTAAGGAATGAACTCCATGCAATGAATTTTCCTCTTAGAACTGCTTTCAATGTGTCCCATAGATTCTGATATGTTGTGTCTGTGTTTTCATTTATCTCTAAGAATTTTTTAAATTTCCTCCTTAATGTCTTCTATAACCCATTGATCATTCAGTAACCTATTGTTCATTCTCCAAGTGATGCATGATTTTTCCTTCCTTCTTTTATCGTTGATTTTCAGTTTCATTCCATTATGGTCAGATAAGATGCATGGTATTATCTCTACTCCTTTATATTGTCTAAGAGTTGCCCTGTGACATAATATATGATCTATTTTTGAGAAGGATCCATGTGCTGCTGAGAAAAAAAGTGTAACTGCTTGATGTTGGGTGGTATATTCTATATATGTCAATTAAGTCTAGGTTGTTAATTGTGTTATTGAGTTCTATAGTTTCCTTATTCAACTTTTGTTTGGAAGATCTGTCCAGTGGTGAGAGAGGTGTGTTGAAGTCTCCCATGATTATTGTATGGTGGTCTATTAGACTCTTGAACTTGAGAAGAGTTTGTTTGATGAACATAGCTCCACCATTGTTTGGGGCATATATATTTATGATTGTTATGTCTTGTTGGTGTATGGTTCCCTTGAGCAGTATGTAGTGTCCCTCTTTATCCCTTTTGATTAACTTTGGCTTGAAATCTATTTTATTTGATATGAGTATGGACACTCCTGCTTGTTTCCGAAGTCCATATGAGTGACATGATTTTTCCCAACCTTTCACCTTCAGTCTATGTATGTCTTTTCCTATCAAATGCGTCTCCTGTAGGCAGCATATTGTTGGGTCATGTTTTGTGATCCATTCTACTAGCCTGTGTCTCTTAATTGGTGAGTTTAAGCCATTAACATTTAGGGTTATTATTGAGATATGGGTTATCCTTCCAGCCATATTTGTTTATTTATGTTACTGAATATGGTTTGTTTTCCTCTTTGATTATTTCCCCCCCTTTACTGTCCTACCTCCCACTGTTGGTTTTCATTGTTATTTTCCATTTCCTCTTCTTGTAATGTTTTGCGGAGGATGTTTTGAAGAGATGGTTTTCTAGCTGCAAATTCTTTTAACTTTTGTTTATCGTGGAAGGTTTTAATTTCATCTTCCATCTTGAAGCTTAATTTTACTGGATACACAATTCTTGGTTGGAACACATTTTCTTTCAGTGTTTGAAATATGTTATTCCAGGATCTTCTAGCTTTCAAAGTCTGTGTTGAGAGATCAGCTGTTATCCTGATTGGTTTACCCCTAAATGTAATCTGTTTCCTTTCTCTTGTAGCTTTTAAAATTCTCTCCTTATTCTGTATGTTGGGCATCTTCATTATAATGTGTCTAGGTGTGGATCTCTTATGATTATGCACATTCGGCGTCCTGTAGGATTCTAGGATTTGGGATTCTGTCTCGTTCTTCAATTCTGGGAAGTTTTCTCGAATTATTTCATTGAATAGATTGCTCATTCCTTTGGTTTGGAGCTCTGTGCCTTCCTGTATCCCAATGACTCTTAAGTTTGGTCTTTTAATGTTATCCCATATTTCTTGGATGTTCTGCTCATGGTTTCTTAACAGTCTTGCTGAGCTGTCTATGTTCTTTTCAAGTTGAAATACTTTGTCTTCATTGTCTGATGTTCTGTCTTCTAAGTGTTCTACTCTGCTGGTAGTATTCTCAATTGAGTTTTTAAGTTGGTTTATTGCTTCCTGCCTTTCTAGGATTTCTGTTTGCTTGTTTTTTATTACCTCTATCTCCTTGTATAGTTGATCTTTTGCTTCCTGGATTTGTTTATGTATTTCATTGTTGAAGAGATCTTTCATTGTCTGATTTTGCTGTCTAATGTCTTCCTTGAGACTCCAGATCATCTGAAGCATGTATCTCCTGAATTCTTTATCTGACATTCCATCTGCTGCAGAAATTACCTCTTCTAACATTGAGTTGACCTGCATTGCTTGTGGTCCTTTCTTTCCTTGTCTCTTCATACTGTTCGCGTTTCTTTCTGCTTACTGAGACTGTTGTGTTGTTGAATTTTCCCCCTATATGTTTGTATTACTCTTGTATAGTTGCTAAGTCTCCCGCACAGGCGCGGGCAGGGGCTCTGCTCCTCCTCCAATTGGGGCACTGTGCCTACCACATCGGCAGGCCGCTGGGCCTGTTCTGTTGGTTGGTAGCAGGTGCGCCTACCTTGCAGGCGCGTGGGGCGGCTCTGCCACTTCCAGGTTGCTGGGCCTGACCTGCTGGTGGGTTGCAGGTCCGGCCACCTTGCAGGCGCGGGGGGAAGGCGCACACCTATTTGTATTTAGACAGTTACACAAAATGGAGGACGTAATGCTTGGGATGAAAGTTGGGGGGAAGGGGAAGGTAGGTGCTCTTGAAAAGAAAGAAGGAGAGGGAAATAGATAGCATAGAGGAGAATGGGAAGAGCAGTAAAACTTGGAAGGGGAGAGAGAGAGGGAAAAGGGAGAGAAAAAATTAAAATGAAATAGGAAATAAAATTAGGTCTTAGAGATCCATTTTCTTCTCTTCCCATAGGCAAAGCTGTGCCCTCCGGGCTGAGTTTTGCCCTCAATGTGTCAACAGCAATCCCTGTAAGGCGGTTCCTGGGATTCTCTCAATCCTGTTGGTCCAGAGCCGTTTCACTTCTACAGCCCCTCTTCCCCTTCCTCCTGCCAGCCAGCCAGGTCTTGCTCACCGGAGGCAGTTCCCCAAGGATTTGGTTACACTTTCAGCCCCACCGAGTGCTCTATTTCCCTAACTACTGAGCACTCTCGCTGTCATTCATCTAAGCCCCAGTGCTGTGGAGCTGTGGTCTGGGAGTCAATTGTTTAATTTTTCCGGACCCCTTTGGTGGGCACACCTTCAGAATCTGGCAGCTAAGACCATTGGTGTCGCTGCTGGTGGTAATAGGAGTTGGGGGTCGAGGATCCCCTCTACTTCCCTCAGCCCCTACAGTCACAACCACACTGCTGGCGGTAGGAGGAGTTGGGGGTCTGGAGTGTCCTCTGTTTCCCTCCGCCCCTACCGTCACACCCTCTCAGTTCGCGGTTGGGGTATTTGGGGGTGGGGAGTCTTCTCTGCTTCCCTCTGCCCCTACAGTCACGTCCTCATCACTGGCAGTAGGGGGAGTTGGGGGTCGAGAGTCCTTTGGCCCTTACGGTCATGCCCACGGAGAGATTTTGAAGTATCCCGGTTGTTTGTATCTGGTGTGGGTGGGAGTCACACACCTGCTAAAGTAGATTCCTCTGTGAAGGAATCTCTTTGGCCGAACTTTGGTGACTTCCTCTCTCTGCTATGGCGGGCCCCTGGCTCCTTGCCGGAGTGTCCGAAGGGAGGGGTGGAACTGGCTTGTCTCTGGTCTGACACAATCTCTGGTTTTAGTTCCCAGTTCGCTATTTCGTAAAGGGTTGGTTAGATTCCCTTCATGCTGTCTCAGGAGGGGAGCCGTTCGCTGGGTGGGCGGGGCTCTTAGTAGAGCCGGGAGGGCACGGGCTGTCTGCTGGGACAGGTGGGGACACTTCTCGCTGCTCCGGGCCGCCGGGGGCTGCCTGTAGAGCCGGGCAGCTGCGGCCACGTGGCTAAGATCCGGGCGGGCGGGGTGGCCATTTGCTGAGCGAGAGCGGGGCCTCCCGGGATGGCTGGATGGCGGGTGCTATCTGCGGGTTCGGGCGGGCCGCGCCGCTCGGGGCCGCTGGCCGCTTTCTGAAGCAGCTGGTGGCCGCGGGATTGTACCTCTGCACCCGCCAGGGGGCCGCCTGTAGAGCCGGGCAGCTGCGGCCGCGTGGCTACGAGCCTGGCAGGCGTGGTGGCCGTTCGCAGAGCGAGAGCAGGGCCTCCCCGGGACGGCGGGATGGCGGGTGCCGTCTGCGGGTTCGGGCGGGCCGCACCGCTCTGGGCTGCCGGCCGCTTGCAGAAGCAGCTGGTGGCTGCGGGACTGGACCTCCGCGCCCGCGTGGCCGGCCAAGATCCACTTGTCTGGGACAAACTGACACTTCTAATAAACCTACCAATTCCCGGCAGGTCCCCTCTTAATGGAATTTTGCTAGAAGTTCCCCAGTAGGTAGACTGCAGCTGTTCCAATGGGTCTTTCTGATCCCGTTAATGTGGAGACATTGGAATCGCTGCTTCCTCGCCGATGGCCATGTTGGATCCCCCTTAATTTATTTTTTATTATGAGACAGAGTCCTGCTAAGTTGCTGAGGCTAGCCTTGAACTTGAGATTCTCCTGCTTCAGCCTCCTAAGTCTCTTATAGCTTGGAGCACATATGTGGGGAATTTTGCAGTTGGGCCATTTAGAGAAGGGTCCTTTCAGGTGTCTTCAGAATTTCAGTTCCATGAGGTCACGGTGGTGCGTGCCTGTCTGTAATCCTAGTGGCTTGGGAGGCTGGCATGCGTGCGGCCCAGGTTCGATCCTTAGCACCACATACCAACAAAGATGTTGTGTCCAAGAATCACGCTTCTCTGATTCAGCCCTGCGCATTTCTCTGAACTCGACGAGGGGCGGGGAGAAAAGCTTCACTTTGTTTTTATGTGGTGCTGAGGATCAAACCTAGCACCCTGGGCATTCCAGGCAAGTGCACTACTGCTTGAGCCACGTCCACAGTCCCTTTTATTTTTAACCCAGGGCCACTTACCCATTGAGCTACATCCCCAGGCCTTTTTTTAAATTTTTTTTTTTTTTAGAGACTGAGTCTTGGTGAGTTGCTTAGGCCTTGCTAAGTTGCTGAGACTGGCTTTCACCTTCCAATTATTCTGCCTCCTCAGCCTCCTGAGCTGCTGGAATTATAGGCATGTACCCCTTCACAATTGAACACCTAAGAATTTACAAAAAAATGAATTCCACCATTATTTACAACTCTAATTCACCAATAAAATATGAGAAATCTATCATAAAAAGCCAAGGAATAGATTAGATATAATCTACAAATGTGAAAATTGAGACCTGTACTACACATAGAGCCTAAGGTGAATAGACAACATTCTTGAAATAGAGAAACTATTTAGTCAAGGGTGAAGAATCTGAAGCTAATTGTTCACTCAGATCTCCCCTTGAACATGATCACTGACCCTTATTTCCATAGCCTCTAAATAAAGAGAAAAATGTAAATACAGTCATCCTAACTCCCCATGACAACTTGACACTTGTTCGGCTAGATTATTTGCATTTTCTGTTTATGAAGGGAAGCAGAGCCTGGTGTGATACTGAGGGATATGTCTCCGGAAAAATTGGCTTCCCTCAGATTCAGTGACTTGTGAAGAGGCATGCTTTCTCATACTATGTCTCATATCACCACAAATACTCTGGTTTATGATGTCACAGGTTCTGAATTTTTCATTGACTGTTATTGTCACAATAGACATTGTGGTTTGCTTAACAGAAGTAGTTTTCTTAGCTAGAAGCTGAAATAACATAAGTTGCTAGTGAAGATAAGAGAAGTTTCCACAGGATCATAGATATATGTCAGGTGTCTAGAAATAGAATATATTAAACATGATGTAACCTTGAAGCAAAAAGAGGGCAGGATTCTGGTGTCAGACTCCGAACTCTATTTGCTACTTACTCACTGGCCCTACTTACTTAGCCTCTCTGTACACTGAAGTTTTGTCAACAGTGAAATGGGCATAAGAATGTTACCAACCTCAGATTGAATTAATAAGTGTAAGCTGCTGACATTAGTGTTATTCCATAGGGGGTGCTGGATAAGTGTCTGTTATGGACATTCTAAGAGCTACTGCTTGTTGACTATTTTGTCAAACATCGAGTTTGATTATTTTTTAATGGATTAATTCACTTAATTTCACAATGGTCCCTTGAAATAAGGACCATCATTATTCTAGTTTTATAGGCCAGAAAACATTAATGAAACTCAGTCTATTCCCAAAATCGCATTGCCAACTTGTGGCAGCCCCTCTCAGAATCATATGCTCAATGTTGAAGCGAGAAATGGTTGCATTCTGATAGAAATAGTCACAGGGAACTCTTGGCATTTAGGCTGACAGAAGAATTACATTCTAGGATGCACACTTATTCTTGAAAATGGTTGATAATATTGGTATTATATTTGTCTGCAGGACACCATTAATTTTAGAACATTAACTTCCAGTTGGATATATTTTTTGAAAAGTTGTGAATTTGATTTAATTTTAGCTTCCCAGAATCAAAAATGTTTAGCATTGATCTGTGATTTTAAAACAGTTATCAAAAGAAAATGTGGTCTTCAGTGCAGATGTCTGGAATAAATTTGGATTGCAATGAGATAGCTGAATCATTTGTGTTGATTCTTTCCACTTTGCATGACCGCGTATTAAAGTGGTTTACAATCACTGATTAATTCCTTTTTATCACATCTCCATAAACTTAATATTCCCGTTACCTTTTTAACCATTAAGTTGGCTCATTGAGAATACCGATGTTTCACAGTTGAAGGGAAGTTTATGATGTCTTAGGGAAAACAAGCTTAGAAAACAGATCCAGTTTCTAATGGAATCTTTGAGAAATCTACTTAAACTGAATCCCTTTCCTTAATTATAAATGAGAGGCTGTTTTAACTTTAGTGAGAGAAAACTGATGTCATTTACAAATACTGCATCAGGAACTTTATGGTTCTCCAATAAAACTTATTATGAAAAGTCTGTAATAAAAAAAAAACAGGAATTGGAATAATTTCATGAGTATTAGTCATGGTTCTCCCTAGAGACATGAACGAATGGAATATTTATAAATGTGCCTACCTACCTATGAGGTTTCAAGGAATTTATACATGCAACTGTGGGAACTAGCAAAAGTGAAATTTGTAGGGCTGACTGGAAAGTCAGAGACAATGTTGAGTCATAAGTTAATCTGCAGGTGGATCAGCAGGCTGAGAACATAAAAACTCGGGCTGTAAGCCTGAGATGGAATTGCTCTCTTGCAAAATCTGTTTTTACTCTAAAGGCTTGAACTGACTTTAGGTGAGGCCCACCCATTGAGGCGGGTAAAATGCTTCACTTAAAGTCAGCTAATTGTAAATGCTAATCACATTCACAGCTACCTCATGGTAACATCTGAACTAGCATTTGACCAAACAATTGGGAATCATAGCTAGGCAAGGTGACATTACCTGTTATAACATCACCTATTATACCACAGAACTAATTTTTCATATCGGGGCCACCACTATGCTGTGTTGTCACTGTACTTTCAAGTGTATCTTGAGAGTCAATGGAAATGGGCCAATCATTCACAGAAGATAAATCATAGACAAAAGCAAGATATTTGGTGCTGTCACTTGATTTTAGTCAGTATTCTATAAGTGGACAGCAAGGATGACAGATTCCCAGATGACATGGGAGTGAAATGCAAAAGTATATCTTGTTTTCTTCAGAGGTGCCCTTGGGTCTTCCCACCTTGACCTCAGCTCAAGTCAGATTCCCTTTAGGCCTCAGAATATTCTTCCCACAAATGTCCTTCTTACTGTCAGGTGAAAGAATGTCTCCCAAATTAGCACTCTGAGCTCAACTGTGATGTTAGAATAATAGAGCCCCTTCTCCCTTAGCAACTGCTGTGGCTGCCTCATTTCCCAGGAAACGCTGGTTGCTGTGCCGGTGTCAGACCATCAGTTGTTTATTAAAGCCACCTATGAGAGAGAGCTGTTGCTTTGAAGGGAAATGTGGGAGCTCTCCACTCTCTATTTATGCAACAACTTAAGATATCCCTTCAAAGAAAACAATTCCAATGCAGCATTTTTGAAATGAAATCCTAATGGAGCACCATATGTTAACTGAATGTTCAGCCCACATGCTCAGTGGGCTCCATGCCATTTCTTTGAGTGTATATATTTTTTGAAAGAGAACTAAATATATACTGCCTACCTGAGCCCTATAAAAATGCTCTTAGATGAATAGCTGGCTCTTAGTGTATTAGGTGCTTTACTGGGAGAGGATGTAATCTGCCCTGTTGTAGACCAATTGAGCGCCATTATAGACTCTCACTATTTTCTTACAGTAAACTTTCTACAAGCAAGTTATCTAGGAAACCAGGAGCCTGAGTATACTTTTAAAAACCTTTCCAAAATGAAAACCTGTATCTGCAGGTTAAGAAATAGAATGAGTCACAGGCATCTTGCCATTGCTTTGCCCATGTGGCCTGTCTGCAAAGATTGATCAGAAAATGATGTCATCCATAATTCAGTGAAAATATTTCCCCTGAAGTATTTTATCTTCAAATTCATCCTTCCCAATTCTATCAAGGACTGACAGATGGCTGCACTGGAGAATAGTATTGGCTGATTATGACACCCTTACAAAGGGTCTACAATAAGAAATACTCTCCTGGCAGAGGCTCAGCTGGGGCCTTTTTAAAGATAATGGGTGGCTGAGAGAATGCCAAGGTCTTGGAGACTGATCTTGGAGACCTGTGTTGCTGAAGTTTGATCAGAGGCTTCTGCAGTCCACCTGCCCTGCAAAGGCAGTGAGAATGGCTTTCAAGGCTGCTTTGAATAGTGTATTTTGTGAACTATCCTGAGACTATTTGTAATACCATTACAGTGTCATAATGCAGGAGTTGGTTTCTGAGAAGATGGGTTCAAGTTTAGAAGTGTTGAGAATGAAATAAAAGCTTTGGTCCCAGCTGTATTCTCTGCACAAATATACCTCTTTTTGAAGTTACAGCTATGACTTGAATTATGCTGGATTTTTATCTGATTTGTCTCATTCTTAAGGGACTTAGAAAAGAACTGCTTCAGTTGGTTTTGGCAAAAAGGAGGTCTGACTACATGGTATGCAGCTAAGATTTGTGTACTTATTTCTGTCCCTAGCTTTTCTCCTCTGGAAAACAGCCTTTAAGGTAAAATGGAAGATACATGGGCAGTAATGACTATTCCATTTTTTAAAAATGACCATTAATGTCGATCTTGTTTGAAACTTGGAGGGCAAAGGAGTTAAGACCTTTTTGCTTATTGTTGGATCATCTATCTTTGAGATACCAGAAAACATGCTTCCCCTTTTCTATCTGATCATCTTAGTGAAGTGATTCATTCTGACATTGGATTCTTTGAGTAATCTGACAATCTTTTTGTCACAAGAGAAAACAAATATTAACTCCACTCTTAGAGAAAGGCAACTTGATACAACATGACCACAGCTTTGTCTCGGAGGTCCAAGCTTTTATCATTTAGTTTAATCCTTCCCTAATACACATACCTGCATGCTGATAATCTCTAAGTGAAATTTAAAAAGGAATACTTTCCTTCTTGGAAGGGAGATTTCTGTCTGATCTGGGACTGACATTTTTTAAATGCCTCATTAGGGATGTAGCTGTGTGAGATGGGTATTTTTAAGTCTCCCATGTTATAGAACTTTGAAAAGTTTCCATATGTTTTACTTGTTTCCCTGTAGCATATTATCTTTCATCTATATTCAAATATTTGTCCTACAAGGTGATAATTTTCTCGTGTCTTGATAATCGGACATCTAGAGGGATCATTAGAATATCATCTGAGTTAACATTTTAATAAATAAATGTGACCTCTTTGTGTTTTGCTAACTTTACCTCTCCTTTGGAAAAGGTTTTTCCCTCATCTTGTCAAGATAATTAGATGATGCAATTGGGAAGTCTTCTCCAAGAGCCACTGGAAATGCCCCAACTGCTGTGCATTGTTAGTGGAGTGAGGAGTGGATGTGGGGAGGTCATACATTGTGTGTGGAACATGACTCCCTGTTGCATCAGCTCACCCTAAAGTTTAACCACAACAAAAATTGAAATACTTCCACTCTGGGGGCCAAGGACAATAAGGCTTTCATCAAGTTGAAAAGGTTGATGCATAATAAATGCTATAAACTGACTTACCTGAGTGCTTATGCTGCTGTCCTCCTTGCTTTTGTTGAAAAGTTTTGATCTATCGTGATTATCAATTCTAAAAAAAAAAAAAAAAACTACATTACTTCAGAACATGAGGAATCATCATGTATGTCATCTTTTTATTTTTTTCATATAAATCTTATTATTGGGTCAAGAAATTATATACCAGCTCCCCACTATTAATTATAGAAAGTTAAGTTTTAGTTTAAAGGCTTCCTGTATTTTTATTTTCAGGTAAACATTCTGAATATTTATTGTGTGAATTGCTTTGAATTAACCTTGTGCCTTTCATCTGAGTGTCATATGGTGTCCTCAGTATTTCTCACTTAGAAAAATGAGACTGCCCTAGGAGATAGAAGTAGAGTGGCGGAAATGCTTTTAGATAAAGACTTGAAATGTGGAGAATTTGGAACATGCAGAATAAGCTGAGAAGTATGGTAACAGAATTTAGTATCTTCTACAAAGATAAGTAATAGACTGGAACATTTTCTATGTGACAAAGAGGCTTTTCTTGGTTCAGGCAAGCACTGGGGATCTGTTGTGCTGTCCCTTCGGGTGAATAGGTGGAGACTGTCAATCATTCATCAGTGTTCCCTTTGGAATGCCAGAGTATAGACTGCCTGCTGCTGCAAGCAGATCACTGTCATTCTATTTTCAATACCCAGAAACATTACCTTCTTTTGACACCAAAATCAATTGTCTATGCAAGAATTATTTTTAATTATTTTTAATCAAATCCATCTGTGTCTCACGAATCAGTGATGACCAACCACCTCCAGAAATCAAAATAGTTACTTTTATTTCCATATTGTTCAACAATTCCTACAGAGCTTTGTCCTTGGACTGTGGAACTTCCATGGCAAAAAAAAAAATCATGATGCCCTCTAGAAACCCTGATCAATTATTGATTAATTTCCGGAATCCTTAATATATCACTCAGTGGTGTCCTGGTAAATATTTAACAACTGGCTCTGTGGAAGTCTATATAAAAGTTTTTAAAAATACATTTCACTGATACAAAAAATGTGTAGCATGCAGAATATAAATGTTACTCCTTTATTGTAAGTACAATATGGCCAACTGAATTTCACAATTCAGAACAATTTCATTGACTTTTGCTGAACTCATATCCTTAACTACTGGTTGCTAATGAATATAGTTCCAATATGAATTCTAACCAAAATGAACTCTGGTTGTTTTCATTTAGATTAATGGATAAGATGAAAGTGAAACAATGAAGGCATGCTTCAAAATTGGTTGTTACAGTTTTCAAACACCAGGAGAGCATATTTTTTTTTCTATTTTTCTTTGCATTTTTCATAATGAAATGGCTATGACTTGACATGCTTTAAATTAATCTGCATTATTATTTTTTTGCCATTATTTCCTTATGTCTAGGTCAGGAGTTGGCAAAACTTTTTTCTTCCAGGGCTGGATAGTAAATATCCTTAGGCTTAAGAATGATGATTTGTTGAGAGCCACAGACAAGTCAAGATGGCGCCTAGCACTTTGCCAAGAGGAGTGGTTTGAGAAGTAATGCCAGGGAGCCATTAAGATGATAGAGATTCCTTTTGGCTGCTGTGTCTAGATTATGTCAATTAAGTTAAGCCGTGTAATCATTAAGATGATGATTCCTTATTGGTTGACTGATGTATCTAGTTTTTGTTAACTAATTTCACACAGCTTATCTTAATTAAGTATATATACCTCTGCTGTCCTCCAATAAAGTGGCTCCTGCTGTATCAATCTTCACAAGTTGCTTATCACTCCCCGGTTAGTTTGCCCAGCCAGACTTTGGCAATGATTGTTGCAACAACTCGGCCATTAAACTGAGAATGACTGAGTACTCGCTATATTCCCATAAAACTTTGTTTACTAAAAGGCAACAGATGGGCAATATTTTGTCTAGACAATTGAAACAATAAGTCAAACCCCATTTTGTAGTCTACCAATTTCTGTGGTGTAAATACCCCCACCATGGCTAATTTCAAGGTACCATTGTGATATTACTGTTTCCAATTCCACATTCAGGGAACATCACTGTTAGATCATATTTCTACCATAGAGAAATTAGAGATGGAAATAATCTCAAGAGTTCATAATATAAAATGGAGTTAAATCATTAGAAAACAATGAAAAATGATAGCATTTTCCTCCTAGTCAGCCTGTTTTGATTTAACTTTTTTATCCATTGTGGGCCCACTAGCTTCCATTCCACCAGCTTTTTAAATTTAGCACTTCTTGGTCTATATTGTCACACTTTAAAAACCAATCTTGGGTTTATAGAACTCCCCTCCCCCCATACCTCTGCTATTGATTATAGGTGGTGGAAAATATAAAAATGTGGTTTTCCTTTTTAGTTAATATCTACAACTTTATCACCTAATGATTTATTTACTAAAAATCAGTTTCCCCCTCCATATAGCCCATTTTTCAAAACTGAACTTCTCAAGCAAAAGTTTTCACCCCAGACTGATTCTTAGCTCGCAAGTTTGCCACCACAGCTCAAGACCTGATAAATTAGGGGTGTCTGAGCTTAAGCTGGTTCCTTGGAGCAATTCTCTTAATCTGATCACACTGCTCCTGGGATGAGCTGACTGCTGAATCCCACGGTCTAAGTAGGCCTAAGAGGGTACACTCAGTAATACAGTGATAAATGGGCCAAGATCCAGCTCTTCCCTGGGGATTGTCTTTGGCTCGATTATTTTTCACTCTACTCATTTTTCATCCTGGGCAGTCATGATTCAAGACTTTAGCTACAACCTAAAGGCTGATGACACAGCAATCTTTACCCTCAATTCATAGCCCTTTTGGGGGCTCTAGAACTTTGACAACACATATTTATCTGAAATATTCCAAAAGCAAAACTAAATTAACACATGTTTCCCAAAATTATCTGTAACTTAAGTCTGTGATGAAGCTGCATGTTCTCTTGGTGACTGACAAGGGAGATAGCTGAGAATTACCTCACCTCCTCCATTTGCCCCTGTGCACTTGATTCTCAAGAACTGCTATTTGTCTCAACCTTTCCAACATATATTTCTTGTCCGTTAGTTCAATTCATCCTTCTTCCAGTTTTAATAATAGTCCGACTGCTCTCATCTACTTCACTGATTCTGTTACCAGCATGACATTCCCAAATGCAAATCCCAAATCTTTCGTAATAACTTTTTAACAACTTTCTTATTCAAACCTTACCAGAGGTCTTTTCCTGCCTTACCACCTTCAATTCTATCCCATTTTTTTTGTTTTTATTAGTTTCTAAATAACCTTAGGATCAATTATCTTTATAGTATATATGAAAATGTATAAAATCATACTCGGTGGAAAAACATAACACAACCAGAGCATTTGGAATGATAGTAGTCCCCTAAGACCTAGTTCCTCACCATACCACTCAAGTTTGAAATTTACTGCTTGTAGACTTAACTCTTGGCTCTGATTCCATGTTTACATAGCAGCTTTATGATTTAATATTACTTCATTTAAAAGTGCTCATTGAGAGAAGAACTTGTCAAGGCAAACAATCTTGTTTGATCCTATGTTGTGCTTCTGCCTTTAAAATATGTCTCCTTAGATTTATTTAATGTGAATCTTTTTCTTGATTAAGGGCTCAGCCTTCACAATACCATAAGTCTTGGCTTCCTGAGCCTGGAAGGCACAGAACTGGATCCTGAATGTGGCAAGTTTATCCAGTAATGAGGACTCCTGGGATGTAGCCAGAGAACTGCTCCTGATAAATCTGACCACAAACGTGTCCTCCAATCCAGTCCTTAGGAACATCACCAGTAAGGGAGCCAGCCCAGCAGCTAGTCACCAAGACTAGAGGTGAGCCAAAGTTCAAGGTAGGAGATCAGTTAAAAAGATGAGATTCTCCAAAGATGTAAGAATTGGACCACAGACCTAAATACAAAAATTATTTAAAAGTAGACCACAGACCTAAATATACAATAAACTATAGCCTTGAATTTGGTGATGACATATTAAAATTAAAAGCATTTGCATTGCAAAAAAAAAACTGTCAAAAGGATGATGAAAACAGTCACAGACTAGGAGAAAAAATATACAAGACACAACTGATAAAGAACAATCATCCCAAATATACAAAAATCTCTTTAAAACTCAACACAATTTAAAAATGGCCCAATGATTTTGTATTAGTCTTTCTGAACTATAAGGAAATACCTAAAGCAGGGTTCTTTTATTTAAAAAAAAAAATTATTCATCTTATAGAGGATGAATGTCCAAGCAACTGGTGTAGCATTTAGCAAGGCCCCCTGGAAGGAGTACATGCAGGAGGAAAAAGATAACATCTCCAAATTGGAAGCCAGAAAGACCAGGATTCCACAATCCCTTCTAAGGGCATTTTGCCAGTTGACCTGAGGAATACCCACCAGGACTTGCCTCTTAAAGGGCATCACTAACTCTCAGCAACCTGGGGATAAAGATCCCAACACATGAAACTCTAGGACGACAAACAACCCCAAAATCATAGTAGACCTTAACAGATGCCTCACTGAAGATGAGAGTACATAGCCAGTAGGAGTACAAAAAGATGTTCCACTTCACATATAATCAGAAATACAAACAACAATGCCATCTCATACCTATTAGCATGGCCAAGGTCCAGAACGCTGACAGCACTAAATGCTGGTCAGGATGTGTAGCAACAGGAACTCCCATTCATTGCAGGAGGGAATGCAAAATGGTACAGCAACTTTGGAAGACAGCTTGACAGTTTCTTACAAAATAAACACCATATGATTCAGCAATCACACTCTTTGATATCTTCATGAAGACATGGAAAATATGTCCACATAAAAATCTATAAATGGATGTTTATAGCAGCTTTATCCATAATTGCTGAAACCTGAGAACAACCAAGATGACTTTCAGTAGGTGAATGTATAAATTCAGACAATAGAATTTTATTGAGATTTAAAAATTTATAAAACTAGAAAAGCCATGGATGAAACTTAAATGCATATTAAATGAAAGCAGCTGATCTGAAAAGGCTGCATACTATATTATTTCAAAAGATGACATTCTGGAAAACATAAAGTTGAGACAATTAAAACTTTAGTAAAAGTATCGGGGGATAAATAGGCAGAAGGTAGAGGATTTTTAGAGCAGTAAAGATAAAGAGATTAATTACATGATGCCTTCATTTTTATACACTAGTTCAAACTCAGAATGGTCAACACCAAAAATGAACCAACCCTCTTTTGAACAGTGGACTTTGGGTGATTTATGAGCTCTCTTCATAAGTTCACCAATTTTAACAAAAGTACCATTGCAGTGGTAGGTATAGATAGTGAGGAGGGCAATATGTATGTGAGGACACAGCATATGACAAACCTTAGTACCTTTTTCTTAGCTTTACTGTGAACATAAAATTTCTCAGAATAGTCCTTAAAAATTAGTTTTCCTACATGTGTTGCTGATATTATCATTAGAGATAATTAGGAATTCTAGGAAGTCTTAGAGTTTATAATACCTTTAAAGGTAGATGTTAAAAATGATCAACTTTTAACAGTACTTGTGATGATGGGGCCCTAGGTTCAATTCCCAGTACCAACCAAAACAACTTAAAAACCTAGTTCCACTAGCAGGTAATTTGGTTCTGGTTTTGGATCTGAATTTGGATGTACACACACTGACCTGAAGCAGGGGCCTCTGTAGTATAGTGCATATTCTATTATATGGACTTGAATTTTCACCCCAAATGACTAAATTTCTTCCCCTTTTGATTCAGGCTAGACGACATACAAGCCTCAAGGAGTGTCTTTCATCCCTTAGATTAACACCTGTCATTCACAGGCAATATAAAAAGCCTTCTCTGTCCTTCCCTCCTTGTTGTGGTCTCCTGAACTTAGCATTTTAAAGGGTAAAAGTGAAAGTAATAAAAAAATTTCTTTTTCCATACCATTTATAAGCCTTTAAAATTGCCTTTCAAGGGCTCCCCCAGACGAAACAGATTTCCTTGGGAATTGTATTAATTTCTGTTGCTGTAGAAAAAATTATTACAAGCTTAGTGCTTAAAATGGCAACCATTTATTAGCTCAAAATTCTGCAGATTAAAGATTTGGGCACTGTATTACTGGGTAATTGGCTTAGAGACTCAAAGGATAAAAATCAAGGTGGTGATTGGGTTGAATTCCTGTCCAGGGGCTCAGGAAGATTTCCACTTCCAAGCTCATTCTTGTTGTGGGCAGAATTCATATCCTTATGCTTCAGGACTGAGCTTCCCATCAACTTGCTGGTTGTCAAACAAGGGTTGCCTGCATTACTTGCTATTTTTCCATCAATCTTCAAGCCAGTTATAATTTGCCAAATGCTTTAGATCTCTACCTTTCTTTCCTAAGATGAGTCAGAAAAAAATGATTTCATCAGGCCCATCTAGGTAACCTTCCTTCTTAAATTCAACTTTTTTACGACATGATCTGTTCATATAAACCTGTGATCTGAGCATAGGAGTAATCCATAGTATCAGAGCATTCATAGGATGTGTACACCAGTGGGTAGGAAATCTCAAGAGTTAGCTTAGCTTTTTGCCTATCACAGGAATGAAAGGGGGTGTCAGACTTAGTCTTTTCAAGGTTTGGGGTCTTAGGTCAATATCTCTATACAATTTTTTTTATCAATTTAGAAAGAATTATAGACAGCAATATCTGATAACATGAATAAAATTGTATAGTCTTTTTTTTTCCAAATAGGCTAGGCCTAATTCATGTTTCATAAAATCTTTTCATGAAATGCTTATTAAATGTCAAATTTTAACACCATGGAAAAATGAAAAATGAATGTAATAGGGTATACCCTATTGGACTAGGCTAGTTCTATCACATGTTTGACATTTTAAGCCTCCTTTTAATTTTCAGTGAGTCTACATTTCTGAAAATCCAAATTCAGATCCAAATTCAGAATGCTATCCTTATCTAGCCAGAATGTGCTGTCCCTTTAGATTGTGTTATGATTCCAATTCTTCATAGAGCAAACCATAATAGCTATCAAACAATATTCATTGAATTTGGCTCTTTTTTTTTTTTTTTGCCTTTGGCAGTGACTTGTACATCTAAATGTTCATCTTAGAAAACACATGTAATAGGTTTTTACATAGATTAGACATGACCTCAACTTGCAAAACTGACAATCATATATGCTTTTGAGTTTAGTATTTTTCTCTAGGGAGTGAGTGAATGGAGAAGACAGTGAAGATTAGTCTACTTCATAGTCAGTCGCCTGGTGATTTTAGATAGTCTAGTGTACTATGGGTGTGCCACATATTGTCATCCCCATTCAGCAAAGAAACTGGTTACTGATGCTTGTCATAAATCCCCAGAATTTTTCAGTTGAATATTTAAATGCTATGAACATCCCACCAAGGCCTGTGACTATGTTTACTAATCCTGAAGACTACGTGTGGCACAAGTGGGTGTGGCAGGAATCGGTGGAAGGGAGAAGAGGCAGAGTTATACTTGGTTGCCTGTTCTCTGCATTTCTATAGACATCATCTTTGAAAAAGTATGGTACTTGAAGCAAGCAATTCAATAATTTTCAGTATCAATACATCATGTTTGTGTCTGTTTTGATTTTTACCCCATAAAATTAATAATTGTGCAGAAGTAAAAATTAAAAAAAAAAACTATTGAACAATGATCAAAGTAAACTGTCAAGTGATTTAAAAAAATAGGCACGGTGGTAGAATACATGCATGACTAGTTCTAATATTTAAATACTGTCGAACTAAAAATAAATAAATAAATATTAAAAAAATTCTCTCTCTCTCTCTCTCCTCTCACTCTTAAAAAAAAATAAATACTGTAAATTATATAGTTTGCAATACACTTTTTTATGTGCTGTTCCATAGCATTTTGTATCACGATTGTAACTTTATACTTTGTGCAAACATTTTGTTGACAGTTACATCTCATGGAGCTGTTAGTCTGCTATGAGAGATGTCTCATGATAATCATGATATCCACAACACCAGCCAGTGTCTGGTAAATAACAGGTGTTCTATAAATATATAGTTAAAAGCTAATTGAAAAGAAGTCTGAAAGATAATATAGGAAATGTCAAACTTTATAGTATACAAATTAAAGGAAAATATGTCACATTGGTAAGAAAAAATGAAATATCAAATGTGCTTCATAGTTCTAGGGGAAAAAGGCATTTTTATCATTTTGTCAACTTAAAGGTATGGTGTTTATATACAAAAAAAATTTTATCTTTACGTAGTGCTAAGATCAAATCTAGTGTCTCAAGCTTGAAAGGCAAGTACCTAACCACTGAGCCACAATCCCAGCCCTTTGTATCAATTTGAATAAAAAATTTGAGCATAATTTCGGTGATGAACTTAGTGAACAAGAAGTCTGATGAGATACATGTACAGCAAAATTCTATGAACAGCAGCAATTTGGCAAATTTATATCAATAGCATAAAACATTATGCTTGATTCAGTAATTATAATTTCAGTGTTTTGCATCATAATTTTCACTGTAATAGAAGCTTCAAATATGGGAAACAACTATAAAATTTAAAAGTAAATAGTTAGATTATTTCATCACATGTATATGTAAACATGTATACCCTTTAAAGTATATATTTGAAGAATATTTAAACACTGTAAATTATATAGTTTGCAATGCACTTCTTGATAACTAGAGTGGCATATCATACATAACAGTTTCCTTTCCTGAAGATCATGTATTTTTTAATAGAATGTCTTTTAGAACCATTCTACATTTACAAACATAAAGAGAAAATGGTACAAAGAGTTACCATGTACCCGACATCTAGTTTCCCCTATTAAAGACATTAGTTTGGTACATTTGTTGTCATTACTGAAAAACATATTAACATTTATACTTTAAATTTCTTTAGTTTTTAATGCAATGTATGGGTGATGTTTAGTCATGACTTGTATTTTTTGATTTCTAAAACATTTTCAGTTTCCAATAAGAATGGTTTATAACATACTGATACTCCCATTGATAACAACTTCTTGAATACTTGAAAGACAACTTTGAAGGCAGATTCTTCAGCTCCGCAAGTTTGGGTCATGAATTCAAGGAACACAGCAAAGTAACAGAAGAAAGAACAAAGAGTTAGCAACAGCTGCCTGGTGCTTAAAGATGAAGGTGATGTTTAAGTCCCATGAAGAGGTATTTGGAAAACACTTCATGCTTCCTTTTGAAATACTGGAAAAAACTTATCTCTGGAGGTGTGGGGGGATATATCTTTGTACCCCTGCAGTAGCTACAACTCAGAATGAGGGAAAACAGAAGTAGAATCTGCCATTATAAAACCTGGAACTGTACTCTCAGAGATAAAAGAAATCTACTGGTGATTTAACTGCACATTAGAAAAGAACTCAATATTTTTCAGGAGAAGATAATAGAAAACAAATTGTCATTGATCAACCACAAATTTGCTGGACAAGTCTAACATTCTAGTTGCAGATTTAAATTTCCTCCCCCCATGCTTTTTTCTTTAAAGAGAGAGAATTTTTATTTTTTAGTTTTCGGCGGACACAACATCTTTGTATGTGGTGTTGAGGATCGAACCTGGGCCGCATGCATGCCAGGCAAGCGCGCTATCACTTGAGCCACATCCCCAGCCCGAATTTCCTTCCCTTTTAATTTCTTCATACAAAAGACCCTGTGCTGGGCCATAAAAATAAATACTAATATACTTATTTAAATCATACAGAATATTTGTCAAAATAGAATTACATTAGGAAGCAATCAGAAGCAATAAAAACAGATATTTAGAAAATTCCTAAATATTTGGAAACCAAACAGCATACTAGCTAATGGATTAAAAAAAAAAAACAACCTCAGACTGACTGGAAAATATTAAATGATAATGAAAATTCAATTCCCCAAATCTGAGATGTATCTCAAGCAACTAATAAAAGCTAAATTCAGTTTTTAATGTATATATAAAAAGGTTAAGTCTTATTGATCTAAGTATCACAAGGTTTTTAAAGAGAAACAATTTTAAACAAATCAAATTAAACCATACTAAAGGAAGAACAAAATAGAAAAGTATCATTAAAATGAAATGCAAAAAAAATCAATAGAGAAGATTCAATAAAGCCAAACACTTGATTTATTGAACACTAATAAATTGATCCTAGCAAAAAAAAAATGAGCATTAAAAAAGACATCAGGGATGAAAAGAACTCACTATTCTACAAATATGGAATAATGATAAAAGGGTCCTTTGAGAAATTTTCTATTGATAAACTAAACCTTATTGCATTTTTAACAGAACTGATCTATTTGAAAAGCAATATGAGAAGAAACAGGAATCAAAGCCCATTTCCTAAAAATTTGTATTTGTGTGGAAAGAGTTTTAACTACAAATAAAAAAACAAAAATCCCCTATAGGAATAAATGTCTTTACTGGTAAATTTCATCAAGTATTTAAAGAAGGTACAAACCAGTCATATATATAGCCTTTAGAAAAATAGAGAAAATTTCTAATTTTTTGTAATCATAGTACTAAAGCATAAGGACATCACAGAAAATGCAACTTTATCATTTTATATTTGTTAGTTATATACAACAAACACCAGTAAACACCCTGACATTATCATAATATCATAGAACATAACCTACTGTTTTTTGGCTTCTGTGACTAAATGATCTGACCAAAACTATTTTAGAGGAAGAAAAGTTTGAGAGCTTAGTTTCAAAGGTCTCAGTTCATAGGAATCTGGCTCCATTCCTTGAGGCTTGAGATGAGGCATAACGACATGGCAGAGGAGAGTGGCAGAAGGAAGTGACTCACATGATGGTCAGAAAGCAGAGACTCTACCATATACAAAATCAAAATATAGACCCCAAAGTCATACCCTACCTGCCTTTAATTACCACTCAGTTAATTTCATCTGGGGATTAATGCAATGATAGGATTATGAGAGTCTTAACCCAATCATTTTTCCTTTAAACTTTCATTATCTCACACATGAACTTTTGGGGGACATCTCACATCCAAACCATAACATTCTGCCTCTGGCCCCCAAAAGCTCATAAGCATCTCACAATGCAAAATATACTTAGTCCATTTTCTACAGTCCCCATACTTTCAACAGTTTCAAGATTACCCAAAAGTTCAAGTCCAAAGTCTCCTCTGAGAATCAGGGCAAGCTCACATTCTGAGGTGCTGTAAAAACTTAAACAATTTACAAGTATTCAATATATAAAGGTACAGAGTAAACATTTCCATTCAGAATGGGGGCATACAAAGAAGGGAGGGGACCAAAATAAGAACACTGAAATCCAGTTGGGCAAACAAGTCCTGTAGTTCTGTATCTGGCATATGGAGCACATGGCATCATGATGCTCTCTGAAGGACTTGTGTACATCCACCTCTGTGGCCTTGTTAGGTGCAGTTCAAGTGGCTTTTCTGTTGGCTTGTGTTTTCTAGGACAATGTCCACGTTATTGGCATTTTAAAAAAATTCTTTGGGCTGGGGATATAGCTCAAGCGGTAGCATGCTTCCCTGGCATGGGCGGGGTGCTGGGTTCGATCCTCAGCACCACATGAAGATGAAATAAAGATGTTGTGTTCACCGAAAACCAAAAAATAAATATTAAAAAAAATTCTCTCTCTCTCTTTCTCTCTCTCTCAAAAAATTCTTTTTAGTTGTATGTGACAGAATATATTGACATATATAATGTTATATATAAAGATCAAACACAGCCACCCAGAGATGGGCGTAACCTGCCAAGCACCAAACAACCTGTTTACTGCAAGACCCCTTCCACTGAAACCTTTTCCCTGACTTTGTACTCCCCCTTAAATAATTGGGGCCTTTTTCAGTTCCTTGTTCCTATCAGGGCTGGAAGACCCATCAGGCCTCTCCCTTTTTAAATCTAATTTCTAGCTTTGTCTTAATTTCTTACTGATTATTTCAGACTTATTACTTTTCCAGGCAGCTCACACCTCTGAGCAGGAATCTGCTTTACCAGTGTGCTGGTTACCCCAGCTCATTCCATGACCCCCCGAATGCCAGTATCCTGCATTCATGCAGAACCAGTACCACATGCTTGATGAAAAGGTCTGCTGCCATTTAGAGCAGTAGCCAAGCCTCCAGAGACCCTGGATACAGCAGCATCTGAGTGCCTCAGTAGCTGAGCATGTTGAAAAAACTTCCTTTGCACCTGTGTGCAAGAAGGGTACACTACTGGTCTTTTAAGAGAATTATTACTTTTATTTACTTCAAGTCTGAGATGGGTATCTCAGGATCTTGCCAGCTCCAGAGATGCCCTCAAGCCATCTTTCTTACTGTGTATGGGCAAAGTCTTTAGCATTTCTTTAGTGGCAATAATGTCTAACAACTGCAACATCCTTAGCCCCAGTTTTACTCTTGCCTTTCAAATTGAAGTTTTTCAAATCTTTATGTTCCTAAATATCACAATAAACTTGCCTAACAGTCACCAGCAATACCACTTCCACTTCCTGAATGCTATGTTGCTTAGAAATTTCTTCTACCAGATAAGGATGTCCTTCACTTTTAAAATCAGCCTCACAGAGCTGGGCAGTGGCACACACCTGTAATCCCGGCAGCTCAGGAGACTGAGATGGGAGGACTGAGAGTTCAAAGCCAGATTCAGGAAAGGCAAGGCCCTAAGGAACTCAGTGAGGCCCTGTCTCTAAATAAAATACAAAAATGGGGTTGGGATGTGGCTCAGTGGTCAAGCGCTCCTGAGTTCAATCCCCAGTACATCCCCTTAAAAAAAATCAGCATCATAGAAAGGCTCTGGACACAGGCAAAATGCAGTCAACTTCTCAGTCAGAACATGGCACAAAGGGCCTCCAGGACAAACACCAATTTTTGTCCTTTGTTTCCTCTAAACCCTCTTGAGCATCGTCTTCACTGTTCGTGGTCCTATTGATGTTCTGGTCTTCTGAGCTCCCGCCAGAATCATCCATCAAGCTCCACTTACAACAATCTAAAGCACTTTCAGCTTGCACAGCTACACATCTCAAAATTTCTCTCAATTCCAAAAAGCTCCAAAAGCATCTGATCTATATGCTCACGTTAGTCACATCAACAAACCACTCCTGTTATCAATGTTAGTCAACTTTTTCACTGCTGTGACTAAAAAGATCTGACCAGAACAATTTTAGATGAGAAGTTTATTTGGGGGCTCAGTTTCAGAGGTCTCAGTTCATAAGCAGCTGGCTCCGTTCTTCGGGGCTCGAGGCGAGGCAGAACATCATGGCAGAGAAGCATCGCAGAGGGAAGCAGCTCACATGATCAGAAAGGAGACACTATGTGCCTTATACAAAATCAAAACACATACCTCAAAACCATACCCCCCAATGACCCACCTTCTCCAGCTACATCCTACCTGCCTTCAATTACCACTCAGTTAATCCCATCAGGAAATTAATTCACTGACTTCGTTATGAGAGTCTTAACTCACTCATTTCTTCTCTAAACTTTCATGTACTGTCTCACATGAGCCTTTTGGGGATACTTCATACCCAAACCATTACACACCCCAATTTAGAGTGTGTTCTTTTTAGTTGTATGTGACAGAATATATTGACATATATAATATATATGTCAATATATATAACATATATATTCCTCTGTCCCCTCTTCCCCCTGTACTCCATTCTACCCATCCCTCTTCAATCCATGTGCAGCTTACTTTTCTTTTAAATTAGTGTCCTGTGGATGCACCTGATGCCAGGACCACTGTGCTACATTCATGTATGTACATAGAGTTGAATCAGATTCATTCCACTGACCTTTCCTTTTCTCACTCCTTCTTTGTCCTCAATCCCACTCCTCTACTCGTATTTCCTGTTTTGATGAAATTCCCTCTCCCTTTTTTTCCTTTTTTAAATCCACCAACCTTGATCCCCGCTTCCTCCACTCCACTGGTCTTATATTTTGATGGAATCCCTAACCATTTCTTTTCTCCCCCCTCTTATTTTGGACTAGCTTCAAGATGTCAGAAAATATTTTGACTTGGACTTTTTGAGTCTGGCTTATTTTACTTATCCTCTTTTTTATTTGGGAGAAAATGGGGACTCCTTGGATTCAACAATGCTGTGACAAGTCCCAAAAGAACTACAGTAGAATACCAGGAGGGTGAAGAAGAAAAGTTCTGAAAGTGAATTCACAACAACAACAACAACAAAAACAACAGTTGATCAGAGGACTAGAGGAAGGGGGTTGAGTGGGCAGGATAAGGGAAGAACAGTGGAATGAATCTTGCCTAACTTTCCTGTGTACATGTATGAATATACCATAGTGAATCTCGCCACTTATATTCACAAGACAATAACATAAAAAAGGCAACACTAAATAGAAGGAAGATCACTAGAACAGAGGAAAGGGAATAGGGAGGTAGGAGGTGAGGGAAAGGGAATACTAGGGACTGAACTGGAGCAAATTATATTCCATGCTTCTATAATTATGTAAAATGATTCATAATATCATATATAATCATACCAATATAAAAAATGCATGTTATTAGCTACCAACCTACTCATCACAGAGAAACTCCATTGATAAGCTCTGCAGCACTGCAGGTAGGCAATGAATGGGGATGCATTGATACACATCTGTAAGTTTCAAATTTTCTTGGTCAAAGATGAAACACAACAGATGAAAACTAACAAGACCAAGAAGTAGCTGTAGCATGCACAGAAGAAATTCCCATGATTTTCCTCTTAGGGAACACAGCTGCTGAATTAGGAAGAATCTTTCCCAAAGCAGACTTATGCCATCATTCCAGGGGAAAACTCAAAAACAAAACAAAACAAGGAATATTCTCTAGTTAAGGAAATGTTTTTGAGCATCAGTCTCTTCTAATTTCTGAACCATATTCAGAATCAATAAAAACCATATACTCATTCAAGGGCGGGAAGCAACCCTGATGCTTAGGGGTTCACTTTTTAGCTTTTCTGTGACTTGGAAAGCATAGCTCTTTGCAAGTTTAAATCAAGTGTAAACTCAGCAGCATATCCAGAGAAATATGAATTTGGGGGGAAAATTAGTAAATTTATTAAATTAGTAACTGTAAACCTTACCTAAGTAGTCAACTCCCTTCTTTATGGTTACTGTTATTTCCTAAACCCCTATTTCATGCTATATCATAAATTGGTTACCTTTTCTCCCTTTTAATTTTTTTACATAGCCTCTATGCTCTTCACTTTGAACTCATTCTTATTTAGAATTTTTGCTTCTTGTATTTCATTTAGTTCTTATTAATTTTGTAATCTTGTGAGAAACCTTAGCTTACCAATAAAATACGGGTCTAAGATAGTACATTGTATGAACTGTAGTCTTGTTGTAATTTCCTTACTTGAGATTCAACAATGAACCTTCGGGTCATTTTCAAATGTGTTCTTAAAATTTAATTTCCTTTGCTTTTTATTTTAGCATAAAACAAGATACCCCTGTTAAATAAGGTCATTTTATTAGTTCACTTCATAGATCTTCCAGCTAGTGTGAGGTACTTTGCAGGGCTTTAAAATGTTCTTGAATGCAGCCTGGGAAGAGAAGTAGTGTTTTCTAGTGTTGTGGAGTGGAAGCTTAGACTGATCCTGATTTTTTTTCTTATGATGAGATTAATATTTTCCTTTCTGCAAGACAAAAATTCAAGGCAACCATGGTAAAGATAGATTCTAGTTAAAGACTCCAAAATATCTGACAGAATAGCAATGCTATTACTTTAACCCTTATGTCAACATAAATTTTGTTTACTTTGTATTGCAGAACAAAAGCATTATTTATAATATATGTATGAGTGTCATCCTGATTTTTAAACCTCTAAATAAAAGAAATACTTTTCTAAAATATTATGAAATTCATGATATTCATCCTCTAATGCCAATAATAGATTTCTTAAATCATAAGGAAGGTGTCTTTCTGAGGGGAAATCACCTTAAGAGTGAAGTCAAGGTAAAGTCAAACATTTGCACTTGCAATCCCCAAGACTTAACTCCTACCTCTTTTGATATTTATTTGTTGGAACATACAGAGTCAAGTTCTTAAATCTTATATGTAAGAAAAATTAACACAATACAACCTGTCTTGCTCTTTATTCCTTGAGACAAAAACTACTTGGCACTAAAACTAAATCCATGTTTCTTTGTCAGATAATAAATTATAACTTTTAAGTCATCTTATCCTTCAAATTATTGCAGTTTTCCCAATCGAGTCTAAGTTCAACAATCTCTAATGTAAATCAGAAAAATGTTCTTGTAGAGCTGTTGGCAAACCACTCCCCCTGCCTTAAACTGTATGTCACATACTCTGTATATAACCTGACAGAAAATCTAATTTCCTGTTTGTAGGGCTCAATACTATATGCCCGAAATTTAGCAGACCAGTATCACCTGATATTGATTCCAAGGATTGTAACAGTTCTTTTTTTTTCCACTCAAGTCCAGGGAGGAAATCTTAGCATATAAATTTCTCTAATTGACATCTTAAGCCAACTTTATGAAAGATGGTGCATCCACTAGACAAAATTCAGGTTAGCAAATGACCCAGAGTTCAGTCTTATGTGGATTCTGTATGAACTGAATACATTTAACCTTGATCCATAATATGATTTCAAGTAAACCAAGATTACCAACCAAGAAAAGAATTCAACTTAGCTTCATAGAGTAGAACCCTCAATTATGGCATGTTATTGGATGCTGAGTTTTCCAAAAATTTTAGATAAGCAGTAAACTTCTGTTATTAAAAATAATTTGGAGTCAGAATGAGCATCTGTCAGGAAGGCTCAAGAGAGGACTTCTGCTCTGTCTGGGAATTTGGATTTGATAACAAATCATTTTAAGCTTCAGAATAATTCTAAGCTTCTTAATGTTCTTTATGTTGCATTCCCCCTCCCCCAGGGATAATTGTCAACACAATCTCATTCTTTCTCTGACCTCCCAATTCCCTTTTGGTCAGCAGACAGTGACACATAGAAAAGAAAATGCTAAGTCCATTTGTTAGCCACTGGTGGATGGACTTGGGGATGAGCTCTCATGGACACTTTTTCTGTACCATTGCTTAGCAACTTCTACGACCATTTTATGATTATTAACTTCCAGTTTCTGTCACCCAACTTTCATGTGGCTATCCTTCTGTTCTGAGGTCAGGTGTTTGATCCCTTGTTTTCTCCCTCCAACCTCACTTCATGTAACAATCGGTTATCTGAGGTGCTAAGTGAGAATTTTTTTTATCAGGAGCCTTATAGTAAGCTTCTGTTTTTATGGATTATAATTTGCTTCACTGAAAAGCAATTATTTTTTTATGACTGACTCTTCCTCAGTCTCATCCATGCCCTCAGATGCAAGGCAAGAGATCAAGTGGCAAATTTAGTCTGTTTAAGTTCCATTGTCAAATGGGCCAAAAGAAAAGTGATCCCAAAGTTGCCTTTTATTAAGTCTATCCGTAGTCCAGCAATTTTCCAAAGAGATTATCAAAATAGATTTCCAAGTTTTTGAAATCTTAATGCTACTACTCAACATCTATTAAATTTTCCAAGTGTATGAAATCAGTTCAGTTTTGTTTCACTTAGTTCTCATCATTTCACTATGAGGCAAAAGCCATTATTGCCCTATTTCGTAGATAAGGGTTTGAGGTATAGAAAGGTCATGGAATTTGCCCCTCCCCGCCTAGATAGTGAATTGAAGTCGTGCTAGACATTTGGTCAGGCACATATAACCCATGTCTTCACTAAAAACTTCTCAGAGACCTAACTATGTTTGTGGCTTATGAACCTTCAAAAGGGAACTATCCTACAACCTTTTACTACAAAAGTTTTTACTATGAGTCTTTGAGGGCACATAATAGGAGATTTTATTTTCCTTTAACAAGCTGCACTTTAAATGATCCTTTAGTTACTTCATTTTGTAATCTGTCTTTTAGGAATATTTTTAGTAGGTGAAAATTTCTGTTTAGAACAACTACCACTGTGACTTTTAACAAACAGAAGGTTGTAAAATACGGCTTTGAGATCATTTCTTCTCTCTGGATGTTGCCAAATAGGGCAGACATTATAATGGTAACAGCGACAGGTTCAGACAAGTTGTGAATGAGGCACAATGAATGACTATCATTTGGGGATGAGTTTAGAGATGGTTATGCAGCAAGAGCAAACCAATGTAGAGAGAATACATGAAAGTTTTGCAGTAGACTTTAAGAAAGGAATTGACGGATATAATCCTAGTTGATGTTATCTGAACCATAGGGTTTATTGGACTTCTCAAATCTCTGGATTGAGGGAAAGGGTTCTAGTGAGATGGCCTGGTGATGTGGTCATGTAGTAAGGGTTCAAGGACTACCTCAGCTGTTTCTGTGTTGATGATAGATTGATTCTGCCTACTTTTCTTAGTTGGGGCTCTAAAAATGAGTTTACCACTGGACTCTGCAGCAATGTGAACAAAAAAGTTGCTTTTGAGGATTGCATAATTATGCTGCAGGCGGGAATATCCCTGATTAGCTCTTAAATCAAATTGATCGATATATTTGGGTGAAATGATAAGAGGAAGGTGGACCCAAATGGATTTCAGAGAGACTTGACATTTAGTGACCCTGCAGATTTTGAACTTAATTAGAGCTGATAATCAATGGGTGGGGGGGGGGGAACCTCACCACCATTCATGTATGATGCTCATGTAAGGACAGATTATTTACAAGAAAGGACAGCAAACTTCATCCAGGACTAGCCTCCCAGGCTGTTACAACACCAGAAAAGAAAGCCCAAGAAAATGCTGCATCTTGCTCTCAGGAAGGGCTTCTACCTGAAGGTGAAGGTGACACATAAGAGGTCAAGTTTAGAAGTGGAATTTGCGGGCTGGGGATGTGGCTCAAGTGGTAGCGCGCTCGCCTGGCATGCGTGCGGCCTGGGTTCGATCCTCAGCACCAAATACCAACAAAGATGTTGTGTCTGCTGAGAACTAAAAAACAAATATTAAAAAAAATTCTCTCTCTCCTCTCTCACTCTCTCTTTAAAAAAAAAAGAAGTGGAATTTGCTTACTTTTAGCTGTCTGAAGCACAGGAGAGCTCTTTTGTTTCAATAGTCAATAAGGCTTTCATGTTGGCAAACTCCTTAAATTTGATTAAATTGTTTATCCATGAGTATAAACTGACCCTTATAGAACATCCTTTGTAACATCCTTGGAGCTCAGTTACTTCTATAAAATATGGTTTATCCATATTCACATAAATTTAACCATATCTGACTGTTTACCTTCATTTCAGCCCAAGTTTCATTAGCAAGAGGAGTTATTAAGGAGAGCTTTTAATCCCATAGGAAGTTAAAATGTTACCTGTACTAATCTGTTTTAGTAACTGAATGTATCATTAAAGTAATGGCAGAGTTCTAAATTACTGAAAAATGAAGCTTGATAGTCAGATAAAAGCAACAACAAAACCAGCTCTGAGTAATGTTGGTAGCAGTTACATAAAAGAGAACATAAAACATGTGTTTATATTCCATAAATTGAAACTCTTAAATCGATCAATATATTTTGGTGAACTTTTTAGTTAACCTAAACAAATCAATACATGAAACTGTTTAGCATAATTTGGGAGTTTTGAGGATGATCTGATTCCTTTTATTTAAAAAATCGGGGATGGGGATGTAACTCAGTGGCAGAGCTCTTGCCTAGCATGTGTGAGGCACTGGGTTCAATCCTTAGCTTAGCACCGAATAAGAATACACAAAATAAAGACACATTGTCCATCTACAACTTGAAAAATAAATTTTATAAAATCTTTTAATTGTTTTTTGTTTTCAAATTCATTGATTTCAGCTCTGATTTTAATGTCTTCAGCTTTTGGTGTTTTTGTTCTTTTTCTAGGTCTTTGAGATGTAGTGTTAGGTTATTTATTGACTTTTTATTCTTTTAATGAATGAGCTCAATGCAATGGACTTTACTTGGAATTGCCTTTATAGTGTTGCAGATATTTTGATAGGTTGTGTCACTATTCTCATTTACCTCTAAGTATTTTTTTAATCCCTGGTTTCTTCTCTATCCACTGGCCATTCAATAATGTGTTTTTTAGACTCCAGGTGTTAGAAATCAACAATAAAAAAATAGAAGCTACTCTAATTTCATTTGATAGAATGCATGGTATTATCTTTTTTTCCTAAGAGTTGCTTTGTTGGCTAAGATAATGGTCTGTTTTAGAGAAAGATCCATGTGCTACTGAGAAGAAAGTACATTCAATAATAGAGTAAAATAGTCTGTTAAGTCTAAAATATTGTCTTAGTTCTATAGTTTATTCCAAGCTAATGAAAAATTCATGAAAAAAAATACAATGGACACTAAAATACAAATGATAATCAAACTTTATAATAAAATAGAAAATCTTCATGACATTGACAACTTTCTAGACATATGACCTACCCAAACTGTATCAAGAGGTCATAGGCAATTTAAACTGACCAATTTCAAGCAAGGAAATAGAAGATGCCATCAAAAGTCTATCAACCAAGAAAAGACCGAGACCAGAAGGATTCTCAGCAGAGTTCTACCAGATCTTCAAAGAATTAGTGCCAATAATCCTCAAATTACTCCATGAAATAGGAAAGGAGGGAACCCTTCCAAACCCATTAAATGAAAATAGTATCAGCCTGATTCCCAAAACAGGCAAACACATCAAGGAAATAGAATTTCAGAACAATTCCCCTGATGAACATAGAAGCAAAAATTCTTTACAAAAATCTGTCAAATATCATACAAAAACATGTTAAAAAGATGGTGCACCAAGATCAAGAGGGGTTCATCCTGGGATGCAAGGTTGGTTCAACATATGGAAATCAACAGACATAATTCATCACATCAATAGTTCTAATGACAAGAATCACAGCATACTACAGTGACGTGACCATATCAATGTTTATAGCAGCTCAATTCACAATAGCTAAACTATGGAGCCAATCTAGATGCTCTTCAATAGATGAAGGGATAAATATTCCATTGTATATAAATATTCCATTGTGTATAAATATTCCATTGTGTATATATACCACATTATATTATTGGCCATAAAGAAGGATGGAATTGTGGCATTTGCTGGTTAATGGATGGAACTGAGGAATATTATGATAAATGAAATCAGCCAATCCCCCAAAACCAAAGTCCAAATGTTTTCTCTGATAAGTGGATGCTGATCCATGGGGGGCAGAGTAGGGAAAAATGAAGAAACTTTGTATTGTGCAGAAGGGGCTGTGGGGATGAGAAGGATAGTAGAATGAGACAGACATTATTACCTCATATGCAAGTATGATTACACTACTGGTGTGACTCTTCATGTACAGTCAGAGGAATGAGAAGTTGTACTCCATTTGTGCACAATGTGTCAAAATTCATTCTATTGTCATGTAGAACTAATTAGAACAAATTAAATTCCAATGACATTCTTCATAGAAATATGCAAAGCAGTCATGAAATTCATTTGGAAAAATAAGAGACCCAGAATAGTCAAAGCAATCCTTAGTGAGAATCAATGCAGGAAGCATCACAATACCAGATGTTAAATTTTACTACAGAACTATTGTGACAAATACAGCATGGTATTGGCACAAAAAAATTGAAGACCAGTGGTACAGCATAGAGGACACATGAGACAAAGCCTCATGATTATCTCAAAGGAACCATAAACATTAGAGAAGAGATCCTCTCCAAGAAATGGTGCTGGGAAAACTGGAAACCCATATGCAGCAAAATGAAATTAAACTCCTATCTGTCATCCTGCACAAAACTCAGTGGACCAAGGGCCTAGGCATTAGACTAGAGATCCTGCACCTAATTAGAAGGAAAAAGTAGGTCCAAATCTGCATGTTGGCTTAGAAACCAAATTCCTTAACAAGACTCCTAAAGCTCAAGAAATAAAATAAAAAATCAACAAGACAGGAAGAGGAAATAGAAACACTATTGTAAGACTTTTCAAAGTATGTGTACTTTTTATGCCATTATATAAAAGACAGACTGCAATCAAGCAGTGCTAGCAAATGGAAAAATGTGAGCCACTATGTGATTTAAAATTTTCTAATAGCTATATTAAAAATCTAAAGGGAAACAGAAAAATAAATCAACAAATGGGATGGGATGGAATCAATCTAAAAAACTTCTTCACAGCAAAAGAAACAATCAAGAACACGAACAGAGAGCCTATGGAATGGGAGAAAAGCTTTGCCACTTTCACCTCAGAGCATTAATCTCCAGGATATACAAAGAACTCAAAATCTTAACACACACACACACACACACACACACACACACACACAGCCCAGTCAATACTGTTGGTCAATAAATATATGAAAAAGTGTTCATCTCTAGTGGTTAAAAAAATGCAAATTAAAACTACATTGAGATTCCATCTTGCTCCCATCAGAATTGCAATTATTAAGAACACAATTAAAAATAAATATTGGCAAGGATGTGTGTGTGTGTGTGGGGAAGGTACATTGCTGGTGGGGCTGCAAATAGGTGCAATCACTATGGAAAGTAGTATGGAGATTATTCAGAAATCATGAAATGGAACCACAATTTCATCTAATTATCCCACTCCTCAGCATATCCTGAAGGTTTTAAAATTGGTATATTATAGTAACATGGCCATATCAATGTTTATAGCAGCACAGTTCACAATGGGTAAGCTCCAGAATCAACCTAGGTGCCCTTGAACAGATGAATGGATATGGAAATTGTGTATGTATACATACATAATGACATACTACTCAGCCCTCAAGAATGAAAATATTGCATTTGTGGGTAAATGGATGGAACTGGAGACTTTCATGCTAAGTGAAATAAGCCAATCCCAAAACACCAAAGGCGGACTGTTCAGGTATACGGATGCTAACTCTCAAAAAGCGGTTAGGATAGGGAAAAAAATAGAGTACTTTGGATTAGACAAAGGGGGATGAAGGGAAGAGTACTAGGAGTAGGAAAGACAGTAGAATGAATCAGACATTACTCTCCTATGTTCATATATGAATACCTGACCAATGTAATTCCACATGTGCAACCAGAAGAATGGGAAGTTGTACTCCAAATATGTATAATATGTCAAAATGCCTTCTATTGATGTGTATATAAAATAATCAGTCTGGATAAAGAGTTTCTGGGTTACCAATTAAACATAACTGGGTGATTAAACATAACTGGGTGACCTAACTAGAGATAGCTGGACATAAAGGGTTATCATTTATTATGAAGACGAAGCCTGCTTGATTGTAATTTTTTTTTAAAGTGGTGGGTGGGGGCAAACTAAGATGGCAAGATGCTCTTTCAGAGGAGCATTAGCTCCTGGAATGATATATTTTAGCCCACAAAAATTTAAATATATGTATATATGACTATTTACTCCTAAATTATTACTCCTCAAAGTGTCAAACTGGAACTATTACACAATTGGCCTATTCAACAATGCAAAACACATAGCAATTGCATGGGTCAAATGTGTGAAGGCCTGGGGCAACCTGTAGGAACATGACTGTGACCAAGTAAAACTAAAACTTAGCTTCTCTCTGGAATTATTATGGAAGTCATGCTTGTGTACAAGGCATGATACCTATTTTTTCATAAGAACATTTATGAAACAATTATTTTATCTAGAGTATCATATAGTGAAACAGCAACTTGAACAAGTGCTATTGGTGGCAGAAACTAGATGAAAGCAAATCTTGGACAGACTAGCTGGGTGAACGTAGATAATGCACTCCCTCCATTTTGAAAGCCCAAAGCACCAGCCATGATGAAAATAACACAATTATGAACCTCTGAAGCTCTTTCTAACTTCAAAGTTATTTCCAAGAGACATTCTGACTGGGGAATCATTTTTATAGGCAAGTTTCAAATAAAACAGATGACCATTAAAGTTGTAAGATAGTTTAAAGGTAAAGGACAAATAAATGCTAGCTTCACAAATTCAGAAACATATAATATAGAAAACATTTATCCACAAACTTCCAGAAAAATATCTTTGTAATTGTTTTCTTTGGTTCATTAATTATTCTTCTTAATCAAGAGACTTTGGGTCTTCCATTGCAAAATAACTTTTGTGGGTAGGGGCTTATGAAATGAGCCATATGTAATTCCCCAAATTTCCCCTTTATTCTAATAATGAAATCTGATTACAGAATTGCAAGAACCAAGATCACATTTTGGCTGAAGTGCACAGCAGCTGACAGTTCTCTGCATGTAGTTCACTACATTGATTGGGTTGAACAGAAACATAAACCATAACTGCAAGTTCAGCCTAGGATTGGTGGATATAACTACATATTGTATACATCAATTTTTCCCCCTAAATGAAAGTGCTCTTTTAACTGAAAACTGCATTTTTCACTATAATATAATTAGAAAGTCTTTTAGCTGTCTTAATCAAAGCAATTCTGCTGTGCAGCTGTCTCCCTAGGAATTCTTAGTTTAAGTAGAATTTTTCAACTTGGAGAATTCATTGTTATGAAGATTTATAGATAAGCGATGAAACACCTCTAGCAAGAGTGAAAGAACTAAGGAATAACTTCATTCTATATCTGAGAAAAATCACCATTTTAAAATCTTTATACTGGTTTTATTTAGAATGTTGATACTAAAAATATATAAACCCATTCTCAATTTTATGAGATCAATTTGACTATGAACTTCAAAGTAATTATAAACCTATAACTGTGCAAATATTTTAAAAGAGATGGCATACTATATGTGTGCCATCAGTGAAGATTACAGAAAATATCGTCACTAATTTTTATAATCTTAGATAAGTTAATCAACCATTATATTTATTTTTAATGATTAGAATGCTTATAAAGTTCTGAGTGTTAAATGAGAGAACAGTATAGTGTGCTTGTAGGGTAATATATTTTTTAAAAGATATTTATTTTTTAGTTGTAGTTGGACACAATAACTTTATTTTACTTATGTGTTGCTGAGGATTGAACCCAGGGCCTCACATGTGCTAGGCAAGTGCTCTACCGCTGAACCACAACATCAGCTCTTGTGGGGTAACATTAATAAGAGCATCTGCTTTTAAACACTTTGCCACTTTCAAAGTCAAACTCAACTGATTTTTCTACTAAACTAGAACCTCTGAGCACCTGATCTACCCCTAGTAGTTTGCAGATATTCTTCAGTGGACTGCCACTTATTCAGTCTAAGCTCTGTGACTTAATTGACTATGTAAAAGGGGCTCATATATACAGAAAGGTAGAAATTGGAAATTATGGGATTGTAGCCAGTTTCACCCAGAGCATGAAACAGTGTGACAAGAGACCTCGTGGTGAATTGCAGTGTTCAAAGAAACATCACAGAAAGATAGGCCTTGGGCTAGAGAGTGGAAGATGGCTAAGCTAAGAGAAGGAATTATTGGCGAGGGCACAAAGGGGCAGAGATGAGTGAGAAACATGTCAAAGAAGCAATGATTCATCTTATAGAGGTCTCTTATTAATCTGCCAGGATTGAAAAAACAGAATACCATGGAGTAGATGGCTTGCACTGAAAAAGAAATGTATTTTTTTCTGAGGCTAAAAATCAAAGACTAAAATGTCATAGGGTTAGTCTATGATGTGGCCTCTCTCCTTGTGTGGACTTCTTAGTCCTCCCATGGCTTTTCCTGTGTGCAAACATTCTGGTGTCTCCCCCTCCTCCCCAGCCCTATTGGACAAAGACTGTACCCTGATGACCTCATTTAAACTCGACTCCTTAAAGGCTGTATCCCCATATCTGGTCTCATTAAGATTAGGCCTCCAAGCTATGAATTTTGAGGGACAAATATTGGTTCATAACAATTGTAAAATAATTAAAAGGTGAGTTAAGATTATTAAAGATTGCTGGGGCAATATATTTTTTTGACTGCACATCTACAACCAATGAAATCCATGTCTGATTCTTTTAAATATTTTTTTAGTTGTTGATAGACCTTTACTTATTTATACAGTGTTGAGAATCGAACTTGGTGCCTCACAAATGCCAGGCAAGTGCCCTACCGAGCCGGAGCCCCAGCTCCATCTTTGATTCTTAATATTGTAAAATTCATGAGAGATGAGCTGGTGCTCTTCTGTGTCTACTTTTCCTCTCTATTTAAAAAAGAATGTGTAATTAAGAGTGCAATCTTATAGAAATAACTTTGATTTTGTTTGGAGTGACTTAAGAGTAACTTATTTTTGACAAGGACAAAAGCATTGAAGCATTAATGTTTACAGTTATGACTTCCCTGGCTTTGTAAGGAAGATTCTTACAAAGAAATATTCTTGCAGCTTTTGATTCTGGACTTCAGTGGTGCTAAGAATTTGGAAGGAGATGATAATATGAAGATACTCAAGAAGACGACAATGGTTATCTGTTAACCATCTCTTATGGTTAACTGCTGACCATCTCTTATGGTTAGCTGCCCACTGCAATCTGAGTACAAACCTGGACTGTATTTCCCACTCCTCCACAAAGACATCTGTGTCCATATGACCGACTACAGCCAATGGAATTCAGGAGAAAGTAACAAACACCACATTAAGCCTGGGAGTAAAATCTTATGCCCACCCACCGACCTAGAATGCATGAAGAAGCAAAACTAATCTATAGTGTTAATGACTTTACTGGTACACCTAACTTTGGGGCAGAGGGAAGGGGTGTGATATAAGGCAGCTTGCTGATTTTGAATGCTTTATTTCTTGACCTGAAAGACATGACACCTTTTCATTTTCCCAGATTAAAATGTTATGAAGCTCAACTTTTCCAGTTAATAGAACAGTGATTTTTTTTTCCTAAAATTTTTACTTTTACACTCTAAAGTTCTCTGAAAGAAGAAAAGACAACTATGTAGTCAGGAGAGCTGGATTATGGTCCACATTCTGTCAGTAATCTGCAGTATCAGATATCTTTCCTGGGTCTCAGGGTTGTTTTTTTTTTTTTCTTTTTTTTTTTTTCCCCAGAAGCCAGAGAATCCATAGGAACCTTTCCAGGACTAACAATCAACAGATAAAGATTAGTGGGGATTTTGGATTAAGATTTATCCTCCTAATGAAAGTGGACCTGTTGTCTTTATCTATGGGGCATAGGCTGGACATAACCCAGACTCAATGAATACATTGAGGGGTTTTGTGATTTTTTTTTTTTTAACTGTTGCCCATTGTAACATTGTGAAAGAGGGCATGCATTTCTCAGCACCACATGCAACTACTGGTGAATAAGGAAGTTGAAATTATTCAGAAGACCTGGTTTCATGTCATTGTTCTGCTTACAAGGTTTGTGAATTTGGGCATTATGTGCTATTTAGGCATTACTCAGCTATCCAATTTGGATTTTAGCAACCAAAACTATTCCTCATATAAAAACTAGAGTTCTTTAATGATTAAATCTAAAAAGGATTGTAATTCACTATGTAATTATAGAGTGTTGAAACTTTGGAGCCTTTAGTTTTGAGTACTGGTATATAAAAACGGAGATGACATAAGAGATCATGTGTTTTTACTACCCAACAGCAGATACTCCTGTTCATAATACTTCCCTGTCATCCCTTATGGGAATATAATACTGGAGTCCTTAAGTACCTAGTACTTTCTTTTCTTGAAGGCCGACAATTAGCATTTTATTTTGGAGATTCTTGAAGTAATGTTGAATACTTGTATTTTCTCTAACAACAGAAAGCAAATCTCCTTAATGTCCTATCTATAACCATTATTGCTGAAAATTCCTTTAAAATGTTTGGCCTCTGAATCTGATTTCCTCCCTTAAAGAATTTTTAATTTCTTTTGGCAGCCTGTAGTTTTCTTGAACCTTAAGGAGAGATTAAGGGCCATTATTTTCAAATAATATTTTTGAATTACACAAATATGTAAGTATTCCTGCTGCTTCTGTACCCAAAAGAAAGCATTTTGGTAAACTACTGGAATTGTTCTTTTTGTGCTAATTTGAACAGACATTGGAATGAGTTTATCTGCCCCTGAGCACCTACAGGGAGTTACCACAGGCCATGTAAATGAAATGTTGCATCCTAAGGAGTAAGTATGTCTCAAAATGAAGAGAATCTATTTCAGGAGTTTCTTACTTCTCTCAAATGCACTGCAGTTGTTAATTAAATTTGCTAATGCCTTAATATGAAAATCACCATCTGTAATTATACACATACACACACACACTCTCTCTCACACACACACACACACACACACACACACACACACACTTGCTTTGATCAGCCTATTTTTGTGAGAAATGTTAAAAATAATTGTAATTTAGCTCAAATCTAGGAGCAGTTCTGGGGCTACAAATAACTTTTGGCTGATAAGTAAGTATATGTGGTGAAAACTTGTTTAAAGAATGATTGTTGCATTAAATGGTTTGTGATGTTGGTTGATGTTAAAGATTCAGAACCATTTTAAAAAACAATGTTTACCCAGCTACCAGCAAAACCTGGGAAATTTAATTGAAAGCAGCGGATGCAGTGATAATGCCAAGACTCAGTTTAAATGTCAATAAGAGCTGTTGTTGTGCTTCCCCCCCCCCCCCAGATAGAAACTTGATTTCAAGAAAGGAAATTGCTTCAAAGGAAGAACCAAAGGAACTGTATGTTTCTAAGACTATCAGGGGGTTAGACTAGCAACTCAGATAAGTAAGCATGCCAGAGACCAGGTTAACTTCAGATATTGTGCCTCCTAATAGTAAAATTACATTATTTTTGAGACATCAGAACACTAATTTTTTAAGCACTCAGGCCAAAATAAAAACACTCTTTCTTGCAATCAAGTTCAATTGTACATCAAATATTTGAGTACCTTGTATTTGCTAACATGGATACAAATGTAAAGACAATACTTAAGCTTTAAGAATCTTCTATGAAGGGGAAAAAAGTTTGGGATGGCCAGTGATAGACAGCTACCTAATATGCATGAGGCCCTGGGTTCTATCCCCAGCACCACATATATACATACAAAAATAACAAATACCCGGATACTTAAAATAGAACCATCTATTTGTCAGAGAGAATGATATTCAACTACTAAAAGATCATACTTAAATAGACTATACCTTGTGCTTGAATCTGAGGTAATTCTGTATTATCAACAAATGTGGCAAAAATGATATTTCATGACATTTGAAGTTAAATAAAAAGAGACCATGCAGCTTCTGCCATGGTTTCTTGAAACAGTCAATAACTGTCATGTACAACAACCCCTAAATGGTCACTATCTAAGAAAACGGGAAGAGAACCATGATGAACATCTCCAGTCTTTTATAACTACCCCAATACAACTTCTAGGCATCAGCAGGCAGAAACCATTTCAGAAATTCTAATACCAGTAGACACCAATGGAGAAGAACCAAAGCCTAAAATATATAGTCCTCACTAATCTTCAGAAATCTCTGGCTATTTGAGGCACCCCAGCTGAGAAAGCTAGTATCTTAAGAATAAACCATAGTTTCTGTGCACAAATTCTAGAACCACAGAATGGTATATTAAATGATTTTTTACCATAAAAAGTTGAGTAGTAATTTATATAGAAATAAGCAGAACAGAAATTAAGTTCAAGGTAGAATCAATTCATTTTTCAGATCAGCAAAACTAAAAAAAAATTATTTTCCAAATACATACTGCCTTGGGAAGCTATTAGAGAATATGGAATAGCAAAATCAAAGCACAAAACAAAATGTTGAACCAATCAGAAAGAAGTGAAGATCTAATAGTCTTATTGGTCCAAAGGAAGAACAGTTAGGTATTGAAATAAGCACAGACTAAGGGGAGGAGGCATATCATGAAAGAAGACTGCTAAGAATTGGATGGTGAGGTTGAGAAAACTTGAAGCTACATTAAAACAATTAGTGCAGGAAGAAAATGAAGGCAATTCCAAGTAGAAAAACTAACAATCTGTATGTAAGAACTACAATAGTATGGCCAGGCATGGTGGCACACATCTGTAATCCCAGCAGTTCAGGAGGCAGAGGCAGAGGCAGGAGGATCACGAGTTCAAAGCCAGCCTCAGAAATTCAGTGAGAAGCTAAGCAACTCGGTGACCCTGTGCCTAATAAAATACAAAATAGGGCTAGGGATATGGCTCTGTGGTTGAGTACCCCTGAGTTTGATCCCTGGTACCCCAAACCAAAAAATTTTAAAGAAAACACTAAAAAGAAGGGAAAAAAAATAGAATACAATAATATATTTTTTTATTTTTTTTTTTTTACAATAATTGGATGTTTGGCATCTATACATAGTAAGATAATGAAGACTTTCTTTTTTCCAATTGTTAGGACCCACCATTAGGTAAATTATGAGACCAATTATAATTGCAAAATTTATATTTGGTTTTGACTAACAAATTTCTGCCATGAAAGTGAAAAAACAACCAGGAGGGAGTCAAGAGAAGATTTGTTAGGCAAATAACCTTATTTCACAACAGTTCTGTGTTAAAGGATTTTATCTAGAGTTGATGAAATGTGTGTGTGTGGGGGGGAACATGTGCATAAGCCTTCAAAGATAAACAGAGAATTTAAAATAAAGGTGAAATTGTACTTGGCAGACTTAAAATATGTGCATGTATGACAGGTGTCAAATGAATATCAACAGGTAATCACTGAGTATGTCAAGAAATAACTGAAAGCATATTTAGCAATATAAGGATTGAACTAAAGAAATTGAAAGTGATTTCTCTTTGGAACACAACCAAGGGTTGGATGAGATGGAACAGATACATTTTTATTATAAATGTTTTACGTATCCTAAATATCTTAAATCATCAACTTATTGCTTTTTTAATTTTTTAGCATAAAATAGTTTACTAATACAAGCATTTAGAGGGACACAATGAATTACTGGTATGAATAACAAATTTTAATGATCATATGTTGTTGTACTTACTATAGATATTTAAAAATATAGAACTAATAATGTACTTGAAACCACTTGGTGCTCTTGCAAATCCTGTTTCCCTACATCTTTACCAGCAGTTAGCACTATTAGGATTTGAGGTTTTTTTTTAATGTTTAAGATTATCACTAACTTTGCATATACCAAAAAATACACGTAATATTTGCATATTTGAACATTTTATACGTGTAAAAATACTCACTATTCATCTTTTTGTAATAAACTTCACAAATTTTGTGTTTATTATACAAATGTTTATCAACATAACACAGTATTTTAGATCTTTTATTACACTTTGTAAGTTAATATATACTAAAATATCTTTTCCTGTTGGTACATAACATTATTTCTTTACCTAGAAAATTTCATTTATCATTACAAAAGCAAATTAATATTTCTGCAGAGTCTAGAGTAGAAATACTGGGTCATAAGATATGTTATCTATTTTTCCAAATATTGTTATCCAAATTCTTTTAGTGCTTAATTTTGCCTATTAATATATACTAAATTGGGGTCTGGGGTTGTTGCTTAGAGGTAGAGCGCTTGCCTAGCACATGTGAGGCACTGGGTTCGATCCTCAGCACCACATAAAAATAAATAAAGGTATGTGTCCAACTACAACTAAAAAATAAATATTTAATATATATACTAACCTTAAAGTTTTACATTCTTGGAAAAAGTATGCAGCTCATGTGTATTTCAAGCACCTCTCAGTTGGTCTACTATCAGTTCTGGAATGTTTGGTTGCAGAGTTTCCTTCTGTTCATGGAATGCTTTTATGATTTTTTAAACCAATGCTGGAGATTGGACCTAGGGCCTTGTGAATGCTAGATAATTACTCCCCACTGGAACTACATCTCCAGCCCAGAATGTCATCTTTGTCCATTTTAAAAAACCTCAAGTTCAATCCCCATTAATATAGCAATGCAATAATTATCCTAATTGCATATTCTAATCTGAAACAACATAGTATTCTTGAAACATGCAACCAGTTTATAAATTTTTAATTCATTTTCACTAAGAAGGCTTTTTTTCTTTGCAAATCTTTTCATTAGCTTGCCTTACAAACTTAGTATTGTCCTTTGCTAATATTAAATTTATACTAATCTCATACAGTGAATATGGGAGACATCTTTTTCTCTGAAAGAAAAAACATGTATTGAATTGGAATTACTTGTTCCACGAATGTTTAATAAAGACCATTAAAGTTCTAGAATTTGTTTTTGAGACTTATTTGACAGATTCAATTTTCACAATGCTATGGGGGTAGTTTTTTTTTTCTCTCATTTTTGAGATTCACCAATATGAATTGTAAAAATTTAGGCTTTAATCACTGTTGATCTTATATTTATGACCCTTTTACAACTATACAACTATACTATTTTCAGGAGTTTTTCCTTTTTATCTTGTTAAGGCGTGGTCAATTTTAAGAATTCTTTCCAAGAGGTGTGTTTAGCTTTGTTACACTTCTATTTTCTGTTTGATTTTATATCTGTCTATGCTTTTATATTTCCTCTTTCTATTTTCTTTGAATTTATCCATATTTTCCTCTTATTTCTAAGACTAGAGAACTAGCACATTCTTTTTTATTCTAACTAGTTATACATGACAGTAGAATGCATTTTTGGCACATCATATACATAAATGAATTAGAACTTCTCATTCTTGTTGTAAATGATGTAGAATCTCACCAGTTTCGTATCATATATGTATATAGGGTGATAATGTCTGATTCATTTTATTCCTAGACACCCCCATTGTGAATTAGCATCCACATATCATAACAAATATCCTGCCTTTTTTTTTGGTATTGGCTTACTTTGTTTAGCATTATATTCTCCAGTTCCATACATTTACCTGAAAATGCCATAATTTTATCCCTTAAGTCTGAGTAATATGCTGCTGTGTTTAAATTCCACATTTTCTTTCTCCATTCATTTGTTGAAGGGCATCTAGGTTGGTTCCATAGTTTGGCTATTGTGAATTGAGGTGCTATAAACATTGATGTGGCTGCATCAGTGTACTATGTTGATTTTTTTTAAAGTCCTTTGGCTATATAAATCGAGGAGTGGGATAACTGGGTCAAATGGTAGTTCCATTCCAAGTTTTCTGTGGAATCTTCATACTGCTTTTCACAATGGTTGCATCAATTTGCAGTCCCATCATCAATGTATGAGTGTACCTTTTCCCTTACATCCTCTCCAATACTTATTGTTGCTTATATTCTTGATAATTGCCATTCTGACTGGAGTGATATGAAATCTTAGTACTTTTCACTTGCATTTTTCTAATTGCTAGAGATGTTGAATACTTTTTCATATGTATTGAGTGTATTTCTTCTGTGAAGTGTCTGTTCAGTTCCTTAGCCCATTTATTGGTTGGATTATAATCAATAATATGAAAAGTGAGCTTATAGAATGCGGGAAAGTTTGCCCCATGCACCTTGGATAAAGCATTTATCTCCAGGAAATATATAAAAATTCAAAACTCAACAATAAAAAGGTACATTCACTCTTAATCACAAGACAAGTCTGGAGATTTTTTCAGTTGAGGAGCCAGGTAGGATGTGATGCTAGGCCAAACTATGTATTTTGGGGCTATTCTGCCAGCAAAGGGAATTCAATCAAAATTTTATGCATAGGACTGGTATGTATAGATTTAATTTTTTGATAAATGACTGAGTAAAAAAGAATGGGTTGGAGGAATCAGAAGCAGATTTATGAAAACTTGTTATGACTATTTCAGAATTTTTACATAGCCACAATGGGGACCTGATATAGAAGGTGGGGTTAGTGAGTATGGGAAAGTATGGATGGATTCAAGATATGTTTGAGATGACATTGGCTGAAATTCTAAGTGGAATTAATTATTCCACTTAAGATGTGGTAGCCCCAGTAAAACAACAGTAATGTGCTTCTGTAATTGTTAGACTCTAACATTGGTAGAGTAAATGACTGGAAAGCGACCAAGGTTATAATGCTCATTTGTCTTCTCTTTGTATCTGCTTCACTTAATGAATAGTGAAAAACTACTCAAGAGTAATGCTAGATAATGATTTTTAGTGAATTCTCCTATAAGTGGATGTTCCTCAATGTGCAAACATCTTGTTCAGTTTGCTTCTATGATCATATTTCAGACGAGGACTTGAATCTGCCAGTTGTTAGAAATGAGAAGCTGAACTTCAAGGTTAGGGTCTACTTCATGGCATCTACCATTAGGCTCCAGAATTTTATTCTACAATGAAATAAAAATGCAAACCTGATATCAAAATATTTAGCACTATCTGAAGGAAATAGAAAAAGATTCTGAGTAAATGATTTAGCTTTTTATTTCCCTAAAGTTCCAATTACATACTCTGCATACAAAACTGCCTATATGTCTTAAAAAGAACTTACATCAGAGTTGGAAACAAATGGAGAAACTGTTAGAGCTAGAGGAGGATTCTGAGAATATTTTGCTTATGGAGAAGAATAATGGTTTTAATCTCATTTTTTAAAAGTAAATTTTAATCATCCTTGGATATTTGAAAGCCTAATATGGTTGTTGAAGAAAAACTTTCTTCAAAGTGTTTTCATTTTTGGGGACTGTTTATTTAGCATATCCATGTGGTTATATTAAATGTGTAGGTTCCTTTATCTTTGCTGTCACAGGTGAAGCCAGTGACAGTGTCTTTTTTTTTCACTTTTTTATTCCTTTTTTTTTAATTTTATTTTTTTTTTATTGGTTGTTCACAACATTACAAAGCTCTTGACATATTATATTTCATACATTAGATTGAAGTGGGTTATGAACTCCCAATTTTACCCCAAATGCAGATTGCAGAATCACGTCGGTTACACATCCACAATTTTACATAATGCCCTATTAGTAATTGTTGTATTCTGCTACCTTTCCTATCCCCTACTATCCCCCCTCCCCTCCCCTCCCATCTTCTCTCTCTACCCCATTTACTGTAATTCATTTCTCTGTGACAGTGTCTTGAAAATTATTTTGATCTTACTATTGTTTTAGAGTTGCCATTATAAGATTTGAGTTAGAATGCTGTTCATTTGTTTTCATTTTCTCTGGTGGAAAGATACCAGATAAGAACTAAGGTTTATTTATTGATTATTAGAATACAATAAATTATCTTTCACTTTATTTTTTAAAAGTTAAGAAGATTATCTTCTGAAAGGTGCTAGGCCAGGGGGTGTTCTTTTCTGTATGCAGAAGTGTGGGGAATAAGAGTGGTACAAATATTTAATATGCACAGTCCCTTCTTCCCCAGATCTCTTCTTCCTGGAGTAGTGGGGATGTTCCCATGGATAATTCCAGTTCAATAAAATGAAATAGTGGGTTGAATTTTGTTCCTTTTTAGTCTTTGGTATTTTTGAGAATTGTATTGCCTTTAATGGACAGGATAGATGTATGTAAAATTCATGAAATCCTTATATAAATATCATAAAGTTCTTGTGATAAAGGCTCACAAATAGACAAGTAAGTCACCAAAATACATCTTAAGGCCACACCATGAGTGTCTTGGAATATCCGAGATTTCATAATGTATTTCTTCATCCTAAAATTCTTGAATGACTGCTTCAACAAATCTTAATCCTTCTCCGGTAACTCACTAATACCCCTATATATTAATATAACTGTCTCAGATAAAATAACATTGACTCAAAAGATCTTCCTTTTCCCCTCTTTATGCTGATATATATCAGATTGTTTTTGCCTTTTTTGAAATCTGGAGATAAACTTAAATGTTACAAACTCATAACATTAGTAAGAGATCTTCTGGTTTCCAAGTTCAAGATATTCATTGTGGATCCAGTGGTTTATCTTATTGGAAAATGTTCTATTGTTTAACTTTTAAATTATTTTATTAATTTAATAGTAAGCAGTATTATCTTGCTAATTTTCTTTAGGCATTGTGCCATATTTACATTTGAAAAAATGAACTAAATCTTACTACCCAGGGTAATTGGAAGCACTAAACACAAAAGACAAAGCACACAAAAGAACTCAAAATACTCAATTGGTTTTTCTAGTGCATCTTTATCAAAACAGTCAACAAATATTTGGATATTAATTTCAATGACTCTAAATAGGTATAAGCTTTTACTCATGCAACTATAATACCAACTTCATGTTTTAAACCTATTTCTTATAGGTCTGATTCAAACATGAAAAATCTATAATGCAATCTACATGCCAGTTTTCCATCAGCTTGCCGTTTGTAGTTTTCTGCTGCTGCCACTATCAATTACCCTGCCACTATTGACGGAGGCTTATTTGTGTTGGTGTATATATATAATTAGAGATTAAATTTAGTATTTTACTGGAGAATTCATAAACACAGAACTTAGTAACCCTCAATCTTCATCTGACATACTGACATCAGGAGGTTTTCTTATCACATATCAATCATTGCCTACTTTTGTAACTGATAATAATTCTGAATTAGATTTCAATCACTATCCCAGGAATAAAATTCAAAGCAAATATGAAAATGTACATACACAGCCAGTTTTTGCTCAAGATTTAACTAATATTTTTCTTGAATACAAAAACAACTATTTAAAGTATATATATGAAAGTGGAAATTAATAAGAGATGAATATGACAAAGATATATGTAAATTGCAATAACTATTAGCATCAATGAAGAGACAGAAATAGAAGGTACCAGAAGGAAGAACATTATGAGCCAAAGGAAAATAGTTGGGGAATTTAGTTTCCATTCCTGCTCTTTGTAAACTGCTTTAATCTTCAAATTGAGCCCTTTTTCATTTTTATTTGTATTTTTTCTGAAATTAGTACATAAAATCACTGAAATGTCATTAAGACATATTAAAAGAAAAATACAGAAAATACAATGTCGAGTAGCTGACATTGGTCAGCATGTGGATACTTCCATATAGCAACAGAAAGATCATGATTACCCATACATGCTGTCCCTAGAATTTTGTCTGTCACCCTGAATGAATTCAGAGATAAATCCTTACACACTACTTCATCCAAATGAGGACTAGAACAATTTTTTTTTTTTGTTGTTGTTCCAGGGATTGAACCCAGGGGTTATCATTCACTGAGCCACATCCCCAAACCTACTTATTTTTATTTTTTTAATTTTTTAATTTTTTTTTTCAAAAGAAACTAACTTTATTTTTAGAACTACAAACGCCAAACAAAACAGCTCCTCAGGAAAAAACCCTCAGAGCCCAACTGCCACCACCGGCTTTCCCAAGCCTCTCACCCCCACACAAACCTCACCACCTCCCACAATCCTCCTGCTCTTGAGGCTGATTGGCTGGGTCGCATGGGCGGAGCCAAAGAAGTCCCCTAATGAGCAGCTCCGTGGAGGAGCCAATCAGCTAGATGTTGCTGGGGCCCCTGTGAACCAATCATCAGCTGGCAGTCTGAAGGGCAGGGAAACAGCCCAATGAACATCACCACAGGGTCTCCCTAAATTACTGAGGCTGGTTTTGAACTTGCAGTCCTCCTGCTTCAGCTCCTCAGGTCACTGGGATAACAGGTGTGTGCCACTGTTCCCTGCAGGAATCATGTTTAAGAATAATTTACGGTGGCAGCACTTTACTGATTTGATCTCCCCATCCCAATCCCAAGTGAATGCCTATGAGGTGCTAGAAAGGAAATGCACTCTCTACTCTTTATTAGATTTATATTGTCTAACCTCTCCTATAAAATACTAGAGGCAGGTGAAAATAACTTTGATTATTATACATGACACTTTGTGGCATTCCTTTGAAACAGAATACTATGTCATCTCATGTTTATATTTCAGATTATTGCATTTTATTACATTTCAGATACTTCCAATGGAGACAAATGAATCTTTTCTATTAAAATCTTTAATCTCAAACGCAATATTTCCTTGGACATTTTATGATCAAAGAATTGAATAATAATACTAGAAATGATGATATTTAGTGCTTATGTAATAGGCACTGTGCCATTTGCTTTATATATATTTAAGTTATTTTAACTGATAACCAAAACATTCTACATATTTACATGGTATCATGTGGTGCTAAATATATACATACATTGTGCAATGTTTAAATCAGGTTAAACTTATCCACCTCAAACACTTATCATTTCTTTTATGGTGAAATGTTGTTTTTTTCCTGAAATGTAACAGTGTAATTGCTACCTAGTCCCTTTGTTATAGCAATAGCACACCAGAATTTCTCCTGTCCAACTGTAACATGGTACCCATTGGTCAACACCCCTCCACCACTCTCCTTAGCCTGTGGTAGCCACTGTTGTTCTCTCAGACTTCTATGAGATCAAATATTTTAACCCTGCAAGAGTAAGTTCACTCAGTATTTGTATTTCTGTGCTTACCTTATTTCATTTTGCAAAATATCTCCAGTTCTATTCATGTTGTGAGAAATAACAGGATTTCCTTGTTTTTGTGGCTCTGCCTATACCTAGGTGATTTCAAGTACTGGCTTTATAAAATAGAGTTGCTTTTATAAACCACAGGACTTTAGTGTCTTGTTTTAAAAACAAAGGCTGGAATCAATGTACATGTACAAAAATACCTAAATCAATAGATTGCTTGAGTTTTCTCAAAGTGAAAATACCCATATGTTCATCATTTAACATGAAACTTGGTATCTTCATTTGCAAAGTAAAGTTGTCATGTGGATTTAAATAATCCTTACATTCTCTTCTGTTTATGATTCTCTAAAGATGACAGACTGATTTAGTTTTCCTTCCTTCTTTTGTTAATGGTAATTGTTAACTGTATTTTATATCTCAATAAAAACACATTTTTACTTCTTAAATTGCCTGAGTACAGATTGCTATATTATCCTAAAGTTAGTATAATGTGAAATTGCCATTAAAGATTTTAGTGAATATTGCAGAACCCTCCTGTTTATCTTCCAAGTTACTATGCATCCTCCTCCTCAAATATCTACTATTCTGACTTCATATACCAGAAATTTAGTCTGTTCTGAATCTTATTTAATAGAATTACAGTATTTGAATAATGTCCTATTGGATTAATATACTACTACTCAATGGTCTGTTCTTCTGTTGATTTGTTTGAATCAATCCTCATTTTTCTGTCTTTTCAGAGAATTACCCATAACAATCTTACAAACCCTCTGATGCAAATATGCAGTTATTGGTGTTAGCAGCATACTCAAGAGTGAAATTACATGACATTCAGTAAAATTCATACTGAGATTTTTCCAACATAGCCACTTCAATTTACCCTTTCAGTGAATGTTCTCTGTTGCTCTCCAGTCTTGCCAACATATGATAATGTTGGTCTGTAAAACTTTATCCATTCTGTCTGGCTTTTATCTTTTTTCTCACTGGGTTTGGCTAAAATTTTTATGTGTAGATTTTTTTCCATTTATATCCATATGAAAGATTGATGTATAATTTTCTTTTGTCCTCATTACACTTGGGGTTAAGGCCTCACAATTATAAAGAGTTATTTTCCTTTCCTATGTAAGAGGAAAGAATTAAATATTTTGAAGAAATAACTTCTGGCTCAGATTGCTTTGGTAGTTTTCTTTGGATGATTTTAATGACATTTAATGTATTTAATATTAGATTTCTAAGTTTATATTTTTTCATTAGTTTTGATAGGCTGAATTCGTAGAGAAGGACAACTTCTTTTTAATACATTTTCAAAATGTATTAAAATCATTTTATTACATTTTGAATACCTGATATGGTGTCCTTTTTCCTTATTTTAAGATGTTGGTAAATTTGCCTTCTCCCTTTTAGTTTCTCCAGTATGCTAATTTTCGATCATGTCAATCATATCCGTTATATATTTAATTTTTATTTCAGTCCTATTTCTTCTATTTCATCTTTCATGTTTAATTTATGTTCTTGAAGTCATTACTTACACGATTGACTTGCGGAATTTTTATTTTTATTTTTTGCTTTTCTATGTGTAATGACCTTAAATTTTTATCTATCAAACATTTATGATGATCTAAATCTCTTTCTTTTTTAAAGAGAGAGAATTTTAATTTTTTAGTTTTTGGCGGACACAACATCTTTGGTATATGGTGCTGAGGATTGAACCCAGGCCGCATGCATGCCAGGCCAGCTCGCTTGAGCCACATCTCCAGCCCTGATCTAAATCTCTTAAATCATGACTTTAGTTGTACCCTACATATTTCAATATATTTTTATTATCATTAAGGATAATATTTTGTTTCCTTGTGATATCTTCTTTGCCTGTAAGCTGTTTAGAGATGCTGGTACATTTTCAAACACATAGAAATTGGTGGTTCCCATTTGCTATTATTTTTAAGCTTATTTCTAAATAAGATAATTTGCTTTCCCCATTGTGTGTCATTTAAGTCCTTTTTTCCAATTGGTTCTTTTTAGCTACACATAACATTAGGATTCATTTCAACATAATTATAAAAGCATGGAATCTAATTTGTTCTAATTTAGTCCCAAGTACTTTCCCTTTCCCTCTTTTACTCCCTCCCCCTGTTCCCTTCCCTCTGTGGATCTTTCTATTCACTTATCTTTTAAAAATTAGTGTCTTATGGATGTACATGATGGTGAGATTCACTGTGGTATATTCATATATGTACATAAGAAAGTTAGGTCAGAAATATTCCACTGTATTTCCTTATCCTGTTTCTCTTTCCTCCTTTCATTCTCCTTCATCCACTCCACTGATCTTCTATTTTCTTTTTAACACCCCCCACCCTTATTTTAGATTTGCTTCTGAATATCAAAAAAATTCAACCTTTGACTTTTGGGGACTGCCTTATTTCACTTAGCATGATAGTCTCCAGTTCCATCCATTTACCCACAAATGTCATTCTTTTTTTTTTTTAATTTTTTATTTATTTTATTTTTTTAATACACAACAGCAGTGGAATGCATTACAATTCTTTTTTTTAATATATTTTTTTAAATTATTTTATTGTTGGTTGTTCAAAACATTACATAGTTCTTAATATACCATATTTCAGATTGATTCAAGTGGGTTATGAACTCCCATTTTTACCCCGTATACAAATGTCATTCTTTATGGCAACCATATGTCTTTTGAAATTGAAGACTGACTGTATGTCCTAGTATTGATTCCATTTTGATATTCTTGTTCATATACTTTTGCAGTTGACATGTATTCTGTGATAGCTGCATCCAGGAAGCATGTTTGATAATTTGCTTATTCTAATCTACATTCTTATTTTTCTGTTGGTCTTATCAGTTCCCGAGAGAATTGTCAGATTATTTCACTTTTCATTAAAATATATCTATTCCTCCTTATTGATCTGTACTTATGGGTTTTAAACTTGGAGGCTATACAAAAACTGACAGGAAAAACAAATTTATCTTTATCCCTGTTTGATATATTTAAGGTACATCTCTGAAGGCAGAAAATTTTCTTTAATCTTAAAATATTGCTATTAAGGCAAAGGTTGTTATCTGTTCAGACTTAATATGATTACTGCCAATTTTGTGTCTACTTCTACATCTTACTCATTGGTAGAGTAAGCTATATTCCTTCATGCTCCTTTTGAACTATTTTATATAAGCTTATAATTTTTAACTTTTATTGATACTATGGAGACTGCAATATAATCTCAAGTTTTAGTGATTACTCTCATTTCTATGCTTTAGAACACCATAATTCCAATTATTTTCTTAGTTTTTTATTCAGATAATGTGTTTGTCATCTCTTCATATTTTCCCACATTTGTCTTTTCCTTTGATTTTTTTTCTCTTCTGCCCACTCCACCTCACCTTTTCCTTTTTTTTTCCCTCCCTTCTTTCCTTCTAAGAACTCCTGTTAGTATCTTCTGTTGAGCTGTTGCTTTTTTCAAATTCTCTTTACTTTTTATAAAATTATTTTCCCATTCTTGTGAATACTATTTTTTTCTTACATAGAATTCTAAGTTGCCAGCTATTATCCTCAACCACTTTATAAAACCATTCTTCTATTCAATGGCTTCCATTGTTACTTTTCAGAAGATAGCTGTGATTCTCAGTTTGAATTCGAAAAAAATGTACTAGTTGTCTCTGGCTACTTTGAAGATATTGTCTTTGGTTTTGGTTTTCAGTAGCTTTATTATGATATATCTAAATGTGCCTTTGTTTTTTGGATTGGCCTTCATACTCCTCGAATCTGTGGCTTGGAATATTAGAAACTTATCTATTATTAACTTCTCAACTATCCATCCTTTCTTCCCTTTGTTATTTTTCTTCAGATTTCAATTAAATCCCACTTGGATCCTTTCAGTGTCCTCACATGTTCTTTGCAGAATAGTCTTTTTGTCTGTGATGCTTTCTCTGTATTTTGTTCTGGCCTAACTTCTACTTCACTAGTCTTCTCTTTAGCTGTTATTAAATTAATATATTAGATTCTTAATTTTAGTCTAAACTTGATTTTTTTTTCTAGGTCAAGTTCTCTACTAAATATTCATTCCTATTTAATGTACAACATCAATCTAATCATGAATTTATAAATCTCCTGTTAATCTACTGTTGTCTTTTTTACTTGATTATTTTGGATCCCTTATCATCCCTTTATATTTTTAATTAAATAAAAACCAGACCATTTATATAACAATATTTACAGCAAAATTGAGACTCTGGATGTTATATTTTCCAGGAAGGATTTAGTTTTTTTTTTTTTTTTTTTAAAGAGTAGTTAGGGAAAGAGAATCACTTTAATCCAGGAAACCCAAACCCAGATTTCATTTTTATGGGTACTAGTATGTATCAATATGCTTTTCTTGCCATGCATACATTTGAGAATCCACACACATTGTTGTTTACTAGGGCCTTTCCTTCTTGGAACATCCAGATCTCCAATTTCTGTTTGCCTAGTGCTGTGTGATTGTGAAATGTTCTCCTCAGCTTCTAAACTCTTCAGTAGCCACTTTGGAATCTTTAAGAGTCTTGGGTTAAAACTGTATAAAATGTTAACTTAAACACTCTGCAATTACCTTCTCTCTGGCTTTCTCATTCCTTCAGACAGTGCTTTATTTCTTTTACTCATTGTGTATGTGTATAAGAACTGATGTCATATAAACTAATCTGTTATAACCAGAAATGGGCATCTTGTGTTCAGTTTTACTTCAGAAGAAAACAACACATCTCACTACTTTTGTCAGTTTGACACTAAATAACACTTTTGTAATCCCTGCACAGAATTCCAATACACTATCTTTCCTGGGACAGAACTTTCTGCATTAATATCCTTTCTTGATCTATAACAAGTTTTTTTTTAATAACATTGCAGGATTCCAGAGACTTTTATGTCTGATCATGCTACAAGTATGCTTTATATATTCCAAGTGGAGTTTGTGAACTACTTATTTTTTCTCAGGCAGACTGTAAAATCTAAAAGAACATTTGTATACACAGCTATAATTTGGTTTACTTTTGGATCTTATCAATATTTTCTCAGAGTTTCATATTTGGTTTTGAAACAGTAAATAACTTTCAAAATTGAAAAGATCAATCACATATCAGATCCCTCCAGTAGACTTAACTTACCTTTCTTGTATTTCTGCATAAGCCATTTGACTTCCAACAAACTGAGAGGAAATTAAGGGTCGCCATTTTTTAAAATGTACATATGTTCAGGCTCTGGGTTATACCATTACTTTTTCAGAAATATATATTTATAAGTATACATAATTCCTTACATCCCTCACTGAAATCCTATGTTGAAAAAGAGTCAGATTAAATGACACATCCTCCATGATTGTTTATGGCCATGTAAATCTGCTTTGAAAGAAAATAGTCTATAATTATCCTGTAGCATTTGTGTTTCTGCTATTTCACAAATTAGTGCATTCTCCTTAAACAAGCTTATTCTAAATAGTGTACATTATGCATTGCTTGAGTGTTTTTGTATATAGAAGTTATTTACTTGTAATGATATAAAATTATAAGAAATATTTAAAACTAGACACTGCAAAGAAGGTGATTATATTTTATTTCTATTTAACACAGTTCTATAGGTCTTTAGGGATTTTTGTAAAAGATTAAAAATTGTACAATATAATATAAATAAAACTGTGTGCAGATCTACAAGGAGCAGAAATATTACACATCTTATAACTCTTTCTGACAAAACTATAAGACAAATTCTTGCTGTCCCTTTGTCTACAACCAATATGAAAAACCATCTTTTTTTTTCTTGGCTATTCACTATTTCCCAATTCCCCCCACCTGCATCAATCAAGCAAGTTCTACAAGCTTCACTGGAAATGCCTAAGCCTTTACAGTATTCTACTGGGATAACTTATGTGAGGCTATAGAATCTGTGTGTTATTATGTAAGAATAATAATGGAAAGCTTCAAACTGTTGTCTTTGAAAATGTATAATGTGTGCAAGGGTAAAAATAATCAAGTCTCTACAATATTTTGGCTTGACATTTATTTTTTCAGTGACAACCCATTTCTATTCTTAATAGTACTTATTTTTATAAACAGAATGATTAGTCCTATGAAGTACATGCACCAAGTGCAGAAGAACTGTTCTCACAAAGCTAGTAAACAGCATCCTAGTCATGTACGTCATTTTCTATTGACATAATAATGTGTGATGGAGTCTTGCTAAATATCACAAATTCCATTTGAGTTTTTTACAAGTTTCCCCAACTGTCAATACTCACACAGATACTCGTGGAATTTGTTTAAACATTGTGTTTCTGTAACTTACAGGGCAGCCTGTATAAAAATTCAGCAATCAGACTTTGCTGACACTTTTCCCACTGAAATGATGCAGAAGAAAACCCAGCTTGCTCTTCCCCAGTGTCTGTTCTGGCATGTCCAAAGAGCATAAAGTGATAAATGATTGACAGTTAAGGAAGCAAATAGAATTCAAAGGTACCCAGGAGGAAGAAGATGTTGACCATGCAAGAAACCATTTTATAGTCACATTTTTACCTAAAAGTGTTCTAAAAAGGAGATCAGCTTGAGTCATTGGAATATCAAAATGCAGACTTATTTACTGCTTAAGTAATACAGTGGCTTATTAAAAACTGAAACTATATAATATAAATAGCTTTAGGTATGCTTAAGAAATTTACTCCTCAAGGTAATGTGAATCTTAGAATTTTTCTTTTACAGGAAATTGATCATACTATTAAACAAGATTAAGTCATTAGATTTAAGTTACATATACATTCACTGTGTCATCTTTCTCTTATTAAATAATTGTTTAATATGCAAATAGTCACCTTGAAAATACTATTTTATGAAAAGTAAACAAAATAAATGACAAATAACTTAGAGGAGGAAAAGTTTATTTTGAGCTCATGGTCTCAAAGGTTTGTTCATTCAATGGTCAGCCAACTGGATTGCACTGTCAAGGCAGAACATCAAGGTGTTAGCAGGTAGTGGAGGAGAGCTGCTCAGCTCTTGGCAGAGAGGGTGGGGCATAAACCCCAAGGGCATGCTCCCAATAACCTACTTCCTCCTACCAAGCTTCACCTTCCTATAGTTACCACCCAGTAGTCCCTTTGAATAAGGAATCCATCAAGTGGGTTAGTCCACTGATGAGGTTATAGCTCTAATATTTGTCAAAGCCTCACCTCTGAACCTTGCTCTATTGGGCACCATGTTTCTAATCATGAGCTTTGGGGGTGGGGGAAGGGAAATTTCTAGATCCAAATCATAAATATAGTTTATTTACTTTCCTAGAGTTAAATTTATAGCAATTTTGATGAACATCATAGGCATTTGAAGTATACAATTTAGTGATTTATTTTTTGAGAGTTGTGTACCTATTAAAGCCATGATCACAAGGTATTTCAATCACCCCCCAAATCTCCCTGTATCTACTATTCTTTTGCTTCAGCAACTATCAATCTACATTATGCCACATTAGTCCACATGATCTACAATTTGATGTGATACAGTATTTATTCTTGATTGGCATCTAGGTACTTCTTACTTTGATGAATCTCATTCTTTATACAAGTGCTTGTTTGTATGAGTAATTCACTGGCTTTTACTGTATCATTTCATATATACTTTTTTTATCCAATTGCCTGTTAATGAACATTTGGGTTATTTTTGGTTATCGTGAATCAAATTGCTATGATCATTCATGTGCAAGTCTTGGTGTAGACATGTTTTTATTTCCTTTTGAGTAACTTATAGATGTATGACTTAGTTGTATGCTAAATCTATGGCATTTTTGTAAAAATTTAACCAAACAATTTTCTAAGTGTGAAAAACTTTATATTTTTTTTTACAGTGATAAGTGTTCCATTTTCTGCATATCTTTATTTGTGCATGTCAGTGATTAGTTTGTTCTAGTAAGTGAGTTTTGGTACATTTCCTTGACCCACAATATTGTGTATTTTTTAATGGGCTCATTTGCTATCTATGTATATCCTTTATGAAAATGTATTCAAATCTTTTGTGTTTTTCTGAGGGGTGTTCCTTGTAAATAGTAAGATTTCTTTGTATTTATGGATGGAAGCCTATTATATCAGATATGTGCATCATAAATATTTCTTGCCAGTTTAGCTTGCATTTTTGTTAAATATTTCAAAGATTACATGCTCTTAAATTTCATAGTCAAAATTATGTATTTTTTGTTTCAGTTTATACTTCTAGTGCCCTGAGAAATCTTTCCTAAGCCAAGGTCTCTAATAGTTTACTTTTTTTTTTTTTACCTTTTCAGAGTCCACTGCTTGTTGCTTTTAAATTATGTCTAAAATTTTAACTTGTAATTGTCGGAGAAATGGCCTTTCTTCATCTTGAATGTGTATCTTCTAATAATATTTTTGAGACACCAAAGACAACTGAGAAAGAAATGTGCTTGGGGGAAGAAAATCTGTCTTTACTTAATTGAGGTCATCTTGTTAGAGAATGGAATTTGCAGATGTTCTAGAAGTGTCTGGGAGTAATTTAAATGGGAAGCGGTACATAATCAAGTTACAGATTTGGATTTAATTTAATAGGGCCTCGCTTTTTCTTGCCTGAATTATTACCTAGTAACATTTGACATCTAAAAGAGCTCATTGATTTCTTCTGGTCAGTCACAATAATAGTATAAAATTTATAATTAAGTCTAAGTTTGTGTGCCCCATTTCTTACTTGGTTTGCCAAGTACTGAAACCATAACCTTTTTTTGTTTTGTTTTTGTAACAGGTATTGAACCCAGGAATGCTTGAGCGCTGATCCATAACCCCCTAGGCTTTTTTATATTTTTGATTTAGAGACAGGGCCTCACTAAATTGCTGAGACTCCTTGAACTTATGATCTTCCTGCCTCAACCTCCTGAGCTGCTGGGATTATAGATGTGTGCTACCACATGCAGCTGAAACCATAACCTTCTATAAGAAATGCTCAAGGGGAAAATAAAGATGTAGCATCCTCTCATTTAAGATAGCATTTCAGCACCAGGGATTGCCACATCTTCTAAAGCAGTTTGAGATGCAAAGACAGACTATGGTTCATCATTACTATGGGACATTGGTGCTCTTTGGATGTAAATTTGGGAATATGTGTCCAGAAATCTACCTCATTTCCAAAATACTTCAGAGACTCTTACTACTTCTAAGCAGGCAGAAGGATTCCATGTGTATGGGTACCAGATCTAAAAAACTACTGCATGTTCTAAGAGCATCAATTTATAAAGAATGGTTTTTGATTGTCATTTCAATGTGAGGGGCATAGATTACATAAGAATGTGTTTCTAAGAATGAAAATATTTGGAGTCTTCAATTTTTTTTGTGCAGGCACACATACAGTTTTGTCATTGTGATACATTGTGGAAGGAGTATGAGAATAATGCTACTCTGATCAGTTTTCTAGATCTGTTACTTTCCCCACTACACAAAATATCCATAAGTTTTATTTATTTGAGATTTGAAGAAATATCCCAGAGATACCACTTTTAAGTCATTTTAAGCCAAAGGGAATTGTATATGTGCTAACAACATAATTTTCAAATGATGGCATTTGATTTAAGTTCCTTTTGGAAGTTTTTAGTGAATCAACTATAGACCTCCTATAATACTTCGCAAGACAATGAGAAATGCTTTGACTACTCCTTGATGGTGGTTTTCCCATTTTATGACTTTTATTCCTTGAAGATCAATATAAAAACTTCTGCAGTCATGAGTTTCATGATTTGTTTTTTATTATTCACAAGTAAAAAGAGACAGGTTGTTTTCCAGATGGAAGAGCTTCACAAATGCCACATTTTAGCTGAGTTAAAAAAAATCAAAGCAAATATGTAATGGATTCTTTTTCAGCTGTGACCAATGTTACTCCAACAGAAACGGGTATGTCATACATTTGTATGGCAAGAAATTCTAACCCAGTGAAATGTAAACTAAATAAACACTTTGTACTAGGTTTTTACTTTTAAAGTGGCCAGGTTTCTCAATGCATCATTATCTGTTTTGCTGGCTGGAGGGAATACATTACTCTGAAAATCACATATGTTCTATCAATGCCACACTTTCTCTTACCCAACCGCATGGTAAGGCAAAGAAAGTTTCCTGGAATGACCCTGGAAGGATGAATTTCCTGTCCTTTTTCTATAGCCCTTCAGACAGGATCTAGATCCAGAGAGCTTCACTGGTGAGCTACATGAAATTAAATGAAGAAATAATTTCAATATGCACAAACATGGATAGAAAGTAGGAAATAATAGCATGATAGCAAAAACTAAATAGAATGGCACAAGAAATATAAACTATAAGTCACATGTGTGAATATAGAGGCAAAAAAATCCTTAACAAAACAACATAACCTGGTGAAATATGAATCATTATAACCAATTTGGATTCATTTCAGAAAAGCAAAATTTGTATGTTTTAAAGTACAAAATTGATTATGATTCACCACATTAGTAGATTAAAGAAGAAACATAGAACAATTTTAACAGATAAGGAAAAGCATTTGACTAAATTCAACATCATTCATTTAAAAAACACTCATGGAAACTAGTATAAAAGGGAGCCTTAATCATGATGAAATACCCCTCGTTTGTCTTTGGAAAATTACCACTGTTAGCTTCTAGGATGACAGTTTCTGATCATAGAAGTTGGCTTCTCTTAATTACAGTAGGGAACAGAATACAGATGTGCAGTATTGAAAGAGCTGAATTTGGGGCCTGTTCCTACAACTTCTACTTATATTAAAGAGAAGCAATGGACATTAAGCTTACATCAATGTTTCCCAAACTTTAGCATATGTTGGAATTACCTGTTGGTGTGGTCAAACACTGATTTTTCTCACATTGTTTCCCTGGTTTTATAGATATGGAGTGGGACTGGAGAAGATTCATTTCTAGCAAGTTCCAAGTTGACGTGGATGATGAACATTGGTATACCCAAGTTTTAGGACCAATGGCCTTCAAAGAATGAGTGTGATATTTAGTTTGGAGAGGCAAGATAATGATCCTGGTAACTATTTTTCATTGCCAGTATATAAAAACTATTCATAGTTTTAAAATTTTGGTCTTTGTGAAACTTTAGTTCACTCCTGTCTGCTTTGCTAAAACTCCTAGAAAACAGAGCTTGATATAAAAGCTTATTTGCTTATGGCATCAGGGATCACAATCCTAGAGAAGGAATTGAAAGATGATGCAGTGCAGGATAAGGACAAACACAAGGTGACTTGTTAGTAAGTCTGTCCAATGCAACTGATTGCTTAAGCACATGGAGCTGTTCTCAGTCTATTTCAGGACTATCCATGAAAGGGAGGAATAGAGAAAAGTGCATCAGGCAACTGAGTGAAATCCCTTACATTCATTGACTTCTACATGCATGAGTGGCAGATATGTTCTGCAATTCCTGAGTAGATTGTGTCCCAGAAGTCCTGGGATCATAGGTAAGAAGTACATGGAAGACTTGAGGAAAAACCTTAGGTTTATTCCTGTCTGAACTCTACTGGAACCACATAGAAACTGGGGTGAAACAAGGCCCCAGAGTCAGATGAGAACTGGAGAAGTTGATGTATGTTAGCATAAGAAGTATACATTTTGCATCATGCATGGCAGCAAGGAGACCTATTTATATCTGGCTTCCCATTATGGCTGGCATCTAGAGCACGTTATGTATGATAGATGGACAGCCACTCAGGGTGTTGATTCGCTACTGTAAAGGGTTGGGGTTTTTTTAGGTTCTCGGTATTTAGCCCAGGCTGTCCTTAAACTCCTAAGCTCAAGTGATCCTCTTGGCTAGGCCTTTCAATTACCTGGGACTATAGGTGTGTACCACTACACCCAACTGGTTAATGTAATTTTCTTAAAAGTTGAATGATGATCTGCATCCTCTCAAAACAACATGCTCTCACTTTTCCGTAACGTAGGAGCTATATTATTCCTTTAAGATGGATAGAATTTTAATAGATTATTTAGTGGCCCTGACTGCAAAGATGTGCAAAGATGATATTTATCCTCCCCTTTCCCAATTGCAGATTTCTTTCACTAAGTCAGCACGTTAGTTTTCTTGGAGTAGGGCATTCACTTACCCCTGTGAATCAGCAAACGCTATGGGTGATTGTCAATATGGGTTAATAGCAAACTTGAAGCATGATGGTAATCAGCACCAGCATATCTGCAAACTAGTCCTATAGCTCTTTTATCAGTTGGTCACAAGGATGTTTTATTTCTTATTTTTTGGACATAAATGACAAATTTATTTCCAAGAATTACAATAAAATCACCTATTTTTTCAATTTAAATTTTATAATTGACTAAATATTATTTCCAAGGGATTTGTACTTTATATATTTTGCTACTAATAATTTATATGAGAGTTAGAAGGCAATTTTACTTTATATTTCATAAGTTGTATAATGAGATGTGATGTTAAAAACACATTTAGTAAGTGTTATATTCAAGTTACATATGATATTAAAACTGATAATTAAATGTTTCTATTTTCATCTGGAAGTATAATCAAAACTGATAATGAAATATTGCTATTGTTTTTCCTCTGGAAGTATAATTAAATAATAAGGATGCTTTCATTGACTGTGGCTAATAGATTTCAGAAGAGGCTTTAGACACATGAATGTTAGGTGATATGGAATTCTGGATAGTCTATTAATGTAATTGACTTATACCTGTTAGAGTTGCTTAAATGTGTTGCTGACTGGAAGAAATGGATTTCTATCTGACCTTCTGATATGGGAGATCTAGTACACCAAGCTCACGATGGGCATTTTTGATAACAATGTCACTTGATGTTCTGTAGTCAGGTGCTGATTCTAATACACTCAAAAAAAATGTTCTTTTTTGATTTTAGGTCTCACACCCTGGTTAGCTATAGCTGTATGTTTCTCTTACTCTAAGCCTCATTTGACACTGGCAGCCTTCTGAGTCACCAGAAAGGTGAAGAGTTTGATTCTCTATAAAATTAGCTGTGTAATTTATATAATTTTTTTGTTCAGTTTTGTGATAAAAATGCTATGACTTTTTTTTCAGTTTAAGATTTATCCACTAATAAGTGCCTTCTACTTCTATACTCCCCTTAGTATAGACTAATATTGTGATTTACTTTGCCCAATAGAATGTGGGAGGAGTACTATGTAAGGTTCTCAAACTGACGCTTTCTTAGCCTCTGGTACTAGCCAAGCCGCCACCTGGGTAGTGGCAAGTAAAAGACTTATTAACCAGTCAATGAATAGAATGAGGAAATGTCACTAAATTCTGATGAGTTTTGTTATGCAATAATATATAACTTATACAATGTATTTGGTTTTGATGATTATATTAAAATCTCCTTTTACTAGTATGTTCCTATATTTCTACTGTAGTTTCTGCTTTATAAAGAGGTTGCTATGTGAATAATTGCATAGATACTCATAATTGCCTGCATTGTGAATATTGTCTTTGACAATATAAAATGAAGTTTGTAATATTTAATGCTTTTTTATATGAATTCTCTTTTGATATTTTTATGCAGCATAGATTTAAGTGTGAGGGGCTAAACTTAGAATCTTTGTTACTCCATTCATATTCTTAAAGTCTAATTTAAAGATTTATTATATTGTATAATACTAATAATTTAGTATTTTTAATTTCTGTTCTCTGTGTTTTCTTTGATCTTTTTTAGCCTCTGGTAACTTTAATTTTTTTGGTTTAGAAGATTTTTACTTTTAATACTCTTAGCCCACTCTTTCCTTATTTATCCTCTTACCAGATGTTAGTGATATTTTCCTACCTTATACCCATATAACAAACAATGGGCTATTTTCTATTTTCTTCACCTTTCTCTCCTTGTATTAAGATACTTTTTTTTTTAACCTTGCCAAAATTCTCTTGGGTACCTTTAATAGCAAACCTTCTTCAAATTCTTCCACTTTTTCATCTTGGATTCATGATTAAAGCCATACCATGCTCCCTCAAAGTGTTCTTGAAACTATGACGCCACTGGTCTCTTGGTTGGATGAAACATATTTTTCCTTGATACTTCCAGAAGGCTCATGAGGGCAAAATTTCTTGAATTCTTGCTTCTTTCAGACTTTTTATATACTTTAAGATCAATTGAGATGGATATGAAATCCTCAATTCAGTGTTTTTCTTGTTTAAAAAAAAATTTTTTTTTTTGGTTGTAGATGGACATAATCTTTGTTTTATGTGGTGCTGAGGATTGAACCTAGTGCCTCACACATGCTAGGCAAAACACTTTCACTAATCAACAACCACAACCCCCACAGTGAATTTCTTTAAATTTTTAGATAACAATATTTCACTGTTACCTTGCTTTTTATATTGCTCTTAGAAGTCTGAGTTTTTTATGAGTTTTTGAGAATTGATATTTAAATTGCATAAAGTTCTCTTAAATTGTAGCTTTAAACATTAAATTTATTTTTTATTTGATTAAATATAGTATACATAATACAATATATACAATTGCACAATATAACAATTGTAAATTGTATTGTATACACACATATATAATTGTATAATACAACAATTATACATGTGTGGGTTTTTTTGGCTAAAGGATACTCATTTTGATCACTTTCTGTTTGATTACTTTTACTGTCATTATACCTCATTTTATACCATGTTTTTCTCTGTTCAATACCATTGTATAATATTTATTATTATTCAGTTTTTATTTTTATTTTTATGAATCATATTTTCTATTACTTTTTGAAATTCAAGTTTTGTTTAATTTCCTCTTTTTTTGCTTATTCTTTTTAGTTTTTGAGCTTCTGATTAAAGTGCTTTACTCACATGTTCCTAAATTCTAGGAATAAGCACACACATATTCTTATGAAGCTTATTTTATGTATTAAAATCTTATAGACTATTTTATGCATATAAAACAACTTAGAAAATAGGAATATGCATGTACATATAATTTCTATATGAATTTTGCCATATATATATAATTTCCATATGAATTTTGCCCTTTGAGTTGAGCTTTTGTTGATCAAATATATCATTTTAAATATAATGTGGAATTGCTTTCATACATACATACATACATACTTTATTTTATCCTATGAACATCAATGTGACATATTTTTATCTACAAAAATGGAAGTAGCTAAATTATATCCTCTTACATTATTCTTGATATAATGCTAATAGCTCTAGAATGTCAATTATATTTTTAAAAATCTTTCCTCCAAATTTTATTATGGGATTTTTTTAATCACTCAGAAAATTTGAAAGATTTTGAGTAAACATCCATATACCTAGTAACTTTTTTCCTAAAAGTTTTTCTAAAAACTTATCAGGCATCCATTCATCTATTCGCCCATCTTTCACCCAGCTAGCTGTGATTCAATACATTAAATGACATCTAATTTTCATTTCCCTTTTTGTTCACACAGTTATATGTGAGTACTCTGAAAACAGTACTGTTTAGTTTTTAATCCCTAAGGTCCTCCTATAAATCTGTTGAATTAGAATTACCTAGGATGATGGCTTGAATATTCTTTTTGAAGAAATATTAATAACTTCTTTAAGTATAGCTAACATGACTTAGCAACATGACCTAGTAAAAGGCAGAGGAGTTACCATCAGAAGGCCATTATTTTAATCCTTCATGAGTTTGGCCAAGTGTTGAATTCAAAGCTCCACATGGGACATTCTTACATCAGATTCTCTTACATAGTAGAAAGTAAATAAATGGCATGAGCTATTCATTTAACTGACAGAAACTTTAGCTTTGTTAAGTTTAGCCTTATTGGACTCATTAAGATAAGGAGACAATGAAGATGGTAGGATTTCAGTGTATCATTTTGAATAGAATACTATAGATAACCAAGCAAAAGTAATTGAGATTAAGAATTCTGAAATCACACACACACAAATTCTGAGATGTCTATTTTGTCTCTACTCTTCTCAGTACATTCTTTGTTCTGCTTGCCTGGTGATGCAGAAATCTGTGCTGCTGAATGACCATGGCTCCTACAAATCAGACTCACCACTCATTCATTAACTGGGAACTACTTAGGGTGTTAAAATTGATGTACTGTTAGCTTCTTTCTGGCAAAACCCACAACAGGTAGTTACTTCTTTTTTTTTTTTTACATATAAATAGTGTTCTGAATTCTACGTGTTAATGCATGGCTTGATGATTATAGAAAATGTCATTGAATTGCAAATCTTAAAGATACAAGATATAAAATAAGTAGTATCAGTATTGACTAATTTCTCAAACTGGAATTTTCCTTTGAAAGAAAGGAACAATATATCCAGAAGGGTTTTAATTAAATTTTTCATATTGGTAGAACATAAACAGACAACACAATCGGTATTGAAAACTGAAATACAGGGCTGGGATTGTGGCTCAGTGGCAGAGGGCTTGCCTCACACATATGAGGCACTGGGTTCAATCCTCAGAACTACAGAAAATAAATAAAAAGGTATTGTGTCCATCTACAACATATATAATTTACAACATATGTTGTATATATAATATATATACATATTGTATTGTCTTTCAATTTGTTAATAAAATATATAACAAGGATCCCCAGTATATATAATTCAATTCTTAAACTAATCTCTTTTGCTTAAATTAACTGGCCTATTTAAGAATGAGGGTATTGATAGCAATGCAATTTTCAAGGCATGAGAGGAATAACATTCAATCTGACAGCTCTCCAAAGGACCCTAAAACTAATGGACTGCCTCTTAACACCTAAATCTTGGCAATTTTCTCCCAGAGAGCATTTAAAGCTTCAATGAATAGGTAAATTTGGAAAGTAAATTAAGATAAACAGTAAACATTGAATTAATACTCTCAGGGGGTACAAAACATTTCAAATGCAGTGGTCTACCATGTTGGCAATATGAGGAAACTGTAGAACAGGTGACAGTAATGGTGAGGATGTGATGGTGATGTCTGTTAGGAGCTCAAAGAATAGTTACAATGCTTTAGCAACCCAAATATGATTTTAAACTACCCTTTGGTAATTTTGATTTAATGGAGTTTTCTGAAGGCACCAAAGTATTTTGTAAATTTTCCAAGGATAGAAAATAAAACTACATCAAGCCTCAAACTGTCCTTTGAATATTTCCTCATGTATATATCTTACCCTTTAAATTTCTGGGGTTTGGTTTTCCTTGCTTATTCTTTCAGTGTCACTTCTAACTCCCAACAGGCAATATTAAATGAATACATAAATGAATATGTGAATCACGGAATTTAAAAACATTTACTTATATACCCACCTTTTTCAATTTCTGTCCTTACAATGTCAAGTCTTGTTCTCTCTACTTTCCTCATTCTATATTTACATTTTTTAAAAAAACCTATAAATCCAGTAACCATATTATTTGACTCATTCTGAACATCTTAAAATCTTACATGATATTTCAATCCCTACTGGGGAATTATTGTTTTGGATAGTGGAAGAAAAGCAAAATTAATTTGTTTTTGCACTTTGCCTGTTAGCATATAAGTCTGAAAATAATCTCTTAAACTTTTAATTTTCTTTTATGTGAGCTATTGGCTACCCCAACATTACTAGACTAAAAATGAAAAAGAAATTCCCATCAATAAATTACTTAAGCTGACATTTTTTTTTTAACATGGAAGCAGGGCATTATCTCTCTCTAGGAAAAGTGGGTATCTTTTGTCATTTGGGAAAATAAATTCTAAGTAGCACATGAAATGGAACAGTTTGTGTACAATTGAGTGCTTTGGCAATTGAACAAAAAATAAATGGATGGGTACTCATTCAGTTCCTCCCAAATGCTATTGACCTGAATCTGAGATTTATTGGAAGATAAGGAGGGAGCCAATCCAATTTGATCTTTTAATTCCTTTATTAGGTGAAGTTTCTCAGATAGGATGAAACTGTTACTCCTGTTTCTGAGGACCATCCCAAGAAGAGTTTTCTGCTTTGCACAGAACAGGGCTCTGATTGAGGGGCAGATAAGAAAAGGAAAATGTGCCCCCAATCACCACTTCCCCACTACAGGACTGAAATCTGTTTCTTTAGTCACTTTTTTCTCCTTAGGATTCTGAGAGCAGATTTTCTGATATTAAATTTCAGCCTGTTAAAGTTGTTGTAATTTTTTTGTGTGTATGGTTTCTTAGGTTTGGGAAGTTGGGATTGCTGACATCATTGTTGACTGTTATTTTTATCCCCAGATGTACATCCAGGAACACAGCAAGTACACAAGTATGGTGGAAATATAAAAGTGAGATCCTGGGGCTTAAAGAAGAAAAGAGTCTTTCTGTAATAAGAGGAGAAAGGTGTCAAGCGTTTGACCTAAAAACATGCTAGTAAGATTGAAAACATACGATTTAAGACTGTTTAGATTGAACAACAGTCTTTTCAAACTATTGGAGATAATAATGAGAGTTGAAGACGGCCCCTGGTTATCTTAGCTGTGAGAACAGCTGACACCATTAAATGGAAAAGGGAAGGTAGGCAAAGGGAGAAATGGTTGAATTTTCTAGAATATAAGAAAAGAGTTTGGTTTGGAGAAAGGGTTGATTTTACTTGAGTCCTTTTAGAGGAAGATAACTTTGGGACATTAAAAATAAGAGCTCAGAAGAGTTCTTGTCTAGAGATACAGATCCTAACATCACTGTAACAATAAGTATATAGTATGAAGAAAGAAAACAGGTTCTGAGTGTTTTTTATATATATTTCTCCATTTGGTCTTCACCACTATCTTTTGTGGAATATAATAATTTTCTTCATTTTAAAATGAAAGATCTCTACCTCAGATTTTGTGCAGTTCTCTTAAGAACACTCATTTTACCTGGTGGTATTAGTGACACTGGGCTGATACAATATGTTACTGTAGATTGGGTGGCTGAAATAACAGGACTTCATTCTATCACACTTCTGGAGGCTAGAATTCTGAGATTAGGCTGCCAGCACAGACAGATTCTGTGAGGTAATTCTTGTGGCTTGCAGATGGGTAGCCTCTCACACTCTTCATGTATCCTTTTCCAGGTATGTGCACACAGACCTCCCTTTCTTCCTCTTCTAAGGTCACCAATGCTATTGGATTAGAACCCTATATTATGAATTCATTTAACCTTAATTACCTCCTAAAATAATATCTCCAAATACAGTCACATTAAGGTGTAGGGAGCCAACCTGTGAATTGTGGGGCATACAATTTATTCCTTAGTAGTGAATTGTGGGGTTTGAAACAGGATAGAATGCAGAAGCCATGCCTTTTACTGATAAACCTTTGATGCAAACTAGTAACTGGCTTTGGTTTCTGAGTTATTAGCCAAAATACTTTGAGAATGTGGGAAAAGAAGGTAGGTGACGGAATACAGCACAGGTGAAGGGTGGTGGTCCTAAAATTAGGAATACAAACCTTTGTGATAAATAGCTTTTGTCTTTAAGAATGTTACAAAGATATAATATATACAGGCACACAGGCATACTTTATATTATAAAAATTGATAGTCTCAGTATCAAAGCTATTATGGAATGCTCTCAGGTACAAACCACTATCAATGATGTCTTGATGCCTAGATTCTTGTGTTTTTCAGTCACGTTTCTATTCTTTATGAGGAGTAGTGTGTCATAGAGATTGGAATCCGTTTTCTCTTGTGCAAAAGAAAAGGTGTATCTGTTGGAAATGTCTACATATATAAAGCAAAGGGATTAAATACTTCTTAAAACCATGATATTTATGCAGAAGAATTACAAAAACGCATTGCCTTTAATATTGCTTCAGACTACTTTTACTACTACATTATCACTTAGTATGTAACTGCAGCATAATAGTGAGAAATAAAAATATATTCTACAAATAGCATCTAAATAGATTCTATTGGAGGTCAAGGAGAAAATTTTCTATGAAAAATAGTCTTAAGAGGTTAAAACTTGATAATTTCACAATTTTAGACCCCAGTGATTTTCCCCGCTCCTCCTCCTTCCTTCTCCATTTTTGTTATTATTTTGTTTTTTTTTTCTTATCAATGTATAATCAGAGTGTCATGCTTGTGGATTAAACAATTCATTTATATTCGCCCAAAATAACTATTATGTGACCTCATGCTCATGTTTAGATTTCAGAAAAATAACCATTATACTAGCTCAAGCTTTAGAGTAGTTTTATAGATGGGTTTCAAAAATCATTAGTCTGTCAAATTCTGAAACATTTCAGGTTTGTGAAATATTTTGACCTTGTTTTCAGCTATCCATGTCACCCCATCTATCTATTGCTTCCTTGGCCTTGGATTTTCTAATGACCCCTACATCATTAGAATAAAAGGATATATATATATATATATATATATATATATATATATATATACACATACATATGTAAATTTTCATTATGTAATTGAGGTATAAACCAAGAACATGAGGAACACAACAAAGAATGAGTAAGCAAAAGGCTAATACTGAACAATTGCTATTTTGCATTCATCTTAATGTGACTTTCCATGTGTCTCTCACTACCTAATGATTTTGGCACTCTTGTACCTCATAAATATATATATCATTTTTGGTGTGTGTTCATGGTCATTATATAATTTTATTTCCTGCAAATTTCACATGGCTTCTTGAATTATTAATTATTAATCTTATGTGATACATGAGTATTTTTTTAAGTCTAGAGGATGTATTTTAACTTATTTTTTCCTCAAAGGATAAACAAGTTAATTGAAAATTACTTTCATTATTGCAGCATGGAAAAAATCTTACCACTTCATATTTTTAATGTTTCTGTATTCTGCAATACCTTTTGGCTCTGTACTTGTGTGCTATTAATTTGTTATCCCACATACATTAGAAATGAACATGAACTTTAAAGTGTTAATATTTAATGAACTTGAATTTGACCAGCTAAAAAGAAAAATGGGACAAATACGTTTTAGCACCAGGGAGAGATTTAGATGTGGTTGGAGAAGAAATGAGGCCACCTGAGATCATAATGCTTCTAAATTGCAGAAATGACCAGGTTAGGTGGAATATGTGATTAAATATCATACTGAGAAATTGACTCCCTCATATCTTCATTGTGTGGTAAAATTACTTTCCTGCACAATGAAAAATAGGGTGTTCTTGTGGTGATGGCTTTCTTATGAAAAAAGATACAGAATGAGAACAATGAGATGACTGTGGTTTCCCCCCACCCCCCAAAAAAGAAAAAACCTTTAGTCTTGGGAAAGGTACAGCAGGGAATTGGGAAGTCATCTTTATCTCAAAGTAGCCTTTATGAGTTCATTATATTCTTTGCTTGTTTCCCTATTTCTTAAAATCAACTTTGAAAAGATGGGAGAAGAAAGTTTATTTCTTGGGTTACACAAGATTACTATTTTCTCACTTTTCTTGGGGGAGGATTCCTTATATTTTTATTATACATGACAGTATAATCTATTTTGATATATTTCATCCTTATATAAATCTTAATTAGGTTTCTAATTAGATGTACACAATGTTAAGTGGTATATTCATGTGTACATAGGAAAGACAGTGGAAGGAATCTGACATAGCTTTCCTATTTTTAATTAACGTATTTTAATTAGGTATAAGAGCAGAATGCATTTTGATTCATTGTACACAATTGCAGCACAACTTTACATTTCTGTGATTGTACACGATGTAGCATCACACCATATGCCATATGTGCAGTCATACATGTACCTAGCATAATGATGTCCATCTCATTCCACCATCTTTCCTGCCCCCATGCACCCTCCCTCGTCTCCTTTTTACCCAACCAAATTTCTTCCATTTTTCCCATGCCTCTCTCCTTGTTATGGATTGGCATCCACTTATCAGAGAGAACATTTGGTCTTTGGATTTCTGGGATTGTCTTACTTTGCTTAGCATGTTATTCTCCAACTCCATCCATTTACCTACAAATGCCATGATTTCATTTTCTTTTAATGCTGAGTAATACTCCATTGTGTATATACATCACAATTTCTGTATCCATTCATCTATTGAAGAGCATCTAGGTCACAGTTAGCTATTGTGAATTGTACTGCTATAAACATGTGGCTGCATTACTATAGTATGCTGTTTTTAAGTCTTTAGGTTATGGACCAAGGAGTGGTATAGCTGGGTCAAATGGTGGTTCTATTCCAAGTTTTTTAAGGAATCTCCATATTGCTTTCCAGATTGGTTGCACCAATTCACAGTCACACCAGCAATGTATGAGCATGCTTTCCCCCCCACATCCTTGCCAACACTTATTGTTGCTTGTATTCTTGATAATTGCCATTCTGACTGGAGTGAGATGAAATCTTAGGGTAGTTTTAATTTGCATGTCTCTAATTACTAGATGTTGAACATTTTTTAATATTGATCGAATATGTGTCTGTTCAGTTCCTTAAGGCTCATTTATTGGTTGGGTAATTTATTTTTTGGTGTTAAGTTTTTTAATTCTTTATATATCCTGGAGGTTAGTGCTCTGACATGTATGTAGCAAAAATTTGCTCCCAAAATGTAGGCGCTCTGTTCAATTCATTGATAGATTCAAAATGAAAAACTTCTCAGCAAAAGAAATCAATCTCATTTATTCTTCATTTTATTTCTTGTGCTTTAGGAGTCTTGTTAAGGAATTTGGGGCCTAATCTGATGTAATGAAGACTTGGCCTACTTTTTCCTCTATTAGGCACAGGGTCTCTGGTCTAATTCCTAGGTTCTTGATCCACTTTTAGTTGAATTTTGTGCATGGTGAGATTGAAGTTTATTTTCATTTTGCTGCATATGGATTTCCACTTTTTCCAGCACCATTGTTGAAGAGGCTATCTTTTCTCCACTGTTTTTGGCACCTTTGTCTAGTATGAGATAATTGTATTTATGTGGATTTGTCTCTGTATCTTCTACTGTGTACCATTTGTCTACAAGTATATTTTGGTGCCAAAACCATGCTGTTTTTGTTACTATAGCTTTGTAGTATAGTTCAACACCTGGTATTGTGATGCCTCATGCTTCACTCTTCCTAAGAATTGCTTTGGTTATTCTGGGGCTCTTGTTTTACCAAATGAATTTCATGATTGCCTTTTCTATTTCTATAAGGAATGATGGGATTTTAATTGGAATCACATTGAATCTGTATAGCATTTTCAGTATGGCCATTATCACAATATTAATTTTGCCTATCCAAGATCATGGGAGATCTTTCCAACTTCTAAGGTCTTCAATTTCTTTATTTAATGTTCTGTAGTTTTCACTATAGAGGTCTTTCACATCTTTTGTTAGATTGATTCCAAAGTATTTTATTTTTGAGGCTATTGTGAATGGGGTTGTTTTCCTAATTTCTCTTTCAGAAGATTCTTCACTGATGTGTATGGAAATGCATTTTATTCATGGGTATTGATTTTATATCCTACTTTGCTGAATTCATTAATTCTGGAAGTTTTCTGGAGTTTTTTGGATCCTCTATGGAATCATGTAGTAAGCAAATAATGATGGCTTGAGTTCTCTTCTACCCATATCCCTTTAATTTCTTTCATCTAATTGCTCTGCCTAGAGTTTCCAGGACTATGCTCATTAGAAACGGTGAAAGAGGGCATCCCTGTATTGTTCCAGTTTTTAGAGGGAATGCTTCCAATTTTTCTTCATTTAGAATGATGTTGGCCTTGGGTTTAGCATAGATAGGTTTTACAATGTTAAGGCATGTTACAACTATCACTAGTTTTTCTAGTGTTTTGAACCTGAATGGGTGCTGTTATTTGTCAAATGTTTTCTCTGCATCAATTGATATAATCATATGATCTTATCTTTAAGCCTATTGATGTGATGAGTTATATTTATTGATTTCCATATGTTGAACCAATCTTATATCCCTGGAATAAACCCCATTTGATCATGGTGCACTATTGTTCAATATGTTTTTATATGCGATTTGCCAGAATTTTGAGAATTTTTATATCAATGTTCATCAGAGATACTAGTCTGAAGTTTTCTTTCCTTGATGTGTCTCTGCCTGGTTTTGGTATCAGAATGATACCAAAATTGTAGAATGAATTTGGAAGGGTTTCTTTTTCTATTTCATGGAATACTTTGAGGAGTATTGGTGTTAATCCTTTCTGAATATCTTGTAGAATTCGGCTGTGAATCTCTCTCCTGGGCTCTTCTTGGTTGGTGGGCTTTTCTTGTTTGGTAGGCTTTTGATGGTGTTTTCTATTTCCTTGCTTGAAATTGATCTGTTTAAATTGTGTATGTCCTCTTGACTCTGTTTGGGTTGATCATATGCCTCTAGAAATTTGTTAGTATCTCTGAGGTTTTCTATTTACGGAAGTATAGATTTCAAAATACTTTATAATTGTCTTCTGTATTTCAATAGTTTCTGCCATGATATTTGCTTTCTCATGAATTTTAGTAATTTGAGTTTTCTTTTTTTTTTCTCTTCATTAGGGTGGCTATGGGTTTGTCTAATTATTTTTTCAAAGAACCATCTCTTCGTTTTGTCAATTTTTTGAATTGTTTTTTAGTTTTTAATTTCATTGATTTCTGCCCCAATTTTGGTGTTGATTCTTCTTTTATAGGGCTTTTGGCTGTAATGTCAGGTTGTTTATTTGTTGACATTTTCTTCTTTTAATGAATGAATTCCATTAAATAAACTTTCCTCTTAGCACTGCCTTCATAGTGTCCCAGAGATTTTGATAAGTTGTATTGGAGTTCTCATTTACCTCTAAGAATTTTTTATCTCCTCCCTGATGTCTTCTATTATCCATTCATGATTCAATAGTGTATTATTTTGTCTCTAGGTGTTGGAATAGCTTCTATTTTTAATTCTATCATTGATTTCTAATTTCATTCCATTATGGTCTAATAGAATACAGAGTATTCTTTTTTTTTTTTTTTTTGTATTTGCCATGAGTTTCTTTGTGGCAAAAGACATGGTCTATTTTGGAGAAGGTTTGATCATCTGCTGAGAAGAAAGTGTATTATTCACTTATTGATGAATAGAATATTCTATATATGTCTGTTAAGTGCAAATTATTGATTGTATTATTGATTTCTATAATTTTTTTTTAGTTTTTGTTTTGAAGATCTATCCAGTAGTGAGGGAGGTATATTAAAGTCACCCAGTATTATTGTGTTGTGCTCTCTTTGGTTCTTGTATTTGAGAAGGGTTTGTTTGACATACATAGATGCCCCATTGTTTGGGGTATAGACATTTATGATTGTTATGTCTTGTTGATGTATGAATTCCTTAAGCAGTATGAAATTACCTCCTTTATCCTTTTTCACTAGCTTTGGTTTGAAGTCCACTTTATCTGATATGAGGATGGAAATCCCTGCTTGTTTACATGGTCCATGTGATTGGTACTTTTTTTTCCCACCCTTTCACCCTCAGTCTACGATTGTCGTCTCCTGTGAGATGAGTCTCTTGAAGGCAACATTGTTGGGTAATTTTTTCTTTTTAAATCCAGTCTTTAAGTCTGTGTTTTAATTGAGTTTAGGCCATTTACATTCAGGGTTATTATTGAAATATGATTTATATTCCTGGGTATTTTAGTTTATTTATTTATTTATTTTTTACTTGAATTGGTTTCTCCTTTGGCCTTTCCTTTAGTATAGTTTCTCTCTTTGCAGATTTTCATTGTTTTTCATTTCCTCCTTCTGGAATATTTTGCTGAGGATGCTCTATAGTTCAGGCTTTCTGACTGTGAATTCTTTTAACTTTTGTAGACCACATAAGATTTTTATTTCATTATCAAATCTAAAGCTTAGTTTTGCTGGAGACATGATTCTTGGTTGGCTTCCATTTTATTTCAGAGCTTGATATGTCTTCCAAGATCTCCTAGCTTTGATTGTAATGGGTTGAAAAATCTGAGAGATGAATAGGTCTGCTCCTATGTGTGATCTGACTCTTCTCATGGCCTTTAAGATTCTGTCCTTATTCTTATGCTAGGCATTTTCATTATAATGTGCCTTGGTGTAGATGGGTTGTAATTTTGTGCATTTGGTGTCTTGTATGCCTCTTGTATTTTATTTTTCCAATTCATCCCTCATGTTTGGAAAATTTTCTGAAATTACCTCATTGAGGAGATTGTGTATTCCTTTGGTTTAAAACACTGTGCCTTCCTCTATCCCAATAAGTCTAAGATTTGGTCTCTGACATTTTGTCTTCCAAGTGACCTAATGTGTTGGTGGTGCTTTCTATTAAGTTTTTATTTGGTTTATTGTTTCCTTCATTTTAAGAATTTCTGATTTTTTCAGAATCTCTAAATCTTCTGCTACCTGTATTTGCTCTTATCTTTGTTGGAGTGATCAATTTTTTCCTGTATTTGCTCATTTAGGTAATTTTTAAATTCATAAATCATCTTAATTATCTACATTCTGAACTCCTTCTCTAACATTTCATCAACTTTGCTGTCCATGGATTCTGTTATTTTAGTATCCTGGTTTGTTTGGGCACTTTCCTCCCTTGTTTTTTCATGTTGTCTATGTGTCTTCCTTTTTTTGTAGTATGGATCTGAGGTATTACAGTTTTTACCCTATAATCTTATACTATCCATGCTGATTATCTGCACCTCACCTTGGTGTTGGGCTTCCAGTCCCTTAAGGTGACAGGTGATTGATGCTACTCCAACTAGAGGTGGTGGCGGCAATAGCAGAGGTAATTCATGATAGCAGTGGGGGTCCCAAGATGGATGCAAACTCTTTCAGAAATGGGGTAGAAAGGGTGGGCCTTACAATGGTTTGGGGCTGCCTGCTCTGAGATGCAGCTGCTTCTAGTCCCTGTTTGTTGTCACAAGGTGGAAGCTACTTTTGGGGGAAGGCTAAGGCAATGGCTTCAGTGTCCCAAGGTTGAGGTGGGTTAGGCCTGGGCTCCAATGGGCTTCCACACAGGTCTGTGTGGGCCTTCCTGGACCAGGCCTGAGCTGCAGTGTATGTCTGCTGTCTGCTGGTGGGCGGGGAGGACCACGCCTCCCCTGGGCCTGGGTTTCCTTGCCCATATTTCCTATTCTTATCTCCTCTCTTGAAAATTGAGAAGTGAGAGTTTGTGTTGGAGATGTAGCTCAGAGGTAGAGAACTTTCCCAATATGTACAAGACCCCAGGTTCAATTCCAGCAGCATAAAAAATAAAGTAACATGTACAGGTTTCTCTTAGTGTACTACTGAAGAAATATTTAGAATAAATTCTTTATAGTGTATTTGTTACTTTTATTTCTTTTGTGTAACTATAGTATATCAAGGAGATGACTGGGTTGGATAAATATTTCATACATTTATTTGAATACTCTTGGTTGGAAAAGAAAAATGTCAAAGTCTGCTCTCTGAAGTTTCTAGGTTTGTACAATGTTTCTCTAAGTCACACTTTTTTCTCTAAACCTGCATATTGCCCAAGTTTACAGTGAACTGCAGGCTTTTTTTTATTGTTGGTTGGTCAAAACATTACATAGTTCTTGACATATCATATTTCACATTTTGATTCAAGTGGGTTACGAACTCCCATTTTTACCCCGTATACAGATTGCAGAATCACATCAGTTACACTTCCATTGATTTACATATTGCCATTCTAGTGTCTGTTGTATTCTGCTGCCTTTCCTATCCTCTACTATCCCCCCTCCCCTCCCCTCCCCTCTTCTCTCTACCCCCTCTACTGTAATTCATTTCTCCCCCTTGTATTATTTTTCCCTTTCCCCTCACTTCCTCTTGTATGTAATTTTGTATAACCATGAGGGTCTCCTTCCATTTCCATGCAATTTCCCTTCCCTCTCGCTTTCCCTCCCACCTCTCATCCCTGTTTAATGTTAATCTTCTTCTCATGCTCTTCGTCCCTACTCTGTTCTTAGTTACTCTCCTTATATCAAAGAAGACATTTGGCATTTGTTTTAGGGATTGGCTGGCTTCACTTAGCATAATCTGCTCTAATGCCATCCATTTCCCTCCAAATTCTATGATTTTGTCATTTTTTAATGCAGAGTAATACTCCATTGTGTATAAATGCCACATTTTTTTATCCATTCGTCTATTGAAGGGCATCTAGGTTGCTTCCACAGTCTTGGTATTGTGAATTGTACTGCTATGAACATCGATGTAGCAGTGCCCCTGTAGCATGCTGTTTTTAGGTCTTTAGGGAATAGACCCAGAAGGGGAATAGCTGGATCAAATGGTGGTTCCATTCCCAGCTTTCCAAGATATCTCCATACTGCTTTCCAAATTGGTTGCACCAATTTGCAGTCCCACCAACAATGTACAAGTGTACCCTTTTCCCCACATCCTCTCCAGCACTTGTTGTTGTTTGACTTCAGAATGGCTGCCAATCTTACTGGAGTGAGATGGTATCTTAGGGTGGTTTTGATTTGCATTTCTCTGACTGCTAGAGATGGTGAGCATTTTTTCATGTGCTTGTTGATTGATAGTATGTCCTCCTCTGAGAATTGTCTGTTCAGGTCCTTGGCCCATTTGTTGATTGGGTTATGTGTTATCTTATTGTCTAATTTTTTGAGTTCTTTGTATACTCTGGATATTAGGGCTCTATCTGAAGTGTGAGGAGTAAAGATTTGTTCCCAGGACGTAGGCTCCCTATTTACCTCTCTTATTGTTTCTCTTGCTGAGAAAAAACTTTTTAGTTTGAGTAAGTCCCATTTGTTGATTCTAGTTATTAACTCTTGTGCTATGGGTGTCCTATTGAGGAATTTGGGGCCCGACCCCACAGTATGTAGATTGTAGCCAACTTTTTCTTCTATCAGATGCAGAGTCTCTGATTTGATATCAAGCTCCTTGATCCATTTTGAGTTAACTTTTGTGCATGGCGAGAGAAAGGGACTCAGTTTCATTTTGATGCATATGGATTTCCAGTTTTCCCAGCACCATTTGTTGAAGATGCTATCCTTCCTCCATTGCATGCTTTTAGCCCCTTTATCAAATATAAGATAGTTGTAGTTTTGTGGATTGGTTTCTGTGTCCTCTATTCTGTATCATTGGTCCACCCGCCTATTTTGGTACCAGTACCATGCTGTTTTTGTTACTATTGCTCTGTAGTATAGTTTGAAGTCTCATATTGCTATACCACCTGATTCACAATTCCTGCTTAGCATTGTTTTTGCTATTCTGGGTCTTTTGTTTTTCCATATGAATTTCATGATTGTTTTATCTATTTCTACAAGAAATGCCGTTGGGATTTTGATAGGCATTGCATTAAACCTATAGAGAACTTTTGGTAATATCGCCATTTTGATGATGTTAGTTCTGCCTATCCATGAACAGGGTATATTTTTCCATCTTCTAAGATCTTCTTCTATTTCTCTCTTTAGGGTTCTGTAGTTTTCATTGTATAAATCTTTCACCTCTTTTGTTAGGTTGATTCCCAAGTATTTTATTTTCTTTGAGGATATTGTGAATGGAGTGTTTTTCCTCATTTCCATTTCAGAGGATTTGTCGCTGATATACAGGAATGCCTTTGATTTATGCGTGTTGATTTTATATCCTGCCACTTTGCTAAATTCATTTATTAGCTCTAATAATTTCTTTGTAGACCCTTTTGGGTCTGCTAGGTATAGAATTATGTCATCTGCAAATAGTGATAATTAAAGTTCTTCTTTTCCTATTTTTATGCCTTTAATTTCTTTCATCTGTCTAATTGCTCTGGCCAGGGTTTCGAGAACTATGTTGAACAGAAGTGGTGAGAGAGGGCATCCCTGTCTTGTTCCAGATTTTAGAGGGAATGCCTTCAATTTTTCTCCATTCAAAATGATGCTAGCCTGAGGCTTAGCATAGATTGCTTTTACAATGTTGAGGTATGTTCCTGTTATCCCTAGTTTTTCTAGAGTTTTGAACATAAAGGGATGCTGTACTTTGTCGAATGCTTTTTCTGCATCTATCGAGATGATCATATGGTTCTTAATTTTAAGTCTATTGATGTGGTGAATAACATTTATTGATTTCCGTATATTGAACCAGAACTGCAGGCTCTTAAGCCTCATTAGTTTGTCTCAATTAATATTGTTTTTTGACATTTTCCTGAATTATACAATAAATATATATTGTAAGCATAATATCTATTGTACTTTTTTCTTGTGTGATATAATTGAACATGAATGTTTTTATCTTTTAGATAATTATACATGAGTATTTTTCATAAATATTTATACCCAAGCATATTTTATGTATTATAAACATATGTAATATACTTTACACATTATAAATTTTTATAATTTTATAATTAATACAATTATAAAGCATATATATCATACAATTTATGAATTTCACAAATAATTTTGCTTAGAGAATTCATCATCTAAAAAACAAATGTCAACAAAAAGGGCAAAGAAAAAAAATTAGCAAGAAGTACAGTAACACTAGTTAAACTAACAAGATAAGTGAACTTTTGGAGCCTCCCCTCCCTACTTACCCTTAATTTCTATATAACAATACTTTTAACATTTTGAGTATCTGAGCTAATCATATCAACAGTTGCTTGGTTTTGTCTTTGCTTTTGTTTTTGTTTAAAAAGCATCCAGTGGAGGTATATGTATACTAGAAAGGTGAAATTTTATATTCACCATAAGAGCTCAATGCTGATGTCCACTTCCCAGTTAGAGGACTGATCCCATCTGTTGTGCCACACAATAACTCTGAGACCTGGAACTGCTGCCCAGGAGTGTGTGTGTGTGTATGAGACATAAACACTCTATATAAAGAAGACACGATCTCCAATTGCAGACACCAAGGTTATATGTGTAAATATTGGAAAAGCAACACAAAGCTAGTGCTTTATTTATGATGTGCAGATGAAGTGTAAGAAGTGAATGTAGAGACAATTTTATGTTTAATCAATAGGTTCTGAGGAAATCTTCTCTTCATTTGAAGGATTTGGAGAGAAGGAAGGATTATGAAAGCACCTTATATTTCTCCTAGACCAAGTAAATTTAGGGAAAGATAGTGTCAAAGGCTAAATCATTACACTTTTTATTTTTTAAGTTTATGACAGTGGAATGCATTACAATTCATAATGTACATATAGAGCAAAATTTTTCATATCTCTGGTTCTATACAAAGTATATTCACACCAAATCGTGTCTTCATACATGTACTTTAGATAATAATGATCATCACATTCCACTATCATTTCTACCCCCCTACCCCCTCCCTTCCCCTCAAACCCCTCTGCCCTATCTAGAGTTCATCTATTCCTCCCATGCTCCCACTCCCTATCCCACTAAGAATCAGCCTCCTTATATCAAAGAAAACATTCAGCACCTGTTTTTTTGGGATTGGCTAAATTCACTTAGCATTATCTCTAACTCCATCCATTTACCTGCAAATGCCATGATTTTATTCTTTTATTGTTGAGTAATATTCCATTGTATATATGCCACTTTTTTTAAACCATTCATCTATTGAAGGGCATCTATGTTGGTTCCACAATTTAACTATTGTGAATTGTGCTGCTATAAACATTGATGCGGCTGTGTCCCTGTAACATGCCGTTTTTCAAATCCATTGTGCAATGTGTTTGTCATTTTGCCTTTTCTCTGGATGCATGTACATATTATCAGATAGTTGAAACTCCCTCTTACATAGCATCTCATGTTCATCAGATGATGAAACAGAAAAGTTACAATGTGTTGTCTCTTTTGAAAATCACTTGATCAAACCTGTCTTTGGTAACATCTTTCTGTACTTTTACATTTAAAAAATTATAAAACCCAAAATCTTTGTACTCAGTCTTTCAAGTTAATTAAAGCAATGAACCAAAGGGAACATGGATGAAATGTCAGCTTTGGTATTCATCTTTATTCCGGAAATAAATATTGATATTTTACCACATGCAACATGCTGGATTCTGTGAGGGCTAAAAGCAAGAAAGCATAAGAAATAATTGCTAGTATTCGATAGGCCATCTAAAAGGATATTTAAATGAGGCAATGGCAAACTAATTGAGAGTAAAGAGGTAAGAGTAGAGAGAAGTCAAGAAGTCGCCTCCCACTAGAAGGGAGTGTGGAGAAAATCAAGGGGGAGTTTGTGGGACATATAATTCTGGATTTGAGCTTTTAGCCACATGTAAGATTTTTCAGTCCAAATTAGGTTTGGAGAAGAGGTAAAGGGATGATAATCCCAGAAAGGTTGAGTAATGTGGGTAGTACAGTTGGGCAGCAGCCAGCCATAGGAGAAAATAATACCCTAACACCAGCCATCAACTTCTAGTAAGTGGTGACACTACAGTGCTGTGAAGTCCACAAGGCTCAGAATACCCTCCATGTTTTTAGCTGCAAAGCTAAGTCTTTGTTCCCTGTTACCCTTGTGGGTTGTTATAAGCAAAATGTGGTTTAACATCTGTTCAACTCTGAACCAAATTTCAGCAAGTTGAAATATGCCTGTTCTTTTTCTCTCTACACATAAGTGTCCTTGGAGAGAGATTTTTTTGATGTTATGTCAGAGTCTCTCATAATTTATTTTTCTAGTGGGGAAAAAAGCCTTTAAAATCCAATATTCCTTGTTATGTCAAAATGCATATCTAATTTCTCTTTTGTTTTGCTTTTTAAGACTAATAGCGTGGAAAATTATCTTGAATTCACTCAAAGACATAATCTGTTTCCTATATTCTCTATAAGTAGGAAAATAAGGGATTATAAACAATTTGTAAGAATAGAAGAAAGAAGGAAATGATCCATATTGGTAAAAGTAAAAGTCCCTGATCTGCATTTAGAGTTCTGTGCTACTTCTAAGTACAAGGGATAGGGGTCATTTGAGATGTAGTCATTTGCATATTGATTTGCCCAGATACAGAGTTTACTTTGCAATTGTGGAACAGTGATCTGGTTATTTTTAGGTGGTCATGCCTACTTGCAGAAAGAAACAATTTTGTTTCCAACACTGACTCTCAAATTACATTGACATTGAAAACTACAGGAAGGTTCCAAGAGAATAGTGACAACAGATTAGTTATAGAAACCTGGTAATACCAGTAGCCAAATGCAGGTGAAGTTGGTTGCAAAATAAATAGTGTAAATGATTTAAAAAGTAGTTAGTAATTTCAGCTGAAGAACTTAAAAAATAAGTCCACATCCTCCCCACCCCATCCTTTCTTCCAGTCCACTACCCTTTCAAAATGTCTAAATGAGAACAGAAGCCTTAGAGGACCTGGAGACTAGCCATAAGAAGATGAGCTCCAGAGACCAGAAGTTTGGTTTTTTTTACTGTCAGTGAAGGAAATCACAAATATGAAATGGAAGAAAGAATGAGAATTGTGGCATTCAATTGGAATTAGTAATGTGGGTATAAAATCATGATTTTTCTATATCTAGATATAGGTATATACAGAAATAAAACACATGAAACTTTTTTAATTTCCAGCTACTTGTTATGATGGAAATAAGTGTTTAAATAATATAACTATGGGGACAGGTCAACAAGCCACAGATGCCAACTTGAAGGGGCTCCCACTGCAATATCTAGAACAATTTGCCATATAAACCACTGCTGATAATAATAGGTTATATTGGATAATATCCCACTGAGTAAAGAGGAACATATAAAAATAAGTCTGAATACACAATCAGCATATGAATGTGAAGAAAGCTCTTATGGTAAAATGTGATACAATGAGTACAGGAATAGTGAAACTAGAAAATCACCCTTTGCAGCAATAATAACTTGGCCAACAATGAACATTAATGGATGTGAATAAGAAGGATATTTATGTGGTCTTCCTCCCCACAAGACATACAATGCAATAATTTCCTAATATAATGGGAAAAGTTACTTTAGAGTAGCTTTGGCAGGCAATGATCAAGATCTCAATTAAGTGACTGAAGTTAATATCACCAGGGACGGGAAGAACTGACACAGTTCATCTTATGAATTGCAGTGAGGAGATACGGCTCACTCAGTGATAATTCTACCAAAATGCATAGCTGAAATTTAGTCATGCAGAAGCATGAACATTCTACAAAACAACTAGCAGATATTAAAAAGTCAGGGCTGGTGTGGTGGCACACACCCACAATCCCAGCTACTTTGGAGGCTGAGGCAGCCAGCGTAACAGCAAGTTTGAGGACAGCCTTAGCAACTTAGATCTTGTTTCAAAAAGGATCGGGGAATTGGCTCCATGGTAAAGGGCCGTGGGGTTCCACCCCAACACCAAAACACCAAATATTAAAAGTTGTAAAGATCAAGAAAGAGCTATTAAACTTTTCCATATTTAAGAAAACTAGAGCTATAACAACCAAATATACCTGTCACACTGGATTGGATTATTATGCCATAAATGACACATAAGGACAGTTGGCACAAGTTGAATGGGATCTCTGGATGAAGAGTATGACAAGTCTTTGTACTGGTCTACAATTTTATTTTGTAAGTTTGAAATTACTTCAAAATTAAAAGAACAAATCTTCTCTTCTACTCACACAGTATCAAATCAGCATCTCTGAGCATGGGCACTTTTTAAAAAGATCCTTAAATGACTCTAAATTCAGCCAGAGTTGAGACTGCTGGGGAGAGATGTATCTGAGCAACAGTGTTCATTAAGACCATAGATTACAACTGCGAGAATTCTAATTATGGGTCTGCTTCTTACTTCATTCAGCATGAGTTCTAAAGATGTCCACCATTTAATTGGTGAATTGGTAGATAGACATGCTCTGTTTTAGAGTCGTTTTTCTATAGAATGCTTAACAGCCAGTCTTTGTTTGCTATATATCTCAACAGCTTCTTGATATTTCATATTATTTTTAAGTAAAAATGAGCAAAAATATACTTTACTTTGAAAACTTCAATGAGAACTTTGTTTTCTAAAGCCTGAATTGCCTTTATTTTGTTTTTTTTATTCAATGTTTTAAGTCTGTACATTAAAAAAATATTCCAGCATTACATGAGAGAGCAGTCCACCTGGTATTCTGTTCTATTAGGATATTAATAGCTGTTAAGATTCATTCTTTGCTCTGCATTTGGAATATCTTGAAATGGAGGAGTGTGCACTGCTTCCTTAGGCACCTCCCTCTTCCTTTGGCCTTGGCTTATATCTGGGTAAACAAGGCTTCATCCCCTGGTTTCTGGCTAAAGTTGAAGTATAGAGTAGGATTTTGGAACCTGCACATAATCCAAGTTGTAAAACATTCAAATGTGAATACATTTACAGTGGGCCAGAGAAAACAAGTGAGAAAAATTTTGATGGCATTGTCAAGGCTTCCCTCCAGCAAAATTTTGAAATGTGCCAGGATTGTCATTGTTGCCCAGCATTCCTTGCTTTGCCCATCTATCCTCAGTGCTTCCTTCTGCTAGGTGTCTATCTGGTACACCCTCCACACAATCTTTGCTGTCATTGAACTTCTGCCAAGCTGTTGGTAGATAGAATATTATATAGTAAGGACATTTATATAGACCCTGGGAGAGGATATTTATTCCCTAAAAATGATATTGCCAAAATTGATTTTTTATGGGGAAAGAGATTCTTAAAACACAAAGTACATAATATTTGAATCCCTTTATCTGTCAAGCACTTCACTATGAGCTCTCCATTCATGATCTCATTTAGTCCTCAAGTTCCCCATGAGGTAGCCTCTATGTTTTGTAGATGAGGACCTGAAGCTAAGAGCAATGAAACAAATTACTCAAGATGACAAAGCTGGTGAATGACAGAGCTAGAAGTCAAACACAGATCCATCTGATTCCAAAACCTATGTGCTAAAATCATCAGGCTCTGTTTGACTCTCATATTTTGGATTGGAAATTACCTAGACTTCATTTTCCTGATATTAGAGAAAGGAATGAAGAATGATCCTAAGAGAGCTACTTCTTTACTGCTTCTCTCTTTTCCAGCAGACTAGTCCATGCCATTTTTCAGAGCATATGGCTTTCTCGGGTATTTCTCTAATTATCATACTTTTGCTCAGGCCACAGCTTCACACTGAAACTGTTCTTCATTTTGTATAGTGGGTGTTTGTTTAAACAAAGCTGTGTGTTTGGGAGGGTGCTACTCTGGAATTTTGCCAAAACCCCTCTCAAGTTCATATAATCATTCGGAGAGGGAATTCAGTAGAATGTGGCCTTTTATGAAGTATCTGAATACATTTGGCAAGCTGTTGAGACCGTCAAGCTGCAGGTCTCAATATAGAAAATACACCCTCCTAGCCCTGTTCTTGAAATACATATTTAGTTTTGCATTTTCCATAGTTTAAATCAGGCTATATGTTCTAAAGCAATTAAATTGTAAATGAAGAAAAACAAGATAACTGAAAGCATCCAACATATGCAATATATTTTAAGATAATTATAGTTAATCATTTTCTTGTTGAAGTAAAGTCATTTCAGTTCAGGCCCATTTAACTGAGGCAATCAAGTAGTCAAAAGATGCTGTGAAAACATCCTTGTTTTTGAAGCATTATTTAAATATATTTATGACATGTCAACAGTCGTTTTGATATACAAATATAAAAATATTATTGGTCTTTTCAGATAAGTGTTAATTTATTTAAAAACTCTATGTTCCATTTTCCCAATGCTAAGTCACTGAAACAATTATGGATTAGTTATAATAATGCACAAATATTTTCCTCTTCTAAAGAAGTAATGTGTCTCACTAAATTACCAAACAAGAATAATAGCTCGATGTATAAGTAACTTTTGGTTATAACAAAATGCCCGAGTCAAACTTATAAAGAAAATGGGGTTATTTTGCTCCCACTTTTGGACACTAGAAGCCCAGTAACAGGAGGTCTCATTGGTTTGACTTCTGAGGGATCTATGGTGAACCACAATGGAGGGAATAGGACAAATGAGAAACAGAGTCTGGGGTGGGTCAGGTCTAAGCTTTTACAACTATTAGCACTATAAGAACTCACTCCAGGAGGCCAGTATTCCCTTTCAAAATCAGAACTCCTATTGATCTAAGCACTTCCCACTAGATGTCTCCCTTAAAGGTCCTTACCACCTCAAAACTGGTACATGAGGACCAAACCTCCAGCATAGGGTCCCTTGGGGGAAACAAACTATCTAATCCAGAGCATGCCCTTTTATGTAGCATATATTCCATGCCAGGAACTGTGTTGGGCATTTCATATGCATTCATAGTTAGTCCTTATAGCAACTTGGGTTAGGATTGGAATAAGTGCTAGGATTACAATTATTAGATGATGGAATTAATGAAGTTCTTTTGGTTTAAGCAAATTGCTGAAAAACCAGGGCAAACTTCAAAATTTATTTTAATACTCAATGATTTATATAACTAAGATAAACATAAAAGCCTCGAGGCTGATATTTTTCATAGTAAAATCATTCTGAAATGCCATTATCATAAATCTATAATACCATCATGAAATCATACTGCCTGGAAGCAAATTTCTAAGGGCAATTTTAGTGCCTTTAGAAATAATCTAGCAGATAAAGCATGATGTTTAATTTTGTTGCTGTTATCTCAGCTGTGTTGTGCTTATAAATGTTTAACACCTGTTTTGGTGGGGAATTGAGGGGGGCCTGACATATAGTATTTGCTAATTTTTATGTATAAATTATTTCTATCATGTCCAATATTCAGCTACCAACATGATATCAATTGATTTGTAAAATTTCTGAACTTAAAGAATAGGCTCTCCTGAATAGATATTAACCACATTCAACACTTGTTAAAAGTTAAACATAACATACATGTACATATATACATATGTACATTAAAACATAAAAGTACATGTCTATTTAAATGGGGACCATATTATAGTTGCAAATTCATAAGCATAGAATCAGAAAAAATATAGCGAATTATATAGCGATAATCATCACTGAGGTATAATACCAAATCTTTGTCTAAGAGCTTCTTTCTCATATAGTGCCAGAGACGGAAGACAAGTTTTGCCCTCATAAAATATATCATGTTGTGCTTTTGACCATGAATAGTTCATGCCAGTGTTGGCAGCTTCCTCTGGAGAATACCTCCTCTAACCTTGCATTGGCCAATTAATGTTGGTAGCATCAACAAAGACCACCCTTTGGGATGGTGCATGTCCACAGAGGACTCACCTACATTTTTGCTTATCCTTTCTCATGTCACATCTAGGCAGCAATCTTCTAAGATTTTGGATGTGAACTATATTGATCAATCATCAAAATAGTTCTATTTGAAGATTAGTAATAAATTTATATATGGCCCAACTAAAAAATGACCATGCATCACTGATGTTTTTATTGTTTTTCCATACACAAAGGAAGAAATACATCAAGCCAAGAGGTAAAAGTGAGCCACTAACCATTTACTGGTGAATTTTTTAAAGTCCTTCTGCTAGTTTATAGCAAAAGCTTATATTTAATTTTCCAGTAAGAAAAACTAACTCATTAACTCATTTTATTCTTATCAAAATGAAAAATAGAATATTGTACAAAGAAATTCACAATGATCATGGGAATGCAAAGATGATTCAATTCATGAAAATCAATCTGCATAATGTACACATCAGAGAATGAAAGGTTAAAAAAAAACATAACCCTCTCAAATGATGCAGAAGAGGTTTGAAAATTCATATCCTTTCATAATACAAAACACTCAGTGAACTGGGAACAGAAGGGAACATGATGAAACCCATATAAACCCCAAAGCTAATATCATATTCAATAAAGTGAGACTTTTGCCATTTTTTTAGTACAATAGTGAAAATTCTAGTCAAAGCAATTAGGCAAGAAAACAAAAGATGAAAAAAAAATACAAATCAGAAAGTAGTTTTTTTTTTCAGATGACATAATCTTATATATAAGAAGTCCATAAGAATATTCACATAGAGAATGGTTAGTTAGTAAATGAATAGCAAAGTTTCAGGATATAAAATCTACACACCAAAATCATATGTAGTTTTATATACTTGCGATTTAAAAAAAAATCTAAAAAGGAAATTAAGAAAACAATTCAACTTACAACAGAATCAAAGAATAAAATATTTCAAGAATAAAATATTTAGGAATAAATGTGACCAACAACACACTAGACTTACTCTCTAAAAACTGCAAACCATTGCTTAATGAAATTAAGACACAAACAGGAAGAAATCCCTTGTTCACTGTTTGGGAGACTTATGTCAACATGAATAGCATCTAAAGCAATCTAAATAATCTGTGTGATTCCTACCAAAATTCCAATGGTGTTTTTTGCACAAATGGAGAAAGTCATCCTAAAATTTTAGGACATTTTGAGGGACCAGGATAGCCAAAACGATTTTGAAAAAGAATATTATTAGAGTACTCACACTAATTTCAAAGCTTACTACAATGTCACCTGGTAGGTGTGGTGTTGGCATAAGGATGAACATATGGGGCAGAATTGTGAGTTCAGTTAATAAATCTTCACATTTATGTTTAGTTGATTTTTGACAAGGATGTTAATGCCACTTAATGGAAAAAGACCAGGTGCTGAAAAAACTGGAAATCCACAGGCAATCAGTACAGTTGGACTCCTACCTCAAATTATACTCAAAATTAAATAAAAATGGATAAAAACTTAATTTAATACTCAAAACTAAAAAAATAAAAACAACTTAGCAAAAAACAATAGCAATCTTTTTTTTAATTGGTTGTTCACAACATTACAAAGCTCTTGACATATCATATTTCATACATTAGATTGAAGTGGGTTATGAACCCCCAATTTTACCCCAAATGCAGATTGCAGAATCACGTCGGTTACACATCCACAATTTTACATACTGCCCTATTAGTAACTGTTGTATTCTGCTACCTTTCCTATCCCCTACTATCCCCCCTCCTCTCCCCCCCACCTTCTTTCTCTACCCCATCTACTGTAATTCATTTATCTCCTTGTTTATTTTCCCATTCCCCTCACAACCTCTTATATGTAATTTTGTATAGCAATGAGGGTCTCCCTTCATTTCCATGCAATTTCCCTTTTCTCTCCCTTTCCCTCCCATCTCATGTCTCTGTTTAATGTTAATCTTTTCTTCCTGCTCTTCCTCCCTGCTCTGTTCATAGTTGCTCTCATTATATCAAAGAATACATTTGGTATTTGTTTTTTAGGGATTGGCTAGCTTCACTAAGCATAATCTGCTCTAGTGCCATCCATTTCCCTGCAAATTCTATGATTTTGTCATTTTTTATTGCTGCATAGTACTCCATTGTGTATAGATGCCACATTTTTTTTAATCCATTCATCTATTGAAGGGCATCTGGGTTGGTTCCACAGTCTAGCTAACAATAGCAATCTTGACAGATTTGGCAGTGGTTTCTTATGTATAAATAACACCAAAAGCACAGACAGAAAAAGAGAAAATAATAGTATCTTTTGATGCAAATTTTTAAATAAGTTTCTTTTAAGAGTGAAAAGGCACCCTACAGAATGGGAGAAAATATTAGTAAAAATATATATACGGTTTTAGTATTTAGATTAGATAAACAACTATAATTCAACAACAAATAGTGAAACTGATTTTAAAAAATGGGAAAATAGCTTATAGAAACTTCTCCAAAGAAGTTACACAAATGACCAGTAAACACATGAAAAGTGTCTAACACCATTAATCATTAGGGAAATGCAAACCAAACCTGTGAGATACAACTTCTAACCTGTTACTATGGATATAATATTTTTTAAAATTAGAAAACAACAAATGTTTTCTAGGACAGAAAAATTGGAACCCTAGTACATTTCTGATAAACATATAAAATGGTGTAGCTGCTATGGACAATAGTTTGGATATTCAAAAAGTCATATATAGAATTGCCATATGAAGAGCAATTACACTTATAAATATATTGTGCTTCCCAAATCAAACAAGAACTAATAAAGGTATATGTACTCTAGTATTTGTGGCAGTATTCACGAGAGCCAAAATGTGGAAATAACCCAACTGTTCACTGAAATATGAATAGATAAAACGTGGTGTGTACATACAATGGAATACTTCTCAGCCATAAAAAGGAATGAAGTTTTAATGCATGTTGCAACATGGATAAGCCTTGAAAACATTACCTAAATGAAATACTCAAAAGGAAACCATCTGTATGAGTCACTTTGTAATTAGAATAACAAAATAGAGACAAAATAATTTAGAGGTTGTTGGGAGGAGGGAGGAAAGCTACTGCTTAATGGTTACAGAATTTTCATTTAGGGTAGTACCCTCATTCACCATATTTTTGAACTTCTGTCTGAACTCCCACGTGATGTGCTTAAACACAATTCTAGTAGAAGTGTGACTTCCCAAGAAGTTGACCATTTTTTTAGCGGATAACAATGCTATTCACAAATATAATACGATATTGATTGGAATCCTTTGAAACAAAGAAGTTTAAATAATAATCCATGAGCTCTTTCTTGGGAGTTCTACATTTGGATGGAGAACCCAGGGAAGACTTTATAAATATAAGGTCTCAATTGAGGGGACGGCTCTCAAGAATGGATACAACATGGATAGACACAGAGGAAGCATCCTATGGACAGGGAACAGCAGTTATGAAATTTATATAATTACCATAAATCTAGCATTTCATGTTTGACATTTGCTCAAATATTCAACTTTTGGCATCATAGTTGCAGAGTTTACACCAATCCACAGAGAACATATCTATGCATCACCTTTTAACACCCTGGCACTGCTCAGAGGAACTTTCTGTTCTCCTAAGTGTGAGTTCATGTGGCAATATTTTGGCATGATCTACTAAGTATGTCCTCTTGCAATAATGCTATTTCTTCTTACACTCAGTTTTCTATACTGAATAAAACCACCTAATGGGCTTTGCTAAAAAGCACTTATCCTCATTTGAAATGAAAATAGATTTTGTGCGTCAATCACTTATAGCCATACATTTGAATATCATTGGTTATCCCCATGAACTATGGCATGGCTTTGGAGCACTACTAGCACTGGGGAAGGCAAGAATACAAGTTACCACAGGGCAGGTTCATTAACAGCCTGTCCGCTACTTACTTAATAGAGGTCCATAAAATGAAATATTAAGAAATAACATTTAAAGGAAAAGTAACCAAGTTGCTGAAGTCTTTGTTATTCTATAGGTCAAATTAAACTTCATAGAGCCATAGGGTTTGCTTTAGTTCGTTTCAGAGGGCTCAGTCTATAGACAGTCACCTCTGTTGCTTCCAGCATGAGGTAAGGTAAAATACCATGGTGCAAGGGTGTGGAGGAAGACAGGGTAATCGGGAAGCAGAGAGGCATTCTGCTTACCAGGGATGAAATATAAACCTCAAAGGAACACCCCCGGTGACCCAACATCTCCATCCATAACCTACCTACTCAATTACCGCCCAGTTAATTCCTATCCATGGATTAATGCACTGATTCAGTTAAGGCTCTCATAAGCCAATCATTTCACATCTAAATTTTCTTACATTTGTTGCCCTCATAAGCTTTTGGGGGATACCAATATCTGAACCATAACAGGGTTTCATGATGGCACTTCAGAAATTACCTTTGTCGAGGTAGAGAAATGAAACGGCACTTTTATACCTACTTGAGTTTCTCTGGCTTTTTATTTTATGACTTTTGGGTTTGTTTTGATTTTAATAAATGGTGATTTTCATAAGAATATTATAAAAACAATTAGAACAGCTATGAAACCACTGAGGATGTTCAAGGAAGGGAGTAACACAATCACATCTGCTATAGAGCTGTTCTGGTATTAGGGTGTTTGGGTAGTAGAAATGCTATTAGAAAGGGGATCTATTGGGAAACTCTTCTTGTCCAGGAAAGAAGTAAAGAAGGTCCACACAGATGGTGGTGAACCTAAAAGAAGGGAAGGACAATGAACCCTTCTAGAGGTAGAATCAATGATCTTCACTATTTTTTGGCTCGTTAGACAAAAGAAAAAGAATGATTATGTCAAATATTTTCTTGGACTTTTTTGATGTATAAGTTGTTGTCATCAACATAGATACTAGTTCAAAAGCAGAAAGAAAGTTAATTTTAATGTGGACATTTGAAGCATGTGTCAGATGTCTTGTTATCATGTCTGTTAGCGTTGCTGAGAAGAGCAGTTCTATAGACTTATAGGTCTCATCTGTGAATACCAATAGGAGAACTTGCATAGATGTATAATTAAACCCTTGTGAGAAGCCAAAATTGACATGAAAGAACAGCAGTAGAGACAAACATTTAGCAAGTGCAGTGTGATCAATTATGAAGAAGTTTCTGCAAATAGAGAACAAAAATTAAGATAAGCATTTAGAAATAATTCCACTTGGAGTCCAGGATAAGAAGACCAATGACATCATAAAGGCAGAGAGGGCTGTATGAAGAGGAAGAGGTGGAAAGATCTGGTCCATATGAGATTAGGTTGAGCTATTTGGAGTGATTAGGTCTAGGGGTGCCCATATGCCCTAAGTGTCTAGAGACATGGGATAGAAAGGTCACAAAGATAAAAGGACAGATTATTTAGTGTTTGTAGCTAAAAGAGAACATATCAGGCAAACTGTAGGTTAATTGGAGAAAAGAGAGAATGTCATAATCAGGGGTGGAAGAGAAGACACAAAGTTAGAAATTTGGGGAGTAAAAAATGGTAGAAATGAGACAAAGTGTGAACAATAGGTTTCTTGTGAAGAGGTGTACATAGCTGAACTTTCTAGAGGTTTCCCACTCCTTCATAACAGAATCCCATTCTGCCTTATTTGAGACCTGACTTTATTCTCTATTGTATACAGACCCCATTCCTGACCTCCCATAAACAGAAAGGTATTGCTATGACATTAGGGATGAAAACCATCAATGAAGTTCAAGAAAACTGCCTGGGACTCTTAAGCAGATACTATGGGTATAAGAACAGTATAAGAAAACATTATTAAAAGGGCCAAATCCTCAACCTTCTTTGCAACAACATCTATTGCCACATGACTTGGTGGTTTGAACAATAGCTTGAAGTCCTTAGCAGTGATTCTCTATGACCAGAAAATGCTATCACAAAACAATATGTCCAGAACACTCAACTGGTACCAGGAGGAACCTCTGAGACACATGGAGCATATCCATCACAGCTGAAGTTCATCAGCCAAGCCCAACCTACGACAGACGCTCGGCTACCTTCAAATGCACGACTGAATCAAATTGATTAGCTGAGTGCAGTTAGATTAGCTGAACCACAGCCAATACTTAGATAAGTGAACTATATTATATGGTTGTCGTTTTAAGCTACAGACTGTGGAGTTAGTCTCACATACCGTCTATCAGCTATTGCTATATAAATCAATGTGTTCTCAGTAAGAAACAGTTTTCTTTAATCAGGCTTTGACATGATTGATTGTGGTGGTGGGAGTCAAGGCTGTAGAAATTTTTATCAGTTGTCTAAGTGTATTATGATGCATCTATGGGTATTATTATAAAAAATGATTTTTTTTTACTTAATTGCAGGAGTAGGCAAAAGAAAAACCAAAGATACAAGATTTACTGCTTAATCCATCCTTATTTCCAATAACTTCTCCCTAATCTGCTTTCTGTGAGAGTCCATTTTTTTCTTCCAGATTTAGCAAATAACATGTGCTCTGACCTCTCTTCCAGCCCGTAGCAAATATGATTAGTCAGTGAGCACTCTTTTGCTGAGTCAAGAAGTCTTAGTAACAGAAGTCTTAGTAACTCTTCCTTCTTGAAATCACATTTTCTTTCACCACACAATTCCAAATTCTATCCAGCAATGACCAGTACAGATGTTCCCTCCTCCATATCTTATTTTCAGAAATATTTTAATCAACTGAAAGTAACACTGCATTAACTTTTGAAATGCCACATTTTCCTTTCTTGCTTCCTCCACTAACCCTGAGTTTTCTGAAGTTAAACATCCTGTCTTACATTTTCTTGTAGCATCTAAGTTAGCACTTTGAACATATAAAACAACACATTAAATGTTTGTTGGAAGCATGAATTACAAACTTGAAAATATCACAACTGTTTAACTCATGCTTTTGGCAAGAAAAGTTTAAGAAGCTTTCTAATTTGTATGCAAATTTATAATTCTGCCAATGTTTAGATGTTTTCTAAATGGTGACTAATTTGTTTCTATTCTAAAATATATCTGACAGGAATATAAAAGGATGAAGTAAAAGCATGGACAAATCTCCTACTTGGAGTGAGTGAAAAGCTGATGCTAAAATTTCCAGGAGAATCATTTTCTTCTTCTTTGGTCCAAAATGTGAAAGAGACTTTTCCCCCCTCTACATCTGGGGGTTCTATCCTCTTATTTGAGTACTAGAGATGTATTAGACATGGAATCCTGAATGTGGGTGTTTTAGTCAGCTTTTTCAATGCTGTGATTAAAAGACCTACCCAAAATGATTAGAGGAGGAAGACTTGTTTATTTGGGGGCTCATGGTTTCAGAGGTCCCAGTTCATAAGAGGCCGGCTCCATTTTTCAGGGCTCAATAACATGGTGGAAGAATATGGCAGTGGGAAGCAAATCACATGATGATCAGAAAGCAGAGGGAGACGCCAGTTGCCAAATACAAAATGTATACCCCAGAGTCATGTTCCCAGTGGTCCACCTCTTAGAGCTACACCCTACCCACCTTCAGTTACTGTGCAGTTAATTCCAGCAGGGAATTAATTCACTGATTGGGTTAGGAGAGCCTTAACCCAATCATTTCTCCACTAAATCATCTTGCATTCTCTCACACATGAGCTTTTGGGGGACACAACACATTCAAACCTGGATCTCCTATGAATTTAGCCATTCTCATTTAGTCAGTTTTTGAACTGACTAGATATACTAAATATATATAAATATATATAAATATATATAAATATATATACTAACTGGGCTAGTTTTGAGTCAGTAAAAGAAGAGAAAATTGAACTTAACTCTAGCACCTGAAATACTTGGCTACAAAAAATTAGCTAGAGTTCCCGACTTTATATGAATCCCTCATATGGGCAAATAATTAATTTTACATTAAAGGAATGCATGAAGGTGGGGAGAGAGAGAATGATTCCTGCTAAAAGAGCGTTTAATATATTTGAATTAACCCTTATTTGAGTCCTCAAAAGAATTTGATAAGAGTTTTCAGAATTCCCAACCATCCATTAGATATCTGAGATGTATATAATCAAGTCAGTTCTAAGAATAAACATGAATTTCAGTAAAAATGCTTGTAATAAATATAGCGGTCTACCTTGTAGGTACCATGTCTTCACTGACCATATACAACCAATTGATATATCTTTCTCTTGTGACTTTACAAGAATGTTATAGAATGTTATACTTTCTAACATAATAAATTCATAATTTTCATGATTATAACATATTTTTATAGAATAAGGTCATAATATTCATTCTATATTCAAGTCACATTAATTTTTTGCTAGTGTTTTTATATTTAAGAAAGAAATAAAATTTTCTGGAGGAATACTACATATGTTTAAAATTAAAATATATACCTGTTATGGTTTACATATGAGGTACCCCAAAAGTGCATTGTGAGAGGTGAAGAGGTGAAGTGGATTGGGTTATGAGAGCCTTAACCCACTCAGTGCATTAATCCACTAATCCAGATTAACTGAGTGGTAACTACAGGCAGGTCAGGTATGGCTGGAGGAGGTGGTTTGGGGAGGTGCCTTTGGGTTTTATATTGTCTCTGGTGAGGAGTGCTCTGTTTCCTAGTGCCATGTTCCGAGATGCTTTTCTCTGCCATATCCTTCTGCCACGCCATGATGTTCTGTTTGTTTTGGGCACAGAGTGATGAAATCGGCCATCCATAGACTGAGACCTCTGAAACCATGAGCACAATTTTAGAGAAGGAAAAGTTTTTGTCAGGTGTTTTGTTTTACAGCTGTAAAAAGGCTGACTAAAACAATACCTCATTGGATTCAATTTTTTCTTGGTGTCAATTTTCTTTTTTCCTTTTCTGTCAATTTTGCTACATTAACTGACCTGGAAAGACATTGACCAAAAGCATTCCTACTTTTTCAATCATATAATTCTCCAAGATGCCCAGTAGAAATGAAAGATTTGGAGTTTGGCAGTCTAGGTTTCAACCTAACATCTTAATGTCTTGGTCACCCTCAATGTCAAACACTGAAAATTTCACATGAAGTATCTATCCTTTACAAATACTAAGTACTCGAATACCCTTAACTATTTCTGTGGCAGGGTGAGAGGGGGACAGCTAATAGGCTGTAAAAAGCATGAAGACATATTTGAACAAGTACTGAAACAGAGAGTTTACATAAAGAAGTAAATTCAAGCTGTAGCTTTTGAAATGTCCACTAGGGATTCATGTTTTAAGAAAGAAATTCTAGGGCAACTATTGCAAACTGAATTTTTTTTTTCTCATAAGACCATTGAGTCCAAAGAAATTTTTTCCCCACAACCAAATTACACCTCTGTTTGAGCACTTGTTCATTTTGGATTAGAAGGTGGGAAACAGCTTTCACTAATATAAGAACCTGGCTATGAGAAAAGGAGGTAGTGTGTGGTGTACATTAATAAAAATGCCTTTAGCAGTGAAATAATCAAGATCAGAGCTCTTACAGAAAAGTGAAACACTTCTAAGAGTATGAATAATGGCAACCTAGCATACCTGAGGCCAATAGACAAACGTATTGTTTGCTTAAGGCTGCGGAAATATCTGGGGACAAAGAAATTGATTTTTGTTGTTGTTGTTGTTAACAGATATGAACTCTTTTCCACAGATACACCAAAAAGAAGCCTTGTTTTCTATTGGACATGAAACAAAAGAAGAAAGAATACTACCCATGACCCAAATTTAGATACATTTCATCCCCACTCTTCATTACCTTTATCAACCACTCTTTCTCATCCTGATGAGGATTTATGTCCATTACCTCTATGTCTTCCATATTATTTCAGTTAATTTTCTAAATTATTTAAAAATTCTTATTTTAATTCTGGTCTATTTTCTACTCAATTTAAAACTTCTGATTGTTATTTTTTAGTTTGCACCTTTTTTTTTAATCTTGCAACTAAACCATTATTCCAATCAAGAAATTTTCCATGTGCAGATGACTTATGTGGCTCTGGGAGAGGACTGCTTTGAGGATCTCTTTTCAAGAGGGATCACTGGAAGTTAAAAATGAGTCATTTGTATGATTGCTGAGGGAAAGAGACTCAATCTCTTGTTGGCTATAGAAGAACAGGAAGGAACAAACAAAATTTTTCAAAATTTTGCAATAAATCCAATACAAAATAAAATAAGTTTAACACAGAATAAAACAAAATAAGAAATGAAATGTGGTAGAATAAAGTTAAATCTTAAAAATTGCAAAGTAGAAAAAGCTTTAAATTATAAAGTAATTATAAAAAATAAGCAACAGACTTAAAGATATTAAAATGATAGGTTATAATACCATATGAATATTGAGCTAAAATTGAAAACATGTGTACATATTCATGCAAATAAATAATATACATGCCATTTCTACATATGCACATGTTAATATGGTAGGGGAGTGTGGTTAGCTGCAACAGGGAAAGAAATGAGCCAAGGAAATCAAAATGATAGAGAAAATTTCCCCTCTACAACATCTGTTGAGAACCAACTGGCATTGAAATTGATGGAAGGACACAGGCATATGATAATCTATAGACGGGCTGTAAGTGTTGCCTTTAGAACAAACTGACCATGCTAGTTTTCAAGCCTGATATCTCTTTTCCTGGAATAATCTCCTTACAACTTCTTACTTTATTATAATGGCAAAATAAAACTTCTGATTTTCTTCTTTTTAATATTTTTAGTCTCACTCTCCATAATTTACTTTCAGTAATGATAGGTTTGTGCAAAAGGGTATTTTAAAAGAATTGACATTGGCTACACTATAGTGGCAGATTCTTTCATCATAATGGGTAATGAATAGTGATTAAAAATAAATTTCTAGCCAGGTGAGGTGGAGCATGCCTATAATTCTAGCAACTGAGAAGACTGAGGCAGGAGGATCACAAGTTCAAAGCCAGACTCAACTTGGTGGACCCCTAAGCAACTCAGCAAGACCTTGTCTTAAAAATAATTTTTTAAAAAAAAAAAAGGGCTAGGGATGTGGCTCAGTGGTAAAGTGCTTGTGTGTGCAATCCCTAGTACCAATAAATAAGTAAATAAATAAAATTTCTTCTAGCTCTTTCACTCAATTTGTTGAATTTTAAGTGTTTTAAATTCTCCTTGTTACCTGTAACCTGGGGTGGTAATAAAACCTACCTTCAAGTTTGTTGTGAGGACTGAATGAAAGAACACTTACATAACAACAGTATAAAAAAATGGCTTTCACATGACAAGTCTTTCAAAGAGAAATGGCATTGAACACTTCTTAAAAATGGTAAGGAAGCCAAGTGTGATGGTGTTTAATTCCAGAAACTCAGGAGGATGAGGTAGGGGAATGGCAAGTTTGAGGACAGCCTTGTCAACTTAGTAAGACTCTGTCAATGCAACTAGCTATTGTGTGTGAATTGCTGCACAAGGAAATGAGGTGCCTATGCTCTCCATATTGACTAGAAGATAAAGGTCCCCTCACCTCCCCTTCTCTTTTCTTTCCTTTCCCTCCCCTCTCCCATCCTCCTTCCTGCCCTTCCATTTCTTTATTTTTATTATAAGGACACATACCATTATATCTATAGTTTCAACAAATGTTAATATATGGAAAATTATATTCTATAATCATATATATATATAATATATATATATAATATATATATATTATTTATATATATATACACACATATATATACACACATATATATATATATATATATATATATATATAAATAAAGATCTTTCCTTGGCTCCTTATTATAAAACCTTGTGGGGTTTCTGGAGGTAAACCCTGTGAAAGTGATGTCTCCTTAACACTGACTTTGAAAAGTATTTCTGGTTCTCATGCTGGTCCACATTTAGCCTCAGGAATTTGTCAAAATGGCTATTTAAGAGTTCTTGTCATATATGAATCTTATAACTTCTATTTCAGGTAGTCTGATCTTGTCTGTAATTCTCAGTATTCATCTATCTTTCTAGATTTGGCATAGCAATTTGCCTTGTGGTATCAGTTCTCTGAAGGGTCCAAGAGAAAGCCTTGATTTTTTTCAATTTGTTCAGCCATTTCTTGCTAGGAGCAATGACTAACGAGTTCTTTAGGTCTCTAGGCTGAAGCACTCATTGTGTCTTAATTTGTATTTCTCTAAGGATTATCATTTTAAATACTTTCATATGCTTATTTTTTATCTGCATATCATATTTTGTGAAGTATTCAAATGTTTTTCCATATTTTAACACTTAAAATACAATATAAATTAATGTATTTATAATACAACATAATTTATAATAATACATTTAAATATTATTTTGAGTGTATACCCTGATAATAAACCATTTGCCACAAACTTTACGAATCATATTTTTGACATAGATTTTCAAGTGCCTTTTCATAGAACTAATGTTTTTAATTTCTTAAACTGTTCATTTTTTTTTCTTTCATGACTTTGGTGTCATGTCAATCCATCTGACCAAAGATAGTTCAGATTTTTTTCTACTTTTAGAATTATTAGTATTAGATTATACATTTAGATATGATTCATTTTGAGTTTTTAAAAACTAAGGTATAAATTATATGTCAAGACACTTTAAAAATATATAGATGTTCAATTTTTCCTGCACCATTTATTGAAATGCTTTTATCCCTTTGAACTGCTTTTTGGATTCTTGTTGAAAAATCAATTAATCTGCATTTTTGAGAGCTGGTTAATGGACCTTCTATATTATCCCTTGATGCATGTTTCTATTTTTGTAAATACCACATTGTCTTTATTCTTATGACTTTGTAGAGGGCAGTGTGAATCTTCCTATTTCATTCTTTTCAAAATTGTTTTTAATCTCATCAATGTCTTTTTTTAATAAAAAAGCTTCTGAAATTTTCCTGGAGATTTTTGACTTGATAGATCATAGTGGGGAAAATTCATAACTTTAAGTATTTTTCTGATACATGAGCAGGGTAGATTTATGTGTTTTTAAGAAACCTATGAGTTGATTCATAAGTATTTTAAAATTTTCAAAATACAGTTTCTACCATTTTAATTTTTGGAGATATTTCATTTTTTAAAATTTCAAGTTCTAATTGATAATGTGTTATTTATTATCTCCAGTGTGTGGAGTGACACCCCTTTATAATTTTCAGCCTGTGAATTTGGAAGGGAGCTGCTTGAACGGGATTTCCCATATCTGCCTAACACTTTTCTTGCTCTTTCTGCCTTCTCAGGGACATCATCCTTTGTTCAATGTCAAACTGTCTCTTAATTTCAGAAACAAGGCCAACTTCCCTTCATTCTTCTTTCACCACTTTTCTAGTAATGACTCCTATAATTCCAGTCCAAATTAAAAGCTCAAGCTAACCAAAGCATCAATGATTTTTTTTCATCTGTAGGTGTTCAAGGAAAACTCCCAATGAATGTATCCTCCAATTTTTATCTTGAGGTCCATTTGGATAGTAATTGTTCCATTATATTGGACCCTAAGCACAGTCTGCACAATACTGAATAGGCAACTCTTTGTTTCTTACAATTATAGATAAACTTATTATATATTTTGTCTATGCTGTATATTAGTTCCCTTTTCTGCAAACCAGTGACACTTGGTTTGAGGTTCTACATGAAAAAAAAGATGTATTTCTACATGGTCATTTTGATAGTGATCACTATTTTGTTTTGATTATCACTGGAAATAATATTTGCATTTTTTACCTGTTTTGCTTCATAGTCCTTTGCTTAATTCATGACTCTCAAAAACAAGCTAAAATTTGTGTGGTAAGTCATGTGCACTCAAAATAAAGACACTGGCTATTTCATTCTGGAAACAAACCTGCTTCTCTACTATTCTGAGAATATGGACAGGTAAAAGAAACCTTTAATGACAAAAATCTTGAGCATGGAAAAACCATGGATATCTGTTGGGTAGGCCTTGTGTTGTGCCCAAGCCACTTCTGCCCCTGTAGGAAATAGAAACAGGCATTCTGCCTTTAGATAGTACGTTATAATTATATTAATTCTATTTTATAAGGAACCATAAATTCTAATACTACAGCCTCATTGGTATTATCTCTTCTGTGATTGATATGACTTACCTGATAATATTATATAGCAATTCCCTCAACTTGGGTATCTAGAATTTAATTTTACAAATTAATTTGTTGGAAGATTCAGTGGAAAGTTATATCCCCAAAGGTTAACTATGGCATGAATGTTTTACTATATCCAAGGTGACCCTCTGTGTGCTTTAATTTGTTTAAATAAACTAAAAAACATATAACTTCTGGCACAATACCAGTAGACCATGGTTATATCAGCTTTCCTAAATCTGCAATTTGAAATTCTAGTTAGAACTATAATACTTTTTATCTTAACAAACCTTTGAATTGAGATGTTTAATATCTAGCCATCTAAAAACCCAAGCTAACATTTACATTTCACCATTTGTACTGCAAAAAGCTATGCTTCAGAAAAATGAAATGTATCATTTAAAGCCTTTGTGTTTCATTCTTTGGCCAATGATAGAAAGCCACATTGTTGACTTAATGTGATTTTACTGGAATATGATATAACATAATTATATTAGTATGCTAACAGCAAGACTTCTTATACAAATAACTCTGCAGTAATAATAGTGATCATATGTTGTATCTGCCATTGAGATTGTTTTTCTTCAAAAGAGAATTTTGTGATAAGGGTCATTATTCGTCGGCCCCCTAGAGCATGATCATTTAATGCATGGATTAAAACTATTAAAAAACATAAAAGGAACGGGATATGGGTGCGAACTATTGAGATAATGAAATTTTTGGAGGTCAGGATGAATGACATAATTTTAAGATTTTCATGAACAAGATAATTTTGACCTTGGTATAACAGGTAAGTGTAGCTGCTGTTTGTTGATAGAGGCTCTTTCCAATATCTGTATGCCTAATAATTGCTGGCTATAAGGCAATAACATTTATAGTGATTTTGCTTGACATTAAAATAGACTAGCCTCTTTGGCCTGTTATGGCAGCAAGACTAAGAGAATACATCTTTTCAGGCATTGATGAACAGAAGAATGTTTATTGCCTTCACTGATGTATTCCCCGCCCCCTCCCCAACCAGGTCTGCATGTCATGCTTTTCAAAGGCAAGCCAGCCAGCTAAATTTTGCTTGCTTTACAGAATGAGTAAGGTCCTTGCTTTAAATTGTCTGTGTCATGCCTAGGAAGGCTATCTATCAGCTGCTTTAAATTGTTCCTTTTTTTTTTCCTTTTTCAAATAGAAAAAGCCAAGGGAAGGAAACTCCTGAATTTATGTGACTCATTATCAGCCTTTTATAACTCAATACTTTCTCTCACCATCACCAAGTGGCTTTCTCAAGCCAGACCTTTATTTAATTACATAAATTCAATCTGGACCAGCACTTAATTACCTAAGTACTGACTACAACACACCTTGAGTTTGGCAGGACTACTTATTGACCATCTAAATATTTGTTGAAGTTAAAAAAAATGGAGTAGATACACTTAGTCCTTGCTCTGTCTTCAAGACCATTACAATCACTGTAAGAGTGACAGGAATCGGAAGACATGCAATAGTGGAATTTGGCATCTGTAAGTAATGAAGTCGAACAATAAGAGTGGAAAGGCAAGAACAAGACAGAAAATGGTTAGCGCCCTGCTAGATTATAAAGTTTATTTTAATTAACATTCCTGGCTTAAGTAGGATGAGGATAGAAAGCTATCAAATAATGTGTCTTGCACTGATCTAAATAATGAGATTATTCAAGATTTCGGAGAGGTTCACTAGTTGAAGAAAAAATGAAGGAATTCTTTTATTCTGAGTTCTTTCAATATTAAATCACCAATTGATAAACTAATGTACACTAAATCCACCTAGGACAAACATACAAAATCAGACTACTCCTTGACCATTACTACCATAGATGATCAGTGTTTTCTTCTTTTTTTTATTTTAATATAGGCATTGAGATTAACCTATTTTAACTTGCTGTGAGCCTTAATCAATAGAACACTCATATATTAAGAACATTGACATCCTAATAAATAGGTGTGCAAATGATGTGAATGGACAATTCATGGTAAAACAATTTACTTGGAGGTATACATACATAAATATTTTCTCATTTATGCCAATAATGAAAAGTACACTAGCTACAATGAGACACTAAACCACTATAAAAATAAAACTGCCTCTTTTTCACATTGTATATTTTAGCAATTCTAAGATACAAAATGTTTAAATTATCACATATCTGAAGTTGATGAATCTTTCTGTAGTGGCCTCTTAGGTATAACTGGTAGATAGAGACTTTGGTTCATGTTGCCATACCTAAGTTGAATTAATAAGTTTGTGAGGCTGGTTATTGTCACCATTAAAGAAATCATCATTATTTTTCCCACTGAACCCATCAAGAGGGAACAGGTATGCTGCAGTTACAAGCAAACTCAAAATCTCAATAGTTTAACACATAGACTTATTTCTTGATTATTTTATGTTTATTTTGGGTCAGCTGGGGTGTCTCTGCTTGCTAGGTTATTTGAGGCCCTATTGCATTCTCATCCTGATTAGAATTTCCATAATGACTTCAACAATTTTCCTGATCAAACATTGAACTGAGTTACTTCTGCATATCATCTCATTGGTTAAAGAAAGCCATGTGATGATGTTGAACTTGAAATGGCAATCCTGCTATCACTTATAGAGGTGCACTGGAATACTGAGGAGTAGACCCAAGTCCTCCATGGATTCAACTCAGCTGTTGCTTTCTTTACCCCTGCTTTTTCATTTGGCTGAATTATAAAAAAAAATGAATGCCTTTTGTTTCAAATTCACATTCATAAAAGTAAAAGTTGACTAGGTTCATTTTTAGAATGATTTTGAATAAGAACCCAGTGACATTTATAACTGCTCTTAGTGCTAGATTGTATACCCTCCTGTCCTCACCTCAATGTGTATGTTAAAATCTTTATCCCCAGGACCTCAGAAGAAAGTGTCCTGATCATGTTACAGAGCTGGGGCCTTCTGGGAAACTGAGCAGTGTGAAGTTTTGATTGCAAGAATCGGGGATTGAAAAAAATCAGAGATTTCAGACCTGTCACTCAGAGTAACAGACATGAGTTTCTTAAAAGGATAGGGAAAGGGGACACTCTCAAGGGAGAGAGTAGATCCTATTAGTAGAGGGGTAGTGTGCCTCTCCTGAGCTCTAGTTTTACTGGGGCCCCCAGAGAAATTTCCAGAGAGTCTCAATGAGGTTCAAATCTTTTTTTTTTTTTTTTTTTTTTTTTTTTGACAGCAAGATCCTCAGGTCCTTTTGGACACACAGGACAACTTTAGATCACTTTGGCCCATGCTGACTAGTTCTTGCACTTTGGCCCATGCTGACTAGTACTTGAATTCTTAACCATAATTTTTTTTTACAAATTTCATGGTTAGGAAGAATTATCCTTATTTCCCTGAATTTTAGGATCTGGTCTATGAAAAGTGTCAAAGTCTCCCCCTTCAGGATAACTTGGGTTCCTCTTATCAACATTACTTCAGGCCTGCATTTCTCCTGCAAGTCGAGTAGTTTGCTGAGGAATATGACATATTCTGTCCAATTAGGCCAGGTAGGGCTTCAGGTAAATTGCTTATTGGAAGAAAATACATGTGGGTGTCAGCACAGTGGGCCCATTTTATAGAATTATTTCCTTAATCTCATGTTGCACTATTCACATCTGTCTGCTTCTTATCAACACTTTGACCTTGACTTTCTAATCTCTAAAACTGGGAATAAGTATATTTTTGCTATTTAAACCACTTGGTCTGCAGTACTTTGTTATGGGCACCTTAGAAAACTGATATAATCCCCTCTTTCCATTTTAGTTTTATAAAAGTGCAAATGATGGATATTTGAAGCATTATTCACACACAATCGTTTTTCTTAGATATTTCTGGCCTCTCTTTCAAACTGAAGAGTAAGGGAAAAGATATATTGTTTTAGTTTTACTGTCCCAACTTGGCTGATTTTAAAGTTTGGTCAGATGTAAAACAAAAACAAAACAAAACAAAAAAAAAAAACAAAGTTCAAATGTTTTCACTGATATTTGGAAGCTAAGCCACAATAAATGTGAGGAGGGGAAGAAAAGTTCAGTAGATTAGACAAAGGGGAACAAAAGGTTAAAAGCAAGGGTGGGGTATAGGAATGGGGTCCTAAATAAGATATATTCCATGCTTGTATAAATTTATCAAAATGGATTCTACTGTCATGTATATCTAAGAAGAACCAACACAATTAAAACAAAAATTGGTCATGTTCCGATGGCAATAGTGTTAAACTTTGGAACTTAGAATTTACTCAAATTCTTATTTTTTTTCATATCATTTTAGGCTTTACCTTGAGTACTGGTAAGATTCTGTGCATATCACTCATATTTAATTATGGCCAAAAACAGATGAAAATTTACCACTTCCATCTTTTAGATAAACAACAACAAAAAATATACAAATTGAACAACTTTCTCAGTTCATAAGAAGATAATGCTACAAAGTAATATATAAGCCCATTATTTGCAAAAGTTTCCTGTGTCCCTTTATTTTTATTTTTTTAAAGTTAAGAACCCTTAACAGCAAATATTCTGCACATAGATGTTAACCTAGGCAGTATGTTGTAGAGCAAGAGCAGACCTCTAGCCCTTGTTCATGTTATACAACTGAAACTTATGACACCACAGATTTTCAGGAAGGGAGATAGGGCTTGGACATTTTATCATTTTACATATTTTCCCCCACTTCATTGTCATCTCTTTTTGACTGATGGAAGATTATTTTCTTTTAATTTTCTTTTTAGTTGTCGATGGACCTTTTATTTTATTCATTTATTTATATGTGGTACTGAGAATTGAAGCCAGTGCCTCATACATGGTAGGCAAGTGATCTACCCCTGAGCCACAACCCCAGCTCCTGGTGGAAGATTCTTATTGAGTAATTTGTCTAAGATTCTTATTGAGTAGTTTGTCTAAGGCTCTTAGGTGAGAATCAAAATCTGAAAAGATAGTTCCTCATATCCCTCAGGTTTGGAAGCATAATGGGGTTTTGAGATAGACTTAGCATCAATAAACACATTAATGAAAGCACCATAAAAGTGCACACGTGTTCAGTGAATAGGGGTTCAAAACTGTCAAATATATTAACTTTGGCCCATAAGCATGACTTAAGCACTTTTATTTGGATTTTAATATTTTATGTTCATGGTATGTTTCATAAGTCATCATTTTGAACAACCTGAGAGAAAATGCAAGGTTTTGATTTTCATCTTCAGTGAGATCAGATATTAATGCATTAGGTGAATGATTCTCGGAGATCAATTGCCTTTTAGAAATCAGCAAGAGAAGGGGAGAAACTTTGATAAGTTCATTATATTTTAGAAACGCTAAATTTAGTTTTAATTTCTCTTGAAGTTATGTGATGATTTCTAGGATGGTCAGAAAATTTCCTGAAATATGCTAAAAATTTATCACCAGGGAAAAAAGGATTTCAAATAAGCAGGACCTCACTAACTCCATTTATTCACTTAGTAAATTGGGAGTATTCTGTTTTCTTAGAGTTCTAGCTTCTCTGTCTGCTGGATGGTCTGGAAAGAAATAGTATCATTTAAAATATTCAACTTCATCAAAGTATGAGATTTGGATTTGATCCTCCTGGTCATATTACCATTATTAATATTACTACTACTAATCACAAACTAGTTTTGATCTACCAGTGACTCTTCAGTTTCCATTCATTCAGTCTATACTTGATCTATTTCCTTTGCTCTTATCTTTTTCCATGCCAGCCCACTTTTGAAGATTTTTGTGTTTCTAGTATTTAAAGGTTAAGGAAGGAACATTTACAAGACAGCTGTCTTATTAAAACTACAGTATGGAATTGCAAATAAGAATTAAAATCACAATAAATAGTCATCTGAGAATAACTAGCAGCAACAATTCTAAGCCTTGATAGAATATGCCATTGTGAACAGGCTTATCCAATTTACTTCCCAAATAGAAAGGCAACAATATTACCAAAGGTTTTCCTTGTAATTGTAATAAGATTTGTACTTTTCTAAACATCTGAGGTTTAGCTGCAGGATTATTTGGGCTCTTTGGTTTCTATTAGAGGAATAAATTAAGCTTTATAAATATATATTATAGCCAATGCATGGAGAAAACTGCACATGATGTATGCTTTAAGTTTCTACCATAGGTTTTGTCAACTGATTTCTTTAAAAACTCAAAAATACTTTTTTGGTGATTATATGTTCTTTGAAACATCAAATATCTCAATAATTGTTTCAATCAATATTTGGTTAAAACATGTAATCCAAAATAATACATACATGTTCTTGAGGTTGGGGCCATATGAAATTGCCAATATTCAACTGGCTTTGACATAAAAAAAATCATTTTCATGATTCAGCTTGATATGAAAATATACAAAGTGAAACTCTCTGATGTTTTAACATAGTTTAAAAGATCTGTTTTTAAGAAAGCCAACCATTCCTCAAACAGAGGAGTTAGTGAAAAACTTCAAAAGCTAAACTCCAATGAAAAAGACTTCCAAAATTTTATTGAAATACTACATTTGTGGAATGTGGAATGTGCTTTAGGAAAAAATTAGAGGTAATTGTGAGGAAAAGTTTTTAAAAATTGATATGAAAAAAATGTACAGCTGTCTTTAAAATTTTCAAATATTCCTTGGAGACTGCTTCTAAAATTTTGCTTCACAGAAACAACTGTCTATTAGTTCATTCTGTCCCAATTCAATGCTGAACTGAAGGCACTATCTCATTACTGTGCTCAGTGGCAACTTTTCAAAACTTCTTTCTGAAGTCTTTTTGCAAAAAAGCATCATTAAAAATTCAATACACAAATAAGTCATCTCATTTGTCCCAAAATGTGGTATGTGCATTTGCAGTTTTGAATAACTATAGTATGATAGGACTTCAAAGAGCAAATGTGATAGACATAGAATCAATTGGCCAATCTAAAATATTCAGTTTTGGTTTAAAGAAATAACAGGATCCCAGTGGCTAGGGAGGTTAAACCAGGAGGATGGCAAGTTCAAAGCCAGCCTCAGCAATTTAATGAGGCCCTAATGCAACTTGATGAGACCCTGTCTCTAAATAAAATATATATTTAAAATTGGGAGCTGGGGATGTGACTAGGTGGTTAATCACACCTGGGTTCAATCCTTGATACAAAACACACATGCGTGTGCGCGTGCGTGCACACACACACCACACACACACATACACACCCCCTTACTTTCCTTAAAGTAATTCATCCCCGTATGATTGTAAAGATGCAGTACATATTAACAAGACATTAAAGTGTGTGACAATAAATATTTTTGACAAAAAAACAAAGCAACTGTTTCTCATTTTTATTTCTTATTTTTGATCTGGCTTGTGAAGTGGGTAGATCATGATAATATTTATGTGTCCTTCTGTACTGCAGTGATAAGTCTATGAATACTTATATAATTATGAAAAAATAGGGAATTGAGGAGCAAATATGAAATAGTGGGGAAAACCTCAGGGAAATGAAGCTAAGGAGGAGAAACTAAATGCAGGCAAAAACACATACACACACACACACAAAAACACAACCCCCCCAAAAAACAAACAAATCCCATCTCAGCCGGTGGTGTTCAAAAACCATCCTTGCAATTTGAAAATCAGTACAATATATGCTGATGAAAAAGCTTTGGTTTGTACAAAATGAATACTTGAGAACATCAAAGAGAATTTTGCTTATCACATCAAATGGAACATTTTGGAACGCTTATGGGAATAATGTAGCCTAATGGGCCTTGGAATCGTAGAAGATAGTCCTGTTGAGACTGAATACTATGGCTGAAGCACTAAATTAGTAGAAAAAAAGGAAGTGAGAAATGACTTCAGGAACTAAGAGATTAACACTAAGTGTCATGAAGAAAAGAATGAAACAAATTCTCTAATTAGAGATTTTCTTTGGCTTTTCTCAAATTTGAAAATCCATGAACTTCATAAGAAGGTAGAATTTAGTCAATTATGTGCTGTGGTCATATCACATAATAGCCACTGATTCAGGTGATAGGTTCTACCTTCAAGGATCTGGAGACAGAAGTAGGCCAATGATCACATTCTACTGTACTAAACATAATGACAGAAATGTAAGCATGGAGAGTATGAAATGGAACAAAATCAAGGCTGTGTGAGTCAGGGCAGGCTCTTGGAGGTGGTCCGTTGGAACTGAATTTTGAAATACATACTGAAATTAGCAAGGTAGAAAAGCTGGGGAAAAGGCAAAGAAAGTGGTGTTTAAAGTCCCAAAGTGAGAAAGCATGGTATGTTAGTTGAAATACATGTAGTCTATAGACTGAATTGCACTGTATGAGTGGAGGATTAGAATATGGAAACTCTTACAGCTACCAGCAGCCATCCAGTTACTCCATGTAGGCACCCAGCCAGAATTCCACTCCAGAGCCCTGTTTCCTCATCTGATGGAGGCCTTAAGAGTCTCCTGTTAAGGAAACTGTTAGACTGCCTAGAGAGCTAAAGGTACCTGTCACATGCCCCACTGATATTGTGGCAGCTTAACATGTAGACTTTTATCTTTATTCCTTCACCCAAAGGCTTTCTTTCTCTGCCTCTCTAGGGAAAAGGTACTAGAAAAATCATTATCCTGGGGTGGCCTCATTATAAACAGTTTGCCTTGTTTCTGTGAAGTCTTCTCTAAGCATAGATATGAAAGGGAGAAAGTGTTGACTCCACAAGCTTCCTTTTGCAAATCTGAGATGTTATTTGTTCATCTGAGAAGTAATTAGACGTGAAATAAATTTTAAGAATAGACTCTACATAATTGATGGAACTCTAAATACTGGTACTATAAAATTAGATGACTACAAGTAGAATTCTGTGAATCTACATGAGAATGCCTATATAAAATTATGGACAACAATTAGTGCTGATTACTGTTTCTGGGACTAGTTTCCAGTTAATTGAAACTATATTGTATTGCTATAAGCAAATCTGAAAATTAGCAAATCTTAACTGAAAACCAACTTGAACCTTCCATGAACCCTCAATTCAGCATTTTGTCATTAACAAGAGGTGGAAAAAAAGTGCTTGTCAGATTTATCTCAAAGATTAGGTAGAACACATGTCAACTACATTGTCTAGGCAAGCTTTGCACATTTGTGATCAAAATATCTGACAAGAACAACTTACAGGTGGAAAAGTGTTTGGCTACTGGTTTCAGAAATTTACTCCATGGTCAGGCAGCACATGGTGGTGGAAATTTGTGGCAAAGGAAAACTCCTCGGCATGTAGTCAGGAAGCATAGAGATAAGGGGAAGGGGCCACAGGGAAGATGAACCCCTTCCACAGCATGACCCCAGTGACCCTCCTGCCTGCAGTTAACACTGCTTTGTCCATTTAAACTAGGATAAACCTATTAGGTTATAACTCTCCTAATTATTTCATGTCTGAATATTCTTTAATTGACACAGGACTTGTGAGGGACAACCTCACATATAAAAAATAATATTCATATACACACACATACGCTCTTTACATATAAATGTGTGTGTACATATACATATGTATAAAATACAATTATATATAAAATTTGCAGAAGTAAAAATTGATTATAATGATGACTTTTTACTTTTAATTTTTAAAAATAAGATTTTATATTTTATTTAACATACTGTATTTTTTTGCAGTGGCAGTTAGTTGAAGTGAAATACTATAGAAGAGTGAACTGTGCATGTGTATATGTATCCCTACTATTCCTTTGTTTCTGAAGCCCAGCCTATCAAAAATAACTCTTGTATTTAAGTTAATAAACCTTTATCACTTGTTTTATATAGTATTTACTATGTGCCAGAAAATGGTGCAACTATTGGCACATTTAATGTACATAACCCAATATAGAAGGTCCTATTATTAGTATATTTTATAAGTTGAGAATTGAGACCCACAGAATTTAAGTAACTTACCCAAGAACATACAAAAGCAAAGGGTGAAGCTGGGAGAGAAACTCGGGTAACTTGACTCTTGTTCTTTCTACTCGGGAATATATTACAGGGATAGAGCTTATTGTATAATAGATTCAAATACATTCAGGAATACATCCCTGACACATCAGGCTAAGTGTCTAGAGTCGCCCAGATTTTCTTCAATTAAGACATTGATTGTCAGTGGCAGTCTGTGTGGTGAGGCCCTTCCAGATTTGTTAAGCTGTGAATGAAGACTTCCTGAACTTCTCAACTCCCCCAACACCTCAGCTCAAAACCTCAGATTCTACCTTATATAACTCTTAAACTTGCCTTTTGCTAACTTCTCTCCTCATTCTAATATTTCATGTATAATTTTATGTTCCCAATATCACTTTGCATTTAGACTTTATTTAATTTACTCTAAGATATTTCTTACAAAATATTCTACTAAGAAGAAATGCTACTAAGTCATAATACATTATAGTCTTATCACTTAGAATCTATGCATTATACTTGGAAGAAAATAAAATTATTTATAAGTTTTAATCATACTGCTTTTGTGCATACCTAAAACAGAAAACATCATCCTCTGATTAAGATGATCCAAAAGCTTTTTTACATTTTGAATTTAAATCCTTTGAGCCACTTTTCAACTCAATGATGACATGATTTTCTACAGAATCATCCTTGGTGTTATCAAGAACATTGAAGACTTAGCAGTTTCTAAAGGTGCTCCACTTGACTGCTGTCTGGTTGTTAAAATTACAGCAAATTTAAGATACATTCTGCATTCAGAGATATTATAATGAGGGTAAGATGAATGTCTTAGAATTGATTGAGTACTGCATATAACACTGACTGATAATAACTCATGAATGGTTATATCACAGTCTTGTAAAGATGACCAGTCTCTGGGAATGTCCAATCAGTTCTGTAAGGCTAGAAGAAATGGGACAGAGCCAGAAAGGCCTGAGCATGCACAGAACAAGAACATGGCATGACCTAGAATAGGTGCTGAGTAAATACTTTTGAATGAGTGAATCCCAACTTTACAGCAGAATGAATCCCAATTTTACAGGCACTCACTAATTTATTGTGTCAGTAGTTCAACAGTTCTTGTATTAACTAGAGAATAATCTTACTTACTCTGGCTATATATTCAACTCTCTACCTCTTAAAAATAAGCATTCTTTGTTTTTTCAAAAACTACAAGTTTGGGCTACCCAAGGGCTGCCCTTCTCTTAGGCAGGGTACTTTCATTTCAATAAATCCTCTTGTTCTATCTAAAGACAAAACTACAAATTTGGGAAAAGGGTCTGAACCACAAAAATAAAGGTTATGGCCACATGAGCTTCTGCAGTGTGTGAAGGTCATGTAGTGATACAGCAGGAATGCTTATGAGGGCTTAGATTAAAAAGTTAGATTCAGAATTTCTTGTACCAATATAGCTAATGTACACTTATAGTTTAATAGCGAAAACAACAATAAAAACTAATCCAACTAAAAATGAACTAAGGACTTAAATAGATATTTTTCCAAAGAAATAGTCCTCAGGAATATGAAAGATGTCCTATGTCATTAATCAGGAAATACAAATCACAACCTCAATAAAATCTTTCTGCACATGTTAGGGTGTCTATTTAAAAAAAAAAACTAAAACAACAAATGTTGATGAGAAAGTAGAAATTGGAAGCTGGGAATGCTGATGGTTTAATGTAAATGGTACAGGAACTACTTCATGATCCTGCAATCACATTTCTAGGTACAGAGTAAATCCAAAAGAATTGAAATCAGGATCTCAAGGAGATATCACTTTTGTTCATTGCAACATTATTTACAGTAGCAAAGATGTGAAAAAAACTGGATATACATCTAGGGATGGATATAGAAAATGTATATGAGTAACATAATGGAATATTTTCTAACCTTAGAAAAGATGATCATTCCATTTAAAATAACATTAATGAAACTGGAGGACATTTAAACAGTAAAATATACCATCACAGAAAGACAAATACTGCATGACACATGAGGAATCTACAAACTCAGAAGAGACTAAATAGTGGTTTCCAAGGGTTGAGGGTGGAAGAGGAAATGAAGAGTTGCTAATCAATAGGTATAAAGACAGTTTTATGAGATGAATAAATTCTAAAGATCTTCTGCATGATGTGTTCATAGTTAACAATACTGTATTACATACTTAGCATCAATTAAGAGGGTAATTTTGTACTCATTTTTATATAACAAAATTAGATTAAATGGGAAATACAAGACTCCTTTAAATTTATCACACTAAAGATATATATCTGTATATGAGGAATCTATTCAATTGCCTATTTTGGAAAATGGCTTACCTGTGTTTCATCAGGTAGGAGGATTATACAATCCGTAAGTATGGAAACATCTGTGTAATCTCTTCCTTTGAACTTTGTTGATTGTCATTGCTTCAGAGACTATATACATCAGTATGCAGCAATAACACTTGGGCTATCTGCTAAGGTTGGTTTTATCAATATGATTTGATTCCATGCACAAAGTCCATATACTGATTTTCTAAAATAACGAAAGTCAAAACACAGGTACATCCAAGACCAAAGTGACATGCTGAACCTGCTTCATTTAACAAATGTGTTTAGAAAAAAAATTACCTTGAATATAAAATAGTAAAGATTATATAATTCATTTTGACGTAATCATACATGCACAGAATTTCATTTGCTCCACTTCAGTCCTCAGTGCCTCTTCTTTCTCTTCCCTCCTCCCTCTTATTTCTCTCCCTCTACTCTACTGGTCTTCGTTTTATTTACCTATTTTAATTTGTTCTTTATAGATATACATAAATATACCACAGTGAATATACCACAGTGAATTCTATGTTCATGTATGTGTATAGTATAATTTTGTCAAATTCATTCTGCATTTCCTCTGAGCCTAGGTATTATTGACTTTTAAAAAGACAGAATGGAAAGGGGAGGTGATACTTCTTAAGTGGTTTATAGTTTACAATAAAACCTATACTTAACTTTGGATGGTTTTAAGAAGCAGGATCAAAAATGGAGAAAGACTTAGGTTTAAACTCACTATACATGTTTGGTGGTCATTACTATTTGAAGATTAAATGAGACCCTTCAGGTAATTGTGAATTTCCAGTTCCTTGAGATTTTGAATTCTAGGATAGACAGAATTGTTAAGGATGTCATCAAGGTGACTAAAGCATGTATTAAGGGACTTATAAGATCCTTGCAGTTCTATGTTTTTATAGTACTCGGAAGATAAAAAGGAGAGTAGTCTGTATAACAGCACAGCTTGACTGAGAAGCTAGAGATAATGACATGTGCAAATGATTTGTGATACGCATTAAGTTAAAGCTTCTGAGAAATCCTGCTCTTTTCATCATACCCTTTCCCCATTTAACTTCTGCATTTTTTCCATATTTTTGTTCAAATACCTAATTACAATTCAAGGACCAGCCTTAATGAGTCTTTATCTACAATATCTGTATTGGCTCCTTCCCCAGTAGATTGGTAGATTTAATTACTTCTTCATCTACATTCTTGTTATATACATAATTTAAATAGAATGGTTATAGGATTTATTTACATTTTCTAATTACTGCTAAAATGTGAATTTCTTTGCCAACTATTCATTCATTCAGACATTGATTTAACTCATCATAGACCAAAAAACTCATGAGTCCTGACTGAGAAAAAATTTACAGATTTCTTTCATTCCTCACACACAGTCCAGGGCTTTTATTTATTTATTTATTTATTTATTTATTTATTTATTTATTTATTTATATTAGCTACACATGACATTACAATGATCTTGGCAATTCATACATTTGAGTCAGGCCTTTTAAATAAAGAATACTTTTGAATAGCAAACATGTTAGAATCTAGAAATAAAATCCTACCAGAGGGATGTAGAACTATTATCTCCTTCCTTGTGAAGACACATCTTGATTTCTGATTCAACCTTGCTCTGCATGGATACAAATATCCATGAAAGGCAGGAATACAGAGTAAAATGAGAGTCACTCTCTGAATATGGTCCTTCCTAAATACAGCAGAGTACCTGGGAGGAAACAAATGCCAAAGCTAACAAATATGAAATATTTCTAAAATTATATCTCATAATTTACTGAGTAGAATTTTAGCAAAGATGAGGGGGAATATTTCTCAGTGATTAAATCTGTCCAGTCATCTAGAGAGTTTATTTTTCCAAAATGTGAACTTATAGAGATCATCTCTGCTCCTCACCTTCTTTGCAAAGAAGAGGTGAAAGCTCTCTTCCTATACATCATTTCCAGGCATGATCTCATCCATTTGGCTTATATTCTTACAAACATCAAATAACTCTCCTCTTGTTTCTCTAGCTTTTTTTCTCCTTGCCTCCTGACTAATCTAGGGCTTCCTGTGACCCAGAGGATCCCACTACCATTTATACAAGGAAACCATAGCACAATACTGTAATTTGCGAAAAGAACTACTTCTTAAACAGCAGATGTCAGGATAGCAAACACAGAAAGCAAATCAGAGCTGTATCTCTGAATTGTCAATTATCAGTTTTCCTTACCAGGGAGAACCTAAGTGTCCTGATACAACTGCTTAGGGCTTTCAGATACATTAAATTATTTCAGGCTTCCCTTTAGCAGAACTTATTCTTAGATAACTTTAGCTTGATATCTTCTTTCCTCTGTGTTTAGAGCCTAGGCACATCCATGAAAAATCAATTATCCAAACTATATAAGTGACACACAACAGTGTTGCCCATATCCAGTCAGGGTCCCTATAGCTATAACTATAGTTTCTTCCCTGAGAAGTAGAAAGTATCACTTATCTAATAAAACTTTCTGGCCTATCTATCCAAAGGTAATTTTGTATGGGGCAGATCATCTTTTACGTTCAAAGTCAAAGACAAAATCTCAAAGGACTGCCGTCCATGTAGCAATATAGATATAATGCAACAGTATTTTGGGTGAAGAAAAAAGTAACAGTAGAATTTTTGGCTGTTCCTGAGGCATTTTGTTGTCTTGAAATGTCTGTCTTCATACTTATTTTGAAAGAATCAAGATATCAAGAAATATAAATATCATATTGAAGAAAAGATAGCCTCTTCAACAAATAGTGCTGGGAGAACTGGAAATCTATACATAACAAAATGAAATTAAACCTCTCTCACCATGCATAAAACTCAACTCAGCGTGGATCAAGGACCTAGTAATTAAACCAGAGACCCTGTGCCTAATGGAATAAAAAGTATGCCCAAATCTCCATCATGTCATATTTGGCCCCAACTTCCTTAATAAGACTCCTATAGTGCAAGAATTAAAACCAAGAATCAATGAATGGGATGGATTCAAACTGAAAAGCTTCTTCTCAGCAAAAGAAATAATCAGTAAGGTTAATAGAGAGCCCACAGAATGGGAGCAAATCTTTACTGCAAGCACATCAGATAGAGCACTAATCTCTAGGATACATAAAGCACTTAAAAATCTTAACACCAAAAAAACAAAAACAAATGACCCAATGAATAAATGGGCCAAGGAACTGAACAGACACTTCTCTGAAGAAGATATACAATCAACAAATATATGAAAAATAATGCTCAAAATATCTAGCATAGAGAAATGCAAATCAAAACCACTCTAAGCTACCATTTTGACTGGAATGAGATGAAATCTATCAAAAATACAAACAACAATAAGTTGTTTGGAAAAGGATGTGGGGAAAAGGCACACTCATATGTTGGTTGCAACAATTTGCAATCGTACCAGCAACCTGGAAAGCAGTATGGGGATTCCTTGAAAAACTTGTAATAGAACCACCTTTTAACCCAGTTATCCCACTCTCCAGTTTATACCCAAAGGACTTAAAAACAGCCTACTACAGGGGCACAGTCATATCAATATTTAGAGCAGAAAAATTTACAATAGCTAAATTGTGGAACCAACCCATATGCCCTTCAGTAGATGAATGGATAAAGAAACTGTGGTATATATACACATGGAATATTACTCAGCATTAAAAAGAACAAAATCATGGCATTGGCAAGTAAATGGATGGAGTTGGAGAATATTATGCTAAGTGGTAAGCCAATCCCTGAAAAGCAAAGGCTGAATGTTTTCCTTGATCTGAGGATGTTGACTCATAATGGGGATGGGGAGGAGCATGGGAGGAATGGAGGAACTTTAGATAGGGCAAAAGAGAAGGAAGGGAAGGAAGAAAAGACGGAAGAATGAGATGGACATCATTACCCTAAATACATGTATAAAGACACAAATGGTGTAAAACTACTATGTGTAAAACCAGAGACTTGAAAAACTGTGCTCTATATGTGTAATATGAATTGAATTACATTCTGCCATCATATGTAACAAATTAGAGTATATAAATAATTTAATAAAAAAATAAATATAACATCGAGATTCATCTGATTGTAGGAAGTAACTGGCACAGCTCCACAGATGAAACTGAACTATTTGAAAGTCAAGGAACCTCTGACTCAATTTTTTATTCCAAAGTATTTTAATAGGTTAAGTTTACCCAGGGATAAATTAGCCTGGGTTATTTACATAAATGTCTTTGTCCACAACCAAGATCTGACCTTATCTCCTTAAGTCAGACTGTTTGCAAATGACTTTTCCTACATCCCTTCTAGTCTCCTAATCGGCTTAGAAAAGAGGTTCTCAGCCTTGGCTGCATATTACAGTTACTTGGGGGAACTTTAAAACGCATACTTACCTGGCCAGAGCTTCTGACTTAATTGGTTTGAGATGCAGCATGAACATCAGTCTTTAGAAAAGCTCCCCAAGTGATTCTACACACAACAAAAGATTGAAATCACTGGTTTAGAGTAAATCAGTTGTTTTATTCCACTCACAACCCACCCTCTTCCTACTTTAGTCTCACTTCCACCCACACACCTCTCCCTCTTTGTCCCAGTCAAAAGCAATTAAGAGATGTACATACTGTGAGCACTTTGCTCTAAACCAGGAGATACTAGTTCACATAACTTGCCTTATAAACATTTAGCTTTTAATATTGCTAGAAATATCATGCATACCATTGAAGTAGTTATTAGCATTCAGGAGTTTAAGATACGAGCATGTGATAAACAAATTGCAATATAATTTAGTAATATTCTAAGGAAAAAAATTCCAAAAAGAATGAAAATTCCTGGTATGGTCATACCTTGGAGAAGGAAATTTCTAATCCCTGACACAAATATCTGAGACTAGAAACAGAAGCAATTGGTCATATAAATTTTAATAGACAAAAAAAATTAAAAATTTGCCCTCACAGGGCTTTTTAAATGTTTAGTATAATGACAGGTATTGTGATTCTTCAAGAGTGTTGTATTAATAAGCATTCACAAATTTAAACACTTTATATTGGTGAGGGAAATCATTTTGTAGAACGATTTTTCTATCTTCTGCTTGAGCCAGGATACTTTCAAATTAAAAAATAAGTACCTATATTGAACTATATAGATGATAGAGAACTGGATATACATGTAAAAGAGGATGATTTATCAATACCACCAGGGTAAACTTAGTGTCATAGGGAAATTTAATATTTGTAGAGTGTGAAGCTTGGCTGAACTGGACTTCTTGCAGTGGATATATGTACTGGCAAATTCTATCATGTCCTCATGTGGCTTATAGATTTCAGCTAGCTGGAGAACTTTCCCATGGAAACATTTCATGCAGAACTAGTTTTCTTTTAATTCTGGGATTATTTTTTAATGTCCTCAAAAGATTCTTAAGTAATAACAGTGCTGATAAATATTGTAATTGTTTTATTTACTGTAGTGGAACAAACTACCCTAAATATTAATGTCTTTATGGGAATATAAAATGATACAGCTGCTATGGAAACTGGTTGTGTTCTATAAGATTAAATATAGGATTGCCATATCTCAAAATTTCATTTCCTAGGTATATACTCTTTTCAAAAGTACTAAGAATCACTGATTTAACAGATACTTGTACATTAATGCTCATTACACCATTATTCATAACAGCTCAACTGATGAATGGATAAGCAAAATGTGGTGTACATGTTATGTAATATTATTATTCAGCCAGAAGAACACAATGGAATTCTAATACATGCTACAATAGCATGGATCTTGAAAAAAAATTATGTTAAATTAAAGAGGGAAAAAGGATAAATATTCTGGGCACAGTGGCACACGCCTATAATTCCAGCAGCGTGGGAGGCTGAGGCAGGATTGCAAGTTCAAAGCCAGCCTCAGCAACTTAGTGATGCCCTGTTTTGAAATAGAAATAAAAAATAAATTAAAAAGGGTAGGGATATGGCTTAGTGGCTAAATTCACCTGAGTTCAATCCTTGATACTAAAATAAATAAATAAATAAATAAATAAATACAAATGTTATGCAAGCCCAATTATAAGCAATATCTGAAATTGACAAATTTATAGATGTGGAAACTGGGATCTAATCTGTGGCTAGAGGGAAGGAATGTAGAGTTATTGCTTAATTGGCCGAGTTTCTGTTTGGTATGATGAAAACGAATAACACTGTGAATATAATTATTGCCACAGTACTGCACACTTAAAATGCTTAAAATGGCAAATTTTGTTACATACATGTATATATAAATACATATGCATATAATATGCACTACAGATATAAAACCATGCAAAAATTCTTTAACATAAATGTATTAGTAGCTGAAAATATCATCACATGATTCTGAGTGCCAGAAATTCTACCTGCTCTTAGTTGGGAATTTCTGTTCCATCAAATATCAGCTGTGGGTTTTCATGAGTATGATGGTGTTGTGACCACAACATCTAAAGTGACTCCACTTACATACCTAGAAAATGGTACTGGATATCATCAAAGAGCTCCAAACTTCAGCTAGGAAGTTTACTTTTCTCCATGCAGTCCTCTCAACAAGGATGCTTGGACTTCCTCAGCACAGCATGATCGGGTTCCAAGATTTAAAGACGGACTTTGCCATTTCCCAGAGGCTCACACCAGAAATGAAGAGTTTCCCTCTTGTTGCACACTATCGCCCAAACAAATCATAGAGCCAGTCCAGATTCAAGAGAAATAAACAGAGATTTTCTCTGATTCTTCATAATTAAATGTTATAATTTTATGTATTCAATTGCCTCAATTACTTGAGAAACTTTAAAGTAATCTTTTAACATGACTCATTGCCAATATATTTACACACATAGGATAGAGCTCTGCAGCATACAAATTGTGCAGACACAGCCTTGTTCTCTACTAATTTTTAGTTAATTCCATGACATTTGCTTGGCTTAAACATTTGTCATCTCTAAAAGCTTGTTCCACCCAGCACACCTGACTTCATCTCAGTTATAACTCATGCTTAGCATTTTGTTCATCTTTATCATGTGACCATTTCTTTGAATTTTCTTTCCTATATTGCACAACAGTTGAGGTGAGAGCCCCATTATTTATGATTCTACCCTAGCCTTTGGCTCTTCAGATAGAGGGAAAGAGGTGTCCTCCTTTGTTTTTGTTTTTGAGTATGTCTAGATCTTGTATAAGGATTTTACTTATAATAATCAAAAACAAAACAATACAAAAATAAGCCAAACTTACTGAACACTTCATATATGCCAGATACTCAAGCCCCTTACAGGTATTCTATTACATAATCCTCAGAATAGCCCTATTGAATAGGCAAAATTCTATCCCATTTTATGGATAAGAATGTTCTTTTCTCTGAAGTCATTGCTAGTGGAATCAAAAATTGAAATTGGGTCTGATGGTACAGGAGCCAAAGTTCTCAGTTGGTACTAAAGTCTTTACCACAAAAGTTTATTTTCCTATTATTGCTTTAAGAAGTGTTTAAAAGGGTTCTATTTTAGATATAATGCTCAAGAACATGTGAATCAGGTAAGAATTTTTCTTTACTGAAAAAAAACAATTCCGCCATTTTTCAGTGTTACTGGGGTTTATTAATCAACAAGTACATCAGACAGAAAAAATAAAAATATTTGTCAGGAAGCGAGTTAGGATTTTCTATCATTTTCTGATTTTCTTCAAATGTTCTACCCCAGGTCTAGTAGAGGTGATGCTGGAAAAAGTCACGACTGAGTTTTTTTGAACATACACTGCATGTGACACTGGCCAATTCTTCCACTGCTGGGATAAAAATACAGATCCTTTTCTCCTTACTGAATTAACTTTGCTGTTATCCTATTTAAACCCAGTCACTATACATAATCCATTCACCAACATAGCAGATTTAAGGATATTCTTTCAGGTACTAACATGAAATCATCAATTGGGTTTTGTGTATTTAATCCACCTGAAGGATGGGCATAGTATAACTAGGCCTCAGTATAAAGCTCTAAAGTAGAAGACACAGGGGTTTTCATCTATGGTATCACAAGAGTTGGGAATAAGCAACTTATTCTTCTGCTTCATATGGAAAAGGGAAACTGGAGTCATACATAATTCAATTTTATGTTTGTAGAGTATAAGCAAACATAATGCTACAACATAAAGATGAGTAACATATTTACTGGGTAGTTTGTTTTTTATTTCTCTTATAATTTCAAATAACAAAATGACTTGTATGTTGTTCCATTGAACCTGCAATTGGAGTCACCCCAAAAGCAGTGTCAGGGGACCTTCCCTAAGGGAGTGTCTCAGGATGTCACATGATGGGGATTCCAAAGAAAGAAGCACTAAACACACTAAACAGTAACAGGTGACCAGTCCAAAACATTCATTAGAGAAACTTAGGGCTGCAGCTTATCCTTGCATTGGATGATGAGAAATATGGATATTCTACAAAAATGTGCCTATAGCAAGGGAAGGATACTCAGTTTATGTGCAGGTTTGAGGATTTGGGGTTCAGGTCTTGGGCCAATTTCAGTGACCCTTTATTAGTGTCTGGAAATCTTCAGGGCCCCAGTTTTGGCTCAAATCTGCTGGAATAATGCAGTGGACTAGGCTATGGGGTGGAGAACACAAGCCACTCTGTGATTTTCTGTCAGAACAGAGAAAGAAATAGGTATTTCCCAGTTGATGCTCACTCAAAATTTTCCCTATTTGGTGAACAATAGAAAAAGGGGCCACATTATTTTGGAGAGATGAATAGATTGTTACCACATAAAATGATAGGAGATTTAATAGAGAACTTTGAAAGTCCATACATGAAGGAAAGTTGAGCCTAAACTGAGGGAAAGCTCTGTAAATTACCCCATCATTGCTATAGGAATAAAGTTAATGATTGTTCTCCTTCAATTGCTCACTCTTCATTGGAAGACCTTAAATAAAATAAAGTATTGGGTTCATACCTGAAGGCGATGGGGTACTTTCATGGGCTGTAATAATGAAAATTATTTGGTCTGGGGATGTGGCTCAAGCGGTAGCGCACTCGCCTGGCATGCGTGCGGCCTGGGTTCGATCCTCAGCACCACATACCAACAAAGATGTTGTGTCCGCCGAGAACTAAAAAATAAATATTAAAAAAAATTCTCTCTCTCTCTTTCTCTCTCTGTCTCTCTCCTCTCTCACTCTCTCTTTAAAAAAATAATGAAAATTCAAGCACATCTGTTTTTTTCATATGATTTAAAGGATATATGTGAAGAAAGTAGAAAGTAGACAAGTATTCAGGTGAAGTTAGGAAAACAAGGAAAGTACGTTTCCAAAGGCTAACTGAACAAAGAATGAATTCTCTCTCGTACCTTGTAGCTATTGAGGTTTGCTGATAGCTCTGTTCCATATCCTCCTCTTCAGAGAAGCTATTTTATGGGACATTGCATAGTACTGTTACAGAAGAAAAAGAGAAAATGACCAAAGTACATACTCTCAAAGCTTCTGTCTAAAAGTAAAACATATAACATCTACTTGCATTTTATTGGCCAAAGCAAATCACAGGAGACAGGCGGTTAATTACTGCACTATAATGTGGCTGAAAGACAAATCAGAACAACTATTTTTCAACAGCTTGAGTGGTTATTACAGCATATTTAATATACAGTTTATCTTTTACTTAACTTGACTTTGACCTATAAAGACACAAAACATGTATCCCTATTCTCAGAAATTAAACAAAAAAAGAGAGCCTTTATGCAATGACATGCCAATATTATCTTCTCAATCTGTCATCATGTGGACTCAAGAAAAGCAGAAGGAAAAGTGTCATTATCTTTCATTCTTGCTGAAATGGGCCTTATAACAGGTCAGACTTGGTGTCCTCAGAGGGAAGCCAGAGTTGTTCTGGATGCTTTCACATTAACATCCAAGGGCAATGTGCTTCAAAACTCAATTAAGGTATGGTACATAGCAAAGATGTCAAGGAATAAGTTATCCTTTAGTGCTTTGAGGTAATCAAAGGCTGTGTGTGAGGAAAATTGTCAATGACACTAACACTCCACTGAAGCAAAAAAGTGTGCATTTAGCCGTGAGCTTGGTGGGAAGCATGGAGTGAACAAAATGGGAAGCTCACCTTGAGGTCTGTAAAAAGCATCTCCTGATGTCCTCACCCATGTTACCTTATCGATGTGTACCATCATCCAGCATTCAGGAGATTCCTCTCATATGGAGCAATCATCAATGCACAGCCTTAAGATTTACAAAAAGAAAAATATTTTATGGTTCCCTGATTTGCATGCTGATTGTCCTATGTACTAATGCATAGAAATATATCTGGATTCACTAGTATAAAAACACACTGAAAAAAAAGAAATATAGGGCTGGGGATATGGCTCAAGCTGTAGCGCACTCGCCTGGCATGCGTGCGGCCCGGGTTCGATCCTCAGAACCACATACAAACAAAGACGTTGTGTGCGCTGAAAAACTATAAAATAAATATTGAAATTCTCTCTCTCTCTCTCTCTCTCTCTCTCTCTCTCTCTCTCTCTCTCAAAAAAAAAAGAAATATAGGAATAATATTTGAGAGGGATAGATAAGGGGAAAAAAGAAATCCTCAGCTTTCCAGGGTGAGCCCTGAAATCAACTCTAACAAAATAAATCACATTATTTATTCTGCACTTCTTTAAATACAAAAATGGCTTACCTTACATGCATATTCTTTCTCCTAAACATTCTGGGGACAAATTGTGATGTGACCAAGACTTCAGATATGTTTGCATGTGAGTGGAAAAGCTTGTGTGTCTTATACTTAGCTCTCTATGTGGTTTACAGCAAATCATTCCCAATGTGGCCACCTTGGAGTTGGTTCTGCCATCCATTGTAATGTATATATATTTTCATTGTAATGTATATATATATATTTTTAGTTGTATATGGAAACAATACCTTTATTTTATTTTATTTATTTATGTGGTGCTAAGGATTGAGCCCAGTGCCCCACACATGCAAGGCAAGTGCTCTAACACTGAGTCACAACCTTAGCTCCAATTGTAATATTTTGAACCTACATCTGTCTATTAAATTCAACCAGGTTTCATAGGAAGCATCATTAGCACAATGGTCTCCACTTGCAAAAACTCAGGAGGTACGTGCAGAGGCTGCTGTTTTTTATCAAGTTTTAAAACAGCCAATAAGTCATGATGCAGTATATATAATTTTGCTAAAGAACATTTCTCGGGAGCTAAAACACAAAACAGTGAGTGAAGAGATAGGAAGGTCACTTCACATACCCTAGATATTCCTAAAACAAAACAAAAATATTTTGACCCTTAAAAACTTTTAGACATCAAAACTAGATTTTCAATAGCAAACAACTTAGCAAAGGAGTTGTGATCCAACCTGCAAGATACATTAAAATGTACTAAAAATGCAACTGAATCAAAATTTAAAACTTCTCTTGCATTAGTGAAAAGAGATTTATATGGACTCTTACCACACATCTATGAGATTGCAGTTCTTTTTGAAGGAGGTCAATCAGGACTAAACAATTGTACCCACTGAGGTGAAGTCGGAGAGTTAGACAATCTTGCCATTTTCATGAGAACTCACAGTTCAGCCTGGGTTCAAAGACCTTTCTACCAAGCTGAAAGTCTGTTCTCTCTATCTTATATTAAATATTAAAATTGCTCCCTTTCAAACTGTATTTTAATGCAATTTTCCCAGAAAGTAATGACAATCACATTGACCATGGATATTGCTCACTGCTCTGACTTTATCCACTTTTTGAACAAAGTTCTTATTTCAAAGGTCATTGGACCAATATCTTATTGCAATACCAAACTGGGGTAGTCTAGGGAGAATAGTAAAAATTCCTTTGAGCTTGCCAACGTTCAGTCATTTGACAAATATCCTTGGAGAAATTGCTGTAAACCGTGCCCTTTCATGGGACTAGAAAAGTAGAAGTACAACTTCTAGATATATTTCTTCCAAATGAGACAAAGATCTCACTAGTATTCTAACTTACAACTATTCACAAATATTCAGAGTGTCACATGAAGAACACTCAAGTGAACATGATTTGGGAAACAGTGCATTGTGGTCTAAAGCAATAGATAAAAAAGCACTGCCTTTTACAATGCCGCTGACCAGCCTTATCAGCTAATTTATTTCCCAGGAAATTTAGAATGGGAATGTCCAAGTTATAACATGGTCTGTAAAAACTCGCTTTATGAACATTATTTTGCAGCAAATAATGAGCTTGTGACAAATGAAAGGATAATGCCAATCATATCAATTTCAAGAATAGGCTAACCTATACCAGAGGTAACCACTTTTCTGAAAGCCGTTGACCGAAAAAGCATGGGAGATATTTCTAGGTTATTGGAAAGATTGTCTATTTTGAGTGAATGATGGATACATGGGTTTATATATGCATAAAAATTAAAAAGGAATCTATCTATTCAATTAGGAATTTGTGTATTTCATTGTATGTGAATTACACAGCAATAAAAACTATCATAACCAAGGCAAACCAAACCATATCAAACAAAAAGATCAGGATAAAAGCCTCAATTCTCATAGCAAATACTCACCAAGGGTGACTATTTCATAATTGCTAAATGATAATTAATTTATCCTATTAAAAGATATTTGTACAATAAAACCCATTAATAAGCTAGAAAGTAACAACACATCCTCTTTTTAGTTTACAACAATACATTCTTAAGACATTTAGCCCATATATCTTAGAAAAGTACTTATTTTTCACTTTCACAACAGTTTTTGACTCACTTTTTCATTGGATCTCAAGCAAAAACTAGATTCTTATTAGACAGAAACATGAATACGGTGACATTTGCTGTGCAAAAGAAATGTTAAAATATTCTACTTGACGTTAGGGTTGTTTAAGTACTTTTTGTTTTAATTAACTTAATAATAAGCTGGAATTAGTTAGCAAGCACTGATTTTATTATAAATAATTTAAAAAAATGGATCTCTACTACAGAAATTTACATAATGTAGTCATATTTTTTGAAAATGTTTTTCATGTATTTAATTTTAGACTGGTCAACTCATTTTGTTTAATGAATGTTTTTGAAAATTATGAAAACATTACCAACCTTTTATTACTTTTCCTTTTTTTAACATGGGGATCCAGCTGAAATTATTAGTCCAAAAATATTGATCTCTATAAACTTTTTATGATACACATAATACCAGTTCCTTATGTGTACCAGCAATGCCAATGATTTATGTACTTTGAAAATCCAGAAATCCAATAACTAAAAGAGCTAACATGTACTGTATTCAAATTAGAGAAATCTCTTTTCATTCTGCCACATGTAGCCAGTAAATAATGCTTTGTAAATCAAAACTCTCTAAAACTTCAATCTACTACAACTTAATTTGTTTTGATCCTTCAGAGTTGTATAAAGGATGCAAAAGCAAAATTTCTAAAGGAGGATACAATTCAAATAGTCTAGATAAGATATTTATGAATTTTTCTGATTCTCAGATCTGAGGTAAAGATGAAAATTCTAATCAAAGGTTGAAGAAAAACAAATCTGTGATATTGTGAAAAGTTTACTATAGAAGTAGAAAACATGCTGAAATATCTATCCCACAAAATGAAAGTAGAAATTATTTTAGAGAATAAAAGCAGAAAATTCTTTGATTACTAAATGTCTTTCCATAATTGAAAATCTCCTTCCCAATATACTTTGAGAAAGGAGATAGTATTTTGAACCATAATTTAGACTTGAATACCATCATATTAAATCAAATCTCTGATATTGAGGAACTTCTTTTGTTTTGGTTTTATAATGCTATAAAAATGTCAGATGGGAAACATCTGATTAACAGTCTTTATTTTTGGACTTAATCTGATATTTGGCACTAAATGGACATCACATATAATCAGATTTGTTGATGCTATGACTTGAAAAATGTTGCAAATTTGTAAGTCAGTGAAGTCTGAGAATTACAGGTGAACTACTGTCTCTTAGAGTTGAGATGTGTGTTAATATACTAAAAGCAAATTCCTGGTAGGTAGTTTATTATATTGCTTGATATATTTGAATTTTTGTTTACTAAATTACACTGAAGAATGAAAATCTGTAACTTTAGTGTTCATTTGAAATAACTCTGCAAATACAATGTCTCTTTTAAGACCAAACCTTTATTATGATAGAAGCATCATAAAAGAAGGAAAAACCTCATAATATCATTCCTGTCTTGTCTTATACAGTTCCCTAGAGTTCTTCTAGGTTGGCTTCTGTCTTCTCCATTATTATAAGCTCATGGAGACCAGGAACAGTGTATTTCCATTAGCCATATGGTTCCCATTATAGTGTTAAGAATATCAATAATATTTAAAATTATTTATAGAGAATAAACATGCTTATATCTTTCACAAAACATTTTATTACAATTTAATATTTTTAAGTTGTAGGGTGTTTTGATTTTTGTATTTGAATATTTTAAAGCTTAAGAATCTTCACTGTCCTTAAAGTGATATAGTATATGATTCATTTCTTAAATAAGCACTTATTGAATCTTTAGGATGTTCCATATAATTTAAAACAATCGTGATGAATTCATTGGCTTAATTTCTGCTTAATACCCTTTTTAGGTAAGACTAGAAATATAGAAACTTTAAGACTTTGCTTTGCATTTTTACATTAACATTCCTAACAGTTAAGTTTTGAAAATCAGTTGTTAATGCTTCTTCCCTCCTTGGGCCACTAATACTGTCATAAACATTAGATTATTTACTGGTTTCTCTGACTTTTAAAGAGGGTAAAACCCTAATATCAAAGAAACTTTGTATATTTTATACATGGACCATAGTCTCAAAGACCAGGAGCATAGTGTGCATTTTGATGTAGAGTGCCAAACTTGACAGTGAGAACAGTTTTTTCAACTTTATTTAAATGAATATTGACACTACCTAGTTCTATAAGTAATGCAATATATTTTGTTCCTAAGGGAAATTTTCAAGATAAATTTAAAAGTATACCTAAACAGCACTAACAAGCACACTTTTTAAATTGAATTTTAAATTACACACACACACACACACACACACACACACATATATTAGTACTGGAGATTGAATCCAAGGGTATTATGCCACTGTGCTAAAAATGCAGACCTTTGTTATTTTTTATTTTGAAATAAGGTCTTGCTAAGTGGGCCAGGCAGGCATTGAACTTGCAATTTTCCTGCTTCAGCTTCCTGAGCTGGAGTTACAGGATTGTGCCACTAAGGCTGGCCACATTTCTTTTGTTTTTTAAACTAGCAAAATGTGGACACATTAGCGGAGTTGCTTCTTTCACTATTCTAATTTTTATTCCCATATTGCTTTATTTTCTTATAGCATTTACTCTTAATAGATGTTCTTTTCTTTCTTTTAATTATCAATCTTCACCAGACTGATTACCTAGAGAACAAAATTTTTTCTATTGTTAAGGCTTCATTTCCTAGGTATTAACTGACATGTGAAGTGATCAACAAATATTTGAAAAAGTAATAAATAAATATAAGGATGTGAAAAATAGTTATGGATATAAGTTTGATTCTTCCTATAATAGAAATCAAAACTAAGAGCATGAAGAACGTTTCTTCAGAGTTCTGAATATTTTTATTAATTTTTTAAATTTTTATTTTATTAATTTTTATATCTATATATGACAGCAGAATGCATTACAATTCTTATTACACATAAAGAGCACAATTTTTCATATCTCCAGTTGTACTCAAAGTATATTCACATCAATTTGTGTCTTCATACATGTACTTTGGATAATAATGTCCATCACATTACACCATCATTAATAACCCCATATCCCCATCCCTTCACATCTCACCCATCTGCCTTATCTAGGGTTCATTTATTTCTCCCATGCTCCCCCTCCCGACCCCCACTAAAAATCAGCCTCCTTATATCAGAGAAAACATTTGGCATTTGGTTTTTTGGGATTGAAAAACTTCACTTAGTATTATCTTCTGGAACTCCATCCATTTACCTGCAAATGCCATGATTTTATTCTTTTATTGCAGAGTAATATTCCATTGTGTATGTTTTTTTTTTTTTTTTTTTGTCCATTCATCTATTGAAGGGCATCTGGGTTGGTTCCACAGTTTAGCTATTATGAATTGTGCTGCTATAAACATTGATGTGGCCAGAGTTCTGAACATTTTTTACAAAATACTAAACACACATATACACACCAAGATAATATTTTGAAATACCACGTATGCTTCACTAACATCAGTGATTTGGGGTTTTATTGATTATTATGTAAATAAAAGACCAGGCTTCACCAAGCACCACATTATTCAGTGTTTAGAAAGAATGCAGGACAGGCCACACACACACTGTGCTTTATATAACAGAGCTTGAAGAGCTGTCCCTTGGGACATATGTGGTTATAAGAGATGCAGCCGAGTGAGGACACGGCCTCAACCTCAGCTCAGGCAATTCTACAGCTCTGAGATTTTCCTTTTCACCTAGACTATCACATTACTCTCAGATAGCCCTCTCAGAGGTTTGTGACTAGCTCTTAATTTGATATGGCTACGTCATCTCAACACCATTCATTATATAAAGAATAACATCAATAATAAGGTATAAAGGTTTAGTTAGTCTTTACTCAAATTCTCATCTATCTTTGTTCTAGTATAAATAGTTTTATTACAATTATTTAGGTTAATGTAAGAAGGATTTAACCAAGATTCAAACGTCTAGCATCCTCAGAGTCATAAACTAGCTGTTAATCCTTTCTTTTTTTTTTGTGCTTCTAAGTATGTGAAAAATCAGAAAAATGTTTTACATTTCCTAATACTAAAATTCATTGTTTCTGAGACTCTGAATAGAAAGCTATATTTTCATAACAATGAGATTTAACCAGGAATATAATTTAATGATTAAAAATTGACAGAGATAATATTTTTCAAAATAAGCCTAAAGTGAAAGCTTAATGCCCAATAGGTTTTTTTTTTCTTTTTTGTTTAAAGAGCAGGAGAAGATGAAAAGATATAAGAATGAAAAAATAATTCAACACACTTTAAACAAATACATATATGAATATAAAGGAATTTGGAAAATTAAGATAAATAAGATTAGAGTGTGATGGTATTAGAAATAAAGTTAAAAAGACAAAAAATGTATGACACCAGGCAGAAGGTTTCAGATAACTAAAGAGCTAAAAGTAACTATACTTGATAGATATGTGATTAATTATCTCACCCTTGGTACCAATATATTTAGCTGTGGTTAAAAGAGAAACTCAAATATAATGAGTATGAATGATTCCAGAAGAACTGAATGCCTACTAAAAACTCTTGATAATAAAAGGGAAATTGGAATTGAAGAGATAATTGTAAAGAGAAGAAAATCTGCGAAGGGCTTTATAAAATGAGGAAAGTTATTATAATTGGAAAGTGTTACTTAGAAAAGAATTTATAGTGAATAAAACTAGATTAATGTAAATTCTTCCCTTTCAAAAAGGGGTATTTTATATTGAGAAGCAAGCATTCCTGTGTTTTTTTTAACTTATTGGAATGAATACAGTTATACAAACTTTTGTAAGGTGATATAAGAGACCATATATGTACTTACTCACTCGAAATAATTTAGAGAGAGAAAGAGAGAGAGAGAGGAAAATGTATATGCCTGTAATTCCAACAGCTCAGGAGGTTGAGGCAGGAGGGTCATGAATTTCAAAGCCAGCCTCGGCAAAAGGGAAGTGCTAAGCAACTCACCAAGACTTGTCTCTGAATAAAATACAAAATAGGGCTGGGGATGTGTCTCAGTAGTCAAATGCCCCTGAGTTCCATCCCTGGGACTGCCCCCTATCCCCCCACCCCACACACACAAAAGTACATGAAAACAATACATACTAAGACACAGTTTGCTAGGTAGCCACAAATAGTAATAGCTAAGAGCTGGAAAACAAAGTTAAGACTAATAAGGAGAACCCTAGAAATCAGATTTCAGAAGGTCACTCTTGAGTGTTCTGCCGAGTCCTGATCACCATATGCATATGAAAAAACTAACTCTGAAAAAAGAACATTCAAACAAACTGAAGACATCTCCTGGGCCTAAAGGAGGGAGACCAGAACAAAGGAAGCCTAGGACATTAAAAAAAAAAAAAAAAAAAAAGGCAGAACGCTCTCACTTCTTGGGATACCAGAGTACCAGCTATGGCCCTCTTCTCCCTCCTGGGAGAAGTCCATTTAACCACTTTTTAAATAAACCTGCTTTATATTCTTAAAGAACTGAAGATAAAAATTTCTTTAAGCCCAGGAATAGAGGTTATACTCATCATCAAGAGCAGAAACCCTTATAATACCTAGAATCCTAAGCATAGTAATAAGAAGTGTTTTGCCTCCAAAGGAGGGCAAAATTAGCCTAAATGTTCCTTTGGTTTTGCTTAAAATATGTTAAAAGCAAGACATGAAAAGATGAAACTTTCCCAGTAAGTATGTTGCAGATTGAAACTCAAAAATATGTATCAGAACAGAAAATGTCCAGTCCCAACAAAATCAAAATTGATAATTTCTGGCAGTATTTAAGAATGTTAGCAGGAATGCAAAGTAGGAAAATACCACCCCAAATATGAAGAAATATCTATCAATTGAAACTGATACAGGAATGATATCGATAACAGAATTTGTAGATAAGGTTGAATAAATTAAGTGAACACACTGAAGATTCTAAAAGAGCCAAATTGTATTTTTAGAGATGAAAATTACAATATAAAGAATGAAATTAACAGAAAATTAGACATTTCAGAAGAAAATATTAGCAGACTTGAAGATGTAACAGTAGAAATTATTAGAAAATGAAATATGGAGATAAAAAAAGAGCCTTAAAATATTAATAGTCATTGAGCCTTATTTTAATAATCAGTAATCAACAGTGATCTAGTTAACATAATTAAAAGTGTGTTTTTAAAAGTACAGAAAATTGGGCTGGGGATGTGGCTCAAGCGGTAGCTCGCTCACCTGGCATGTGTGCGGCCCGGGTTCCATCCTCAGCACCACATACAAACAAAAGATGTTGTGTCCACGGAAAACTAAAAAAAATATATATATTAAAATTCTCTCTCTTAAAAAAAAAGTACAGAAAATTTTGATGTAACTGTAACCAAGTTTTCATATTTGACAAAATCTATTAAGCCAAAGATCCAAAAACCTCAATGAGCCCTTATAAAAGAATTATACATAAAATGCATCAAAATATTATTAAATTGCTTTAAACTAATGATAATAAAATCTTAAACACAGCAAATAAAAATGGTACAATGTATATAGAGGGACAAAGATTAAGACAATTAGATTTCTCTTCTGAAACAATCCAAGTTAGAGGACAGTAGAGCAAAATTCTTCAGTATTGGAAGGAAGGAAAAACATGATCTGACATACTAGAATCTTTTATCCAATGAATATTTTTCATAAATGAAGATAAAATAGTCTAAGAAATATATCTTAAAGAATTAAGATATATAATATCTATATATTAACTCCAAAATTAAATGGCAGGCATTATAAAATTGGGTAAAAAAGAACAAGACTCAGATAATCTTTACCAGAAGCCTTCTTTAAATACAATGATACAAATATATTAAAAGAATGAAAGTTATCTTTCTAATATTAGTAAAAAAAAATTAAACAGATTTTTGGTTCTGGACAAAATAAATGCATTTTATTCTATTCCTTCTGCTAATCACAACAAAAATCCCTGGACATTCATAACAAGTTTTTAAATGGTAATGGAAAGAAAACGGATTGACTAAAAACTTTGGGCATAAGAAATAACCTGGTAGTCAGTAAATAAAATATTTTGGTCTTCCTGTACATCCCAGGCTGTGTTAGAGTAACATGTGGTCTGGAAATACTAATGGGAGCAGACACCACCAACTCCACTGGATGCTCTAATGGCTAAAGTAGTGAGGAAAATTCATCCTTCACTCTCCCTGCAATGTCAAGGTAGGCAGTGTCTTGCTTTGCTGGAGTCTGTGAATGGAACTGATATCAACTTCCTACTGTTTCACAATAAAGCTATCCAGTGAAGCCTATGGGTATGAAGTGGCACCCTTTCCCAATCTAAAACAGCACTGCAGAGACTGTTGGGAGGAAGCCTGTCATCTGGGTAACACAAGCAGGGCAGACAATAACACTGTGGAGGCTTTAACTAAACTAAATTGACATTTTACCAAAGTGACAAACTTGAGCCAGGATATGTATTCTGAATCTAAACAAGCTGATTATCTTCTAAAGTAGATTTCAAAAGGAACCATGGTCTTAAAATATCCAGGATGCTTTCCAAAATTACTTACCATATGAAAAATCAAGAACATCTTAACTTAAAAAGAAAATCAACAAATGCAAATACCTAGGTAAAACAGATAACTTAAAAAGAAAATCAATAAGTGAAAATACCTAGGTAAAACAGATGTTGAAATTATTCAACAGGATTTTAATATAGCTATTATGAAAATAGTCTAATGAAGGGCTGGGGATGTGGCTCGGGCGGTGGTGCGCTCTACTGGCATGCGTGCGGCCCGGGTTCGATCCTCAGCACCACATACCAACAGAGATGTTGTGTCCGCCGAGAACTAAAAAATAAATATTAAAAAAAAATTCTCTCTCTCTTTCTCTCTCTCTCTCTCTCTCTCTTAAAAAAAATAGTCTAATGAAAAATTAAGCATACTCTTGAAACAAATAATAAAAATTATTAGCAAAGAGAAAACATAATGAGGAAACTAATGGAAATTTTAGAACAAAAAAATAACCAAACCAAACACAACTCATTAAATGGACAAATAGAGTGGAGATGAGAGAGAAAATAATTAGTACAAGTTAAGATAGATCAATAGAAATGATCAGATAAGAAACATAAAAAGAAATTGTTTTATTTTTTGAAGACAAATAAGTGAACTGAGCCTCAAGAACCCATGGGACAAAAGCAAAACATCTGACATTTTGGTTATTGGAATCTTAGAAAGGCAAAGAATAAAAATATATTTGAAGTAATAATGACTGAAAATTTCCCAAAGTGTATGAAAGTCAAACACACACACACACACACACACACACACACACAAGAATAAAAAAGCTCAGTAAATGCCAAACAGAATCAAGCCAAGAAAATATATATATATATAATATACATATTTTTTCTCAGACACATAATAATCAAGCTTCAGAAACTGAAGAAAATATCAAAAGCAACCAGAAAAAAAATATGCATTTCCATAGGGGATCACAAATGGATACTGTGAAAACTGTTCCTCAGAAACATTTTCCACCTACTGAAAGGAAAGTACTGCCAGTCCAGAATTCTTTGGCCAGTGAAATATACTTTATATAAAGATGACATAAAGGTATTCTCAGATGAGGAAAATAAGTTTTTACCAGATGACTTGGTCTAAAAGAATAAGCAAAGGAAGTTTTACAGGCAGAATGGAAATAACAGAGGGAGACTTGGAACATCAGGAGTGAAGAAAATGATCATTAAATGTTATTCTCCTCCTCCTTGAGTTGTTAAAATTGTGATGGATAATTAAAAGCAAACATGATGAATAGCAAACCCAAAATACAATAACATTATTACATTATTTATTTACATGGGTAGCTGATTTTGTGTTCTTTTATCTCAGATGGCTTTGAGTTGCAATCTAGTATTCTTTCATTTCTGCCTGAAAAGCAGTCAGATAGGAAGCATTTCTGGTACACCAGACCTACGAACCTAGAACTTCCTCAGAACTTCCTGAATTAATGTCTTAATTTCTGGTTTGTTTTTTTGAAGGATGGATTTGCCAGCTACAAGACACTTGTTTGGTCTTTCTCCACTTTAATTTTGTCATCCCAGGGTCTTCTGCCTTTCCATGGCTTCTGCTGAGAAATAAGCAATTTTCTTATTATGGAACCCTAGTCTGTGATACATCATTCTTCTTTTGCTTTTTCTATGATTATTTATTCTTAGCTTTAATCTGTTTAATTAAAATGTGGCCCATTGTGGATCATTGTGTGTTTATCCTTCATGGAGTTCATTGAACCTTTTGGATGTGTATGGATCTATATCTCTTATCAAATCTGAGGAATTTCTAGTCATTATTTATTCAAATATTCTTTCTGCCTCTTTTCTCCTCCTAGAATTCCCATTATGTATGTTATACTTGACGTTGTTCCATAATATCTTAGGCTCTTTTCATCTTTTGATTCGTTTTACTTTCTGATCCAAAACTGGATAAAACTTAAATATACTTTGTTTGCCATATTTTTTTTGTCCACTCAACTTAATTGAAAACTTCTAATGAATCTTTAAAATTACATTGTACTTTTTAATCAACACCAAAATTTCTATTTGGTTATGTTTTATCATTTAAACACTTTTATCGATATTTCCTATATTTGAGACATTGTTTTTCTGACTTTAGCTATTTGAGCATTTAAGACAGTTTGCCCGCTAGATTCAATGTCTGTTCTTCTTTAGAGACTGTTAATCTCTCTTGTGAATAGAACAGATTCTTATTTTGGGGCTTTTTTTTTTTTTTACTTTTTTGTGAAACTAGAATTTTGAAAATTTTAATGTAACTGTGGAAATCAGATCACCACCAGGTTTGTTTTTGTAGTGTGGTTTGCTGTGTTGCACTTGCTTGTTTACTGAATGGTTTTTCTAAATTGGTTTTAAGTCTATTTTTTTTTATGTGGGATCTGTGAAGTCCCCATTTCTTTAGCTTGTGGTAAACTAATGTTCTGACAAAGAATGCCTGGAGCCCAATAATGTGGAGAAGGAACAGATAGTAGATGAGGAGGAAGAGAAAGTAATGAAAAAGAGAAATAAAAAGTCTACTTGATTTTTAAAGATTGATTCTGTGTTGGAATGCCCTTTAAACACTTAATGAGGCTATATACTGCCCCAACAGAACCTTCACAGCCTTTAAACTTCTGTTAAGTCTAGAGATCAGCCGAAAGTGAAAGGTTAGGGTATTTCTGAGCATACATTCTGCCACAGAAATTCATGCAGTTTTCTAAATCCTCCCATATTTGTAGGCAATTCATACTGTTGTAATTAACCTAGAGGAAAGCTGAGAATTTCTCTAATTATAAGCATATCTATTGTTGGCACCTACCGCATTGTTTTAAGAAACAATGTTATTGCTTTATCTTACAGTATTTCATTGTATACCCTCTGTATTTGTGCTTCTCTGCCTGAGTGAGTTCTGACTTAAGCAAAATAAAGCCAAGTGCCTTAAATCCATCCCTCAGGGAGACTCGTTTTACTATATTTTTCCAGATAAATCAAAACAGACAATGTGTTTGAGAATACAACCTGCTCTGCTCTCTGTGGAACAAGGGACCAGGTTCTCACAATGGGAAAGGAGGTTGGGATCCTCAAAGCCACTGTCGTGCCAGGGGGATAGGTGGGACAAACAAAAGTGAAATCATGCAAAGCTACCCTATAATTTTCAAATTGTATTTTTATTATTCAACATTTGCCTGGTTGCTACTAATCTGTTTTCTGGAGTGTTGACAAAGCTGATTCTGACCTGATAGCTATGCTCCATTTTTCAATGTTTACGTATAGCTCCTTGAAGCCATCTAATTTGCTATTTTCACTATCAACCATCTTTCCCTCTTAACTTTGGATCCACATTATATTTTAGTGATTTGTTTGCTTATTTGTTTTATTTAATTTTTTTTTCAAATTAAGACCTAACCAAAAATCATTAGGCTGCAGGAAATTTTTGTCTTTTCAGACTTAAAAGTAGAAATACAAAAGCTTATTAGAAAACTAGGCACGTGGGTGAGGGCTTGCCATCTACAGACCTCAATATTATATATAGTGTTATCAATTTGCACCATTATATTAGGAATCTCCTAGTGTATCTTTATTTTTTTTTTACCTTTGACTAATCAGTTTATATGAGGAAAATCTTTCAATCATGTCAGAGGGAGGTACAGCTGCCATTCTGAAGGAGAAGAGTGTCAGAGGGTGTCAGAGGGTTTCAACATTCAGCTAGTATATATTTTCTAAATCCTTTTGCAGCTGGTATACACAGGACTCCCATTGTAGTTTTTCTTTTTTCTTGGTCATGGGGTGATTGTGTGTGCTTCATGCAGTTACCTAGATTCAAGGAGTTTGTTAAGGAGTACATTAACCAACTTCCAGATGTTAGTTCATTCTTTGCCATGGTTTCAGAAGTAGGATGGAAATCTTCTGGAAATTATCTATTGCTAGCTGATTATTTGGATTTCTTGTGTGTGGTATGTTATTACAATTGATCTTCTTTCCCCCTGAGAGTTTTTGCTATGATATTATGATATTTCTCCTCTTGTCTTCTCTGTTTATGTGGGCTTATTTTTTTAATCAATGTTATTTTAGTAGAATCTATTAAGAAGAATTAGATGTGTTTTCAAGCCACTATCTTAACTCTGAAGTTTGTAGGAATTTTCATTAGCCCCTTTTTATTCACTCCTTCCACAGTGATTTTAACAACCAGTTTCTAGGATTTCAGCTTTAGGAATTTGGGAATTTCTTTTTTTTAATTTTTTAATTTTTTTTATTAGTTGCTCATGATAATACAATGATCTTGACATATCATACATTTGATTCAAATGGGGTATGAATTCTCATTTTTCCACATGTACAGGTTGCAGGATCACATTGGTTATACAGCCACGTATATACATACAGCGATACTAATGTCTATTGTATTCTGCTGCCCTTCCTATCCTCGCTCCCCTCCCTTCCCCTCTCATCACCTCTCTCTACTCAATCTACTGTGACACATTTCCCTTTTTTTTCTTCCCCCTCACATCATCATACCTATATTGTGTATAACAATGAGGGTCTTATACTGAGATCTAAAAGTCAAGTGATGCTCTATGCCTAGTATCTATGATGGCTTAGGGTAAATGGAAAAGACTTGCTTCCATAAGCATCAACCTACACCTGCTTTTCCATCTATAAGTGTGTCATCTGGTATTTACATATGAAAAGCAAAAATATGTATGTGAAGAAAAGAAAGATGGTCTAGTTACTGCATAGAAAGACCACCGCATCAGGAGAGTTATCCTAGACTGTGCCATTGGCCAATTACAACTTCAGACAAGTATCCCAGTTCTTTGAATTTTAGGTACCTTAATATATAAAGAAGGAAAATTGGGGCTGAGGTTGTGACTCAGTGGTAGAGCACTTGCCTAGCATGTGTGAGGAACTGGGTTTGATTCTCAGCACTGCATATAAATAAATATAATAAAGATTGATTGACAACTAAAAAAAATTAAAAAGAGAAATTGGGTCAGATAGCCTTTTAGATGACTCTGGCTCCAAACGTGTCATGATTCTAAGTATTAATGAAAATAAAGCTTTAATTTTTTTTTTCCATTTGAAGAGCACCCCTTCTGTTTCCACTGTGAACCATCTATTCCTCATGACTTTGTGATTGCATGGGGCATATTGCAGAATGATAAATTAATAAGTTTCTGACTCATTAACCTCCTAATGAATAAGTTTAGAACCTTTTTCTTTAAATAGAATAAAACAAACACTTAGGTTTTACAATATTTAATAACAGACTACAGTACTACTTTCTTTTTTTAATTTTTTGGTATGTATGATTGAACCCAGGAGTGCTTAACAACTGAGCTGTATCCCCAGCTCCCTTCTATTGTTTTTGAGACAGTCTTGCTAAGTTTCTGAGGCTATTCTAGAACTTGACATTCTCCTGTCTCAGCCTCTGGATGCTGGAATTACAGCTGTGTACCGCCATGCATGGCCAGTATGGTTTTCTTTACATAAATTATAATGGCATTGTGTCATGGACCTCTATCATCTTGAATGCCAGAAAGTAGTCCCCATTGATTTCTCTTGCAGTTATTTCTGTCAGTCCTAAAGAAAGTGCATTGCATGTGCCCCAAACCGCTCATAACTGTCTGATTTAACTTTGATTCAGAAAGGACTATTTAATAACCTATAATAGCAAAGTGCATGAATTAGAATGCAAGTAGAGAGGACAGCCCTACTTTTTAAATGTGCTTTCATCAACAAGCAAAATGAATGTGTTCTTTATTATTTAGAATGTGAGCATGTTGTTCTGTTTTACCCAGCTTTTTCACTGCTCTGACCAAGACCTGATGAGAACAGTTAAAGGAGAAAGAGCTTATTTGGAAGCTTGAGGTTTCAGAGGTCTCAGTCCATAGATGCCTGACTCCATTTCTCAGGGCCTGAGGCAAGGCCAAACATCTGGGTGGAAGAATGGGGGAGGGGGAGAAAGTGACTCAGAATATGGCTTCAGGAAAGAGGAATCTGTTACCTGCTGGCCATCCTGGTGAGATGAGCCGGATTCAAAGGATCTGACTGTGGCAATAAACTGAGAAAATGGTGAAGAAGCCATGTAAAACTTGTGTTTCATGAGTTTTAAGTGTGGGACTGCTGAGTGACCCCAATGGTCAGCTCCATACTTGAAGTGCTGGAAGGAGCAAGAGAGAGCACACCTGGGACCCCCCTATTTATTGGGGAAAAGACATTCGATAGAATGTTCCACTCAAATAAGGCAAGGGATAGGGTTTCGAAAGGTGAAGTCTTGCTTGGTGATGTCTTGTGATCAGCAGATTGACATCTTGGCGAGTCACAAGCATTTCAGGTGCTGTGTGGGATCACAGGCAGAGCAAGAGGAAAGGCACACTTGATTGCAAAGCCCAATCAGTACACAACACCAGACCAGTCCCCTCATATGCTCAAATGTGCAGAGCTCATACACAAAGCCCATGAATAGCTCAAAACAGAAACCTTTGCTCAAGAAAGACAAAATATATACCCCAAAGGCACACCCCCCAGTCACCCACCTCCTCCAGCCACACCCCACCTGCCTGTAGTTACCAGCTAGTTAAATCCTATCAGTGGATTAATGCACTGATTAGGTTAAGGCTCTCATAACCTGACCATTTCACCTCCAAAATTTTTGCATTGTCTCACACATGAGCTTCTGGGGGACACCTTATATGTAAACCATAACATATTCCATCGGCGCAAGGGAACATCCAGTAAATCTTTTTTTTTTTTTTTATGCTTTTGAGTTTTGGAACAAATTGCTTAATTTTTTATTTTTGTTTGGTTTAAGTTTGTTTTGTGCTTTGCTGAGCAATTGGTATCAGTATATGTTTTATCTGAAAGAACTAACATCTATCTAATGTTAGGGATTTTATTGCTTTAACGCACATATGAAATAAATTCATTATTTTCTAATTCTTGACACAAAGTATCACTTCTAATTTTCCTTATCTGCTTAATATTAATACCTACTACTTTATTTGAAAAACTGTCCAATATGGGTATAAATAAAACACAATTAAAATTGATCTTTTATTGTCAGATACCCATATAGAAAGAATAGATTCATTTCTGCATTCAACTCTGGATGGAATCTGAATGCACATTTTTAATATGGAGACAAAGGATTTGGAGCCCAGGCTCTGGAGTTAGACATCCAGGGCTGAATCCACAAATGCTAATATTTACTAGATGTGTGGCCTTACCACAGTCAATAATTCCTATATTTCAAATTCTTGGTTTTATTAAATGAGTCTAAAAATGTTGCCTACTTCAGAAGTTGTGCAGTGAGTGCTAAAGCATAAAATAATATCCTATAATCAACATGAACAAAGATTTTTTTCAACATGAAAAATCCTAAGTATCCAAACATCACTAAGCTCTACCTGGTGTTAATAATACACACAAAAATAATTTATTAATGGTTTTTAAAATTTTGTTACAAAAGGAATGAAACAGGGCCACTTCATTCAGAATTCACCTTGGAAAGGATCCACTCCAAACCTGGCATCCCTACAAAAGTCTCCTGAAGATCTACTGAAGGATAAAATTATGGTTGCAACATATACATAAATGCCTATGAAAATCTCTGTACCCATCCCTAATGTCAAAGTCCTGTGATTACCCAAAGTCTCTTCTCTCACTCCTTGTCCAAGAACATTCAACAGACATCCCTTCTATTTCTATTGACTGTCTTCATGTTTTATTTTTCCCTTCCAAGAACTGCTTCAATAATACTTTGTTTAGAATTTTTACATTTACATTTACGAAAATAATTGGTCTGAAACATTTTTCTTTCTTGTATGTCCATGTTAGTTTTCAACATGAAACTTATTCTGTCTCCATAAAATGAGTTATTTATTCCCACTTTATTCTCTGGAAGAGTTTGCTTGAAACTGATATTTTCCATATTTTGAAATTTTCACTGGATGTCTTCTGGGTTAGTCAATATGATTCATTGATCCCATTTTCATTACATGTTCCAGAATGATAATTTTAATGTTATCAGATTTTTAATGTGTCCTGCTTTCTGTTTTATTAAGTTGTACCTTTGTAAGGACTTAGATAATCAAACTTTTCAAATTATTCATCTTTGATTTTTAATTCTATTTTTGCAGTGATGTACTCCTTTATATGCCATATATATTTGTGTATATACATGAGAGAAGCTATTGTGTGCTGTGTAGTTTTTTAAGTCCATTATCATAGTCTTTTTATTAATGAGATTATTTAGTTCATTTACATTTAATGACTTAAAAGAATGGCACAATTTTTGGACTAAATGATAATTCTAAAAAGGGAAGCACATATTTAAGGAAGAATGAATTTTCTTTGGGACAAAATAAAAGTCTCATTGAGACTGGTTAATTTCACTAGTACGAAATAGAGATGATCTTAAAGAAAAATTAGAAAAGTTATCAATTTTTTCTAAATAGTTCTTTCAGAAACTCTGGAGCAAATAAATATAGAATATTTAAGCTCCAAGTCTACCAGAAATGATACACTTCCACAGTTTAAAATATTACCACTTTCCTTTCCTCAGCTATTCATTGTAGTCTCTAAAATAGTATTTGCCTTTGGAATCATATTGATCCAATTGTATTAAACTAGAATTCCTAGTTTAAATAGTAATATCTAGTCTGCATTAGGAAGAAAGAACTTTAGATATTATTACCTCATGAATCCCAGACTTCCCCTCCACAACTTCCCACACTCAAACAGAAGGGATATGGCAAGAAATCAGTATTTGCTAAAAGTTCCCCACCCAGTGACTTTCAGAAATTGCTTCATAAATACACAATTCTCAGGCAGAAAATATTTTGAGGTATGTGTTCTACAGTTTCTAGACTTATCACAGTATTAGCCAGCTTAATAAGTGATCTTTTATAGGTTGTCTCCTTTCTCTATACCAATTCCAGCTAAGAAATGTAACTTCAAATCAAATTAGCTATATCAGGCCCAAATCTGGTATCAAAACGGACAAAACAGGGGCTCGGGAGGCTAAGGCAGGAGGATAGCAAGTTCAAAACCAGCCTCAGCAAATTTGTGAGCCTCAGCAACTCGGTGAGACTGTGTCTCCAAATAAAATACACAATAGGGCTGGGGATGTGACTCATTGGTCAAATGCCCCTGAGTTCAACCCCCATTCCCCAACAAAGAAAAACCACCACTCTTACAGAAGCACCTAGAATAATGATTGACTGTGGCTGGGCCAAGATATTTACCCAATCAAAATTGGCATCACAGGTACCATTATACCAGTGTTATCACTAGCTGCCAACGTTATGATCTATGACTAGTCCACTGATGATGACTTTATTGTAATTCAATTAGACTATTTCCCCTCTTTCTAAAATGCCTTTAAGGCTGAGATTGTAGCTCAGTGGTAGGGCACTTGCCTAGCACGTGTAAGGCATTGGGTGTGATCTCCAGCACCACATTAAAAAATAAAAATAAAAAGTCCCTTAAAAAATAAAAATAGTGTCTTCAACTGAAAAAGAGAATTTCAAATTCTCTACAGATATTTCCTTCTTCTCAAATAATATCGTTTTTTTTTCAATGAATATTATTTTTTAGAATCATTCAGTTCAGAAGTCCCTCATTGTAATATGAATGCTCCAGTTTGAAAAAAAAAAAAGTATGAAGTCATTGGTTGTGGGCCCTAGAAAATGGAGAACCCAAGAAATTGTATGAGAGTAGAAACTGGGTGTTAGAATGTTGGTTGAAATATGACAAATCATAGTGACACTGATATACACCAGGAAATATACAATGACTAGCCTGTGTCATTCACATTGTACTTCTTCATAGATATTCTCTTTAGTCTTTTTTAAATTCTTTTTAGTTATATGATAGTAGAGTTCATTTTGATCCACTTGACTTTTATAGTTACAGTTGAAGGCAGAATGGGTTAATTTTATTGTGTTTTCCTTTTCTCTTGCATTCCCTTCTTTCTTTCCTTTCCCTTTTTCTTTCTTTCCTTCTTTCTTTTTTTCTTTCTTTCTTTCAAGACTCTTTACTTTGAAAATACTTTGCTTTATTTGGTAAAGTATTAAAATTCTCTGGGAAATGTTTCTGAGGTCATAGAAAATTTTAAATGAATGAAGATATTTTGTTACCAAGGAACAACAAATAGTGAGCCAGCCATTTCATCACTGAAGATATTTTTATTTAAAATATTGTCATCCATTGTCATATATCATGATCCAGTTAAGGTAATAATTGAATGAAAGGATGAAGAAAAAGACTGAAAACTGTCTCTCTGATCAATTGTTAAGCAAGGTGGAGGATCTTTCAGAGAACACAGAAGCCCTAGTATTCTGTGCAGAGAAGAAAATTTTTACAATGGGATCCAGTAAAAGCTGACATCTACGAGACAGCTCTGCCCCATAGATAATGAAAATCAAATAACAAATAAGGAAAACAAACAATAAGCCTGAGTCAAATTTTATTCTTCACCTCCAATTCCTCTTTAGAGCACTCATTAATTATGCAACAAACATAAAACATTCTGTTTTTACAATAAAAATTATTTTTTCTTTTGATAAAAAGGCCTCAAGTGAAAAGTAAATTTAGAAATCTAATTCAGAGCTCTTAGTTGTTTGTGATTCAGTTTTCATCAATACAAACTAAGCAAGTTCCATTGCATGATCCTTTTATCCAAACAAGGCCAATGACTCTATTTAGCCTATTGCAAAATAGTATTTTTATGTTGGTAAGTTTTATTTCATGACCCATGTGACTGGTTTTCTATTAAGAAAATTTATAAGGAGCTCCCTTTCAGTTAAGGGAGATAGAGATGATAAATTTTTGAAAACAAATTCCATGGAAGAAATTCTTTCAACTAACTTTTCACTGAATACAGTCAAGATTGTTTTCTTCCCAACTTAATTTGCAGAACGAATTAAACAAAGACAGTTTACCAATAGGGAAGCCACTGTCTTCATTACTGGGCCAGTAAATCCAGTGTCTCAGGATCCATGCAGTATACAGGGTATCTAATCAAGTACCATACTCTATGCACTTTGAACCACTGAATTAATATCACAATGGTGAGTTGTAAAAGGACTGGGCAATTTTTGCAGTGGTAGAAGCTCTAGGTAGTAGAGACGGCTCACTAAATTATATCAGGGGAAAAAAAAGTTAAAGATAATTGCTTCTGTAAAACAGCAAATTTAAGTTGACATATCAGGGAACAAAGGCAAAAGTAGCAATTTTCTATGTTCATTAACAGGATTCCTTCAAGTGTATAAGTAAAATTAAATTTCCTCTAACATCACCACTGAGAGAGATTGGTTAATTGAATTTTCCCAAAAGAAACACTAAGGAGATCAACAATAAATTCAGAATTATTTTTATGAAGTGGACATAATCACAGATCTGTAATATTTTCCCATTTCTCTATTTAATTAGAGAATGTGAATTTCTGGTTAAGCTATAGACTGCTCCTGGACTGTGGTTTAAATTGATAATAATGTCTACTTCTATGGCCTCCAACCGTCACTTACGTAACATCAGTCCAAATCCTGGTAATCACTTGTTTATGACTGAGAGACTCTAGAATATGAGCTTGAAAGGGTAGGACCTGGGTCTACCTTTTGTACCTCTATATTCTCAGCACTGGGAATTCAGCAGATTATGAAAAATTCATTAAAAATTAGCCTCATGTTACTGAAAGCATAATTTAAAACTCAGTAATTTGGCATATTTTGTTGAGCCGTAGAGTCCAGAACTAGTAGAAGGAAATTTCTAGAAACAGAAATCTAGAGCAACTCTTCCACATGCCAACGAGGAAACCAAGGCTTAGGGTGAACTGATTGATAAAAACAGAAATCTCTAGAAGACAACAAAAACTGTCAAATAATCTTGTAAACTACTCTGATAAGAAATGAACTAGAAAAAGTGTTTAACTTAGAAAAAGAAATGAGAGACCTGAATTTCTCAAAGTAGATAATGTTGGACAGTTTTATGATTACAATATTGATATAAAGTAGAGGGAAGAAAATGTCTTAGTACTCCAACATTTAAGAAATAATTAAACCTCATCCCTTCTGAGACTTTAGATTTGGTTCATTGTCCTTATGATAAAATGGTTTATTACAACAGAAGCAGGTTATCAATTTTAAGACTTCATGGGTACTGATATTAGTGAATAATTGAGAAGATTAAGGAATTATCTACTTTACATTTATCTTTAGGTGATAAAGGATAATCAAAGGATATGCATTTAGAGTGACAACTTTCCCAGCTCTGGGGAAATAATTGGGATATTAAGTATATTCCCCTCTTAAGAAGACATGTGGGTTTGTAATCATGTATCCATTGTTCTTTATAGCCAATTTAGGTATGGCATCTTGGAATTTTTAGCTAAGAAATGTGCTTTAATTTTTTAAAATTATACTTTGCCTATAGATGATACTTCTGTAAGCTTGGACTGAAAAGATAATTTTATTTTATGGTACTAGACTCTTAACTAGGTGTGGAAGGAGTGAAGATTCACCACATATATTACAGGAAAATGACTGACTTTCTTAATCAGATATATATATATATATATATATATATGTGTGTATATATATATATATATATATCCAATTAGATAAATAGCTGAAGACTTAAAAATGTGATTCAAAAGCCAGAAATACAAAAGAAAGGCACATTAAAATAGTAATAAGATATTAGTCTTGATTATCAAGTTAAAATGAAAATAAAACATAATTTAAGATATAGTTTTAAAAAGTAGGTGGAACAGGGGGGCATTTGGAAATGGGCTCTTACACACTTAATCTGAATGAAATGTAGTCCATTGTTTAGAAAGGTCTGTTTCCTGGGGAGAAGGGGAAGTGAAGGTGATGTTCATTGGGTATGAAGTTTTAGTTATTTAAGACAAGTTCTAGAGATTTTCTGTACAGCATTGTATGTAACCCTAGCAATGCTGTGTAGTGCACTTAAAAATTAGGTAAGAGGGTATATTTTAGTTAAGTGTCCATAACACAATTTTTAAACACTTTATGTATACCTGTCCGTGACCCCAAAACTATTTATGGAAATACATTCAAAAGAAATATTCAGAAATATGAAAAAACGGATGTTTATTTAGTAAATTGAATAGTGATTTCTTGTTGTGTAGCAAATGCTATTTATTTGAAATGAAAAATAGTTTCTCTGATAATCTGAATTTTAATGGGAAGGGAGGGAAATTAACAAGCAAATATAATCTGCTTAATTAAACCATTAGTGTTCCTAAAATAGGCCTGCAATAAAAGACATTTTTAAGATAAAATTCTCATTTTATTTTATAAGTTACTTTATTTTATAAAATAGATTTTATAAAATATATTTAGCCCTGGCCTTCAAACTTTGATAGTCCATTAGAGTTCACTAGAGAATGTTTCTAAAAATGTGATAACCACATACTGTTATAAAATTCTAGAAATAGCAAAATTATAGAGGATAGATTGGCTGTCAGGTGTCAGGGACACAGTGGAAAGGAGTGGGCACATCTGAGAGGTGGCACATGGATTACTGTGTAGGGACATGTCCCTATCATGACTGTGTTGGTACTTACCTGATAAACATGATAAAACTGCACAGAACTAAACACATATGTACACACAAGAATGCTTATAAAATTGTTAAAATCTGAATAAACATTGTGGATTGTACCAATGCCCAATGCCAATTTTCTGGTTTTGACAACATACTAAAGTGATGCAAGACGTTATCATTGGAGCAAATTTTTGTGAAGAGTGCATAGGACCTTCCTGTACGTTACTTTTCAATTTTCTATGAATCTATACTTATTTCAGAAAGTTAAAAAATAAAGTCAGCACTCAAACTGCAGCCTATGTTCTGTAGGTAGACTATTAATATATCTGTGTATAAAAATTACCCTTTTTAGTATATGGTTCTGTGAGTTGTCACAATCTATGCAGTAATGTGACCACCACTATGACCAAGATTTAGAACATTTCCATCACTCCAAAATAATCCAGCTTTCCTTTTATTCACTGATCTACATCCCCACCCCTTTTTATTTTTTGAGAGAGGGTCTCGATAAGTTGCTGAGGCTAGCTAGCATTGAATTTGCAATCCTCCTGCCTCAACCTCCTGAGCCACTGTGATTACAGGAGTGTGCTACCATGCTTAGCTTCATCTTGCCTTTTTATAGTCGCTTCCTCTCATCAATGGCAGTCCCTAGTAATTATTTATTTGTTCTCTTTCACTATAGTTCTATATTTTTTAGAATGGTATATAAATTGAATCATGAAATGTAAAAACCTAGAAGATTGAGATTTTTTTCTAGTATGGTGGACTGTTTTCCATTGTATGGGTGTATTAGTTTGATTACTCATTCTTTCATTGTGCATTATATCAATTACTATATGGCCCAGATATTGTTCTCTGCCGCAGTCTGGCTGGGCACAATTCAGGAGCCACTTGTCAAAAGAAACTAACTTTATTTTTAGAACTAAAAACACCAAACAAAACCGCTCCTCAGGAAAAACCCCTCAGAGCCCAACTGCCACCACCGGCTTCCCACAAGCCTCTCACCCCCACACAACCCTCACCACCTCCCACAATCCTCCTGTTCTTGAGGCCGATTGGCTGGGTCATGTGGGCGGAGCCAAAGAAGTCCCCCAATGAGCAGCTCCGTGGAGGAGCCAATCAGCTAGATGTTGCTGGGGCCGCTGTGAGCCAATCATCAGCTGGCAGTCTGAAGGGCAGGGAAACAGCCCAATGAAAATCACCGCAGAGGAGCCAATCAGCTAGATGTTGCTGGGGCTGCTGTGAGCCAATCATCAGCCGGCAGCTGGAAGTTTGCTGGCAGCTGGAAGTTTGCTGGGGCCCCTTTGGCTGTGGCTCTCAACATCTCCCCCTCTCTGTTTAAACAACAAGCATGTGGCTTGGGGACCGTGCCTGCCTTGGGTTGTCCAATACTACATATGGTCCTTACCCGTCTTCGGATGAGCTGACCTCAGGGCGTCAGCCTCCTGTCTTAGGTTGGTACCATTGTAATTGGATCTTACCCGTCATTGACTACCGGTCCAGTATACAGCCACACCTGTGGAGAGGTCTTTGTCATGACAAGCAGAAGGGAGGAAGATACACCAAGCCAATTGATGGCTCTTGTTGGAAAAATTATACAACCGATGACATCATCAGCAAAAATACCCCAACACTACCACAAGTCGCTGCACCAACAGATAGTTCACAATGCATAGTCTAGGCAAGTCTAGGCAAGTTCTGCAAGTTCTGCACATAGTTTAGGCAAGTTCTGCAAGCAGTTCAGTGATGGCTATTGCAGAAGCTGTAGATTAGTTTTATCTTTGTCTTCACCGGCACTGGGATGAAGATGGGAATTCTGGCAATAATGGCTAAAGAAAAAATTATGTAACATTCCAGAAGGCACTAAAAGAAAACAATTTTCTTAACAATTTACATTATCTTGAAGAGAATTATTAAATATAATGAAAAGGAAAGGTGAAAGTAAACAAACAGATCTGTTAACCTTCTTTTTTGTTTACATATTAAAACAATTCTTAATAGTTATTTACCCAATTTAAATTAAACCATTTAAATCACGTGAATAAAAAAAAATATTTGGATCCATTTTTTCATGAGCGCTCATCATATATGATATATGGACATATGTACATTCAAACATATAACACAAAACACAAGTGTGCACACATAATATAATACATACAACACATAACATAATAGTAAAGGCCTTATAACTTTTTACAGGTGAAATCTCCATTGCAATGTTTAAAACTCTATAGTCAAAAAAAAAAATAGAACTGATCAGCAAAACATTAACCTAGGTCTGTATGAGCTCAAAAAACAAAATAGAAATTCATGATATGGGAAAGGGCAATAATAAAATAGATATTGAAAAAAGCATCCTGGTTCTGTCGCAGATGTAAGGATAGCCAAATTGGAGTTTTGGATATCAGCTGTTATGGATTTGAGCCAAATCATCTTCTTTTTGGTCTGTAGAAATCGCTTTAGTTAATCTCTCTGGAATCCAAATCGGCTGCTGTTCTCCCTGTGGAAATACACAAACAGGCCCCCGACTCCAGACAATCACTGGGTCAGGACTTTAGTTAATCTCTCCGGAATCCAAATCGGCTGCTGTTCTTCCTGTGGAAACACACAAACAGACCCCCGGCTCCAGACAATTACTGGGTCAGGACCTTTCCATTGTCCTGTTAGAATATCTTTCCAAAGTACCTTGGGCTTATGTACATTTTTTGGACACATATGCCTTTCTGCAGCACTAAGTCCTGATGAATCCAAATTTAAAAAGTTTAGAGTAAAAAGGGTTATTTTAAGTTTATCTTTGGGGAATACATACCCCTTCCCAATTCCGTCTTTTTGCTTTAATAAGTACATTTTAATAGTTTGATGAGCTCTTTCAACTATGCCTTGTCCCTGTGGATTATATGGGATTCCTGTTATATGAGTAATGCCAAATGATGAGCAAAATTGTTTAAAAGAGGTAGAAGTATAACCAGGGGCATTATCTGTTTTTAACTGTTTTGGAATGCCCACAGTGGCAAAATTTTGTAAGCAATGAGCTATAACATCTTTAGTTTATTCTCCGGCATGAAGGGAGCCCATCAAAAATCCAGAAGAAGTATCAACTGTAACATGCAAATATTTTAATTTTCCAAATTCTGGCAAGTGTGTGACGTCCATCTGCCAAATATGTTTAGGTATCAATCCTCTAGGATTGACTCCAAGATTAACTTGTGGTAAAAAGGTCACACGATTTTGACATTGTTTTATTATTTGTCTAGCTTGTTCCTTAGTTATTTTAAAACACTTTTGTAAAGTATTAGCATTGACATTGAACCTTTTATGAAAATTTATTGCTTCTTCTAGTGTAGAGAAAATATGTATGTCATGTGTAGTTTTATCTGCTAAATCATTGCCCAAACTAAGGGCTCCAGGCAATCCTGTATGTGCCCTGATATGTCCTATAAAGAATGGATCTTTTCTGTCCCAGATTAAACTTTGTATAGTGGAAAACAAAGAGAAAACAGTAGAAGAAGGGGAAATCCTACCAGCATCTTCAAGGGATATTATAGCATTAACTATATACTGACTATCAGAAAATAAATTAAATACAGAATCTTTAAACATCACAAAAGCTTGTAATACTGCATTAAGCTCTACCTTTTGAGCTGATTGTTTGGGTACTAAAAATGTAAAAGTTTGATCAGGTGTAACTATTGCTGCTGTACCATTATTTGACCCATCAGTGAATATATTTGGAGCATTCATGATAGGTGTTTTTCTTGTCATTTTTGGAAAAATTACAGGATGCAATGACCAAAAAGACAATAAAGGATTAGATGGTAAGTGGTTATCAAATGAAACATTAGATTTGCACATGATTATTGCCCAAGTATTTAACTCATTATCTAATTCATCAATTTGATTCATAGTATATGGAGTAATAATTTTATTGGGAGAAATTCCAAACACTCCCTTTGCTGCTCTTATTCCTTTGAGTATTAATTGTCCTACAGCCTCAGGATACCTAGTAAGAATAGTGTTAGGAGAATAAGATAAATGTATCCATAATAATGGACCTTCTTGCCAAAATACTCCTGTAGGAATATTTTTTGTTGGTAGTACAATAAATAATAAAGGCAAACTTATATCAATTCTATCCAAATGCATATTTTCCATATATGTTTCAATGATTTTTAATGCCTTTCTTGCTTCAGGCGTTAACATTTGGGGTGAATTTGGATCTGATGGACCTTTTAGGATGTCAAATAAAGGTCCTAATTCTCCTGTTGGAATACCTAGATAAGGCCTTATCCAATTTATGTCTCCTAATAACTTTTGAAAGTCATTAAGTGATTTGAGTTGATCTACTCGTATTTGAATTTTTGGTGGACGGACCATGGTTGAGGATAATAGAACTCCTAAATAATTAATTGGAAAATTTAATTGTACTTTATCTATTGCTATCTCTAGATTATATTTTTTTAATAAATTTGTAAGTGTGGCATAACATTCTAGCAATGTGTTTTTAGCTTTGTGTGCTAATAATACATCATCCATATAGTGAAATATTTGTAGTTCAGGATTTTGATTTCTAAGTGGCTGGATTACTTTGTTAACATAAATTTGACACATAGTTGGGCTGTTATCCATCCCTTGAGGGAGTACTTTCCACTCATATCTCTGATCAGGACCTTCATGATTTAGTGCAGGGATAGTAAATGCAAAACGTGGACTATCCTCAGGATGAATTGGAATTGAAAAAAAACGATCTTTAATATCTATAACTAAAACATACCAAGTTTTTGGCAAAGCAGACAATTGAGGAATCCCCGATTGAGCAGGTCCCATAATGACCATTTCATTATTAATGCCTCTTAAGTCTTGCAATAATCTCCATTTACCAGATTTCTTTTTGATGACAAAAATGGGAGTATTATGGGGAGATACAGAAGGTTGTATATGTCCTTCCGCTAATTGTTGTTTGACCAGATCATGGGCTACTAGTATCTTTTCTTTAGTCAAGGGCCACTGAGGAACCCATACTGGTCTTTCTGATTTCCATGTAATTTTTATTGTCTCAGTGGCCCTTTGTGAAAATCCAACCCATGTCTGTCTGTTCCTTGATCTATTTGTATTGGTGCTGCTATACCGTGTTCTTGTTTTTCTAATCTTTTTCCTTTCCTAAAACCTTGTCTAGCCATAATAGTGGGTGCATTTTGATTGATGTTATTTGTTAATGTCAAACCTAATTGATCTAAGATATCTCATCCCCATAAATTTACGGGAAGATGATCCAATACATATGGCTGTATAGTTCCTTCACATCCTTCAGGATCCTTCCAATCTAATACCATTGCACTTCTATCGGGATTAGTCGCCACTCCTAGGCCTCGAAGCGTTTGAGTGGCTTGTTGTAATGGCCAATGTTTTGGCCATTCTTGACGAGATATGATGCTAAGGTCTGCACCTGTATCCAGTAACCCATTAAATTCATGTCCTTGAATATTTAGTTTTAGCATGGGGTGAGAATCTAAATTTAAAGAAAGCATAGCCCAATCTACACCTGTGGAGCCTAATCCCTTGGAACCTCTTTCTACAGCATGACTGGAAAATTTATCATGTAGGCTTGGTATTATTAGTAACTGTGCTATTCTATCTCCTGGTGAAATTATTGATATACCCTTTGGAGAACTGGCTATAATTTTTATTTCACCTTCATAATCGGGATCAATTACCCCAGGACTTATCAAAAGTCCTTTTAGAGTAGAAGAGCTGCGTCCCAATAATAAGCCTACTGTTCCTTTGGGAAGAGGTCCTTTTACCCCTGTGGGAATGATTTGAACTCCCATCTCTGGAGTTAGTACTGATCTGGCGGAGGCACAGATGTCCAACCCTGCGCTCCCTCTGGTTTGTCTGATGAGGGATCTGATGGACAATGTGTCCTGGTCACTACCCTGATGGGGTTGCTGGGTTCCTCCAGTGCTCCGTATATTTGTGGTTTGGGGCCCCAGAGCATTGGGGCCCCCTGTCCATTTTTTGGCAATGGAGCCCGATGCCTTTGTCCACGATATTGTGGATAAACACCTTGTCCTTGTTCGTTTTTTGATAATGGAGTACCCTCTATGGTGGTTTGAGAACGGCATTCATTAGCCCAATGTCTCCCTCTATGGCATCGTTGGCAAATACCGGGTATTCTACTCCTTTAATACCTAGTTTTGTTAAACCCTCCTCCTATGGGGCAATTCCTTTTAAAATGTCCTGTTTGTTGACAATTGTAGCATGTTCTTGGCCTGGTATATAAAGCCTGTTTTACTGCAGCTGCCACAATTTGCCCTTGTTCATTAATGTCTCTGGCATCTAAAGCCTGTTTTACTGCAGCTGCCATGACTTGCTCTTGTTCATTAATGTCTCTACATAATTTAATATATGTGTTTAAATCTTCCTGTTTCCATGGTCTAATGATATCTCTGCACCAACGATTCGCTTGGTCATAAGCCAGTTGTTTTATTAATGGCATTGCTTGTTCTGTATTCCCAAAAATTCTGGTAGCTGTTTGAATAAGCCTATCTACAAATTCAGCGTAAGGTTCATTAGCTCCTTGTATTACCTTAGATAATTGACCTTGTAAACCTCCATGTCCTTGTAAAGTCTTCCATGCCCTAATCGCCTCTGCAGCAATTTGTGAGTATACGCCTGGATCATATGCAATTTGTTGCTGCTGATCCTCATAAGGCCCCTTTCCTAACAACATATCTAGATTTCTCTGAGGATAACCAGCTGCTGCATTTCGCTTAGCCGTCTCCTTGCAAAATTCCTCATTGGCAACCTTCCATAACAGGTATTGACCTCCATTTAGCACAGCTTTACACATATTAGCCCAATCTGCTGGCGTCATGTTCAAGTTGTTAATGGATTCGACCAAGCTTACAGTGAAGGGTGCTTGAGGACCATAGGTTGTTACAGCCTCTTTTAGCTCCTTTACTGTTTTGAAATTTAAACCCTGATAAATTCGCTGCCCTCCTACCTCAAATACAGGGCATACTTGAGATCCTGTCTCAGGATCCCAACTATCAACTGCGGGGGTTGGGAGTCTCCTAGCATATGGAGGTGGTGCTGTTGATTGGACACTTATGCCCTCTGGTGATAGAATGCTGTTAGTAGCAGTCTCCTGTAGAGGTGGTGCTGTTGGTTGGACACTTACGCTCTCCGATAGAAAGGTGTTATTAGCAGTCTCCTGTTGTAACTTTTCCCCTGATGGCTTTTTCTGCTCTAAACTTCCTTCCTCTGTCTCACTAGCTTGAAAGACCTTCTCTTTTACTTGAATCTTTTCCTCTTTCTGACTAACTTGAGAGACCTTCTCTTTTACTTGAATCAATATGTCTTCTCCTTCCTCTACCTTTGTCTGAATTGAAGGCTTTGGACTAAGCAAACCAGATACGAGTGTCCACAATGGCAATGTGCCAACTGGCAGAGTCCCTGGGTTGTTCTTTTCTATTCTTTTTAAATCTTCACCATGATGGTTCCATTGTGATATATCTAACAACTCCTCCTTAAAAAGCCATGGGCTACATTGTTGTATTGTATCAACGTATGCCCTAACTGTTCTTGATTTTACTGAGATGCCTCCTTCCTCTAACAATTTACTTAACAGTCTTTCGGTTTGTTTTTTACTAATTGCTGATCCCGTATTTCTACTATAATACAACCCAACAAGATAACACCAAACAAAACCGAGACAGAATGAAATAAAATTGGAACCACACAAAATCATTATATCAGCCTTTCTATCCTCCTGAAATGTGTATCCATCCTTTCTCCCTATCTGTTCCTCAGACGCAAATAGTTTTTCCTCAGATGTGAGCGGTTTTTCTTCCGTCTCACTCATCTCCAGGGACAGGCAAGTTAAAACAAAAATGAAGCAAAACAAAAGAGGAATCTTAGAATGGCTACCCATCCTCTCGCCCTGCCCTCAGGGCCGAGCAGTTTACTTACCCTCAGTTGCTCCCCGTGCGAGCCACCAAATGCCGCAGTCTGGCTGGGCACAATTCAGGAGCCACTTGTCAAAAGAAACTAACTTTATCTTTAGAACTAAAAACACCAAATAAAACCGCTCCTCAGGAAAAACCCCTCAGAGCCCAACTGCCACCACCGGCTTCCCACAAGCCTCTCACCCCCACACAACCCTCACCACCTCCCACAATCCTCCTGTTCTTGAGGCCGATTGGCTGGGTCGTGTGGGCGGAGCCAAAGAAGTCCCCCAATGAGCAGCTCCATGGAGGAGCCAATCAGCTAGATGTTGCTGGGGCCGCTGTGAGCCAATCATCAGCTGGCAGTCTGAAGGGCAGGGAAACAGCCCAATGAACATCACCGCAGAGGAGCCAATCAGCTAGATGTTGCTGGGGCCGCTGTGAGCCAATCATCAGCCGGCAGTCTGAAGGGCAGGGAAACAGCCCAGTGAACATCACCGCAGAGGAGCCAATCAGCTAGATGTTGCTGGGGCTGCTGTGAGCCAATCATCAGCCGGCAGCTGGAAGTTTGCTGGCAGCTGGAAGTTTGCTGGGGCCCCTTTGGCTGTGGCTCTCAACAGTTCTCCTAGGCATTTATCTCAAAGAAATGAAAACACATATTAACACCAATAAAATGTATTATTATTTATAGAAATTTCATTTGTAATAGCTGAAAACTGGAGTCAGTCCATATAATAAGTGAATAACTAAATAAACTGGAATATATACACATACCATGGAATATTATTAGCAATAAAAACACATGAAATATTGATATACATAACATAGATGAATATCCAAGGAAGTATACTGAATAAAAAAATAAAGCCAAATAGATTACATAGTTTGAATCCAAAAGTATATCTTTACTGGTGGTGATATGATATACACATGTAATAAAATATACTGTATTAAATACACAAAGAGTGTGTAGAAATGGTGAAATCTAAGTAAGGTCAAATAATATCAAGTAGTAAGATAATTTAAACCATCTATGTCAATAATTATATATTACATAAAATAATTCTGCCAAATAAAATGTTTCCCTACTAGGTTAATAGTAATCTACAAAATTCTGTTTATATGAACTATACTTTAAATATAAGGTTATCTAAAATTAAATAAAAACAAGGACAAAGTAAATCCCTGCAACCCCTATCCAAAAGACTTAATGGTAAAATTATTCCCAGCCCAGACAAAACAGACTTGAGGGGAAGAAGCATTTCCAAATTGAAGACAAAAATTGCCACGATAAAAGGGCTAATTCAAGAAGATATTACTATCCTAATCCAGGGAAGTTCTGAATAAAGTAGGTGTAGACCATGGGAAAGGAAAACCCACCAAGGGTAAAAGGGGGAGGCATGCACAGAATTATGAAGAGATCCAAGGAAACCTGGACAAGTCCTGGCTGTGACAACCATACAATACTGTTTTGAATAATTTTCCATTGGATTTTTTTAATGAAAAAAATGATTGACATTCCTAGGTGTCCACAGGTCTCATTACTTTTATTTACTAAATGGAGCCCCAATTTAGTATATAAGCAACTCTAGCTTGCATTACTATTGAATTATGCCAAATGTTCCTTTTTTTGCTTATTTATATTGCCTAGACACTATTGGTTATCTAAATTCACAGTATAAATGACCCAACTACAAAAAAATGAATGCATTTTAAAATATTATGTTTGGAGAACAAAGAATTGTTTCCAATAACTTAATTTAGGATAGAAATAGTACCTACCAATATCTTTTCAAAAAATATACGTTATTTTAAAAAAACACAATATATAACCCACATGCAGTACATATCTAGTTTTAGAAGAAAAAATATGCTGCTACCCTGCAAGTTTTGTTTTGCTATTTCTTTGGAGGATTTCCCAAGGGGAAAAAAAAAAAATATATATATATATATATATATATATATATATAATTATAATTTATATATATTATGCCTAAATTAAATCTCAACCCTCCATAAAGTATAACTCTCAGGGAAGCAGAAACAACTGCCTTTGTCAACTTATTATCCCTATTGCCCAATTTACAAACTTAAGGTTTCTTAAGTGCCTCTAATTTTCCGGACAATGTGATGTGCCACCTACATTAGCGTTAATGAATGCAGCACCACTAACTCTTCACCTTGTGATTCTTTCTATTCTGGGAAATGACTTTACAGCTAATAAATTAGATTCACTACACAATTGCTGACAGTAGGTAGCCATCTGGAACTCCCCAGGTCCAAAAGATTTCTCTGAAGGATTCTACTAACCATTTAAAAATCACTCTGGATAGAGCTTTCCTATACCTTCAAAGCTGCTTGGTAAGGGAGCAGAAAAGGAATAGCAAACCTCTTTAGTCTAATAACATGTCATGCTAGACAGTGTTGGAAAATAAGAATGTTTGATTTTAGCAACCATGTGATAAGGATATAGGATACTTCCAGGTATCTATTGAGTTTAAGCTGTGCTTTTAAAATTTATCTGATATTTTCATTACCTAGAAAGATCATTAACATTACTCTCATTCATCATCTGGGAGAAAATCATGACGGAGGCTTCCATTTATGAGAGGGCATGTTGATTTCCTATGTTGATTTCCTAGAATCAACACCAAGGTAGATGCAGATAATGTAATAGGCGTGATAATAAAGCATATGAAAGTATCAGAATAGATGGAGTTTCCTCAAGAAAAAGGTCTTTCCTGTTGATGGGAACATGAACCACTTAGTGGAGATGATGCTCAGATTTATTATGTGAATCAGCAGGGTTCTTGAATTAAGGCACTCGGAGTAGGGAAAATTTGTTTTTCCTTTCTGAGTAGCACCTCATATCTAGTAGTGATGATTTTTTTTTCTCAGTTTACTACCTTTGCCTCAAAAGCTGACAGTATTGAAGCTGTAATCAGACTTCTTAGCAACAGGAAGTAGTTCTTTTGTTTTTCATCTTCTTTATTTTGCTTGTATTCCTTCTCGGGAAACTTTCTCAGGAATACTGAGAGGTAAATTTACTGAGAATTTTCAAGTCTGAAATGTATTTTGTACTGACATTTGCATAACATTTTTTTTCTGTAAACATTTCAAACTGAATACAAATTTTCCTTTGGAAATTTGAAGATATTTTTTCTTCTAATATTCAGTTTTGTTGGTGATAAATATAATGTCTGATTTATATTCTTCTTAATAGTGTTTTTCTTGTTTCCTGAAAGTAATAGGATCTTCGCTTAATCCAGGGGATTATATAATATGAAAATTTGTTAAAATGGATGATTGAGAAAAGTTCTATCTTTAAGTTCACCAGGATATTTTAATCTGAAGACTATTAATTTCCTGTAACTAATGAAAATATAAAACTACTTCTTTGAAACACTTTCCCTTGAACTTCTAGCCATATGGTATTGAGCTCTTAGCTAGAATATGTTATCCATTCATTCATTTCCATTTATAAATGCCAATTATTAGCAGAAAGTATGACTAAAATTACTTAAAATGTGGCACATAATAAAATACCAGACCTAACTGCTAACATATTAATATATTAAATATTAAAGATCTAAATACACCAAATAAAAAAAGAGATTTCCAATATACAGGTATGTTGAAAGTAAACTGATGGAAAAAGATATACCAGATAGCTGTTAGTCACAAGAAACAGCAATGGCTAAGTTAACTAAAGTAGACTTAAAGATAAATAACATCACTAGAGACAAATAGGGACATAATATGAATATCACTTACCAGAAAGATATAATGGTCCTAATATAAATAACACATCAAATAACTAAGCCTACAAATACTTGAAGCAAAAAGTGACTGAGCTAAAAGGAAAAGTAGACTATATTACCATAAAGCTGAGGAATTCCACAACCTTCTTTACTATTTAGAAAACCAGGAAGGATACCAGAAACTTGTACAACACAATCAACCCACAAGATCTAATTGATACATTACATACCACCTACCCAATGACAACAGAGCATTCATTTACCTAGATATTTCATATTCCAAACCATAAAATGAACTCAACAAATTTAAAAGAATTAAAATCAAATAGGATATGTTCTCCTACCATAGTGAAAATAAGCTAGAAATCAGCACCAGAAATATAAGAGAATCAAAGAATTTAAGCACATTCTGAATAACATGGATTCAAAGAGTAGTATCCAATTGAAATAATAAAATATGTAGAACTAATGGAAACAAAAACAGCTTATCAAAATATGCAGAACAAATCTATAGTGTTTGGAAGTAATTATATAACATTTGGTTTTTGATAGAAATCCAGAGGGTCTTAATCTAAATTTCTACTTCAAGAAACTAGAAAAACTTGAAAATTCAACCCATAAAAATAGTATAATAGCATAATTCTATAAGATCAAAAAATAGGAAATGAGAAAATAGATGAAACATAAAGATGATTCTGTTTAAAAAAAAACAGAACTGATAAATTATAATAAAATTGACAAAAATAAAAAGCCAATACATATCACCAGTATCAGGAATGAAATAGGACAATACATCTCAAATTCTACAGCCATTAAAAAGAATAAGTAAATACTATGAACGCCTTTGAATTCATAAATTTGACAATTTGACAATTTAAACCAATTACTCATAAAACCACAAATATCAAAACTTCAGAATGAAATAGATCATTTCATCTTCCTGCCTTAGGCTCCTGAGCAGTTGGGATTATAGGCATACACCACCATGCCTGGCTCTGCTTGTTTATAATCATTAGAGACATTGAATTTGTAATTCAAAATCTCCGTATAAAGAAAAGTTCATGTCCAAATGGTTTCTCCAAAGAATCCTATTAAATATGTGAAGAATTAATGCCAATTTTAAACAATCTCTTCCAGATAACAGAAGGAAACAATTCCACACTTGTCTCTTGATAGTGTTACCATAATTCAATCACTAGATGATAGTACCAGAACAAAAGCTAGAGACAAATATCTCCCATGAAAGCTGACACAAAAACCCTGAAAAGATCAGCATACCAAATCCCACAATGTACAAAAATAGTTACTTCACCATTATCAAATAGAAGTCATGGAAGGCATGCAAAACCGTTACATTTGAAAATCAATGTAAAGAATTTACCATAACAACAATGTAAAGAGGAAACATCATATGATATTAATTGATGCAGATAAAGCATTTGACAAAATACAATATATGCTCATGATAAAACTCTCAGGAAGGCAGAATAGGACTACTACCTCAAATTGATAAAAATGTCTACAACACATTTTATACTGTTAAATGCAATTTCCATGGGTAAATGAGGAATGTGATATGAGAATTTCATGTCATTTACTACTTTGAAGGCAGTGTTTAGAGACAACAAAATACATAAATAAACTGAGTTATTGAAAAAACCTGCCTTTTTGAAAATAATGATGACAGGACAAATGACAGCCTTGAATTACTCAGTGCTAAGAAATGGATGAGGTGTGGGTATGATAACCTTCCCAGCAAGGAGGTGTTGTGGTTGCAGTTGATAATAAATTTGTGACTGAAGAACAAATAGAAATAGATAAAAATCGGCTTTATCTACAAATTGACTGAATCAATTAAGGCTCTTCCAGCTTTCTGGTAAAATTTAGCTTGCATGGCTAGTATTCATTTTGTTCCTTTTGAGCCTTTCAGCAGATATAATAGATAGTTCCAAATGAATTGAATGAAAAGCTCATGCAATGACATTTAAAATTAGCCCACTTGGCTTCTTTCAACATATCTAAAGAAAATAACACTTTTCACAAAAGCACCTTCCAATTGTTCAAGTCCTAATTTTAAAGTGATAATATTACCTTTAGTTATTTTTTTTGTACAAGTAATATTTGTTTATTTAAAAGTACAGAAATTTATAGGATTAAAAAGGTCCCTGACTACTCCATCCTTTTCCAGAGATAATCGGTTTGTTGTGATTTCTTTCTAACATATTCTAAACATATAGAAACATAACAGACACGTTTGTTTACACAAATGGAATCATATTAGATAGACAGGCTATTCAGCAACATTCTTAATGCCTTTTATTTCTCATGGACCTTAATGTACTGATATATTCTTTTTACTGGAGAATGAGTATTGTGTTGAATTTGTTTAACTGGTCCTTTATTGATGACCTTTATGGTTTTTTGAGAGTGTTATGCTTATGAATAGTGTTTCAGTAATTATTTTGTACATATGTTCTTTATATTTGAGCATGTTTCTGAAAATAAGCATGTTGATGCTGATATTTAATATATAATGTTCATTGACCATTTTTCATAGATGTTCACATTTTTCTTAAGAATTAACTAAATATTAATAAAATAGACTTTGTAGGTGTGATAAATTTATTGTAGTATTTTATTTTGAATTTTGGAGAAGTTTTACTTGGGAAAGCATAAAACTAAAAAAAAATGGTTAATCAAATTTATTCTACAAAAGTTATCTTTAAAACTAACCTGAATATTTTAGTAATAAATTCTTCTTTTATCCTTTTAATTTTTGAAATGTCAGAAATTTATTATGTATATATTTTGAAGTGGATATCTAGTATCACATCTACCTCCACTACCTTTTTGCAGTTGAACTAATGAGTGTGACTACTCATTTTTTTCCTTAATTTGAAATCAGTTCTTTCTCATATACATTCTTTTATGTACCTCCAGACTCCATATTCTTCCAATGATCTGCTTTATCTCTGTGTATATAAACTCTACATTGTATAACCATTGAAGATTTATACTATGATGTATTTAATATATTGTAGGAAAAATGAATTTCTTCTTTTCAGATATTTTTCTTGCTATTCTCTATAATTGAAATCAGATTTATCATTTCATTAAATTATAAAGTACCCCATTTGTTATTTGACTTAAAATATGTCAATGTAAGATTGCCATGGAAAAAGTTGCTACTGATTGGTAAAAAGTTCATTTCAAGAATTTCTTAAGTATTTTATTGCAATTAATAAGAAATTGTTCCATCCTATTTCCCTGAAATTTATTATTTGGATTTAGGAAAGTTATTGAATTATCTGTATTATGAATATACCAATCAAAAATATTTGATTAAGAATCTTAATTTAAAGTTGATTTTTAAAATTTGTATATGTGAATATATATTAGTTGAACAAAAATCAAATCTACATGTAAAATTACTGGTAATTTATATTTACAAATCACTTATCTTTTAAAGAGCAAACCAAATATTATATGAAAGTCATATTAGAATAACCATGATCCATGGTTATTATAATGAAATATTTAACAGTATTTTATTGTATTTTCCAAAATTACAATTCTTTGGTTCAGTAACATAAAATTGCTTACTTCTCTTATAATGCAAATTATCTAAGAAACAGCTGCTGCACTGCTTCTTAAGTCATAGTTATAACAGCTGTTATATTTTGAAGGCTTATTGATTATAGACAATACATTGTATATTTTACAATTTTAATTTCATTATCATTTCAAAAATCTTACAAGATACTATTTTTGCTTTTTGAAAATGATAAAACATAGAATAGGAAAATAACTTAAAGGAACCCAGCTAGTAACTGGCAGACTAAGTGAATCAAGGTCTTTTTCTTTTTTATTGTTGGTTGTTCAAAACATTATATAGTTCTTGATATATCATATTTCACACTTTGATTCAAGTGGGTTATGAATTCCCATTTTTACCCCGTATACAGATTGCAGAATCACATCAGTTACACTTCCATTGATTTACATATTGCCATACTAGTGTCTGTTGTATTCTGCTGCCTTTCCTATCCTCTACTATCCCCCCTCCCCTCCCCTCCCCTCCCCCTTCTCTCTCTACCCCCTCTACTGTAATTCATTTCTCCCCCTTGTATTATTTTTCCCTTACCCCTCACTTCCTCTTGTATGTAATTTTGTATAACCCTGAGGGTCTCCTTCCATTTCCAAGCAATTTCCCTTCTCTCTCCCTTTCCCTCCCACCTCTCATCCCTGTTTAATGTTAATCTTCTTCTCATGCTCTTCGTCCCTACTCTGTTCTTAGTTACTCTCCTTATATCAAAGAAGACATTTGGCATTTGTTTTTTAGGGATTGGCTGGCTTCACTTAGCATAATCTGCTCTAATGCCATCCATTTCCCTCCAAATTCTATGATTTTGTCATTTTTTAATGCAGAGTAATACTCCATTGTGTATAAATGCCACATTTTTTTTTATCCATTTGTCTATTGAAGGGCATCTAGGTTGGTTCCACAGTCTTGCTATTGTGAATTGTGCTGCTATGAACATCAATGTAGCAGTGTCCCTGTCAGGGAGATGGAGGTTATAAGAATCAAGGTCTTTTTAACATCAAAATTTGTCCTCTAAGCATTACATACACACCATTTCCTCATAAAATTCACTGAAAGTAAGCAAGATGAGGTATAAAGGTAAAAGAATCATTCCCTATATGAGTAACTCTGGAATACTACAGAAATCCCAAAGTTCAGGGGCAAAAAGAATTTTTTAAAATGACCAATACCAGTGCATAAGTTGTATTTGTCTTTCATAGAACACATCTATAATCCCAGCAGCTAAGGAGGCTGAGGCAGGAATTACCTTTCAGGTGACCAGAGAGTGCAAAAGGGAAAAACAAACAAACAAACAAAAAAACTCGGCACATTCTCCCAAAGGGTTTGTCCAATGGACATCCTGAAAATTGGCGTCTTGGGAAAGAACCAATTATTTCTTTCCCAGTGAAGGTCGGATGGACAAATAATAGTTAAGATTTACTAATCCTAGTATATTTCTGTTCACCTTTCTCTTTTACTTATTTCCCCAGTTGACATAATGTTTTGAAATTTATTAAGGTATTTTTCTTTTGAGCTATAGAGGAGCTGTGTCCCTAACACTCACTTGCAGGTCACTCCTTTGTCTGTCTGTTTTAACACAAAGATTTTGTTAAGAATGATTTGGTTTTGATATTTCATTAAGAAATGCTTCACTGCACATTCTGCCAATTCTTATCAGGTCCACAATACCACTTTTTTATTTTAATTTAAATAAAATTTTAAAAGAATTATTTGTTGTGAGTAAGTTTCTTTAAGTGTCTTAAACCTTTTGTGGGGAGGGCAGGGAAATAAGATCAGGACATATAGGTCGTATTATTTGGCTGTTTCACAGTGATTTACTTCCCTTTTTTTGGAAATAAAAATGGTGAATGTGGCTTTGAACACTTTGAAGCACGTTTTGTACTTTACAACTCAACTCAGACATAAGTGCAGGTGGATTTGGTGCAATTTTTGTTTAAAGTTTTGATAGCATATTTTAATTGAAACCAGTAAAAAAAGAGAAAGATCCTATCATTTATTCTATTCCCAGACATCTCTACATCAGAGGAGAGTTATCATGTAAAATGAGAATAGTAGCTGGATAGAATTGATTAGTGTTTTCATTGTAAGATTTATCTCTGTGCCTTATAATACCCAGGGGTATTGTCTGATGACAATCTGAAACAGTTTTAATATATGTGGACTATATTTTTAGATGAGTTTTAAAAAAGAAAATCACTTCTTAGTTGTGCGTTTGGGTCTTTGACTCTTTATTCAGAGAATAGTCTCATGAACTGATTGTCACATTTTTGAGTCCTCACAGCAGCTTGTGACTCCATTGTGAGAGATTCAAGAGTGCCATGAAAGCATCAGACTACCCATCTTCTCAACTGCTCCCTGTTCATATTTGAGTTATCAAAGGACAGGAGTTATTCTCTATTGAGCCTGAGGACATGGAATTAAAATTAGAGAACATTACCAGAAGTTTGCACCAAGGCTATAATCTTGAAATCGAGTGTGGCTGGGTGGAGAGAATGAGAGAATAAAGAGATTTTCAAGATCTTACCTGGAGTCAATGCATTGCCATAGCCATCAATATCAAGAGGACAGGAGAAAGACACTGGTAATTCAAGAATCATCTTTCTCCACCATCAAAAGCTTCTTTTACAGAATATCCCCAAGTCTATTAAGATGCCATTTTGGAGATGATCTGAGGGAGGGTACAGACAATAAAATAAATAAGTATTTTAGTTAAAAAGAACAGCACATTTACCTTAAAGGGCTATTCAGGATAATTTGCAATCTTATGGAATGATTCTAAAATTTCTTTGTTTTCCACAAGACATATTTTCTACAAGTAGGGAGGAGTTTGTGAGCACAGAATTGAAAAGCATTTTCAAAGCATATTTTCTCTGAACATCTGCATATAGTAGGAGTTATTTTTCAACTCCACTTCTTCATGTCAGTTAGTGTTTTCATTTCATATTTAGGGTACAACACATACCAAATACTGTATTTGTCAGTTTAAGTAAATTTTCTCAAAAATTTGATCTTGTGCCATTGTTAAATTTAAGTGTACCTGTCCTACTCTCTGAAAGTAACTCTGCCTCCTAAGTAAGGTATCTCCAGTGAGATAGCAGGAGATAGCAAGCCATTTTCAATAAGACACACATTGTACCCTATTTTGAAGTTAAATTGAGGACTAGAAGATGAATAAGTATCAGTTAATTGACATGGCTGCTATCTTAGCTTCATTTACAGAAGAGAGATGAAAGTTTTACAGCAAATATATTTGACTCTTGTCTAGGCCTAACTTATGGTCAATTTGTAAAAACTAAAGTTATATTAAAAAGAACTGGAACAGCCAAAGGCACATGTGGTAATTTTGGATTAATGATTTTACTCAAAATAAAATAATTATATTTAAAATAAGTATTTCATTAATTGTAGGGGATGTTTCAGGCTCAGAAGGTCAATATCTGACTGAGATGAGATTATCTAAAGTATATAATATCAACAGTTTAAGCTGGAAAGGGTCAGTCTCCCAAACTGCTATCAGAATTCAGAAGCAGGGTTATTTGGTAGTAGAGGAATTCTAGCAGGTAACAGTGCTCAAAATCCTGAACTGGGATTTAGTAGCATTAATCTAAAAGAAAAGAAGCCCATAATCTTATAAAATTTTAAATAAGAAGCAAACTGACAAAGGCAAAGAGAAATCGTAAGGATTCTTAGTATTTAACTGACATATAAAGTGGACCCTAGTAATTATAAATAAGAGCAAAGAATTGCCATTTTGGCCCAGAATTCTATTGTAATTTCTTAATCATAAGGTCAGGTTCAGTCCAAATAGTCAGTGAATTTACACTGGTCTTTATACTTTACTGTTCAGTGGAATATAATGTAGAAAGAGACACTTTGGGGAGTAGTAATGTTTTCATATGGTTCAATATATGGTGCCCACTTAGTTAACTAATTCCTTGTCATTGCCTCAGTTTTATCAGTTTTTCTTTGATAGTTTTCTCCTTTTTGTATTTGATATTATTATCAGTTTTCATGAATTTCTAAGATCACCTCCCAAATATCCTGTATCAACCTTTGATATTTCCAATGCACTTAAACCTTCCAGTATACATCTAGATGTCTACCATTGATAAATTACATATAAAGGTTCTTTTGAAGTAGGGTTTTCATAGGGGCCAGAAACAATCATATATAAATTTACCACATCTTTTCCACTATTGGACATTTTTTGTTTCAGTAACATTTTAAAGTTTCTAATATGTTAATTTTAAAACAGTATAATTTTACCTATCTTTGATACATGCACACTCTTAATATTTATCAACTGAGTATACTTTAAACTTTGAGTTAACATAATACCTCAGGTATTGCATGGTAGTTATTCATATCAATTTTATTAAATTAAGACTAATTCCTACTTATTCATTCCTTAGATTAGTCTAAGACTAAGGAAAATACTTAACTTTGAATCATTGGTTGTCTTTCATTAATAGAAGTTGTAAATTTTACTCAAATCCTATTTTATTCTAGTCTGAGTTTAGAGTTTATGACTGTTTTAGCAGTTCTGTGAGAGATGAACACAACTGACTGGTTTAAACCTTTCATTCTAATCTTTAAAAAACTTTATGTTAAAGAAAGCAAGTACTTTCACACTTAGAATAAAAAGCAATAAGAATTTGGAAATTGTTTGGAGCAAATTTTTTGTTTCAGTGACCATTCTTATTATATGACTTTTAAGGTATTTATTTAATTAATGTGAAGGTAATGAGCTCATACTAACAAGAAAATAATATGATAAGCATATATCCATGGCATGTTATAAAAAAGAATATAGGATCATATACATAATGTAGTACCAACTATACAAAACATCTGAAAAGAAATCTTTAACTATTTTCTCTAAAGACTGGAATAACATGTGATCTTGAAAGCCTTCATATACATTTTTATGTTTTCCAAAATATTTTTACAATGATTCTTTTATTGTCATAAAAATGATTTCCTGAGGTAAGTTTGAAATAGAGTGTGATGAAGGTTTCATGGGCATATATTTACCTTCAAATTTATAAATTTGTACATATTAAATATATTTAGCTTTTTAAATTTTTTTCATTTATTTAGCTTTTGTGTATATGAATCATAATAAAGTGGTTTAAACACATACATACAAAAATATTAATAAAAAATCATTTCAAAATTAGAAATTTGTCTTATTTCACTTATTCTTAAATACTTCTCTGATCTATCTTGACTCTTTTTGTAACTTTGTAAACCTAAGTCTGTTGACCCTGAGAATCCAAACTCCCTTGAAATTACCAGAATGACAGATTTTCTTACTTCCTTCTTTAAAAAAAAATTTAAAATTTTATTCTAATTTATTTTATATCACAGCAGAATACAGTTCAATTCCTATTACACAAATTGAGCACAATTTTTCATGTCTCTGGTTGTACACAAAGTAGTTTCACACCATTCATGTCTTCATATGTGTACTTAGGGTGATGATGTCCAATGATGTCCATCTCATTCCACTGTCTTTCCTACCCTCATGCCCCCTCCTTTCCCCTCCCTTCCCTTTGCCCTGTCTAAAGTTTGTCTATTCCTTCCAAGCTCACCCCCACATCCTGTTGGTAAGGATAATGCAGAAGTATATTGCTTTAAACTTATTTGCTACTATGTTCAGTGACTCTCCCTAGGAGTCTGACAGTATTGATTGAGATACTAGGGAGAAGTCAGTTGAGAATTGAAGACTATCCATATTATACATTATTTCTACTAAATTGTTTCCATTGTTATAATGAAAAATGGGAAAAAAGTAAAGTTCCTCAACCATTTTTCTTTGATCTCAATTTATCACTTTCAGAATAAATTTGTCCTTAAAAATGTGTATGCAATTTAAATAGAAGTCAAACATGCGACAATATCTTATCACTTTAAAAATCTCCTTTCAAATTCTCTTGGGTACCATGAATGAGTTCTGTTTCAGAATTTTCAGTTTGGAATTAGTATGCTTCAATTAAGTTAAACATTTTTAATTCCAAGTAACCTTTTTTTTAATCGATTTTATTTTTTTTAAATACACGACAGTGGAATGCATTACAATTCTTATTACACATATATAGCATAATTTTTTATCTTTGTATAAAAGTGTGTTCACACCAATTCATGTCTTTATACATGTACTTTGTCTTTTTTGCATTACAATTCTTATTACACATATATACCACAATTTTTCATATCTCTATTTGTATATAAAGTAGGTTGACACCCAATTCTTGTCTTCATGCATGTACTTTGAATAATGATGTCCATCACATTCCACCATCCTTGCTAATCCCCTGCCTCCTGCCTTTCCCTCCCTGCCCTCTCCTCTATGGAGAATTCCTCTATCCCTCCCACATTCTCCATCCCTACCCCACTCTAAGTCAGCCTCCTTATATCAGAGAAAACATTCAGCATTTGTTTTTTTTTTTTTTTGGGGGGGGGATTGGCTAACTTCACTTAGCATTATCTTCTCCAGTGCCATCCATTTATCTGCAAATGCCATGATTTTATTCTCTTTTATTGCTGAATATCCAAATAACTTTTGATAAAAGTGATATTCAAAGAATTTCTAAAAGAGGTAACTACTGGAATGAGTGTACTAAAATTTTTATTATTGTCTAGACATTTGAAATATATCCAGTGTCACAGAACAACAACAACAACAAAAAAAAAAAAAAAAAAAAAAAAAAAACAGCAACCACAATAACATGAAATGAGGATGAGAAGAATGAGAATAAAACCCAGCAAGACTTCTAGGTATTTTTAGAGATTTCCTTTTTGTGTTCTGCCTTTAGAAAATCGTATTGTTTTGTTTTCTCATTTACAGATAAAATGTAAATTATCAGAGAAAATGAATTTAATTGTTTAAAGCATTAATGTTGTCAAAGCGGCAGATGAGATCCCACCCAACTAGGAATTGAACCTAGGGGCGTTCTACCACTGAGTTTCATCCTTAGCGCTTTTTATTTTCTGTTTGAGACCGGATGTCACTAAGATGCCCAGGCTTTCGAGGAAACTCTCCAGTAGTTTTCATAAAGGTTTGCAATCTCACTAACAGTGTAAAACTGTTCCCCCTTCCCACATCCTCTCCAGCGTTTATTATTGTCTGTATTCTTGCTACATTTTAACTGAAGTGAGACAAAATCTGTGTATTTTTTATTTGCATTTACCTCTTTGCTAATAGTGTTTAACACTTTTTCATTTATTTGTTGACCATACTTTTGAGAAGTATGTTTCCTTTGTTCACTCATTTGTTAATTGGGTTCTTTATGGGAGCTTTTTGATATTTTTTAAAAGTTCTTTATATGTTCCGGATATTAATCCTCAGAAAAAATAGTTAGCAAAAGTTCTCTCCCATTCTATGTAGGTTCTCTTTGCATTCTTTTTTTCCTTTGCTATTATAGCCTGCCTTTTAAGAGATAAGAATTTCCTTTGGAAAAGTCATTCCACTGTACATTTAGCTAGCAGGTAAGGGAATTACTGATTTGCTTTCTTTCAACAGTTATCTCAGTATGTAATATGTGCCAGGTACTCAACTTGTTTTGCATCATAGTGAAAGAAATACAATAAATTTAGGGCCTGTAGAATGTATAGTCTAGGGTATACATATTTATATATATACAGACTAACAAACTTTGACACCATGAAAACATGTAGGGTGTTAGAAAAACACATAGTACAGGAGTACAAACTAGACTTGTAAGTCAGTGAATAATGCTCTCTCCAATTCTTGTGACCTTAGACCATTTTTATCTCTGCATTTTCTGGATTGCTCATTGATTTTTCTGATCTTGCTGTTTTTCTAGTATGTCAAACAAAGTGTAGACCTTCTATAATTGCAAAAAAGAGACTGGTTGAATGGCCCCTTAGTAAAAGGCTCACTTCCTCAGAAATCAATTTTGCTAGAAGGCCTTGGCAGTATGATTATAAACTATAAGCTGAGCACATATTGAGGTAAGATCAGTACATATATAAGTATTTGACTCCTTGTATACATCCCAAAGTATTTCCACCTGTCACTATTCAAAGCAGATTCTCCAGGCCACTAAATAATAACGGCAGCTTCTTTCTTTCTTGATAATGGAATTTTTCCTGGTGGTCTAAAGCTGAGTTAAGAATGGCATCTGGGATTTCAGAAAGTATGTGTGTTGTGGGGAGTCATATAAATAACAATGAGAACATTTCTGGAGTCAAGAGCCAATGAACTTGCGTTTGTAAAATAGTTTTTATTGGTAAGGAAGAATTGAGAGCTAAAATGAATTTTTATCAATGTGTTACTAATTAACTTATGCAGATTCAGAAATGAACAAAATTGCAACTTTATTTTAGAGATAGAATCTATAGAAGGCAGAATTAAGATCTGGATAGTGTCAGTGAACTACATTCTTGTCTGAAGTTACATGTGACTTTCTTGGTCAATTGGGGTCTTAATTTTTTTTTTTCACAATAGATGTTTTGTTCTGTAACTACATACTAGAATTGGCGGCAGACTTAAGTAAAATTATGACTAAATTAACTTTAAAAATATATAACTAGACAAATATCAATATAGTTAAACATATCAAAATCATAAAGAGCTGGACATGGTGGTGCATACCTGTAATCCCAGCAGCTTGGAAGGCTAAGGCAGGAGGAGAGTGAGTTCAAAGCCAGGCCCAGCAACTTAGTAAGGTCTTAAGCTATTTGAGACCTTGTCTCAAAATAAAATATAAATAGGGATGGGGATGTGGCCCAGTGGTTAAGTGCCCTGGGGTTCAATCCCTGGTACCCCAACCTCAAAAATTTTCTTTTAAAAAATAAAAAATTTCAGACCACAGCAGAATTTAAGAATGACTAAAAATAAATCATTAATAGAATTACTAATTGTAATAAAACTAAACAATGCATTTGTAATCATGGGCTATAGATTAAATAAAAGATGTATTGAAGCAATGTTTCAGGAGAAATATACAAATTTAAACAGAAGATTTGAAATCAATGATCTGAAGTTCCATCTTATAAGGCTATAAAGACAAAAAGCAAAGTAAACTTGAAGTAAGTGGAAATATAGGCAAGCACAGAAATTAACAAGGAAAACTGTCCAGGAGTAAATTGATAAAAATCAAAGATGAATGAAATGGCTAAATCTCTAGACTGATCATGAAAATAAAAGACATAAGCTATCAACATCAAGCATGAAAAATGATTTACACCACAAATCCTTCATACCCTAAAAGAATAGTAATAAATTACTATGAAAATTAAAATAAATTACTACTTTATAGTAACCAACAAAATTATTATAACAAATTTGAGCACTTGCAGGAAATAGATAAAAATGTATTGAAAATGAAACATCAAATTTAACACAAAAGAAACTATAATCTCAATAGTTCTATTGAGATTAAAATCAGGCTAAAATTTCTTCCCCAGCGAATGTTATATCCCCTTATTTTCTGAGAAGAAAGTTGCTTTTTTTCTATCTCACCCCTGCCTAGGGGAAATTTAACCTTTTACTATCTTCTATTATTCTTCAGGGAAAAGATGCTTTCTTGTACTCTAATAATTAATTGCAGAGTTAGCTATTCCTAGGAAATAGAATGATTCATAAGACTTTCTGATCAGTATCTTTTCTTTATTTACAGAACCCAGGATATCTGGTGACCTATAAATAACAGTATCCCTGCATCAAAAAAGACCACCACCTGAAATATTTAACTACATGTGTGACAGCCTACCTGATATTGCCTCCCCCCAGATCCCCATACAAGGCTTGAACTTGTAGTCATTAAGGAAGATGGCCCCTATTTTTCAGGATAAAAATATTCATCCTCCAATGTGCCAGCTCTTAACCAATAAAGTCCCCTCACCCCACTACTCTATGGAGCCATTAGCTTCATTGGGCAGCCTCAGAATTGGATCTTCAATGGTTAGACTATGTCTATTATAGAAATTGAATTTGTTATCAATACTCTCAAAAGCACATTTAGGGAAGAAAAAATTCTAATATCGTGCATACATTTTCACATATAAAAGAAAAATAATCACTACCCAGTTTGTGCTGAGCTCACAAACTGACAAACATTATGTGAGAAATTAAGTCCAATGTTTTTTTCGAATATAAACACAAAAACACATTGACCCTCAGAATGTTCAAGTTCTGCACCTGCAGTTCAACCAACCATATGTAGGAAATTTTTGAAAAATGCCTATTAAAATTGTAGATAATTTTTCTTGTTATTCCCCTAAAATACATTTATATTGTATTAAATATTAATAATCTAGAGATTAAAGGCATATGGGAAGTTGCATATAGGCTATATATAAATAAAATACTATTTTATTGAACATCTGCAGAGTTTTTATCTAAGGAAGTCCTCAAATCCCTCATGGATACTGAGAGCAATTATTCTATATATATTATATACACACATGCATATATATATATATATATATATATATATATAATCTACATATATAATGTATCATGATCAAGTACAGTTTATTCTAAGATATAAAGTTAGTTTAACTTATGAAAATCAAGGATATTTACAATATTAACAGATTCAAGAAAAATGATCATTTCAGTATGAGAAAAAAGCATTTAAAAATCTCACTCATGAAAATGCTCAGTAAATTAGGATTTAAAAACAAAAAAAAAAAAATATGGAGTTATGTTTGGTTTCTAGTGTTGCACACAAGAAGCTCTGCAGTCATCATTTCATCCTAACAAGTAAAAAGGTGAACAATTGGAAAATTCAATTAACTTTTCTTAGACCTAAAGGGAAAGAAGTAAGATCACAGGCCAATATTGTAAATTGAAAATGCTTTTAATATCCCTAATCTATCAAATAGGATAGCTTATCAACACAGCACACTGTAGCATATTGATTGTTTACCTATGATCACAAGGCCTACTGGTGGTTGTGACTCACTGCCACTACCCAGAATCACATGAGAGTATGGGAAAAGATCAAAATTCAAAACAAAAAGAACATTTTCTCTGAATGCATATTGCTTTTGCACTATAATAGAATCAAAACAATTGTACTGAATTTTCATAAGTCGGGGAACATCTGGAACATCTATCTCTCTATAGGAACTTTGTATTTTCCATTCTATTTTGCTACATACCTAAAACTACTCTAAAAACTAGTCACTAAAAATTTTTAAAGTGGAAAAGGCATCATGTTTTTGAAAAACTGATATTTTTCCTCCCTAACATGAGGAACATGGCAAATATAACTACATAAGGAAAACAATTCAAATACTACTTAGCAATTCCATTTGCAATGCTACCAAGAAACATAAAATACTTACAAATAAACCAAACAAACAAAATCCAAAACCTTCACCTACAAACTACAAAACATTGCTGGAATACATCTTAAATACAGAGGTATATTCTATTTATGGAATGGAAGCTTCAATATTGTTAATATGGCACATATACCATTATTATTCTTTATATTTAACTCAATCAATACATTTTCTGGAAAGCTTTGTGTAGTAATTGTTAATCTGATTTTAAAATTTGGAAATTAAGCGGAACTAGAATAACCAAAGCAATTTTTAAAATGAGGTTGGCAGAATAAAATTGGAAGACTTAATCTACCAGATTACAAAACCTACACATTTGCAGACATAAAGACTGTGGTACTGGCAACACTACAGGTTATTGCACTAATGAAAATGATTGTAACCTACATACAATGGGCAAGAAAAGGATGGCTTTTTGTTAGAAATTACACTGTTTTTAACCTAGCAAAATTATTTATTACAGCATATTTGACAGTGTTCATCAGGACTGTCATTAATGAAGTAAGTACTCTTCGGCACTGTTGTTTATAAAGTAAATAATTTAGGTTTTTAAAACAATTCATCTCTCTATATAGATATATTTCTCAGCAAAGACAAGAACTATAAAGCCTCAAACTTCAAGCTGTAAAGTTGCCCCTTTTTTAAATTAATTCAAGAGCTAACTGGTCTGCTGAGAGATGTGTTTTCATTGAAAAGTTAACAGAGGAAGATATATACAATATCTGCTTTTGCTCTTGGAGACAGATTTTACACAAACCTGAAACTGTTCACTGCTATTTCCCTTCACTAACAATAATTTCACCAATGGGCTAATTTTAAACATAGTTTTCACGTTAGATTCATCAAGGAAATTTAAAGGCAGAAAACATCACCTGTTTTGTTGACACATTATCTTAATATACTTGCCATTACTGGTTGATAAGATACTGAACCAAAAACACTCTCTCTCTCTCTCTCTCCTCCCTCCCTCTCTCTCTCTCTCTCTCTCTCTCTCTCTCTCTCTCTCTCTCTCTCTCTCTCTCTCTCTCTCTCTCTCTCTTTCCATTTTATCCTGGACTACCCTACAAATTGCCTGGAATTTGTAGTAAATGGAATTAAGGGCCATTGGTAGGTTTGTAGGGAAAATTGCTTCACATTCAATCAGTTTGTTCTTTGCTTTAATTTGACATTCCTGTTAAAAGTTAAATTTGAATTTGAATTCTCTTAAGGGCGAATAGGAAAGAATTTAGCAAAGTCCTTTACCTTTTCTCAAAGAAGCAAATGATAAACTTTCTTTAAAATGCAGTATCTATCTGGGCTCAGTTACCTTGAGGGCAGGAAGCAACCTATTTGGCAAACAATATAAACAAACTAATATTTCTGCCTGGTCAATTAGGTTTTCCAAAGAGCTATAAAGAAACCATCTTGTAACTTGTTTTAGCTTCAGAATGAATTGAAAATGTATTGCTTATTTAATGAGTACTCCAGGCAGTAGTAGTAATTAATGAAACAAGATTAAGGAGGCATTAAAAATTTTTTTAAAGGCAGCAAATAGACTTAATATTCAAGTGTTGCTCTGTACTGTCAAATCGTTCAGTAAAAGAATTTTTCAAATTGGTCCTAAAGAGATACTGAATATTAATAGCTTCCTTCTTATGGTTTCTAACAAACAGCTAAGTATTAAATGATAATGCAGGGGTAGGAGAGTCCAGTGGAAGCAAGTCTGGCCTGTAAGTGCAACCTGAGTGCATTTGGACTATTCTCAACTAATTTCTTTCTTCAGCTTCTTTGAATGATCCACTGGAGCATCTCATAGTCTTTCCAGGCATAGTTTTCTTGTCATCATTATTAGTGACAAACATAACTTGCATTTTTAGATAAGTTAAAAAAGACTTTCACAGATGTATGATTTAATCCTTAAAATAACCTAGTGAGATGTCAAATTTGGGTATTATTATCTCTAACCAAAGGATCAAATGTTTAAATTTTCCATCACCTTTTATGGGCTTAAGTTGTTTAAATCACTAACAAGATACATGCTGAAATTCTAAATTTATAAATATTCATTTCACAATTATTAATATGGGACCAATCTTTCAATGGATGTAAGTTTCTAAAAAAAGACATTAATGAGTATGTAAATCCCTTGAAATTGTCCACAAATTGTTACCCATGCATAAGGAGATAAATCATGATATTTATAATTTTTAAAAGATATTCAGTATCTATGCTCAAGAACCATGTATTTAACTGATTTTTCTTTTTTATTTACACAATTTGTAGCTCATCCTCCTAGTAGGCGTCTATGTGTAATCAAGAAATTTCCATGTTAACAAATTTTAGGAATGAACAAAAATATAAAAACACCTCCATTCTGGCCCATGGTTATTCTGTATGTAGCATGAGTGCTACAGGATTTGACGATTATGGTTTTTTGTGGACTGCAATCTCTGATCATGATGGAAGTCTTTGGGCCTTTTAATCAGAAATAAAATGAATCACCAGATCCTATTGAATTTTCTTTAATGTCTTTCAGCTATCTAGATGTTTACTTCTTTCCATCACTATTATCAGATTTTGTCATCTCCTACCTAGATCACAACAGTTTCCTAAATAATATTTTATCTCCCTTTCTTCATTCTTCACATTGCAGCCAAAGTTATCTTTTAAAATTCTTAATGACAGACTACTACTTTAAAGGTTCAGTGTTCCCTTATTGGTCATAATATAAATTCTAGATTTGAAACACCATCCATAATATCTTGCAAAACTTGACCCATTCTTGGATTCTGCATCTTCATAACTTATAAATTTACCCCTTGACTTCTCCATTCCAAAACTACTGAGTCTTTTAAATTTAATGCGTATTAATTATATAAAATTATAAGTTTTATTGTGTTATATTTGTATATGCATATAACATTTTAATCATTTCCACCCCTCATTATTTACCTTAGTTCTCCCCTTTTCCCTCCCCCAATCATTTTCCTCTAACACTACTAGTCTTCCTTCTAAATCCATTTCATCTCTTCTCCCCCTTAGATTCCACATAAGAGAAAAAACGTGATGCTTATTTTTCTTTGTCTGCCTTATTTTACTTAGCATGATCTACAGTTTCATCCATTTTCCTGCAAATGATATGATTTTATTCTTTATGACTGAATAATTATCCATAGTGTATATATACCACATTTCCTTTATCTATTCATCTGTTGATGGGCAGCTAGGCTGTTTCCACAACTTGGCTATTAAGAATTGTACTGCAATAAGCATGGTGTTGCAGGCATCTCTATAGTATGCTGACTTTACTTTTTTCAGATCCATACCAAAGGGGGGTATAGCTGGATCATATGGTAGTTCTATTTTTAGTTTTTTTGAGGAAACTTTATACTGATTTCCAAAGTGACTGTACTAATTTATATTCCCACCAAAAGTGTGTAAGTTTTCCTATTTCCTCACATCCTCACCAATATTTATTTATTTATTGTATTCTTGATGATCACCATCTGACTGGGATGAAATGAAATCTCAATGGTTTTGATTTTAATTTCCCTGATGGCTAAAGATGATGAATTATTTTTTCATGAAGTTATTGGCCATTTATATTTCTTTTGTTGAGTGTCTATTCAGTTCACTTGCCCTTTTATTGTTTGTTGTTGTTTTGTGTGTGTGTTTGGGGTGTGTTAAGCTTTGTTAGTCCTTTATGTAACCGTAATATCAACTCATTGTTAGGAGAATAGCTGGCAAATATTATCTCCTATTCTATGGGCTATTTCTTCATTTTGTTAATTTTGTTTTCTTAATTGGATACTGTGTCATTTATCAGTGCTTACCATTGTTTCCTGAGCTATTAAGGTCTTATTCCGGGAGATTTTTCCTGTGCCTACCTCTTGAAATATTGACTCTATATTTCCTTCTGGCACTTTCAATATGTCAGTTTTATACTTAGGTCTTTGATCTATTCGAGTTGATTTTTTTTTAGGATGAGATATATTTAGTTTTAATACTCTACATATAGATGCCCAGTTTTCCCACAGCATTTTTCAAAGAGGCTGCCTTTTCTCCCATGTCTGCTTCTGGCACCTTTGTCAAGAGTCAGATGGCTGTGCATCTTGATCCTTCAGAAAGACCAGGACTCCTTATACTTTTCATGTTTCTTCCTGGTGGTTCTGAAAGTGTGGATCCCCAAAACAGCAGCATCAGTATATACTGGAAGTGTATTAAAAATATAAAATCTATTTGACTTCCCAGACCTACTGAAATCAGTGATGTCATTTTTTAACAAGGTTTTTATGTGATTCTTATGTGCTCCCAAGTTGGAGAACAAATTTTAACACTGTTTTTTCCCCTTTACCAACTCAACCTACTTACTCAGCCTAGATTTTTAAGGAGTTTCTAATTCAGAAAGTTACTCTATTTTATTCAACTTTGCACTACTAAACAGAATTTAATTATTTTTTATGTTTCTAGGCAGTTAATTTAAATTTAATTTTAATTTTCCTAGTCATTCTTCTATCTAGATGTGGTGATTGATCTATAAAAACTATATATTTCAATATGAAGTCCTATTAATGACAGAATATCTCACTAAATGATTTTAATAGTTCTCATAGTAGTAGTTCTCAGTTATTCTGTTATTAAATTTATTCATCAGATATATTACTAATTTAATTTATGTTTTTATGTAACTAAAGAGTTTGGGTCTGATAACTAACAGAAAAAGTGAAGAACTGATAAGAACACAATTAGCAGTATTTAGAACACACATTCAGTGTTTCATCATTAAAAATTAAGCACTCTATTATAGCTGTCTGTGGTTCTGGGAGATAACCCTTGCACATTTTATGGAGCAGCAGTGGTTGTCATTAACTTTAGTAGAGGTTTATTCAATAGGTAATTTCATTATGAGAAGGCATCAGTCTGTCTTAACCTGAATTCACTAATCTACCCTTTATAGTGAGCAGTGTAATTTTATTTTTTTCTCAAAATATACTTGAAGTATATTATAATTAAAGTATAAGCACATATTTCATCAGTGGACAGCTTAGTATATTTTCACAAACTGAACATGGGCATGGAACCAGTGACTAGATTAAGATCTTAAATGTAACTTGCAGTCCTTAAATTCCCTGTGCTTCCAGTGAATGAATAATCACTTTTCTACCTTCTAAGAGTATATAAGTTTTACCTATATTTTGTGCTAATGTTGAAGAATCAAGAACTTTGTTTATGAGTTTCTTGTCTCATGTTTTATATTTTATGAGTACCTCAAAGATACCTGAACTGGATATTTAGAAGCTCATGACTTGGCCACACTGTGCCAGACGAAATTGATATCAGAGAAAATGATTAGTTTTAGAAAGGGCTTCATGTGCATCTGCTCTCCTGAACTGCATGTTCTCGTTAGCAACTCAGGTGTAATTAGCTGCTTACCTACTCTGATAATATAAGTGGCCTTCTTGTGCATGCAGTTAAGCTCACTGGCAAATGAGCCAATCAAGGTTTATGAGGCTTGAATATTTGTCCCAACCAAATTAAAATTGGGGAAAATTATGAAGCGTGTTGAATTACTGGGTTTGGACCAAATTTGAGGTATTCATTGGTCTAGGAGAGTTAGTGTTAATTGCTTAATACATTCTCATACCCTAAAATGTGACATTTTGATATGTAATGAAAATTCCATAGTTTACTGTGCTTCTTCCTTATTGAAGGAGCTATGAATTGATAGGCTTATCCTCAGATATCCCTGAAAGCTATTATTTCTACATTCTTCACAGAAGAAGTGCTTCAACTTCTACTTACAGATACTGAAAATGATGTGAAGTCTCTTTTTGCCATTATTGTGGAGCTGATGAGCTATGGCTGAAATGGCAACTGACTGATCTCCAGCGGGGAAGATTATGGATTGGTTATGCACAGAGACCCTGGAGCTACAGGGCCAGGGTTCAAACTCCACAGCTGCATGACTTTGAGAAAGTTGCTTAAGTCTATATCTCAATTGCCCCATTTGTAAAATGGTAATACAGTCATATTTTGCTCGTGGAACTTTTGTTAAGTTTGAATGTGTTTAGATGTATTTCTTTCTTAGCAAGTCATAGCGTAATACAAATGGCTCCTATTATTTATTCAAACTCTTGGATCTGCCACTCTGGACAACTTAGTGAAGCAATTCCAGGGTTTCTGTCTCTGCTTTGATCAGGAGTGTTGCTTATCTGTAGAACAATAAATAGTTCTGGTAGAACCTCTGCTTGGCCACCACTTGAGCCCTTATTGGTGGTATGCTGCTCAAATCCAGCTACATAAACTGCTAAGGGAGCTATACAATTCTGCAGCCCTCCTCTCCTCCCTCAAATCCTGGCCACTGCCTCTAACCTGGTACAACTTTACCAGACTTCCTGGAGCCTGTATTCCTCCCACCCGCTTGCAAAAACAGCTTGGAAAACAAACTTTTTCGCTTTGAATTGACTTTTGGTCATCACTATCCCATTGTCTCCATTTCATTTAATGAAAAAAAAATCTTTTCACATAGACTGTTTCTTCAGGCTCTGTCAATGTACAGAAAACTCCTTCAATGAGATGCTATGCCTGCCTCATGGGAATCAAGATTTTGTATTTTAATTGGAGGGAAAACAACTTTGCTAATGCAAAGAGGAGAAAGCAAGACGCCACAGAACCAAAATTCGGGGTTTTAATGAGTTTGGCTAATTTATTTGCTAACCTCATTCTACTTACTCATCTCTAAGTAGGGTTGATTATAACCGCCTTCTGAATTGTTATGAGAACAAAATGAAATTTCAAGTTCTGCATGAAAACTCTCCATCTATAAAATATTAAATAATTGAAGTGTGAATTTTAATAAAGGTTAAGTTAAATTTTAGATTTATAATTTTTGATATAAAACCTGTCTTAGGGAAAATGCCCTATTATTCATAGGAAAATTTTATGCTGAAACAGGATATATAACAAAGTTTAGGAAGGTTCATATAACCTTAATAAAGTTGGCAAAGTAAATATTTGTTTTGAATTTATATTAAAAGGAGGAAAAACAGTATATTAAACTAACATGTAACTTTGTATGAAGATAAGATAAAATAAAATATAAAAAGCTGTGTGGAGAATATTAAATATTTCTGATTCCTATGAACACTTTGTCTTAATAATTTTGATAACCTACATTTATTAGAAGAATATCTTGCACAAATATTAAACTAAGTGTTTGTATTACAAATAATACATAATATATAAACACATACATGAATATATAAATATGCATTTTGTATATATACACATATACTTAGTTAATTTTTACAATAAGTCTCTCAGGTATTTATTATCATCATTACCATTTTGCCAATGAAAAGTTGAGGCATAGCGTGCCCAAGGTCAAATAACTGGAAGGTTGTATAGTTGTAAACAAAGTCCCTGCTCTCACCCAGTCTAGTGTAGCTAAGCATTGTTTTCAAGCCTGCATACAATTTGCCAGCCAGGGTTCATGCATTGCCTATTCTGGGACCCAGGCAAAACTCACCTAATAGACTGAAGACTATGCATTGTGTGTAAAGCAACAGGTGCCTCGGATGAGGATTTGGGCATTTTTATGAAAGTTGCCAATGCCAATCATAGCAATGATCTTCTTGAACTTGGAATACTTCTAACAGAAAGTTAAACATAATCCACATTCTATGTTAGAAAATTAGAATAATGACTCATTTTAGCCTTCTCATATGAAAGAATATAAAAAGGGAAAACATAGGCTTCAACCCTGACACCACTATCCGAAATTGTCCACCACTACCCTAAACTTGACAGCAGAGTTGTGCAATCCAAACTATTAACGTATCATATAGCAGCTCTTGTATCTATGATAATCCACATAAACTGTTAGAAATTGCTTTCAATATTTTTACAGTGGAAAAATTAATATTTCAAGTTATTAGCAGAACCAAGAGGTCCAGTGGATAGCACAGGATTCTGTCTTCACTGGACCCCCACCTAGTTAACCATTTTATATCTATGATTCTAAACCAGTTTTTCTACTTCTGCTGGCAGTGGGGTCTGCACAAGCTGCAGAACTCTGTAGCTGGGAGTGTTAAGAATCTTAAAGGCAGGCTATGCCCTCCAGTATTGCAGCAGGCCCCAGAAGCTCACTGTTAATTTCTTCTTTCTGTGTTCTTGTGTTGTGAATTTGAAGAATGAAATACAGACAGCAGGATGAGTGAGTGGTAAGAGTGAGATTTATTCAAATATGGGTAAAAACAGATCTCCCACAGGGTGAAAGGGGGCCCTAGTTTTGCCCTTTGAGTGTGCTACTTTAAGGGTTTACATAGTACTTGGGTCAATATTTTGATCCAAATTTATGCTAATCCAGGGTTTGAAAAAGTATCAATGCTATTGGTCCAAATTTATGCTAGTTAGGGTTTAGAAAAGTACTAATGCTATTGCCAAGGCCTGGATCCCATTTAGGTTTGCCTTCCATTTCTCTCCCTGCCTGTCAGGAAGTGGGAGGTCAAGGTCACTGAATTGCACATGATTGGTGGGGAAAGAAGAGCTGGAATTTGCAGCACTGTGTGGAATGTGCTTCTGCAGCAGGCATCTGCTGCCTTGGGTGACAGGTAGGCCCACCCTGGCTCATCTCTGTGCTGGGCCATTTCTGCCCCAGGCCCAGTTGAGCCTGGAGGGGTTTGCATGGCATCCTGTGCTTTCTGCCTGTGCTTCACCCACCCAGGCCACTGCTCTGCTGCTGCCATTCCCCTACCACTTTTCAGTCTACGGATGCTCAGGAGGGACTAGTGAACCGGCTACATGGTTCGGCAGCTGGGGAGCCATGTGAGTTCAATGCATGTTCACTTGGAGATACACACAACTCTCTGTGAGTCCATTAAGAACCACTTCTACAGGACAATAGGTGTTCTCAGACAGTTAATTTCAAAATATTCTGATTGTCCTCCCTTAAGAAATGCATTCCACACTGGGATCCTGGCAGGGAGCCAAGTATGTGTCACTACATTTGTTCTTCATTATTTCCTTTAAGTACTAATTGAAATTTACCATTTTTCACATAAACTTTGATTCATTAATGAGTCTTGACCTACAGTTTGAAAACTTTGTTTTAGGAAGTTACCAAATGTTCAAAGGAACCTCATGTTAAGAATTTGCTTTGTGTTATGTTCTATAAAAGTAGGTTGATTCTCACCTGCACCCATTGCACTGGCCCTGTATTTTCCAATGAATGTCTGATATGATCAGGTTTAATCTCAAAAGAAATGACTCAAAAATTGTAAGTGTGACAGTAAAGAACATTCCTTGAGATGCTTATTACTGCCATCAATAGCTTAAAACCAATTTTCAGGTTTTCTCTAATCCCAGAACTTTGAAGCACCATGGGCTTTCCCAGTGGAAATATTTTTTAATTTAACATTGAAGACCTTGAAAACAAAACTATGCTAAGGAACTCTTTGAGAACAGATTACTTCTTTTTCAGAGTTCATGTAGTATACCTGGTTTTATTCTCTAATCACTTGATTTGGTCAAATAAGAATCTGTGTTTCATAATCTTTTACCTTTTCAGTGAATTTCTATAAGCTTACAAGTAGATGAGGCCAAGTCTGTGAAAGCAGTTAGAACTTCTGAATTTCATTAATTCTTTGTCTCTGTCGGTCTTTCTCCCTTTGTGTCTCTCTCTTTCTTCACATGATCTTATTTGTACTTGATTCATGGCTGATCTTATTACATACTTTACTTCCTAAAAAGTTCAAATTATTGGGCTGGGGTTGTGGCTCAGTGGTAGAGCATTTGCCTAGCATGGGTGAGGCACTGGGTTTGATCTCAGCACCACATAATAAATAAAAAGTTATTATGTCCATCTACAACTAATAATACTTTTTTAAAAGCTCAAATTATCTTCTATTATTTTCTTCCATCTTTTCCCCCCACATCATTCTTTAATTTTATCTGGTATATATCTTTGTATGTTGAACAAGGGTTGGCATTAAGACACTCCTCTTCCAAACAAAAGCTGAATAATTTGCCAACCTAATATATTTAGCATTTCAATCCTTCCTAAAAGATTTATGATGCCTTCTTTGTCATAGATTAAGATTTATGTGTACTACCATTTGTTATAGGCTATCCATTCCATTAATCTCAATTTTTTTACTAATATAAACCCATAATAATTATTGAAAATATATTTAAATTCTTGGGGCAAGCATCATTCTAGTTTTCTATTTTTTTTGTGTGTGTGTGTGTGTTCATATTTGTAGAAAGAAAAGAAACTTGCAACCAACTAATTGTTCTTAATTCTCAATTCATTTACTATCTCTTAAATGTATATATTCGTTTTATACCAATTCATCAGTAAGCCAGATAAGCTTCTTTTTTTCAACCAAATGCTTCTTGATCTAATAAGCCACTAACTGTGTTATATTAACCCACAAAGACTTATTTCTTCTAATGTCTTAGATTACTTGATGACCTTGTGTCCTCACTATTATGACTGAAGGTCAAGAAAATTTGAAATTTTCTTCAGTTTGGTGGTCCTTGCACATCACTTATATCAATAGATAAGTTATTTTATTTTTATTAAAACATGTGCATATATTATTATACAACCAATGTAATTCTACATCATGTACAACCAGAAGAATGAGAATTTGAGAATTTATATTCCATATGTACAATGTCAAAATATTCTACTCTCATGTATAACTAATAAGAACAAATGAAAATATATATTAAACATTATAGTTATGTATACTAATTGGGTTCATCCTGACAAAATCATATATGCATGGATTTTTTTTAGAGAGAGAGAGAGAGAGAATTTTTAATATTTAATATTTAGCTTTCGGCAGACCCAACACCTTTGTTTGTATGTGGTGCTGAGGACCGGACCCAGGCCAGGCAAGTGAGCTACCCCTTGAGCCACATCCCCAGCCCACATGCATGGAATTTTATTTCAGTTCATATCCCCCTTCTTTCTCCCTCTTCCTTCTCCCCATTCTTCTTCCTCTACTCTATTGATCTTTCTTTGTTCATCTATTTATTTATTTTTCATTGGTTATTTCTACTTATACATAAAGATGAAATTCCCTGTGATATATTTATATTTGCACATGGCAAGATTTTTTTAAATGCATTTCACATTTCCTCCCCTTTACTATCCATCCTCTCTCCCTTTCAATGTACTTCTCCTCTACTGATTTTCTCTATATCTTTATGATGTCCAATCCTTCCCTCCTTCATTCATTTTGCTCTAGTTTCCACATGTAAGAGAAAACATTTAACCCTTGATTTTCTGAAACTGGCTTATTTCAATTAGCATGATGTTCTCCATTTCCATCTGTTCACTGGCAAATGCCATAATATTCTTTATGGCTAAATAAAACTCCATTGTGTGCATATTATACAATTTCACAATTCATTTATCTATTGACAAGCACCTGGGTTGGTTCTGAATTTGGCTATTGTGACTTGTGTTGCTATACACCTTGAAGTGACTGCATTGCTTTTGTATACTTATTTTAGGTCTTTTGGATAAATATCAAGAAGTGGGTAGCTTGGTCATATTGTGGTTTGATTGTTAGTTTAAGAAATCTCAATACTGCTTTCCAGGGTGGTTCAACTAGTCTGCGGTTCCACCATCCATGTAGGAGTGTACTGTTTCTCCCAACACTCTTGTTAGTACCTATTATTATGTTCTTGATAATTGCAATTCTGACTGAAATTAGATAAAATCTTATTGTAGTTTTGATTTGCATTTCCCTGATTTGCTAGAGATTTTTTTTTATAAATTTATTGGCCATTCATTTGTTCTTTTGAGAAATGTCTGTTCTTGTGATCTTTTCTTGATTATTTTATTTGTTTTCTTTTTCTTTTCTTTTTTTTTTTTTTTGAGGGGGAGGTTGTTTTTTGAGCTGTTTATATGTTATGGATATTAATCATTATCAGAGGAACAGCTGGAAAATATTTTTTTCCCATTCTCTAGGATCTTTCTTCATGTCCTTGATTGTTTGCTTTGCTATACTTCCTTTGCTTTTGGTAGTATGGCCATTTTGACAATATTAATTTTGCCTATCCAAGAACACGGGAGATCTTTTCATCTTCCAAGTTCTTTGATTTCTTTTTTCAGTGTTCCTTTATTTTCATTGTAGAGATCTTTCACCTCCTTGGTTAGATTACCACCACCCATTTATTTATTTATTTATTTGCTTTTTAGGTTATTGTGAATGGAATGGTTTTTCTTATTTCTTTCCCAGTAGAATCACTGTTGGAGTATAGGAAAGCTAATGATTTATGGGTGTTTATCTTGTACACTGCTATTTTGCTGAAATCCTTTATCAGCTCTAGAAGTCTTCTGGTAGAGGTTTTTGAGGTCTTCTAGATATAGGATTATGTCATAAGCAAACAGATAGTTTGACTTCCTCTTTTCCTATTTGTGTCCCTTTAATTTACTTAATCTACTAGGCTTATTTCTCTGGCTAGTGTTTCAAGAACTAGATTGAATAGAAGTGGTGAGAGTAGACATCCTTGTCTTGTTTCTGATTTTAGAGGAAATGCTAATTTTATTCACTAGGATGTTGGTTTGGGTTTGTCTTCTCCAGTGTTTTTAACATGAATAGGTGCTGAATTTTATCAAAGGCCTTTTCTGCATTTACTGAGATGATCATGTGATTCTTGTCCTTAATTCTGTTGAAGTTATGAATTACATTTATTGATTTGTGTATGTTGAACTACTGACATATTATTTTGAGTTTGAAAATTAACTGTCTTCTAGTTTCTTTGAAAAAAATATATATTTTTATTCTCATTTTACTTTGTAGGATGTCCAGAATCAGACAAGAGTTAGAGTTTAGTTCATCCATATTTCTATAAATGTGATTTTCAGTGATATTTTTAAAAGTACATGTATGAAGACACGAATGGTGTGACTCTACTTTGTATACAACCAGACATGAAGAATTGTGCTCTATATGTCTACTATGAGTTGAAATGCAATCTGCTGTCATAGATAACAAATTAGAATAAATATTTTTTAAAAAAGGTATGTTATTATAAAAATTATTTTTCTATAATTTCCCTAAAAATTATTTGTGTGGTTTTAGCTATATGTGCATTACATTATTTCTTTTCTTCAATATTTTAATTTACTAACTTTAGAAAATCTTAATATTATTACTCTCAACAATAATTTCAATGGAGAGGCTTTTTGTTTAGTATTGTAAAACATTTTCAATTATTAACTATTACTACAGGAATTTGGGTAAATATTTGATATAGATTCTGGGCAATGCATTTATAAGCTGTTCTTCTCGAATATTAGTTGTTTTTTTTTTTCCTTTTCTGGATCACATAAAAATGATTCAAAAAGACATTACAAAGTCATAATATTGTAAAATATAAATCTCTTTGAAAACTTTCACATTTCTTTCTCTTAGATAAAGAGAAATAAGTCATAGTGGGCACTTCATTATTAAATTGAAAATTATTTTGCTAGCTGAATTTTTTCATGCTTCGAAACAAAGTTGCTTTGAAACTCTTTAAGCAGAATATATTCTAGTAACCAAAAATTTATTTTTACTGTTTAGAAAAAGTTCTTAGTTATGCTTTATGCATCTTATTTTTAGATTTGTTGGGAAGAAAATGAAATGTTTCATTAATAACCTTTTTTATTTCCATTAGAACCTGATTATAAGTCAATTAAAATATTCTTTGCTGTAATTTGAAATTTAGTATTTCAATATAAAATTTCTTTAGATTCACTTAATATATTTTCAGATACTTTAGAAATAAAATAGTTACTTATTAGTTGCTTTTAAATTATTGTAACTTGTCATGTTAAACATTTTCACTTTGATATTTAATTCCTGGAAATTTTATAGTCCAACTTCTACATACATGAGTAATACCATTTGCACTTCACATTTTATATATACAAACCCAAACTTTACTAAGTACTGGAATTAAAGCCTGAATTATGGAAAAAAATCAAAGTTTGGAAAATTATCACCTGCCCTCTGTACTGATCGCTGCTGGATCACACCTGGATTTATAAGAAGCAACTTATTTTATTGCTCATTAGAAGTAAATTTGTAGAAAAAGAGATAATAATGAAATGGCAATGATTTATATCATAAATAAGACAAATGATTTAGAGAGTTTTGATTGGATATAAGGATGAGATAAAAATAAAGATAACATTTTCAAAATAACCTAAATTAAAATTATTATCAACAAAATTTGGAAATTGTGAGGAGATGACCATTGTAGGAAAAAACTGATTTTTAAGAAAAGCATTTAAATATTGTCTGAAGAAAAGCAAAAGTAAGAAAGAAAAATATTTTTCAAATACCTGAAGAATCTACCACACAATAGAGGCATTGAACACTGTCTACCAAAATGTAGTAGCTATGATCAAAATTAAAGAAAATTTTGACAGGAGTAAGGAAGAATTTCTAAGACTCCTGCATTAAAACTATGCTGCAATAGAGGGTTCTGTCTTCAAAAGCTCTG